>NC_086102.1:149106049-149756406 GCF_963921235.1 Mobula hypostoma
GTACGGTAACAGGGGATTTGAAGTGGCAGGGTTTGTTAACGGAATGATCTGAACAGTTGGATTAATGATCTGGAAACCAGAGTTTAAATGCCACATCACAATTAATGGATTTAGATTCAGTTAAATAAAAAGTCTGAACTGCAAATATCATTGATGATAGAAATACTGAATGTTGGCAAAACCCCACTGATGCCTGAAGGAAAGAAATTCCCTGCCCCTGCCTTATCAGTCTTCTACATCTTCAGCAATGTGGCTGACTCTTAATTGCCCTCTAAAGTAGTGGGGCAACTCATTTATTTGTATCAAACATCTGAAATAAAATAGTGGAAGGATAAAAGTGACCATTTTGTACTTATCTAGTTATCTGATCGGGGTAAGAAACGCATCAGTAACCTGCAGTAGTCAACACTGGAAATCTCTTGATGACTAAGACCTTGGATCTTTTTTGTCAAAATCAGGAGAGCTGGTCACATAACAATTTGACAAGGTCCTGACCACAGATTATAATCCTTCCTGACACAACGATACCAACAGATAACTTCTCCAGAAGGACTGCAGTGTTTATCACAGAGGTACACTATCAAATTCTCAAGGGCAAATGGAGGAGGACAATCATAGAAACATAGAAACAGAGTAAACCTACAGCACAATACAGGCCCTTCGGCTTACAATACTGTGCTGAACATGTACTTACATTGGAAATGACCAAGAGTTACACATAGCCCTCTATTTCTCTAAGATCCATGTACCTATCCGGGAGTCTCTTAAAAGACCCTATCGTATCCTCATCCACCACCGTCACCAGCAGCCCATTCCACCCACTCACCAATCTCTGTGTAAAAAAACTTACCCCTGACATCTCATCTGTACCTACTTCCAAGCACCTTAAAACTGTGCCCTTACGTGTTAGCTATTTCAGCCCTGGGAAAAAGCCTCTGACTATCCACACGATTAATACCTCTCATTATCTTATACACCTCTATCAGGTCACCTCTCATCCTTTGTTGCTCCAAGGAGAAAAGGCCGAGTTCACTCAACCTATTCTCATAAGGCATGCTCCCCAATTCAGGCAACATCCTTGTAAATCTTCTCTGCACCCTTTCTATAGTTTCCACATCCTTCCTGTAGTGAGGTGAGCAGAACTGAGCACAGTACTCCAAGTGGGGTCTGACCAGGGTCCTATATAGCTCTTAAACTCAATCCCACGGTTGATAAAGGCCACTGCACTGTGTGCCTTCTTAACCACACAGTCAACCTGCGCAGCAGCTTTGAGTGTCCTATGGATTCGGACCCCAAGGTCCCTCTGATCCTCCACACTGCCAAGAGTCTTACCATTAATACTATATTCTGCCATCATATTTGACCTATCAAAATGAACCACCTCACACTTATCTGGGTTGAACTCCATCTGCCACTTCTCAGCCCAGTTTTGCACCCTATTGATGTCCCGCTGGAACCTCTGACAGCCCTCCACACTATCCACAACACTTCCAACCTTTGTGTCTTCAACAAATTTACTAACCCATCTCACCACTTCCTCATCCAGGTCATTTATAAAAGTCATGAAGAGAAGGGGTCCCAGAACAGACCCCTGAGGCACACCACTGGTCACCGACCTCCATGCAGAATATGACCCGTCTACAAGCACTCCTCTCCTTCTGTGACAAGCCAGTTCTGGATCCACAAAGCAATGTCCCCTTGGATTCCATGCCCCATTACTTTCTCAATAAGCCTGGCATGGGGTACCTTATCAAATGCCTTGCTGAAATCCATATACACTATATCTACTGCTCTTCTTTCATCAATGTGTTTAGTCACATCCTCAAAAAATTCAATCAGGCTCTTAAGGCATGACCTGCCTTTGACAAAGCCATGCTGACTATTCCTAATTATATTATGACTCTCCAAATGTTCATAAATCCTGCCTCTCAGGATCTTCTCCATCAACTTACCAATCACTGAAGTAAGACTCACTGGTCTATACTTTCCTGGGCTATCTCTACTCCCTTTCTTGAATAAGGGAACAATATCCGCAACCCTCCAATCATCCGGAACATCTCCCATCCCCATTGATGATACAAAGATCATCACCAGAGGCTCAGCAATCTCCTCCCTCACCTCCCATGGCAGCCCGGGGTATAACTCGTCCGGTCCCAGTGACTTATCAAACTTGATGTTTTTCAAAAGCTCCAGCACATCCTCTTTCGTAATGTCCGTATGCTCAAGCTTTTTAGTCTGCTGTAAGTCATCCCGACAATCGCCAGGATTCTTTTCCATAGTGAATACTGAAGCAAAGTACTCATTAAGTACCTCTCCTATCTCCTCCAGTTCCATACACACTTTTTCACTGTCACACTTGATTGGTCCTATTCTCTCATGTCTTATTCTCTTGCTTTTCACATACTTGTAGAATGCCTTGAGGTTTTCCTTAATCCTGCTCACCAAGGCCTTCTCATGGCCCCCTCTGGCTCTCCTAATTTCATGCTTAAGCTCTTTCCTGCTGGCCTTATAATTTTCTAGATCTCTATCATTACCTAGCATTTTGAACTTTTCGTAAGCTTTTCTTTTCTTCTTAACTTGATTTTCAACTTTTTTTGTGCACCATAGTTCCTGCCCCCTACCATCCTTTCCCTGTCTCAATGGAACGTACCTATGCAGAACGCCACACAATTATCCCCTGAACATTTGTCACATTTCTGCCTTACGTTTCCCTGAGAACATCAGTTCCCAGTTTATGTTTCCAAGCTCCTACCTTATAGCTTCATATTTCCCCTTACTCCAATTAAACACTTTCCTAACTTCTCTGTTCCAATCCCTCTCCAATGCTATGGTATAGGAGGTAGAATTGTGATCACTATCTCCAAAACGCTCTCCCACTGAGAGATCTGACACCTGAACAGGTTCATTTCCCAATACCAGATCAAGTACAGTCTCTCCTCTTGTAGACTTATCTACATATTGTGTCAGGAAACCGTCCTGAACACATCTAACAAACTCCACCCCATCTAAACCCCTTGCTCTCCGGAGATGCCAATCAATATTTGGGAAATTAAAATCTCCCACCACGGCAACCCTGCTATTATTACACCTTTCCAGAATTTGTCTCCCTATCTGCTCCTCGATGTCCCTGTTACTATTGGGTGGTCTGTAAAAAACACCCAGTAGAGTTATTGACCCCTTCCTGTTCCTAACTTCCACCCACAGAGACTCAGAAGGCAATTCCTCCATGACTTCCTCCTTTTCTGCAGACGTGACACTATCTCAGATCAACAGTACCACACCTCCATTTCTTTTGCCTCCCTCCCTGTCCTTTCTGAAACATCTAATGCCTGGCGGCTCTAAATAACCATTCCTGCCCCTGAGCCATCCAAGTCTCTGCTCCAAGTACTAATCCACAATCTAAGCTCATCCGCTTTGTTCACGATACTCTTTGCATTAAAATAGACACATCTCAAACCATCAGTCTGAGTGCATCCCTTTTCATCACCTGCCTATGCTCCCACTCACAATATCTACAAGCTTTCTCGATTTGTGAGCCAACCGCCCCTTCCTCCGTCTCTTCAGTTTGTTTCCCACTCCCCAGCAATTCTAGTTTAATCTCTCCCCAATAGCCTCAGCAAACCTTCCTGCCAGGATATTGGTTCCCCTCGTCCCAAGTTCAACTCGTCCTTTTTGTATAGGTTACGCCTGCCCCAAAAGAGGTCCCAATAATCCAGAAATCTGAATCTCTGCCCCCTGCTCCAATCCCTCAGTCACACAATCATTGCTAGGGTGATTGACAATCTGGTTGAGTGATGCCACAACAACAAAACCTCTAACTTAATGTCATCAAAATCCAAGAGATGAATATCGACTACAAGAGGAAGAAGAGTGAGGTCCATGAGTGAGTCCTCATTAGGGGAACAGGGATGGAGAGAATCAGTAGCTTTAAATCCCTTATCAGATCAGAGTATCTGTTCTTGGCCCAACATATAAGTGTCATCACAAAGAAGACATAACAGTGCCTCTACTTCCTGAAAAGTTTAAATAGATTTGGCATGTCACCAAAATCATTGACAGACTTCTGCAGATGCACAGTGGAGAATATTCTAATGGGCTGCATCACGGCCTGGTATGGAAACACCTATGCCCAGGAACAGAAAAGGCCACAGAAGGTGATGGGTAGAGCCTAGCCCATCACACGTCAAGCACTCCCCAGCATAAGTACACTTACATGTCAAAAGAAAGCAGCATCCAACATCAAAGACCTTCACTATCCAGGCCATGCCCACTTCTTGCTCCTACCATCAGGCAGAAGGTACAGATGCCTTAGGTCCCTCACCACCAAGTTCAGGAACACTATTACACTACAACTATTAGGCTCTTGAAGCAGCATGGATAACTACAATTACCATTACTCTGAACTGATTCTACAACCTACAGACTCACTTTCAAAAACTCTTTACAACTCATGTTTTGAGTATTAATTTTTTATTTACACAGTTTGTCTTCTTTCCATTGGCTATTTGTCAGTCTTTATTTACGTGCAGTTTTTCATAAAATTCTATTGTATTTTTCCTGAAAATGTCTGCAAAAATGAATCTCAAGTTAGTATATGGCAATATATACGTACTATGATAATAAATTTATTTTGAACTTTGAACTCACGTACAAAGTCCAAATCTTGTGAATGAACAGGACAAAGTTCACTGAACATGCAAACAAAGGTGAATTGTTCATCCCTTATGTCTCTTTTACAATTGGACGATACTGTTGGATATTAACAACATCAAGTACAGCATGTCTAACCCACGAGGGAGTTGCTGGATGGTGGCTGAGCTGCACTTGTTGTGCACTGTGTTGCAGCCTGCTTCAACCACCCAGGAAAGAAGGCATCAGAGGTAGAGCACAGAGCGCAGCCCAAAGGTCAGTGCGGGCAATTGCCTTCGATGCTTTTGTTGTGATCGTAAGACCCTACTGGATATTCCTCATGTAGATGACTGCAGGTCTGATTCACTGGTTCATTGGCAAGACCGACAGTGGGAGATCTGTGTTGATTCAGTTGTTCATTTAGAGATACATCATGGAGCAAGCCCTTCTGACCCACCCAGCAGCACTTCACGGCTACCCACCAATTTAACTGTACCCTAATCACAAGACAATTTATAATGACCAATTAGCCTACTAACCGGTGTACTGTTGGACTTTGATAGGAATCCGAAGCATCCGGAGGAAACCCACTTGCAAATGGGAAGAAAGTACAAACTTTCTTGCAAGGGACACCACAGTTGAACTCTGAGTTCTGACACCCTGAGATGTAATAGCATACTGCGAACTGCTATGCCTTGCATGGACACGGTACTCATACCACAGAGTCGCCTGTTGTGGCTGCCGATGAAGGACACTATTAGACCATAAGACCATATGACACAAGCAGATTTAGGCCACTTGGCTCATCGATCGGCGCTGATCCATTTGTCCTCTCAGCTCCAGTCTCCTGCCTTCTCCCCGTATCCCTTCATGCCATGACCAATCAAGAATCTATCAACCTCTGCTTTAAATATACATACAGACTTGGCCTCCACAGCTGCCTGTGGCAAAGAATTCCACAGATTCACCACTCTCTGGCTAAAGAAATTCCTCCTCACCTCTGTTCCAAAAGGACAGTCCTTTATGCTGAGGCTTTGTCCTCTGGTCTTAGACTCTCCCGCCATAGCAAACATCAACTCCACATCCACTCTATCAAAGTCTTTCACCATTCGAAATGTTTCAATGAGGTCACCCCTCATTCTTCTGAATTCCACTGAACATAGGTCCCAAACCAACAAACACTCTTCATATGACAAGCAGTTCAAAAATGGAGTCATTTTTGTGAACCTCCTTTGAAGCTTCTCCTGTTTCAGCACATCTTTTCTAAGATAAGGAACCCAAAACTACTCACAATATTCCAAGTGAGGCTTCACCAGTGCTTTATAAATTCTCAACATTACGTCCTTGCTTTTATATTCTAGACCTCTGGAAATGAATGCTCACATCGCATTTGTCTTCCTCACCACAGGGTCAACCAGAAAATTAACTTTTAGGGAATCTTGCACGAGGTCTCCCAAGTTACCTTGTGCCTCAGTTTTTGGTATTTTCTATCGAATTAGAAAATGGTCAAGCTTTTCATTTCTACTAACAAAGTACATGACCACACACCTCCTGACACTGTTTTCCATCTGACACTTTGTTCATTCTCTTAATCTGTAACCTCTCTACTTCCTCAAAATTACTTGTCCCTCCTCCTATCTATGTTTTATCTGCAAACTTTACATCAAAGCTATCAATTCCATCATCCAAATCACTGACATAGAACTTAAAATGAATTGGTCCCAACATTCCCGTTATTCCCACTCTTTGCCCTCTGCCAATCAGCCACTGCTTTATCCATGCTAGAATCTGTAATACCTTTGGCTCATGCTTATTAAGCAGCCTCATGTGTGGCACCTTTGTTAATGGCCTTCTGAAAATCCAAATACACAACATCAACTGATTGTCCTTTGTCTATCCTGCTTGTTATTTCTTCAAAGAATTCCAACAGATTTGTCAGGCAAGATGTTCCCTTGAGGAATCCATGTTGACTATGACCTATTTTGTCATGTGTCTCCAAGTACATTGAACATAGAATAGTACAGCACAGTACAGGCCCTTCGGCCTACAATGTTGTGGCGACCCTCAAACCCTGCCCCCCCCATATAAGCCCCCACCTTAGATTCCTCCATATACCTGTCTAGTAGTCCCTTAAACTTCACTAGTGTATCTGCCTCCACCACTGACTCAGACAGTGCATTCCACGCAGCAACCACTCTCTGAGCGAAAATCCTTCCTGTAATATCCCCCTTGAACTTCCCACCCCTTACATTAAAGCCATGTCCTCTTGTATTGAGCAGTGGTGCCCTGGGGAAGAGGCACTGGCTATCCACTCTATCTATTCCTCTTATTATCTTGTACACCTCTAACATGTCTGCTCTCATCCTCCTTCTCTCCAAAGAGTAAAGCCCTAGCTCTACTGTGAAACCACGTCCTTAACAATCAAATCCAACATCTTCCCAATGACGAAGGTTAGACTAACTGGCCTATAATTTCCTTTTTTTCTGCCTCTCTCCCTTCTTGAAGAATGGAGTGACATTTGAAATTTTCCAGTCTTCTGGAACCATTCCAGAATCCAGTGATTCTTGACAGATTATTACTAATGCCTTCAAAATCTCTTCAGCCACCTCTTTCATAACCGTGGGGTGTACACCATCTAGTCCACGTGACTTAGCTATTTCCAGACCTTTCAGATTCCCAAGAACCTTCTCCGTAGTAATGGTAATTTCATACTTCATGACCCTAACACCTGGAACTTCCACCATACTGCTAGTGTCTTCCGTGATGTATTCTGAATACTTATTCAGTTCATCTGTCAATTCCTTGTCCGCCATTACAATATTTCCAGCAGTCTGATATCCACTTAGCTCTATACACATCTTCCAAACCTGTCATCAGCCTCTCCTTGTTTGGAGTCTCACTACACATTGCCTTTGTTTGTAAACCAACTACCTCATCTTCAGCACTCTTACTCCAGCTCCCATGCCCCTGCCAAATTAATTTAAAGCCACCTGAGAAACTCTAGCAAACCTGCCTGCAAGGATATTGGACCATCTTGGGTTCCAGTGTAACCCACCCCTTTTGCACAGCTCATACCTTCCACAGAAGAGATCCCAATGATCCATAAATCTGAATCCTTGCCCTCTGCACCAGTTCCTCAGCCACGAATTCACCTGCCACATCATTCTATTCTTACCCTCACTGGCACGTGGCACAGGGAGCAATCCAGTGATTACAACCCCGGAGGTCCTGTTTCTCAGCTTTCTACCTAGCTCCCTAAAAACTCTTTTCAGGACCTTCTCACCTTGTCTATCTATGTCATTGGTGGCAAGGTTCTCAGGATCCCATGTCTCCTGACTTTCTGAATGAGCCCACCACCAGGAAGCTTGTCAAATGTTTTACTAAAATGTTTATACACCACATGCACTGCTCTATGTTCATCAATGTGCTTTGTCACCTACTCAGTCAGGTTCGCGAAGCGTGACCTGCCCATCATTAAGCCATGTTGATTATTCATGATCAGACTAAGCTTCTCAATTTGTCATAAATCCTATCTCTCAGAATCATCTCCAATAATACACCCACCACTGACCCAAGACTCAATGGTTTATAGTTCATGAGAAAAGGAATAAAATTTGCCAGGCTCCAACCTTCTGGTACTGAAACAGTGTCCAGAGAAGGTGCAGAGATCATTGCTGAAGGTGCAGTAATCTCTTCCCTCACTTCCCATAGTAACTTGGAGTATATCCCATCCTGCTCTGAGGCTTATCGATCCTAATGTTTATCAAAAGATCCAGGACATCCTCTTTATTAATATCAATATGTTCCGGCATATCAGCCTGTTTTACATTGCCCTCACTTTCATCAAGGTCCCTCTCACTGGTGAATACTGAAACAAAATATTAATTAAGGACTTCCTCTATCTATTCTGACCTCAGGCACGTGCTTCTTCTTCAAATCCCTCCTGCTTTCCGTTTTCTCATTTCTACCGCTCTCGTAATCCTGTGCCTCTCCAAGTATACGACTGTCCTTTCTTTTCCCTTTTCTTCTTCCCAAACCAAGGGCACCACGGTAGCATAGTGATCAGCGTGACACTATTACAGCTTAGGATGTTCCAGAGTTCTGAGTTCAATTCCAGCGCTTTTTTTGTAAGGAGTCTCTGTACGTCCTCCCTGTAGAATGCGTGGGTTTTCTCCGGGTCCTCCTGTTTCCTCCCCCAGCACTGGATAGGTCAATTGCCATTGTTAATTGCCCCATGAATAGATTAGGGTTCATTGGGATTGTTGGGGTGGTGAGACTCGAAGGGCTGGAAAGGCCCACTCTGTGCTGTAGATTCACTACATTGTCTGACAAATTCTTTCCAGTATTGTCAAAGCTATAAACCTCCTTATCTTTTCTGCCTTAATTTCTGTCCACAATCAATAGATCTTTCAAAACCAATCTTAATCTCATCTGATTTGATTGACTCCTACCCTGTGTATTTTTAAGCATGGCAAAGTCCTGTGCTCTGTGCATTCAAGGAAAAGATTCAGTCATAAAGCTGCCATGCAGCTAACCGGCATTGATTGTATCTGAAGGGTCCATTAACATCATGTGGTGGATTTTTAACTTCCCATGCAATCATATAATTAATGTTGGTCACCTCTTAAGAAATGCTCCAATTTTCAATTCCATTGCATTTTGATGGAACTGAAAATTAGGCATTTTCTGTAATGGGAAGTCAATGAGCAATATTAATTATATACACATTTGGCAAGGTGAAAAAAATGACATTATATCACCTACATCAGTCCAGAATATCTCAATTAACAATAAAAAGAATTAATTTCAAATGAAGACAGCGCAAATGGTTTAATTTTTTAATCATGAAGGGCTAGTTGTGGTGGGGGGTTCAGTTTGAAAACGTGTGCCTGCTGTGAGATAATTGGAGAGTGACATTTCTCTTCATGATGTATTTAGGATTTTCTACTACAGTGCATTCAAGTGATTTGAAGTCTTATAATTGAAATTGCATTTTAACGGAATAAATTTGAACAAGGAATTAGAACTACTGAAATCTTTTGGAATGAAATGAAAATGTCTAAATGGTTTACTGATGCAAGTGAATGAATCGGGTTGCAAAATGACAAATAGTATGTGACAGAAAGAGAGAAGGGGAAAAATATCAAAAAACAAATCTAACTCGCCTGATTTACTCTAACTGAAACATAATGGGAAGACAAAGCAAATTACTGAAGACCAATTAATAACCTATAAGATTCAAAGCTACTCATAAATTTAGGTTCCAAAGATTATTAAAATTTTGGTTCAACAAATTATGAATCACAATGGGCTGAATCATCTTTGATCCTGCAAGTTCTTTTTGATCACCTGTTGTGCTACACCATTGGTGGTCCTGTGGCTCCAGTCAATCTCTAAGCATCACTGCTGTGACCACCCAATAGAGTGAAATGGTCCACAAGAAGTAACTAGGCCTCAGGAAGCACATCCTGATTTCACCCCCCCCCACCCCACCTTACCCCACCTTTCATCTAGTGCCTGATGATCTTTTGACTGCTCATTGTTGTCAAAGACCATTGAACTACCTTTTGAATCTGTCTGATGTTTGGAATTATTTTAGAACAATTTTTTATAAAGAACTAATTCACTTCTTAATTTAAAGTCAAAGTAATGTGGAGTTAAAGCATACTTAAGTGAAATTAATTAATTAAAATGTTCAAGTAACATTAAAGAAATAACTTACTCCTGCCTTTCCTTTCTAACCTGGACTATGACCTTGCTTAAATGTTTGTGCCTGCACTTCCCAGAGCAGTCAGTAAAGGGAGGGGTTAGCTCTGAGGTAAGTGCAGCTTCAGGTGTTCCATCATCTAACCTTGAGCTTGTCCTTGACCTCAACTACAAAGTACCTTACTGGTGATTATCTACTGAACTGGTGGCAAAGTCTAAATACATCTTGCGCCAATGCATGTGTTTTAGTTTTCAGCAATTCCTCAGTTGTCTACTGCAATTTAGCCCAGGAACAAAATGTGAACCTGGTACCTTCCGACTTGGAGGCAGGAATGATTAGCTTTATTTGTCACACGTACAGTACATCAAAACTGTTGACACAATATGGGCTAGAACAATTAATATTTTCATCAATAACCACTAAAAATTGTTGGAAAAAAATACTTGAAACACACCAGGGAACAGTTGCTAATCATAGACACAAGAGATTAGGGATATGAGTGATGGCTTGCTGTGAAAGGCAAGAATTTATCTCAGACTACAGAGAGGTCAGTGAGAGGGGGCAGATCATTTAAGGGCTGAAACAACCAAATAATGGTGCTCTATTTTTCTTCGCACTAGGCTGTCCAAAAGAAATAGCCACTGTACCTACTTAGTCTTCGTGAGATGAATTTTGAGTTTTCAAGTTCTCTCATGCATTCCCTAGGCCAAGCATGCTTATCCTGAAAGAAAGGTGCACATTATGCTTTCAAATGATGATCACCTACAACAAAAGACCTCAGGATTTGTGTAAGCTTCTTCAATATGTGCACGTTGTTTCCTCATTTCTTCATGTATTGTTCACAGTGTTGTGGTTCAAAAGGGAGTACTGATAATTCACAGAAGCCACAGGTACTGTAACCCTTTTTGCTAGCCACAGTCCTGTCCTAGGAACCTACTGTTGAAATAGAACTGTAATACCACACTTAGATGGTACTAACAAAAACATTATCAGCTTGCTATGAAGAAAGGAAGCTGCAGATTTAGGGAATGAAAATATTTGCAGAGTAAATTAGACAATGCCACAAGGATTAATGTTCTCTGCAAAGCTGAAGAAAGCTGTAATTCAGCACAGTGTTAAGTCACTCTCAATTGTCTGTATTGCAGTGGTATCTGGTTATACTGAACATCCCTGGAATTGAGGGCATTGCTGACTTTCTCGGTAAAAGTGTACGGACAGCATGTTGCCTGATCATGCCCCAGTTCCAAGTGGATCCCCAGCACAAGGCTGTGGAATGCTAAGGTCACTTTCTCCGCTGCAGTCAGAACTGAAGTTTCTGTAGACCTTAACTGCAGTGTCTAATGGAGATTTTCCCAGCTTTAAAAACTGGTGTTTAACACCCCGAAATACAATTTGTGAAAAAAGTTGCAGAAGCTGATGGGAATAATCCTGTTGCTCAAAATAAGGAATGTATTAAACAGTTTCTAAGGCAATGATTATTAGAACAACTAAGAATAGTTATCTGGAAATAGAATCAGATATTAAGGATAAAAAAGGCACAGTTTGCAATATAATGCAACACCCTTAAGAAGCTAATCTTTAATTGTAATGTCCAAAGTCTTTGGAAAAGTAACTTGCTGGTTTCATACAAATGAATGGTGCCTTATGGTCTTACATGGGTTGAGTGGGATCCGGGATCAGCCATGATGGAGTGGCAGAGCAGACTTGATGAACTGAATGGCCTAATTCTGCTTCTATGTCTTATGGTCTGATGCTGTGTGAGAAGAGTCTTCCATCAAAATGCTTCATTTTCATTGCAAATAACTCTCCTGCGTTTGCCTGGCATCTTTCTCCATACATAATGGAGGAGATTTAGGGGAAAGTCCTTGAATAATTTTGTCTTCCTTGAACTAATGTTCTGTGCGTACTTGTGAGCTCATCTTGAAAGACTCCAATAACAGGCTGGAGTGGAAGAGCTTGAGGACTGAAAATCTCTGAAGTATATTGGCTTGGAATTTCTTAAGCTCTCATCTGTTCTTATCAGTGGTAGCAAACACACTCCTCCAACACAGATTGTAGAAAGGGAGTTTGGGGAGCTGTTACTGTTAAATGAAGTATAAAGTGTCAGTCACATACTCAATATCATTGGCTAGGCATGTGTGTAACACTGCGTATGATCCCTACTCTAGGATAGACTAAAACGTCAGAAACAATTCACAACTTTATATTTTACCTTTACTACAGCAAAATGTTCCAGGGCAGATGTCAGAAATGAATGGATTAGAATAGGTGATCAAAAGCTTAGCCAAAGTATAAGGTTTTAAAAATGGCTTAGCAGAAAACAGAGTGGTGGTGTAGCAGAGATATTTATGAAAGGATACATTTATCCAGCTGCAGGACATGGACATTGATAACTAAGTCAAAACTTGTTGCCCTGAAATGAATAGTTTGTGAAGCCATTTAAGAGGACAATTAAAAGTCAACGACATCATTGGGGATCTTAAGTCAATTATAGGCCAGGAAAAGTGAAGACAGCAATTTCCTTCTCTGAAGGACATCATTGAACTAGATGGGTTTTTAGAACACTCCAGTAATTTCACTATCATCTTTGCTGATAATAGCTTTTTATTCCAGTTTCATTAATTTTTTTTATTTCATTACTTCAATTTTAAGTTCCTTGACTGCTACGTTGCAATTGAAATTCCTGCCTGAAAATCAAAAACTAGAACATTTGGGGTTGCAGTAACAAGTACCATGTGACCACCCCGGACCTAGGGCCAAAATGGTCAAGTTAATGGTGCAAGAGGTCAGAATGAGAGAAGGACAATCTCACAGGGGTATGCAGAACAGTATAGGGTCAGAAAGAAGGAGAGAAACAGAGACATGGGAGAGCTTTGGGGACAAAGGGAGGATGTAGACTGGCAAAGATAACAAAAAGCAATGGACCCATTCAAAGAGAGATTCAGGAAATTCCGTGACGCATTGGTAAGCCAAGTATCCTCTCTACACCAATTTAATATTAAAGTTCTGTTAGAGAAAAGTCCTGAAGCTTATACGCTTCAACTCCCTCCCTTGGTTCGGCTGTCACAACATAATTCCCTGCACCTTCAAAAGTTTCCTACGGACTAGAGTTATAGTGCTTATAAAATTCAGAAGCAAGCTTTTTGGCCCATCTTGGCCAAACAAACAAAATTTTTGCCTGAGCTAGAACCATCTGTCTGTGCTTGGCCCACATTCCTCTGAATGTTTCCTATCCATGTACCTGTCTGAAAGTATTTAAAAACATTGTACATGTACTTGCTTCTATCACTCCCATATACACACCACCTCTGTCGACCAAGTTACCCCTTAGACCTGTTTTAACACTTTGCCTTCTCATCTTAAACCTATTCCCCCCAGTTTTAGAGTTTCCTACCCTGGGGAAAAGAAATCTTTCAGAGGTTAAGAAGTAATTCAATCAATGTTTTAAAGGAAGTTGATTGGATGAATAGGCACTATTTTGGTCGGTTCGGAGATCCAGAACCAGAGGATACAATCTATCAATAAGATTCAGTGCTTACAGGAGCTCCAATGAAGGGTCTTGGCAAAAAACATTGACTGCTTATTCCTTTCCATAGATGTTGCCTGTCCTGCTGAGTTCCTCCAGGATTTTCTGTTTGTTGCTCTGGAGCATATGCAGAATCTCTTGTGTTTGGAGATTACGGGAATAAAGTTGAAAAGCACCTCAATGTGTAAATGTTGAAAAATATTCTTCCATGAAAAATAACAGATGCTTGGTAGGAGGTTATTTTTGTTTTAAATCTGAGAATGATTTTAACTAATGGAATTAAGAGCTTTGTGAAATAGGTGGGTATTGTGCAGTAGACTAAAGATCAGCCCTGAACTTATGGAACAATGGTAAACACAAGGTGAAAAGAAGAGAAGGGGTAAGAGGGGAGCTAGAATGGGGAATAGAAAAGGAGAGAATGGAGAGGGTAGAGATATACCTCACCGGCCTATCACCTCCCTCTGATACCCCTCATCCTCCCCTTTCTACACAGCCCACACATCTCACCTATCAAATTCCTCCTTCTTGAGCAATTTATCTTGTTCACCTATCATCTCCCAGCTTCTTACTTCATCTCCCAACCCACCTGCACACCTTCCCCCTCACCTGATTTCACTTATCACCTGCCATCTTCCCCTTTCCAACTTTCTTATTCTTGCTTCTTACTCCTTCCTTTCCACTCCTTATAAAGAGTCTCAACCAGAAACATTAGTTCTTTATTTCTCTCCATAGATGCTGCCTGACCTGCTAAGTGTCTCCAGAGTTTGGTGTCTGTTATTGAGCAGTGGAACAGGCTTGAGATGTTAATTGTCTAATTTTCTCATTTGTTCCTGTTGGTCCTTAAGTCTTTCCAACGGGCAGTCTACCAAGAAATTAAAAATCATGAGCGAAGCAGCAGAGGATAAAGCCACACAAAAACCTATCGTGAACCAGAGTTAATTTCGAATCTATTGTATCATACTGCGGCCTTGGGTCAACAATTCTCTGTGTAATCATGCTGGATTATACTTGTAGAGTGCACAATTTCACTTCGCTGGGAATACTAGTCAAGGCTGATGAAAACAGTTTCATTTAATATTGCAAAGGATCTTTGGTTTTCATAAATGCTATCCCATCAATACTTTTGACTGCTGTTCCAATTGTAAATCTGTTGCAGTTGATTTTCAATTTCTTTGCTTTTATTTATTTTGGCAGTAGCTCCCCTTCTTTCCACATTTCCTCGTGGTTGTGATTTGGGACCTATCAAAAATGAAGCCCCTGGCGATTCTTTTTCAATTTTGTGGGGTAACCATGGGTGCAATTTTCCTCCTGTCAGAAAGCAATGCCAGCACTGCATTATCATGGTTCAATTTCTGTCCTGAACAATTCTGCCTGAGGTAATGTTTCCTCTACACTGCAGCTAATCTGGGATGTCTCACTACAGTTAACTGCTTTAGAGCTGGGGTGTAATTTGACTCCAGGACTTGGTTCTTGATTGCAGCTGAATGGAAAAGTTTGCACATCTTTACAAACCCTCTATCTGTTGCCCTGCAGAACCTCTGTCATCTGCTTTATGAATTATTACTCATAATGAGTGATGGACGGTGATGAGGAACTAGTGTCTGAGTTTAGGTGTGCTAGATACACAAAAGTTTGCTTTCTATTTAATTGGCTATCATCCCAGTGCATTATTTGTTAACTCCACTTACTCTCGCTTAACAAGCATGGTGTATTGTGATAGCACTAAATTTTCTATGGATATAATTAATTCACAATAAATATAGGAGTGTTAATCTCTCCCTGTTCCATTGTTTAAGAAAAGCTCTAATAGAAGCTGGAAAATTATAGACAAGTGAGACTGATGTTATTATTTTATTGGAAAGGATTCTAAGGTTCTGCATTTGTATTGTAAGTATTTGGATAACAGGTGCTGATTAAGGATAGTCAACATTGTTTTGTGAATAATGGCAACACACATAAAAGTTGCTGGTGAACGCAGCAGGCCAGGCAGCATCTCCAGGAAGAGGCGCAGTCGACATTTCAGGCTGAGACCCTTCGTCAGGACTAACTGAAGGAAGAGTGAGTAAGGGATTTGAAAGTTGGAGGGGGAGGGGGAGATCCAAAATGATAGGAGAAGACAGGAGGCGGAGGGATGGAGCCAAGAGCTGGACAGGTGATTAGCAAAAGGGATACGAAAGGATCATGGGACAGGAGGTCCGGGAAGAAAGACAAGGGGTGCGGGGACCCAGAGGATGGGCAAGGGGTATATTCAGAGGGACAGAAGGAGAAAAAGGAGAGTGAGAGAAAGAATGTGTGTATAAAAATAAGTAACAGATGGGGTACGAGGGGGAGGTAGGGCATTAGCGGAAGTTAGAGAAGTCAATGTTCATGCCATCAGGTTGGGGGCTACCCAGACGGAATATAAGGTGTTGTTCCTCCAACCTGAGTGTGGCTTCATCTTTACAGTAGAGGAGGCCGTGGATAGACATGTCAGAATGGGAATGGGATGTGGAATTAAAATGTGTGGCCACTGGGAGATCCTGCTTTCTCTGGCGGACAGAGTGTAGATGTTCAGCAAAGCAGTCTCCCAGTCTGCGTCGGGTCTCACCAATATATAAAAGGCCACATCGGGAGCACCGGACGCAGTATATCACCCCAGCCGACTCACAGGTGAAGTGTTGCCTCACCTGGAAGGACTGTTTGGGGCCCTGAATGGTGGTAAGGGAGGAAGTGTAAGGGCATGTGTAGCACTTGTTCCGCTTACACGAATAGTGCCAGGAGGGAGATCAGTGGGGAGGGATGGGGGGGGGGACGAATGAACAAGGGAGTTGCATAGGGAGCAATCCCTGCGGAATGCAGAGAGGGGGGGGAGGGAAAGATGTGCTTAGTGGTGGGATCCTGTTGGAGGTGGCGGAAGTTACGGAGAATAATATGTTGGACCCGGAGGCTGGTGGGGTGGTAGGTGAGGAGCAGGGGAACCCTATTCCTAGTGGGGTGGCGGGAGGATGGAGTGAGAGCAGATGTACGTGAAATGGGGGAGATGCGTTTAAGAGCAGAGTTGATAGTGGAGGAAGGGAAGCCCCTTCCTTTAAAAAAGGAAGACATCTCCCTCATCCTAGAATGAAAAGCCTCATCCTGAGAGCAGATGCGACGGAGACGGAGGAATTGCGAGGAGGGGATGGCGTTTTTGCAAGAGACAGGGTGAGAAGAGGAATAGTCCAGATAGCTGTGAGAGTCAGTAGGCTTATAGTAGACATCAGTGGATAAGCTGTCTCCAGAGACAGAGACAGAAAGATCTAGAAAGGGGAGGGATGTGTCGGAAATGGACCAGGTAAACTTGAGGGCAGGGTGAAAGTTGGAGGCAAAGTTAACAAAGTCAACGAGCTCTGCATGCGTGCAGGAAGCAGTGCCAATGCAGTCGTCGATGTAGCGAAGGAAAAGTGGGGGACAGATACCAGAATAGGCACGGAACATAGATTGTTCCACAAAGCCAACAAAAAGACAGGCATAGCTAGGACCCATATGGGTGCCCATAGCTACACCTTTAGTTTGGAGGAAGTGGGAGGAGCCAAAGGAGAAATTATTAAGAGTAAGGACTAATTCTGCTAGACGGAGCAGAGTGGTGGTAGAGGGGAACTGATTAGGTCTGGAATCCAAAAAGAAGCGTAGAGCTTTGAGACCTTCCTGATGGGGGATGGAAGTACATAGGGACTGGACATCCATGGTGAAAATAAAGCGGTGGGGGCCAGGGAACTTAAAATCATCGAAAAGTTTAAGAGCGTGAGAAGTGTCACGAACTTAGGTCGGAGGGGATTGAACAAGGGGGGATAAAACCGTGTCGAGGTATGCAGAAACGAGTTTGGTGGGGCAGGAGCAAGCTGAGACAACAGGTCGGCCAGGACAGGCAGGTTTGTGGATCTTGGGTAGGAGGTAGAAACGGGAAGTGCGAGGTATGGGAACTATAAGGTTGGTAGCAGTGGATGGGAGATCCCCTGAGCGGATAAAGTCGGTGATGGTGTGGAATACAATGGCCTGGTGCTCCTTAGTGGAGTCACGATCGAGGGGTAAATAAGAGGAGGTATCCGCAAGTTGTCGCTGTGCCTCGGCAAGGTAGAGGTCAGTACGCCAGACTACAACAGCACCCCCCTTATCGGTGGGTTTAATAATAAGGTTAGGATTAGTGTGGAGGGAGTGGAGAGCAGAGCGTTCTGAAGGAGTGAGGTTGGAATGGGGACAAGGTGTGGTGAAGTTGAGACGGTTGATGTCCCGTCGGCAGTTAGCGATAAAGCGATCCAGAGCAGGCAGAAGACCAGAGCGGGGTGTCCATGAAGAAGAGGAGGGTTGAAGACGAGACAAGGGGTCATCGGTGGGGGTGGAAGAGTCCTTGCCGAAGAAGTAGGCTCGGAGACGGAGACGACGGAAGAAAAGTTCCGCATCATGGCGAACACGGAACTCGCTGAGGTGTGGGCGAAGGGGGACAAACGTGAGGCCCTTACTGAGGACAGAGCGTTCTGCCTCAGACAGTTGAAGGTCGGAGGGGATGGTAAAGACCCGGCACGGATGAGAGCTGGGATCAGAGGGGGGAGGGGGGAGGCTGGGGGTGTCAATGGAGAGGGGAGGGTTGGGGTGAGAGGAAGATGGAGCCTCTGAGGGCCCAGGAGCAGCCGGTGGGATCTGAGGGAGACGGGATTGCAGAGTATTGGTGGGGGAAGGGGAGACGGGAGTCACAATAGCCGCACATAAAGACTCGGCCTGGAGTTCAAGGCTGGAATCTTGAGAGCTGGGATCAGAGGCGGGAGGTGGGAGGCTGGGGGTGTCAGTAGAGAGGGGATGGTTGGGGTGAAAGGAAGATGGAGACTCTGAGGGCCCAGGAGCTGACGGTGGGATCTGAGGGAGACGAGTTTGCAGAGTGGTGGTGGGGGAAGGGGAGACGGGAGTTACAATAGCAGCACGTAAAGACCCGGCCTGGAGTTCAAGGCTGGAGTCGCAGTTGGTGGTTGCGCAATCACTTTGAATGTCTCTATGGTCGTTGCTGGAGTCCGGGTTTGTGAATAATGGGTTGTGTTTAATCAATCTTATACAATCTTTTGAGGAGGTTACCAAGAAAGTTGATGAAGGAAAGGCAGAGGATGTATTCTACATGGATGTTAGCAAGGCCTTGAAGGTTCCACATGGGAGGTTGGTCAAGAAGTTTCAGTCACTTGGCATTCAGGATGTGGTAGTAAATTGGATTAGACATTAGCTTCATGGGAGAAAGCTGAGAATGGTGGTAGATAGCCTAGAATTAGTGATGTGCCACAGGAATCAGTGGTGGGTCCATTGTTGTTTGTCATCGTTCTCAGTGATCTGGATGGTAATGCGCTAAACTGAATCCACAGATTTGAAGGTAACACCAAGACTGGGGCATAGTGGACAACAAGAAAGGCTATCAAAGCTTATAGTAGGGCCCAACCAACTGGAAAATGGAGTGAAAATGACAGATTGCAATCTAATGCAGGGAAGTGTGAGATGTTCTACTTTGGGAGGACAAACCAAGGTAGGACTTATACTGTGAATGATTGAACATTGAAGAATGTGGTAGAACAGGAGGATTTGTTCTGGAGCTGCTCCGGCCTATGGTCAGGGCACACTTAGATCCCCTCCAGTTCGCCTACCAGCCCCGACTAGGAGTTGAGGATGCCATCGTCTACCTGCTGAACCGTGTCTATGCCCACCTGGGCAAGCCAGCGAGCACTGAGGGTCATGTTTTCTGACTTCTCCAGTGTGTTCAACACCGTCTGCCCTGCTCTGCTGGGGGAGAAGCTGACAGCGATACAGGTGGATGCTTTCCTGGTGTCATGGATTCTTGATTACCTGACTGGCAGACCACAGTACGTGTGCTTGCAACACTGTGTGTCCGACCGAGTGATCAACAGCACTGGGACTCCACAGAGGACTGTCTTGTCTCCCTTTCTCTTCACCAATTACACCTTGGACTTCAACTACTGCACAGAGTCTTGTCATCTTCAGAAGTTTTCTGATGACTCTGCCATAGTTGGATGCATCAGCAAGGGAGATGAGGCTGAGTACAGGGCTACGGTAGGAAACTTTGTCACATGGTGTGAGCAGAATTATCTGCAGCTTAATGTGAAAAAGACTAAGGAGCTGGTGGTAGACCTGAGAACAGCTAAGGTACTGGTGATTCCTGTTTCCATCCAGGGGGTCAGGGTGGACATGCTGGAGGATTACAAATACCTGGGGATACAAATTGACAATAAACTGGACTGGTCAAAGAACACTGAGGCTGTCTACAAGAAGAGTCAGAGCCGTCTCTATTTCCTGAGGAGACTGAGGTCCTTTAACATCTGCCGGACGATGCTGAGGATGTTCTATGAGTCTGTGGTGGCCAGTGCGATCATGTTTGCTGTTGTGTGCTGGGGCAGCAGGCTGAGGGTAGCAGACACCAACAGAATCAACAAACTCATTCGTAAGGCCAGTGATGTTGTGGGGATGGAACTGGACTCTCTCACGGTGGTGTCGGAAAAGAGGATGCTGTCGAAGTTGCATGCCATCTTGGTCAATGTCTCCCATCCACTACATAATGTACTGGGTGGGCACAGGAGTACATTCAGCCAGAGACTCATTCCACCGAGATGCAGCACAGAGCGTCATAGGAAGTCATTCCTGCCTGTGGCCATCAAACTTTACAACTCCTCCCTTGGACGGTCAGACACCCTGAGCCAATAGGCTGGTCCTAGACTTATTTCATAATTTACTGGCATAATTTACATATTACTATTTAACTACTTATGGTTCTATTACTAGTTATTATTTATGGTGCAACTGTAATGAAAACCAATTTCCCCCGGGATCAATAAAGTATGTCTATGACTATTTGGAAAATAAGATCCATAATTCATTTCACGTAGCATTACAGGTGGATATGATTATAAGTAAAGAGAACTTTTGGCACATCAGCCTTCATAAATCAAAGTACTGAGTACCAGAGTTGGGATGTTATGTCACAGTTATATAAGATATTGGTTAGGCCTAATTTGAAGTTTTATGGGCTGTTCAGATCACCCACCTATAGGAAAGATATTAATAAGATTGAAAGAATATAGAGAAAGTTTACTACAATATTACCAGGACTAGAGGACCTGAGTTATAGGGAAAGGCTAAGTAGCTAAGGACTTTTTTCCCTGGCGTATAGGAGAATGAAGGAGATTTGATAGAGGAATACAAAATTATGAGGGGTATAGATAGTGTCAGTGCAAGCAGGCTTTCTTCCACTGATGTTGAGAGAGACAAAACTAGAGGTTATTGGTTAAGGGTGAAAGGTGAAATTTTAAGGGGAACATGAGGATGAGCTTCTTCGTTCAGAGAGCAGAGAGAGTGTGAAATGAGAAGCCAAAGGAAGTGGTGGATGTGGGTTGTATTTCAATGTTTAAGAGTGGTTTGGATAAGTACATGGATGGGAGGGGTACAGAGGGCTATGGTCCAGGTGCAGATCAATAGGATGAGTCAGAGCAATAGTTCAGCACCAACTCATAGGGCCAAAGCACCTGTTTCTGTGCTACAATGCTCTATGACTCAATGACTTTTAAATTATTGGGATTATGGTTTTATAGTTATAGTTGTGTTTGTTGCCACCAATTCATTGCTGTGTGTCACCAGGGCCATCTTAAACTCACTGTAAATGGAAGTGCTTTAATATTGCCATTGCTGTCCCAGGTAAAAGGTGTTGACTGTCCATTCTAACTATGCCTCTCATAATCTTATACGCCTCTCATAATTTTATATACGTCTATCAAGTCACCTCTCTTCTTCTTTCACTCCAGAGGGAAAAGCTCTAGCTCACTCAAACTTCCATATAAGACAAATTCTCTCTAATCCAGGCAACTTACTCAGTGACTGTAGAGTACAGGTTTGACTCTTATTTCTCCTACTCAAATCAATTTTTTTTTGTACATTCCACAGAATTTCAGGGTAATCTTTCAACGAATCAAAAAGACTTACCACTGCCCTGCCATTGTCAAGACAATTCAACAAATGTTTGACTTTAGTAACCATTGTGTGCTTTCGACTTCAGGAAAGCTCGCACCACTCACACCCCTCTTTACATTGCCAGCACAGCAGTGGGAAACTGCAAACAGTTTCAAACATCTGGGAGTGCATAACACATACAACTTCTCATGGTCCCAGAACACATCCCATTACGTCAAGAAAGCTCATCAAGCTCCTCTGCTTTCTTAGGAGGCTGAAGAGAGCTGGACTTTGCACTTCCATACTCATGTCATTCTACAGATGTGTAATAGAGAGCATCCTGATAGGCAGCATCACTGCTTGGTATAGTAACTATACCGCGGTAGACAGAAAGGCACTACAACAGGCAGTCAAAGCTGCATATGTATCAGCAGCACCAGCCTTCTCACCCTCATGGATCCAGAAAAGGGCTAGTAATATCATGAAGGATCCCGCCACCCTGCTTATGGACTGCTTGTCTCACTCTCATCAGGGAGGAGGCAACGTAGCCTCCACGTCTGCACTACTAAACTCAAAAACAGTTATTTTCCCCAAGCACTAACGCTGATCAACAATTCCACCCACTAACTCCACCTCTGCTTAATTATTTCCTGTCAATTATCTTGTGTACAGTCCCACATCACTTTATGGACATACAATCGATCCACGTATGTAAGCTATCTTATGTATTTATATTTATTTGTGTTATTTACTCTTTCTGTAGACACTGCCTGGCTTGCTGAGTTCCTCCAGCATTTTGTTGTTTGATTTCCAGCATCTGCAGATTTTGTCTTGTTTATGATTCATGCTGCAGTTGGGTTTGTGTGTTTTTGTCAACTTGATGTTCTAAGCATTTTCAGTCATTTTATATTTCTCAGCTACAGTTTTAATGCAAGTCAATGAAAGGTTCTGAACATGAACAAAAAACATATAACTTTCAAACTGTGGTATTATCATTATTAATAATTATACTTTGAATCTCATATTTATCCATAATATAAATGTATATCAATAGCAATATTGTTTCCCCTTTAAGCTTCAATATTTCCCATATGTGTAATTATGTATTTCAATCACAGTTGTGAACTTTTGAGTATAAGGAAGCAAATCAGCAGCTCTACACCAAATCTCTTACTAACTCTTCCTACAGTTAGTCTTGACGAAGGGTCTCGGCCTGAAATGTCGACTGCACCCCTTCCTAGAGATGCTGCCTGGCCTGCTGCGTTCACCAGCAACTTTGATGTGTGTTACTTGAATTTCCAGCATCTGCAGAATTCCTGTTGTTTGCCTCTACTTCCTCAGAAGTTTGCAAAGATTTGGTATGACATCTAAAGCTTTGACAAACTTTTGTAGATGTGTGGTGGAGAGTATATTGACTGGCTGCTTTATGGCCTGGTATGGAAACACCAATGCCCTTGAATGGAAAATCCAACAAAAAGTAGTGGATGCAGCCCAGTCCATCATGGGTAAAGCCCTCTCCACCATTGAGCACATCTACACGGAGCCCTGTCACAGGAAAGAAGAACCATCATCAAGGACCCACACCATCCAGGCCATGTTCTCTTCTGGAAAAAGGTTCAGGACCCTCACAACAGTTACCACTCCTCAACCATCAGGCTCTTAAACCAGAGGGGAATACCATCACTCACCCCATCACTGAATTTTTCCCATAACCCTTCAAGGAATCTTCATCTCATGTTTTCGAGATTTATTAAATTGTTTATTTATTACTATTATTATCTCTTTTTGTATTTGCTCAATTTGTTGCCTTGTCCATCCTGTTGGGTGTAGTCTTTTATTGATTTTTTTGTTGTTTCTTGGATTTACTGTGTATGCCTGCAAGAAAATGCATCTCAGGGTTTACATGGTGACATATGTATTTTGATAATAAATTTACTTTGAACTTTTCTTTGAAACTTTTGTCTCATAACATCAACTTTTTCTTTCTCACTAGCTTTGATCACTATACATTCAATATTATCTTCACCTTTTATTAATGTTTGAGACTTTGTTTTGCTCTTTCAGAGCCCAATATATGATTAAAATATTTACTGGTAACTAAAAAGTGAGCCTGTTCTAAATCTGTGATTCAGGCGACAGTCATAAACCACTTATGTTTTACTCTCAAGACACCTAGCTCTATGATTACATTACAGCTTTATTACTTACTTCCTAGCATGCAGAATTTATGAGCTTTAATGTTTTTCAGTTGCAATCGATTTTTAAGAGACATGAACAAGGTATTTAACATCAATATAATATCAATCTAGAAACATAATTCTACATAATTACCTTTTGCATTGTTGAATCATGTTTAAACATACTACTCGGAGCATAGTGAAAATGTGACTGTCAACACACATACTAAGATTACCCTTAGGAGGGCCTTGGCCTGAAATGTCAACTGTACTCTTTTCCATAGATGTTGCCTAGCCTGCTGAGTTCCCCCAGCATTTTGTGTGTGCTGCTTTGACTTGCAGCATCTGCAGATTTTCTCTTGTCTAAGAATTCTCTTTCTGAGTTCCATTTTCCATATAAACCGAACTGAAGAAGAAAATTATTATTAGCATACTGATGCTAAGGTGTCATCAAAAGACATTCATAAAAATAGAAGCCAAAAACATAGTATCTGAGGTCATGTTCCTATGTATTTTGTTATCATTTGGACATGAAATAAATACAAGCCCCTTTGCAAAATGGAAAATCCTCTGATCATATCTGCCTTCTCAAAGTACATATTGAATTAAGCAGTCAATTAATATGACGTGTATTGAATTGGGTCCAATGAAATTAGAAACATAGAAACATAGAAAATAGGTGCAGGAGTAGGCCATTCGGCCCTTCGAGCCTGCACCGCCATTTATTATGATCATGGCTGATCATCCAACTCAGAACCCAGCCTTCCCTCC
Source organism: Mobula hypostoma (assembly GCF_963921235.1). Classification (NCBI taxonomy): domain Eukaryota; kingdom Metazoa; phylum Chordata; class Chondrichthyes; order Myliobatiformes; family Myliobatidae; genus Mobula; species Mobula hypostoma. Next base: position 149,130,804 of record NC_086102.1, read on the forward strand.
ATACCCCCTGACCCCTGTAGCCACAAGGGCCATATCTAACTTCCTTTTAAACATAGCTAATGAACTGGCCTCAACAGTTTGCTGTGGCAGAGAATTCCACAGATTCACCACTCTCTGTGTGAAGAAGTTTTTCCTAACCTCGGTCCTAAAAGGCTTCCCCTCTATCCTCAAACTGTGACCCCTCGTTCTAGACCTCCCCAACATCGGGAACAATCTTCCTGCATCTAGCCTGTCCAATCCCTTTAGGATCTTATACGTTTCAATCAGATCCCCCCTCAATCTTCTAAATTCCAACGAGTACAAGCCCAGTTCATCCAGTCTTTCTTCATATGAAAGACCTGCCATCCCAGGAATCAATCTGGTGAACCTTCTTTGTACTCCCTCTATGGCAAAGATGTCTTTCCTCAGATTAGGGGACCAAAACTGCACACAATACTCCAGGTGTGGTCTCACCAAGGCCTTGTACAACTGCAGTAGTACCTCCCTGCTCCTGTACTCGAATCCTCTCGCTATAAATGCCAGCATACCGTTCGCCTTTTTCACCGCCTGCTGTACCTGCATGCCCACTTTCAATGACTGGTATCATTCTTAGCTTTTGTAAAGTCATCAGGAGTCATGCTGTATTTGATGTGCTCCAGTCTGAGGCAAAATTCAGGAATTTCCACGTGGGATTGGTTGAGAGGGCTGAGGCTGGCTGACCACCTAAGAAAGCCATTTAACACATAAAGTTGCCTTGATTTTCAATGAGATCATGGCTGGTGTCCATGAACTCACTCCATAATCTTCTGTTGTCCCTTATTGCCTTTAGTCAACAAAATTCTATCAATCTCAGCTGTAAAATTAACAACTGACCAAACAATGGTTGATGCTTGCAGAAGAGAATTCTGAATTCCTAACAGCCTTTGTAGAAGTGTTGTCCAACTTTGGCTCAGAAACACCTGACTCCAAAATTTTAGACCTTGCTTTTTGTGTTTAATCTCACCAATCAGCAGGAAGAGTTTCTCTCCATCTTACCAATCAGATTGTTTCAGTAACTTGAATATTATCACCCCTTAAATTTACAAATTCTAGGAAACAAAACCTGGGTCTGTATAATTTCAAATCGTAAACATCAGTGTTTAGCTTCATTCAGAAGATTTACTGATTTTTAAGATTTTAAGATTTTTAAGGTGACCAACACCTATTTTGGAATCTGGAGCAAAACAAAACATATTACTGGAGGAACTCAATGGGTCAGGCAGCAACTGTGGACAGTCCACTTCCCTCCACAGATGCTGTCTGATTTGCTAAATTCCTCCAGCAACTTGTGTTTTGGCTCCAGAGAAAGATTGCCAAAGTTTACACGGTTACAATTAATTTGTGAGAGGGACAATGCATTGTCAGTTCTATTTGTGTATAAAGTGATTTTAGGGTGAATCTTGATAAATAGATGGGTAGATCACAGATAGATTTACATACAGACAAAGAGCAACAAACAAAAAACAGATGATGAATGGATAGGCAGAAACATAGATGAATAAATGAATGCAAATGAAAAGTAAAATTGACTATTTCTTCCTATGAATCACATTGTCTTGCCACCTGGTTGTCACTTGGGTAAAGTGATTGGAATGAAATAAGTGACAAATATAGGTATAATGTCACACATCCCACATTCAGATATTTGCAGCAACAGTTGTCCTGTTTCACTTTACTGTACAGTTAATAATATCTTTGAATGTGATGAGAAAATAGTAGCAGATATTTGGTCAATGTGACGTACGATTTTGTGAGTGGACAAGATTAAAAAGAAAAACATTTCATTTGCAAGTACAATTAGTTGTAACCAGTGACATGCATAGTTGCTATTGTTCCCAGACTGGGACTTGAACCACAAACCTTTTGGACTTAGAGGACTCAAAAGTGGGTAGCTGGATGAATTGTGAGGAGAATGCAGCCAGGTTTCAGGTGGAATTAGACTAAATGAATGGGTGAGGACCTGGCAGATGGAATATAGGGTGGAAAACCAAAGAAAAAATCCAAAATAGAATACCAGATTATGTGTTCAATGATGTGGTTGAAAGGGTCCTGGATGTCCATATACATGAATCAATGATAGTAAACATTCAAGTTCAGCAAACAATTAGAAAAACTGTGAAGTAGAAATGCTAGTTGCACGGTGCTGCAGCTAACAGAGCACATTGCCTCACAATGCTAGAGACCCAGGTTCTATCCTGACCATGTCGCGGTCTGCACGGTTTTTCTCAGGGTGCTGCAGTTTCCACATTCTAAAGATATGCAAGTTTGTATGTTCATTGCCCACTATAAATTGACCCTGGAGTTTAAACACAAGAGATTCTGCAGATGCTGAAAATTCAAAATAACACATGCAAAATGTTGAAGGAACTCAGCAGGTTGGACAGCATCTATGACAAGGAATAACCTTCTCCTCGCTATTTACCACAACGATATTTTTGTATCATTTGCAAACTTCTCGCTCATGTCCCTCAAATGCCTTGTTCATGCCCTTAGATTATTAATAGATTTAACAAGAGGCAAGGAACCAAACATGGAACACACTGGAACCTCTGTGGTAAATTTTCCAATCACAGAAGCCCCCATCAGACATTGCCTTTTGCTTCCTACAACTGAGCCAATTTTGGATCCAATTTAGCCCTTGGTTCCTAAGAGCTTTTAGTAGTCTGATTAGTTTGCCATATGACACCTAATTAAAACCCTTTCTAAAATCCATATAGATTACATCAAACATACTGCCCTCATTTGCACTCTTAATCTCTTTAAACAAATGCAATGAAATTAGTCAATCATAATCTTCTTTTAACAAGTTTAAACTGACTGCTTTTGATTACCATGTGCTTTTCTAAATAAAGGGTCACATTGTTCCTTAAAATAAATTTCAGTAAGTTACCCATCATTGAACTTAAACTAATTTGCCTGTAAATATTCGCTTTATCCTCCATCCTCTTTTTTCAAACAATGATACACATTAACAGAACTCTGTTCCTTTGACATTGCTCCTGTGACAAGGAGAACTGAAAATTTGTGATCATGATATCCACAATTTCCTTACTTATTTAAACAAGGTGGAAATATTGAGGCCTTGTGATTCAAAACGCTGCAAAGATTATAACCCCTTAAAAGTTCCTGGTGCGCACTAAAATATGCAATCTATCATTTCACATCTGTTCGGCCTAACAACATCATTGACATCATTCCCACTATTTTATGATGGCAGTTGTAAAATATTCATTCACATCCTTATCCACATCCTTCACCTCAATGCAGAGATTATCTTCTTGGTCCCGTATAGGCTCTGCAATTCTCTGAGTTACCCCCTTCCACCCTATGAACATATAAGACATTGATCGGGCTGCACTTAGGGCATTGTGTACAATTCTGGTTGCCACACAGCAGGAAGGTAGATTTAGAGAGAATGTAGGAGAGCTTCCCCAGGATGTTGCCTGGAGTGCAGGGATGCAGTTACAGGGAGAGATTGGATAAACTGTGTTTCTCACTGGAATGCAGGAGGCTGAAAGGTGACTATATTGAGATTTATAAGATCATGAGGGGCATAGGTACAGGAGGAAGCTTGAGTGGAAACTCCAGCAGAACAACATGAGAGAGTTATGGAGGGGGATGAGGACCATCACTGGATTCCGGCAAACTAGCAACAGAGGAGCTGAAGGCAGTGTGGACAGGGCCAACGAACTTAACCTGTTTTTTAACAGATTTGACATTGTGACCCCTGCCCATCCCCCACATGAGTCATCTGTTGTCTGCCCCCAACCAACACATATTCCGCTCTCCCCTCCTACCCCTCCTCACAGTCCCCCACCCTGCTCTCATGACTATACCCCTTCCCCACACAAAATCACCACGGTGGGCTTCACAGCTGAACAGGTGAGAAGACAGCTGAAACGTCTCAACCCAAGCAAGGTTGCGGGACCGGATGGTGTCACTACCAGGGTGCTCAAAGCCTGTGGAGTACTTTGTCATGTATTCAACCTGAGCCTGAGGCTCCGGAGGGTTCCTGTGCTGTGGAAGACATCTTGCCTTGTCCCCGTGCCAAAGACGCCGCGCCCCAGCGGCCTCAATGACTACAAACCGGTGGCATTGACCTCCCACATCATGAAGACCCCAGAGAGACTTGTTCTGGAGCTGCTCTGGCCTATGGTTAGGCCACACTTAGATTCCCTCCAGTTCGCCTATCAGCCCCGACTAGGAGTTGAGGATGCCATCGTCTACCTGCTGAACCATGTCTACGCCCACCTGGACAAGCCAGCGAGCACTGGGAGGGTCATGTTTTTTGACTTCTCCAGTGCATTCAACACCATCCACCCTGCTCTGCTGGGGGAGAAGCTGACAGCGATGCAGGTGGATGCTTTCCTGGTGTCATGGATCCTTGATTACCTGACTGGCAGACAACAGTACGTGTGCTTGCAACAGTGTGTGTCCGACAGAGTAATCAGCAGCACTGGGACTCCACAGAGGACTGTCTTGTCTCCCTTTCTCTTCACCATTTACACCTTGGACTTCAACTACTGCACAGAGTCTTGTCATCTTCAGAAGTTTTCTGATGACTCTGCCATAGTTGGATGCATCAGCAAGGGAGATGAGGCTGAGTACAGGGCTACGGTAGGAAACTTTGTCGCATGGTGTGAGCAAAATTATCTGCAGCTTAATGTGAAAAAGGCTAAGGAGCTGGTGGTAGACCTGAGGACAGCTAAGGCACCGGTGACTCCTGTTTCCATCCAAGGGGTCAGTGTGGACATGGTGGAGGATTACAAATACCTGGGGATACGAACTGACAATAAACTGGACTGGTCAAAGAACACTGCGGCTGTCTACAAGAAGAGTCAGAGCCGTTTCTATTTCCTGAGGAGACTGAGGTCCTTTACCATCTGCCGGACGATGCTGAGGATGTTCTACGAGTCTGTGGTGGCCAGTGCTATCATGTTTGCTGTTGTGTGCTGGGGCAGCAGGCTGAGGGTAGCAGACACCAACAGAATCAACAAACTCATTCGTAAGGCCAGTGATGTTGTGGGGATGGAACTGGACTCTCTGACAGTGGTGTCTGAAAAGAGGATGCTGTCCAAGTTGCATGCCATCTTGGACAATGTCTCCCATTCACTACATAATGTACTGGTTGGGCACAGGAGTAGATTCAGCTAGAGACTCATTCCACCGAGATGCAACACAGAGCGTCATAGGAAGTCATTCCTGCCTGTGGCCATCAAACTTTAGAACTCCTCCCTTGGAGGGTCAGACACCCTGAGCCGATAGGCTGGTCCTGGACTTATTTCATATTTTACTGGCATAATTTACATATTACTATTTAACTATTTATGATTTTATTACTATTTATTATTTATGGAGCAACTGTAACGAAAATCCAATTTCCCCCGGGATCAATGAAGTATGACTATAACTATGACTATGACTATAGGCAGGGTAGATAGTCACAGTAGTTTTTTGAGGGTGGTTGAATCTAAACGAGAAGCACAGGTTTAAGGTGAGAGGGAAATATTTAGAAGAAAAGTTAAAGAGAGGGGAAAACCTACAGTTTTCATACAGAAGGTGTGGTTTTATGCATTCAGTGGCCACTTTATTAAGTGCACCTGTACACTTGTTTGCTAATGCAAATATCTAATCAGCCAATCACGTGGCAACATCTCAATGCATTAAAAAAAATTGCACACATGGCCAAGAGGTTCAGTTGTTGTTCAGACCAAACATCAGAATGGGGAAGAAATATGATCTAAGTGACTTTGACCGTGGAATAATTGTTGGTACCTGACAGGCTGGTTTAAGTATCTCAGGAACTGCTGATCTTCTGGAATTTTCATGCACCATCATTTCTATAATTTACAGAGAATGGTATGAAAAGCAAAAGATCATCCAGTGAATGAGCAAAAGCATCTTGTTAATTAGAGAGGTCAGAGGGGAATGGCCAAATTGGTTCAAGCTGAGAGGAAGGCCACAGGAAGTCAAATAACCACACGTTACAATGATGATGTGCAGAAGAGCATCTCTGAATGCACAACATGATAAAACTTGAAGTGGATTGGCTACAGCAGCAGAAGACCAGGAAGAGCTGTGGAGGAAGTGATAGAATTAGATACAGTTACACTTAAAACACTTGGGCAGGAACTTGGGTAGGAAAGGAGAAGAGGGATATAATCCTAACACAGACAAATGGGATTAGTGTTGATAGGCCTCACAGCAAGCATAGATGAATTGTGTGTAAGTGCTAACTTTGGCGCTGCACAGCTCCAGACTTTAGAACTCTATATAAAACATCTTTGGTTTTTCATTGATTTTGGTTGCCAATATGTTTTCACAACTCTCTTCACTTCCTTAATTTTCCTTTTAATTTCAATCCTACGCTTTCTACACTCCTCCATGCTTTCTGGAGTTTATGGTCTTGGTGTATAACATAATCTACCTTTATTCGTCTTAATCACTTCATCATGCATCTTGTCTTCTACAGACTTTCCACACTTTTACTTGCAGGGACCATGTTTACCCTGAATTCCTTGAATCTCTTTCTGAAAAACAACTTCTTCAAAGCCTCCTCCTTAAAGAGTCAATCAAATTTAAATACAATGCTTTAATGGAATGCCAAAATGGAATGATGTTTTCCCCAGATAACAGTAGTCAAATTTGCAGCTTTGAAATGAGTGCTTAGCCAGCTGGGAATGTGAAGGGGGAAAAAAACATCTGTTCTATATTTGGTGGAACCTGCATGGGAGTATCCTGGAGTTATGCGAATAAAGCCGATATGAATTCAAGCAAGAACCAGTACTCAGTTCTTGTTGTAAATTGCAAGCAGTAAATTGAATTTAAATGGGCTAATAGACTAAGAGATATGGTTTGCAAAATGGTAACCATAAGACTATAAGACATAGGAGTAGATTAGGCCAATTGACCCATCGAGTCTGCTCTGCTATTCCATCATGGCAGGTTTATAGAGTCATAGAGTCATAGAAAACTACTTCACAGAAACAGGATTTTTGGCCCCTCTAGTCTGTGCTGAACTATTTAAACTGCCTAGTCCCATTGACCTGCACCTGGACCATAGCCCTCCCATCCATGTACCGATCCAAACTTCTCTTAAACATTGAAATCAAAATTGCATCCACCACTTGCACTGACAGCTCATTCCACAATCTCACCACCCTCTCAGTGAAGAAGTTTCCCCTCATGTTCCCCCTTAAACATTTCACCTTTCACCCTAAAGAGATGACCTCTCATTGTAGCCTCATCCAACCTCAGTGGAAAAAGCCTGCTTGAATTTAACCTATCTATACTCCCCATACTTGTGTATACTTCTATCAAATCTCCCTTCAATCTTCTATGTTTGAGGCAATAAAGTTCTAATCTATTCAATCTTTCCTTATACCTCAGGTCCTTCAGTCCTGGCAACATCCTTGTAAATTTTCTCTGTACTCTTTCAATCTTATTTACATCTTTCCTGTAGGTAGGTGACCAAAACTCCACACACTACTCCAAATTAGGCCTCACCAACTTCAACCATAACATTTCAATTCCTGTACTCATTACTTTGATCTATGAAGGCCAAGGTGCCAAAAGATTTCTTTCCAACCCTATCTACCTGTGATGCCAATTTCAATGAATAATAGACCTGTATTCCTAGATCCCTTTGTTCTACCACAGTCCTCAGTTCCCAACCACTTACTGTGCAAAAACTACCCTGGTTGGTCCTCCCTAACTGCAGCACCTCTCACTTGTCTGCATTAAATTCCATCTGCCATTTTTCAAAGAATAAAGCGTCTGAGAATACAGAGTCCATAATTTATTGAACGAGGCATCACAAGTAGACAGGATTGTAAAGATCTTGCTGTACGCTTTGATAGTCTTCCTTGCTGTCCACTACACCTCCAGCCTTGGTCTCATCCTCAAACCTATTGATCCAGTTAACCACATTAGCATTCAGATCATTGCTATAGATGAGAAATAACAGTGGATCCAGCACTGATCCCTGTGGCACTCCACTAGTCACAGGCCTCCAGTCAGAAAGGCAGCCATCTAACTACCACTCATTGGCTTCTCCTGCAAAGCCAATGTCTAACCTCTTCTTGCATACCAAGCAACTGAAACTTCTTGACCAACCTCCCATGAAGGAACTTGCCAAAGGCCTTGCTGAAGTCCATGTAGACAATATCCACTGCCTTTCCTTCAACAACTTTCCTAGTAACATCCTCAAAAAACTATAAGATTGGTTAGACACAACCTACCATGCACAAAGCCATACTGACAATCCCAGATCAATCCCTACCTATCTAAATACTCATATATCCAGTCTCTTAGAATACTTTCCAATATTTTTCCCACCACTGATGTCAGGCTCACTGGCCTATAATTTCCTGGTTTGTTTTTGGAGGCTTTCTTTAACAGCGGACATTAGCTATCTTCCAATCCTCTGGTATCTCACCTGTCACTAAGGATGATTTAAGTATCTTTGCTAGGGCTCCTGCAATTTCTGTGCTTGATTCCCACAGAGTCTGAGGGAACACCTTGTCAGTCCCCAGGGATTTGTCCACCCGATTTGCCTCAACACAGCAAACACCTCCTCCTCTGTAATCTGTATAGGGTCCATGACCTCGCTGCTGCTTTGCTTCACTTCTATAGACTCTGTGTCCATCTCCTGAGTAAAAAGAGATGCAAAAGTCCATTTAAGATCAGCTCCCATCTCTTTTGGCTCCAAGCATAGATTACCATTCTGATCTTCCAGAGGACCAATTTTGTCCCCCGTAATCCTTTTGTTCTTAATATACTTCTGGAAGCCCTTAGGCTTCTCCTTCATCTTGTCTGCTAGAGCAACCTCATGCCTTCTTTTATCCCGCCTGATTTCTTTCTTTAGTGTTCTCTTGCATTTCTTATACTCCCCAATTGCCTCATTTGTTCCTACCTGCTGATACCTGCTATGCACCTCCTTTTTTTTCCTTATCCAGGGCCTCAATATCTTTTAAAAACCAAGGTTCCCTAATCCTGTTATTCTGCCAGGCATATACAAGGTTTGTACTCTCAAAATTTCACTTTTGAAGGCCTCCCACTTGTCACGTATGCCTTTGCCAGAATACAGGCTGTTCCAATCCACAATGGCCAGGTCCTTTCTAATACCATCAAAATGAGCTTTTTTCTGATTTAGAATCTCATCCAAACACCAGACCTACCCTCTTCTATAATTACCTTGATAGTAATGACATTATGATCACCAGATGCAAAGTGTTCCCCTATACAAACTTCTGTCACCTGCCCTCATAGGAGATCAAGTATTGCACAGTCTCCCATTGGGACTTCTATATACTGATTGAGGAAACTTTCCTGAACACATTTGACAAACTTTATCCCATCCTGTCTTTTTCCAGTATGGGAGTACCAACCAATATGTTGGAAGTTAAAATCATCTACAATAACAACCTTATGTTCTTTGCAACAGTCTGTGATTTCTCTACAAATTTGCTCCTCTAAACCCCGCGGACTGTTGTGTGGTCAATAATATAGGCCCTTTAATGGGGTAACACCTTTTTTATTCCTCAGTTCACCCATAAAGCCTCACTAGACCCCCTCTCCCTTTAATCCCTTGCACTTAATTACATCAAAAACAAGAGAACCTCAGTCCATTGAGCTGCCAATCCTGTCCCGACTACAGCCAAATCTTACTAATGGCTACAATATCAAAATTCCATGTGTGGATCCATGCTCTGAGCTCATCTGCCCTTCCTACAATACTTTTTGCATTGAAATAAATGCAACTCAGAACATTAGTCACACCATGCTCAACCTTTTGCTTCTTGACATTGGCCGAGGTCTTAACAACATCTGTCTTTAGAACCACTCTAATATCTGTTCTGGCATTCTGGTTACCATCTCCCTGCAACTCTATTTAACCACCCCCCCCGCCGCTGCCCCCAACACCCCCCACCCCCCTCACAGTAATAGCAGACTTTCCCACTAGGATATTATTCCTCCTCTAGTTTAGGTGCAAAACATATCTTCTCTACAGATCCCACTTTCACTGGAAGACAGCCAAATGATTCAAAATTTTCAATTGATTTAATATCCCTCTCAACACCTTTCTCCTGCCTTCTCTCTGTGACTTTTAATGCTCTGACTAATTAACAGTCTATCAATCTCCACTTTCAATATACTCAATGACTGGGTCTCCACAGTCACCTGTGGAAATGAGTTCCACAGACTCACCACCTTCTGGCTGAAGAAATTCCTCCTAATCTCTGTTCTAAATGGATGTCATTTTATTCTGACATTGTGCCCTTTGGTCTTAGACTTCCCCACTACAGGCAACATCCTCTCCCCTTTCACACTATCTAGGCCTTTGGTAGATTTCAATGAGATCCCTCCTAAACTCCAGTGAGTAGAGGCCCAGAGCTATCAAACGCTCCTCATGCATTAGCCCTTTCATTCCCAGAATCCTTCTCGGGAAACTGCTTTGGACCCTTTCCCATCCCAGCAACTGTTTTGTAGATAAGGGTCCCAAAACCCTTTAAAATCCTTAATTCACTTGGACCAGATGGTGTACTACCAAGGGTTCTGAAAGAGGTGGCTGAAGAGATTGTGGAGGCATTAGTAATGATCTTTCAAGAACCACTAGATACTGGAATGGTTCCAGAAGACTAGAAAATTGGAAATGTAACTCCATTCTTCAAGAAGGAGGAGAGACAGAAGCAAGGAAAGTATAGGCCGGTTACTCTGACCTCAATGGTGGGAAGATGTTGGAGTTGATTATTAAGGATGAGGTTTCAGAGTACTTGGAGCAATATGATAAAACAGGCTGTAGTCAGCATAGTTTCCACAGGGAAGGTCTTGCATGACAAATTTGATGGAATTCTTTGAACAAATAACAAGCAGGATCGACAAAGGAGAATTGGTTGATGTGTACTTGAATTTTCAGAAGGCCTTTGACAAGATGCCACACATGAGACTGCTTAACAAGCTACGAGCCCGTGGTACTGCAGGAGAGATGCTAACATGGGTAAAACAGTGGCTGATTGGCAGGAGGCAAATAATGGCAAATAATGGGAACCTTTTCTGATTGGTTACTAGTGGTATTCCACAGAGGTCTGTGATAGGATCATTGCATGTCAATGATCTGGATGATGGAATTGATGGCTTTGTGGCCAAGTTTGTGGAAGTTATGAAGGTACCTGGTGGGGGGAGATAGTTTTGAGGAAGTAGACAAGCTACATAAGGACTTAGACAGATTAGGAGAATGGGCAAAAAAATGGCAGATGGAATACAGTTTCAGGAAATGTATGGTCATACACTTTGGTAGAAGAAATGAAAGGGAGATTTTTTTCTAAATGGAGAGAAAATACAAAAAAAAATGAGGAGCAAAGGGAGTTTGGACTCCTGATGCAGAATTCCCCAAAGATTAATTTGCAGGTTGAGTCTGTGGTGAGGAAAGCAAATGCAATGCTAGCATTCATTTCAAGAGGACTAGAGTATAAAAGCAATGTTGAGACTTTATAAAGCACTGATGAGGCCTCACTTGGAGTATTGTGAGCAGTTTTGGGCCTCTTGCCTTAAAAACTTCATGCTGAAACTGGAGAGGGTTCAAAAGAGATTCATGAAAATGATTCCAGAATTGAATGGCTTGTCAGTCAAACGCTAGGAAAATGCAGTTGTGTTAATTGTCCCGCAGTAATCCAGGCAACCAGGGGTTTAAGTAATTTGCACTCTTATAAACGATTTCATGCAAGCTTGCTATTAAAGAAGGCATTTGAACACTCTGCAGATATGCAATTCAAACCAAGAACTGTCAACCTAATGCATTGAAGTAAACAATGTCATTGTAACTATTGATATTGTACTGAATTACCTAGTGTTACCATTGATGTTAAGGACATAAGAATATGATGGGGACTGTACCGTGAGCGTCTCCGTAAGAATGCCTGCTTGTTGTGATGAATAAAGACCTCTATATCACCATCTTCAGTGTCTCTCCAGTGACTTCGATCACAGTCACAAAGGGGCATCTGTGGAATTTACTAACCAAGAGAGCTATGGAGGCTCAGACCTCAATAGATTTATAAACATTAAGAGATATCTCAGGCAAATGAGACCAGTTTAGATGGCCATCTTGTTCGCATGGACCAGATGAGCCAAAGGACCTGTTTCTGTGTTGTTTGAGTCTGAGACTCTACGTGGAGTCAATGCAGTAAAGTGACACTGAAATTAATATACAGCTCTGATCCTATCTGAATGGTAGATCAGGCACAAGGAGACAAATTGCCCAATCGTGCTTTTATTATGATTATTCTTACCTTTTGAAGAGTGAAACCAGCTGAGCAAAAATCACTTTTGCCCTTTCATGTCCTTTCAAATTCTGCATTACAAACCTGGTGGTCACCAAGTCCGCTGAAGATAGCAATATAAACGAAAGGAAGCTAGCAATATGTCACCCACATGGGCTCCAAAAAGCTCTGAGAATTTCTGCTAAACATCAAGCATTAGAAATCTCCCACTAGGACAAAAAGTGAGTTTACCCTTCACGCTTTCAAAATGCATTTCTAATTATCACCAAGCAATATCAGCTGCTGCCCAGTACTGCCAAAGCAGTCACAGTCATTTACAGAAGTTTAATTGCATTCCCACAGTAACTGGCCGCTGCAGCCTCCAATACTGAGAGGTCTGATTTCAATTTGCTTGCTGATATGTTCACCTTATTTTGCAATGGTCATATAATGCAGAAAGATAGTTCCATGAATATAATTTGTGAAGTCTACAGTCAAATAATAAAGGCTTCTTGTTTTCTTTCTGATTTCATTTTATTCTTCCATCATTATTTTTTATATTAAGTTTGTTGTCTAAAGTATACCAGGGGAATTAAATGCTTCAGAAAGTGTTCCAGAGCATTGTCAGATGTGGATCTAAGTTCTCTCTTCTTTCAGTTTACTGTTGGATTTTAGGGTTGTCCATGTTGGTGAGGTGCAGCCGGTCTTGTGGATGAGAGAGGCTGCGCAGGAGGAGAGTCAAAATCCTGCTTAGCAGAATCATTTTGACTTTTGGTCCAACTGTTTAGTCATAGTCATAGTCATAATTTATTGATCCCGAGGGAAATTGTTTTTTGTTACAGTTGCACCAACCAAGAATAGAGTACCCCTGAGCCTCAGCCAAACAGGAATTAATGGAGCCAGGAGCAAAAGAGCAACTAGCTAGTTGAGTGGCAGTAGGTGGATTGCTACTGCTCAAAGGTTGCAACTTTTTCTTTATCCTAGAGTCTTAGTTAGGAGGTGAAGAAATATTTGGCAGAGCTGATGTTAAGACTCCCCTTGTGATGCTTATAGAAGTTGATCTGCTCTGCCTGACCCTGAAAATGCAGATTTAAAGTTCATTCCCTAGGGCATCTGTGACTTCACAACAGGCCTCACTGGACATAGTTGCAACCTTTCACTGGATTTTGAAAGTTCTGTAAAACAGGGTAACAGCCAGATTAGGTATAGTCCCATCAGGAAAGCAACAACACTTGTATCTCATGTCTTTTTCTGGAGGGAAATGATAAACTGGAACAGCTCAGCAATTTCTCAGCTTTTAACTGGCATTATTGGATTGCTAGATTTCATAGTCATAGTAATAGTCATACTTTATTGATCCCGGGGGAAATTGGTTTTCGTTACAGTTGCACCATAAATAATAAATATTAATAGAGCCATAAATCGTTAAATAGTAATATGTAAATTACGCTGGTAAATTATGAAATAAGTCCAGGACCAGCCTATTGGCTCAGTGTGTCTGACCCTCCAAGGGAGGAGTTGTAAAGTTTGATGGCCACAGGCAGGAACGACTTCCTATGACGCTTTGTGTTGCATCTCGGTGGAATGAGTCTCTGGCTGAATGTACTCCTGTGCCCAACCAGTACATTATGTAGTGGATGGGAGACATTGTCCAAGATGGCATGCAACTTAGACAGCATCCTCTTTTCAGACACCACCGTGAGAGAGTTATAGAGAGTTTATATGAGAAAACAGTTGACACCTTAGTAAAGTGTGCCATATGACCATCTCCAACAGTACAGTACTCTCTCAAGACCACAATGAAGTATCAAACTGGATTGTGTCCTCACACCTCTGCAGCAGAGCCTGAACCTAAGAGTTTTTGAGTAAAAGGTATTCTGCAAATTCCAAGCCAAAATGGGCACTTAATATATACAAATTAACAGTGAATGCTTTATAATGATGATGTGAAGATAAGTGGTATTGTAAGCAGTACAGATGGAACCATTCACATATAAAAGATAGTGAGGAACTACGTGAAGGGGAATACTAGCAAACGGATTTCAATATTCACAAATGTGAGGTCCTCCCAGAGTCCTTACTAAATGTTAAAAGGCAGTAAATTGTGGAAATATATCAGAAAGATGCCAAGTACTGGGCTATACACTGGCACTAATTTCCTGCAGCAGTAGTCAAAAAAAGGTTCATTTCACAATTGAAGTTAATTTTCTCAATTGAATTTATTTGTTACTAATAAAGAGAGGATGCCACAATGCATGTGTCTTTTAGAATCATTACTTGCTTTGGACCATTACTCAGATTATTTTAGATTGGGGGTAGATGAAGCTTAACTAAATCCACTAAAAGACAATAATGAAGACTATTTTTCAGCGGTGTTTGAATTTTCTTCACAAAGAAGCAAGGGCCTGAATTAGACTTGATAGCTAAAGTGGCCTTGATTGACCAAAAACATTAACACCACTGATGCTAGCTAGTTTAAACATTTTCTGAATTAGACTGTGCTTTCTATTACCACTCTAACATCCTGGCACTAATCTGATTGTGTTACTTGCTTTCTTGAATATCATTCCTGTACTCACATGTCTGTTGTTTGTCTTGATATGTAAACATCAAGGTAGGTTAAAGTCAAACTACAAATAGGATTTGGATTATAGCATGACGATCTGGCAAATTTAAATCTGGATTCACCCCGAGTAAATCAGTCAATGAAATTTGGTTGGGTTATAAGGATTTTCAGAGCTCCCTGGCTTGTCTCTTCAGGGATGTAATCTGACCCCTCTTTCACGACCAAGTTCATATGAAACCAGTCCAAAGCAGGCTGAACATTACTTAAGCTGTAACCCTCACATCTCTGCCACCTTGTGCCATCATGAGAAGATTCCCAGATGGAAGACCTGTTGAGTGCAGTCAGCAAGAGTTGGCATAAATTGGCACACGAACCTGTTTCTGACTCGAACCTCATCATATCTCAGTCCCCATTCTAGCCAGCATGTGCTGACAGGTGTTGCATGTTCCACACTAGAAAGCTTCTCATCAATTCTTTTGGATAGATAAAACAACAGGTACAGAGAGAGGGCAGGAAATAGGAATTGAGGCAGAGAATCGGTCATGATATTACTAAACAACTAAGTAGCTGATGCATTTTGTGAAGTCATAAAAGGGAAGGACATGTAGACAAAATAGTGGAGCACTAAGGAATGTAAATGACCAGAGATCCCTGGGGGTCCAAATCCATTGTTGCCTGAAATTGGCAACATTGATAGATACTGCAGGTGATGAAGAAGGCACATGGAATGCCTGCATTCATGAATCAGGGTATCAAACATAAAAGTTGGAACATTGTGTTGCAACTTTACAAAACTGTGGTTTGGCCACAACCTGAAGTATTGTGTGCAGTTCTGATCACCACACTATAGGAAAGACATGATTACGCTGGAAGGAATGCTGAGGAGATACACCTCTGGCTGGATTAGAGGACTTCAGTTATAGGAATAGATATGTTTTCCTTTGAGCAAAGTGGGCTGAGGTGAGCCTGATGAAAGTATATAGGATTATGAGAGGCATAGGTAGTGTAGTTAGCCACAACCTCGTTCCCATGATAGGGATATCAATGTTGAAGACATAGGTTTAAAGGTAAGAGGTTGTAACTTAAAGAGGATCTGAGGGAGTAGTTTCGTACATAGTGAGTGTTTGATCTGTGAATGTGCTGCCAGTGGAAGTACTGCAATCAGATACAATTACTGTACTTAAGAGGCAGCAAACTGTGATCCCATCAAGTAAGGAATGGGATGGATAAAAAAATCCTTTGTTATCCTGTAATTTAGGGGTCTCTAACCAAAGGAAAGTTTATTGGCTTTAATCGTAGTCTTTGGGAGGTGCTTGGAGGGAGAAGGATGACTAGAAATAATGAGGGATTCTCAGGTGAAAGCCACGGAAGTTCATCGAAAGGAATGGTGGCTTTTGTCCGTTTCCAGAGACTTGCACACAAAGCTGGATTGACACCTCAGCACAGTATTTTCAAAAGAGTCGTCCCAATGTAAGGTTAAAATGAAATTCTACCTCACCCCAAATGTTCCAAAAGACCTTGTGAATCTATTTTGAGGAAAAGCAGGGGAGTTACATTTACTGCTTTGGCCAACATTTATCCTTCAACCACAGCACAGAAACACATTAATTAACTGATCATTATTCATTTACATAGATGCTGCCTGACCTGCTGAGTTCCTCCAGCATTTTGTGTGTGTTGATCATTATCTTATTACTGGAGTCTGTTGTGCACAGATTGACAGCTGCATGCTAAATTACCACATAAAATATCCTCCAAAAAATACTTCATTAGACGTAAGTTGCTATGGATGCCCTGGAGTCACAAAATCTGCATTATAAGTACATTTTT
This sequence comes from Mobula hypostoma, assembly GCF_963921235.1. Taxonomy (NCBI): domain Eukaryota; kingdom Metazoa; phylum Chordata; class Chondrichthyes; order Myliobatiformes; family Myliobatidae; genus Mobula; species Mobula hypostoma. Next base: position 149,147,478 of record NC_086102.1, read on the forward strand.
CTTTCTTTGGAAGCTATTATGTAAGAATTAAAATATTTATTTGAAACAAATTTCTGACTTAACAATATGAGGAAGTCGGCTTGTGGAAACACCGCTGATTATTCTCAGCATGTTGAGGGAATGTGATGGAAAAGATGACAGGTTCTGCAGCCTTCAATAAAACAACAATGAATAATGACTTGCCCCTTTGAGTAAATTTTGTTGTTCATACCCTTCTATACTTGTAGTTAAATTTAGCATAGGAAAAGAGAGACGGGCTAGAAAATTTAAAAAGATCTCATTTGAACTCTTGGGGTTTATAAATGTCTTTTGTATACACAAATACACAAACAAATTTAAAGTTATGAAAATTATATTCTGTATATATGTTTATCCATCATATTCTTTAGATTGTATATTTATTCATTGCAGTCTATACTGCTAAATACACACAATGCATAATACACACACACACACACTCACACTCACTCACACACACGCGCGCACACACACTCACACTCATATATATAACGGATTAGGTGCTCCAAGTCCAAATTGGAAACACCCAAGAAGATAGTCGGGAATGCCAGAGCTAAGATTCTGTGGGATTTCCAAATACAGACCGATAGCCAACCAACCGGACATAGTAATAAAGGACAAGGAACAGAAGAAAGCAATTGTAGTAGCTGTGGCAATCCCAAATGACAGTAACATCAGGAAGAAAGAATATGAGAAGCTGGAGATCTACCAGGTCTTGAAAGAGCAGATGGAAAGGATGTGGAAGTTTAAAGCCAGAGTAATCCTGGTGGTGATAGGAGCACTTGGAGCTGTAACACCTGGACAGGGAGAGTAGTTCTGACAAATCCTGGGAATGACATCTAAGATCTTGGTCCAGAAAAGTGCACTACTAAGAACAGCAAGGACCCTCAAGTTCCCAGGCCTCTGGTAGAGGACCCAAGATTGAGGGAAAAATATACTACACACCACCTATATGGGGCGAGAAAAAAAAAATCTATATAATGTATATCCCAATGAGAGTACAATCCAAACTCAAGTCAAAATCTAATCTTTAGTTGCCATTCAAACCATCGATGGATACAGCTGAATGAGGTGTATTCCCCTGGGCCAAGGTGTAAAAACATACACGCACATTCAAAGTAGCGAGAGAGAAAATCATCATAAAAGGAAAGACATTTTAGCAGAGACCCTGGGCAACAGGTCCCGCAAGTTGATGGTTCCCAGCAATCTAACCTGTTATTCCACCGGTTGAACACTGGAGAATAGCACAGGTAGGAGAGCCACCCCCAACCGAACATGCTACACCAGCCTCCATTGTCTCCTCACCTGGACTGCAGCAGCAGACAAGGCCATGGCTTCAGGCCTAATAGTCAATTGGTTTCACTGCATGCTGCCTTTGCCACCAACTTCAATATAAAGAAGTGAAAGAGTAAACTGAAAAATCCATCAAATTTGCAATAAAGAAGACAGGAATACATTTTCTGAGGTGATTGAAGAATCAATGAAGAACTTTGGCTTTGATATAAAATTTTAGGTGGAGAGTAGAGGGAATATTTTAACTGGTTGTTTGCAAAGCTGTGGATTATACTGCCTGAGTTAATGAATGAAACGGGGGCATGTTGATGCTTAAAGGAGATGCAGGATTAGAAGAACTGCCCCAGTGAAAGACATTACCAACAGTCACTAATGCAAAATGAGTATCTCAGGTGCTGGAGCTTGGTCCATTACCAAGAGAATGTGTAATTTGTTGCTTCGCCCTGTAGTGTGTTGGGCTGAATGGTCTTTCTCCATGTTGTAACCTCTATTTCAGTGTGTGAGTCATTGAAGTCTAAGCTGGCTAATTCAGTGTTAATGAAAAAGATGGCATGAGCAATTACATAAATTTAACAAGAGTCAACTAGATTTGCCTTGGGATTCCAGCTTGGATCTCAGACAAGTGATCAAGCTGTAGATTAGTGTTGACACTGCCAGGAGAACCATCCAAAGCACTAAAAAACTTTCTTTTAGATTTTTCTTAGGCTATGACACAGCTACATGTGTGATTAAACAGTAGTAAAAATACAGTACTTTAAAAATAATTTCAAACTTTGTAAGCACAGAACTACAATGTAATAAATAACTGTTTATTATTTAGATTAGCCTATACATTTATTAGAATCAGAATCAGCTTTATAATCATGAACTTGGTTAATGTGAAATTTGTTTTATGTCAGCAATACATTTAAAATGATTATAAATTACAAAATAAATGAACAGTGGAAACAAAACGAAATAACAAGCAACACACATAAAAGTTGCTGGTGAACGCAGCAGGCCAGGCAGCATCTCTAGGAAGAGGTGCAGTCGACGTTTCAGGCCAAGACCCTTTGTCAGGACTAACTGAAGGAAGAGTGAGTAAGGGATTTGAAAGTTGGAGGGGGAGGGGGAGATCCAAAATGATAGGAGAAGACAGGAGGGGGAGGGATGGGGCCAAGAGCTGGACAGGTGATTGGCAAAAGGGATACAAGAGGATCATGGGACAGGAGGTCCGGGAAGAAAGACAAGGGGTGGGGGGACCCAGAGGATGGGCAAGAGGTATATTCAGAGGGACAGAGGGAGAAAAAGGAGAGCGAGAGAAAGAATGTGTGTATAAAAATAAGTAACAGATGGGGTACGAGGGGGAGGTGGGGCATTAGCAGAAGTTAGAGAAGTCGATGTTCATGCCATCAGGTTGGAGGCTACCCAGACGGAATATAAGGTGTTGTTCCTCCAACCTGAGTGTGGCTTCATCTTTAGAGTAGAGGAGGCCGTGGATAGACATGTCAGAATGGGAATGGGATGTGGAATTAAAATGTGTGGCCACTGGGAGATCCTGCTTTCTCTGGCGGACAGAGCGTAGATGTTCAGCAAAGCAGTCTCCCAGTCTGCGTCGGGTCTTGCCAATATATAAAAGGCCACATCGGGAGCACCGGACGCAGTATATCACCCCAGCCGACTCACAGGTGAAGTGTTGCCTCACCTGGAAGGACTGTTTGGGGCCCTGAATGGTGGTAAGGGAGGAAGTGTAAGGGCATGTGTAGCACTTGTTCCGCTTACACTGATAAGTGCCAGGAGGGAGATCAGTGGGGAGGGATGGGGGGGACGAATGGACAAGGGAGTTGTGTAGGGAGCGATCCCTGCGGAATGCAGAGAGCGGGGGAGGGAAAGATGTGCTTAGTGGTGGGATCCCGTTGGAGGTGGCGGAAGTTACGGAGAATAATATGTTGGACCCGGAGGCTGGTGGGGTGGTAGGTGAGGACCAGGGGAACCCTATTCCTAGTGGGGTGGCGGGAGGATGGAGTGAAGGCAGATGTACGTGAAATGGGGGGAGATGCGTTTAAGAGCAGAGTTGATAGTGGAGGAAGGGAAACCTCTTTCTTTAAAAAAGGAAGACATCTCCCTCATCCTAGAATGAAAAGCCTCATCCTGAGAGCAGATGTGGCGAAGATGGAGGAATTGCGAGAAGGGGATGGCGTTTTTGCAAGAGACAGGGTGAGAAGAGGAATAGTCCAGATAGCTGTGAGAGTCAGTAGGCTTATAGTAGACATCAGTGGATAAGCTGTCTCCAGAGACAGAGACAGAAAGATCTAGAAAGGGGAGGGATGTGTCGGAAATGGACCAGGTAAACTTGAGGGCAGGGTGAAAGTTGGAGGCAAAGTTAATAAAGTCAACGAGCTCTGCATGCGTGCATGAAGCAGCGCCAATGCAGTCGTCAATGTAGCGAAGGAAAAGTGGGGGACAGATACCAGAATAGGCACGGAACATAGATTGTTCCACAAAGCCAACAAAAAGGCAGGCATAGCTGGGACCCATACGGGTGCCCATAGCTACACCTTTAGTTTGGAGGAAATGGGAGGAGCCAAAGGAGAAATTATTAAAAGTAAGGACTAATTCCACTAGACGGAGCAGAGTGGTGGTAGAGGGGAACTGATTAGGTCTGGAATCCAAATAACAAGAAATAACAAGAGAGGGTTCATGGATTCATGGTGGTGGAGGGGAAGAAATGGTTTTAAGATATTTTTGATTTCAAAAGTTTCAAAGGTACATTTAATGTCAGAGAAATGTATGCAATATACATCCTGAAATGCTTTTTCTTTGCAACCATCCATGAAACCAGTAGAGTGCCCCCAAAGAATGAATGACAGTTAAATGTTAGAACCCCAAAGTCCCCCCCCACCCCCCCAGCTCTCCAACAACACACCAATCTCCTGCTGTGGCCCCCCCACCCCCCACCCCATCTCCAGAACCACAAAATCTTGGTACTCTGAAGGCGAGCTAAGCTCTTAGGCTGAGCCCTTGGCGTGTCAAACAATGGCCATTCGTGAAACCCCAAGAGCGGTCCCATTCCCGCAAAGAACCATAGTCAGCATGTAACTCCAGGTCAGGGTCTTCAGAAGAACCCTGAAAGGGAAAAATAGAGATATTAAAGATGGAAAGAGAGCTGTTTCCAAAGATGCCGGCAAAGGAGTCGCCATTAGGCGCCATTAATCCTCCTAAGCTCCTTCCCGTAGTGTGGGTCTTCAAGCCCTTGTACCTCCTCCCTGATGCTCTGCCCTATCTGCCCCACAGTATTGGCCCTTAACTTTTGTTCATGACCTTACTCTCCATGGTTATGTTTGGCTAATCTGTGGGAGATTCAATATATTTGTTTATATATTTATGGTTTAGTTACTGCCTGTTACTAATTGCCATTGAAAAGGTGATGGCGAGGCACAACAGTTCTTTTTGTGTGGGTGCTCCCACTGTGCTGTTGGGAGTGAGTTCTAGGACTTAGACTGAGCAATGATGAAGGTCTAGCTTTCTCAAGGTCTATGTTTCTCAAGTAAGGATGATGTGTGATTTGGATGGGGAAACCCGCATGTGCTGGTGTTCTTGTGATCCCTCTGGTAGAAGTTGCAAAGGAGGGAGATGCTGCCAATGTAGCCTGGATAAGTACGTGTAGAGTATTTTGTCAATTGCACAGACAGCAGTTTTGTATACCAGTGCTGGCGGGTATTGTAGTGAGTGACTTTAACTTCATCAATATTGACAGGTGCTTCCTTTGCCCCAGGTTAATTCAGGCATAATTTATTCAGTGCATCCAAGAAGGTTTCTTGACATAATATGTAAATAGTCCAACCAAGGAAGATGGAAAACTTGATCTTGTATTCAGTGATGAGTGGAGCCAAGGATCAGTGTTTCAGTGGGAGAACATTTTGATAACAGTGATCATAACTTTCTACGTTTTCAGATAGTTATGGATAAATGGGGAGAGAATTCAAAGTTCTAAGATGCAACGGGACTTGGGAGTCCTCGTGCAGGATACTCTTAAGGTTAACCTCCAGTTTGAGTCGGTGGTGAAGAAGGTGAATGCAATGTTGGCATTCATTTCTAGAGGAATAGAGCGTAGGAGCAGGGATGTGATGTTGAGGCTCTATAAGGCACTAGTAAGACCTCACTTGGAGTACTGTGGGCAGTTTTGGGCTCCTTATTTAAGTAAGGATGTACTGACATTGGCACGAGGAATTCTGCAGATGCTGGAAATTCAAGCAACACACATCAAAGTTGCTGGTGAACGCAGCAGGCCAGGCAGCATCTCTAGGAAGAGGTACAGTCGACATTTCCTGACAGTCCTGACGAAGGGTCTCGGCCTGAAATGTCGACTGTACCGCTTCCTAGAGATGCTGCCTGGCCTGCTGCGTTCACCAGCAACTTTGAGGTGTGTTACTGACATTGGAGAAGGTTCAGAGAAGATTCACTAAAATGATTCTGGGAATGAGAGGGTTAACATATGAGGAACGTTTGTCCGCTCTTGGACTGTATTCCTTGGAGTTTAGAAGAATGAGGGGAGAACTCATAGAAACATTTTGAATGTTGAAAGGCATGGACAGGGTGGATGTGGCAAATTTTTTTTTTCCATGGTGGGGGAGTCTAGTATGAGAGGGCATGACTTAAGGATTGAAGGGCGCCCATTCAGAACAGGGATGTGAAGAAATTTTTTTAGCCAGAGGGTGGTGAATCTATGGAATTTGTTGCCACGGGCGGCAGTGGAGGCCAAGTCATTGGGTGTATTTAAGGCAGAGATTGATAGCTATCTGAGTAGCCCGGGCATCAAAGGTTATGGTGAGAAGGTGGGGGAGTGGGACTAAATGGGAGAATGGATCAGCTCATGATAAAATGGCGGAGCAGACTCGATGGGCCGAATGGCTGACTTCTGCTCCTTTGTCTTATGGTCTTATGGTTTTATGGATAAAACTAAGTCTGGTCCTCAAGTATGGGAGGAAGGTGTTTTTAGTGAAGGAAATAATTACACTAATTCTATGCAGAAACTGGGGAAAATAGATTGGAAGTAGCTGTAGAAGGTATAGCTGGGGGAAGTAGGTTGGGTGAGTACACATCTGACATGTAAGAGTTATTTAACAGTCAATTGGTCAGAATTGGAACGAACATGTTCTGCTGAGGAAGAAAGACAAAAATGTCAAGGTTCAGCAATCTTGAATCTCAAGAAATATTGTAAATTTTGTCAAAAAAGCAAAGGAAACAAATGCACGATTTTCAAAATGGAACTCGGATAGAGCATTTAAGAACATAAAGGAAGTAGAAGAGAACATAAAAATGAAATCAGGATGTATAAAAGGGGCCATAATTTATCTCAATGAGCTGAATTGTAGAGAATCTTAAGGTAATTTTTACGTACAACATCAAGAAGGTAACACGGGAGAAGGTAGGACCAGAAAAGGTAGTATTATGCCTGGATTCAGAGAAAGTGGGTGAGATACTTCACATCAGTATTCCACCAAGAAGGACATGGATGACAGCAAGGACAGGGAAAGGTATTCAAAAGCACATTGATATGAAGATGGAGGAGGTTATGGGTGTCATGAAGAACACCAAGGCAGATAAGATCTATACCAGGTTATTGACAGCAGCAAGAGAAGAGATTGCCAGGGCTTTGACAGAGACCTCTGCTTCGTCTTTAGTCGTAAATGAGGTACATGAAGATTGCAGAATAGACAGTGTTGCTCCTCTGCTCAAAAATATCAATGGAGAAAATCCAGGAAATTCTAGAACTGTGAACCTTGCATTATTGGTTGGGAAATCATTGGGGAAGAATCTTAGGGGTAGGATCTTCTTATGTCTGGAAAAGCATAGATTCATTAGGGATAATCAGCATGGATCTGTGCAGGAGAGTCTCAGTAATTTCTCAAAAAACTAATTATGTTTTTGATGAAATGATGAAGATGTTTGATAGAGGCAAGGCAGTGGAGTTCAGTAAAGTTTTCCCAGAGGTCTGTCATGGCAGGCTGATCCAGAAAATTAAGGTACATGATTTTGATGGAGATTTGGTAAATTGTATTCAAAACTAGTTTGGCAAATTACTTCATCCAAAATAGTGCCACACTTCTTAGTAGTTGTTGACACTACACTCATCCAGGCCAGCAGAAAGTAAACTTCCGATTTGTATCTTACAGATAATAGATAAGTGTCCATAAGTGACTCAATTAAAGCAGAATGTCAACTTTTGCATCTATTGCATTTACCAACTTGTCCAGCTGAGTTTCTGGCAACTTCAAGCATGTAGAGACATTGAAGCCAAAGTTAAGTGGCTAAATTCCCTTTTGATAGAAATGGTCACTGACTAGCACTTTTGTGGCATGAGTCTCATTTGCAATTTATTGGCCCATGTTGGAATGTTGTGTCACTCATGCTGAGGAGTTGGGAATGGAAGTGAACATTGTGCAGTTAGCATTTGACATTCTGATGGAGGAGAAGTTATTGAAGGGCAGCTGAAGGTGTTTGGGCTAAGGACAACTGCCCTGAATAATCCTGCAATGATGTCCTGGAGCTGGGATTATTGGTGTTCAACGACCCCTTCCTTTATGCAAGTATAATTTCAGCTATTCCAATGACTTCCATTTCATTAGGTCTTCTTTATGCTTCATGTGATCAGCTACTGCTTTGAAATACTAGGCATAACTCAAATGCCATCAATAAGTTTGCCAAATACACTGCTGTTGTAGACTCTCAGATGGTGATGAGATAGCATGTAGGAGTAGCTAGATCGGCCAACTGAGTGAGTTTGCAACAAAAACCTCACACTCAATGTCAGAAAGACTAAGGAATTAATTGAGAACTTCAACAAAGAGAAATCAAGACAAGACACACCAGTCTTCACGGAGGAGTCAGAATTGAAAACGGTGAGCAGCTTAAAGCTCCTGGGCATCAACATCTCGGAAGATCTATCCTGGACCTAAAATATTTATGCAACCATCTAGAAGGCACACAGCAGCTTGACTTCATTAGGAGTTTGAAGAGGATTTGTTAAGAATCTTGCAAATTTCCGTGATAGCTAAAGAGTGATGGAGAGCATTCTGTTCGTTTGCATTATAGCCTGATATGCAGCCTCCAATGCATAAGATTGCAAGAAATTGCAGAAGGTTGTGGATTCAGCCATTTGCATCATGGGCAGAAACTTTCCCACCTTTGAGGACATCTTCAAGAGGTGGTGCATCAGGAAGGTGGCATGCATCACCATTTGGGCCATGCCCTCTTCATATCACTATCATTAGGGAGAAGGTCCAGGAGCCTGAAGATCCACACTCAATATTTTACAAACGGCTTCTTCCTCTCTGCCATCAGATTTCCGAATGGTCTGTGGTTGTTAATTGTCTTTTACACTTTTTATATACTTTTGTAACTTATAGTGATTGTTATGTCATGCTCCATACTGCTGCCACAAAGCAACAAATTTAATGACATATGTCGGCAATAATAAACCTGATTTTGATTCTGAAGGCAGTCAGTCTCACTCCGTCTCTAGAATTATGTATTTGTATCAAGGTTGTAATGAGGCCTGGAGCTAAGTGAATTCTGGATTTGCCGTCAGTGTGTAAGTGATATATTGTGACATTATTGATATGCAGCTTCCATCACCTTACTGATAATTGTGAGCAGAGTGTTTGAATTAGTCAGATTGGGATTGTCCTACTTTTTTTTAGTGAACAGATTAAACCTAGGTGGTTTCACATTGTCAGCACCGATCTTGTAACTGTACTGAAAGAGCTTGGCTGAAGAAATGGCTAGTTCTGGAACACAGGTATTCAGTACATCAGCTGCGACGTAGTCTGGTCCTGTAACTTTTGGGCTATATGTAGCACTCTCAGAGGCTTGTTGCTATCACCTGGTGTGAGCTGAGTTTGCTGGAGGTCGCTACAAATGATGGTGGGGACCTCAGGGGAAAGCTGAGACTGATCATCTATTTGGTACTTCTGGCTGAACGTGGTTGCAAAAGACCTTGCTGTTCTTTGGTGTTTTACATTTTCAGGACATAACATTTGTTGAAGAAACCGATTGTTCTCTGGAAGAATTGGCTTGAGATGCTTTTACATTGTCTTACCGGATACCATATAAATAGCTCTTGGAGACTATAAAGCAGCAGATAATTCCCTCAACTAATGTAAAATTTTAATGCACTGGCTGATTTGGGAGAAAATGAGAATTCCCTGCATTCTCGGTACTAGCCGCTTTAAAATAAGCAAGTCATTCCCTGCAGTAATTAAAAATCAACATAAAAAAATTCTCTTGTCAACTGTTTTGAACTTTCAAATTCAGCTGCAGGTTGCTAAGCAACAGAGCACACATTCCCTTTGTAGTGGATCAAGCCCCAAGACTTGAGACTCTCATTTAGCATTCATGGTTGTAGATGTAGTCTGACTGTCACAATTCTTATAACATTTATTATTCTGGGGACTTTGGCTTCTCTCTGTGGACCAACATGAATATTGCCCAGCGCTAAATACCTCAGAATGCTGCAGTGGGCTGCCTTTTTGAACTTGCTGCTTTCCTTGTGTTGGAGGCACTGCTGGGTAGAGTTTCAAGATTTAGACCAGGTCATTATGAAAGAACAGTGACATACAATATTTCTAAGCTTGTCTGGTGTGCAACTTGGAGGTGACCCTGTAAATGATGGTGTTTCCATGGCTTTGGTGTGCTTCTCTTTCTTGGCGGTATAGGTTGACAGCTTAGTAAGTGTGCTTGGTTGAATAACTGCAATGCATTTTACAGTTGGTACATATTGCAGCCACAGCGTGCCAGTGCTGGAGCGAGTGAATGAACAGGGAGCTAAGCGGAGCACCAGTGAAGTGGGCTGCTTCGTCCTGCTTGACGTTAAGCTTCCTCAGAGCAAATATTCTAACATTTACACTATTCACATTTAACTGTCCCACACCCTTCCCGCGGCGCTCCACTCTTGCCATTCCCAACATTCTTTGCCAGATTTTCAAACTTGCTCTCCATTCCACATTGACAAATACAACACTGTGCAAAATTCTCGGCACCCTAGCTATATCTGTGTGCCGAATACTTTTGCACAGTACTGTATATATATTTTTGTATTCTGTATAAGAGGTATAGACAAGGTAGATCATTAGCATCTTTTCCCCAGGGTGGAAATGTTAAATAACAAAGGGCGTCACTTTAAGGTGAGAAGGGGAAATTTTAAAGATGCTGTTTTGCCGATGACACTGCTGTCATTGGCAGAATCTGTAATCAGATTTCTGAATGGTCCATGAACATAGAAACACTACCTTGCTATACCTCTTTTGCACTATTTATTTATTTAATGCAACTGCACTGATGCAGATTTTTTTTCCCAGAGTTTGGCAGATGACAGGAACATTTTGCCAATGGAGGTGGGTAGAAGCAGATATGAGAGCAGCATTTACGGGGCATTTAGAGAGGGACAGGGACAGGCAGGAAATAAAGGGAATTAAACCGTGGCAAGGCTGATGCGATCATGGGCTGAAAGGCCTGTTCCTGTGGTGTACTGTTCTAAGTTCTGTGTTCCTGAATTGTGCTCTATAGATAATGCACAGGCTTTACACTATCAGGAGGCAGAACATATCCAGCCTACGACTTGGTGTTGTAGCCACTGCACTGATGTGACCAACCTAGCTGAGTGGAAATGGCGGCTCCCCAGCATGCGGATCGTGAGGGATTTAGTGAAGATAATCACATTGAATGTCAAGGGTAGGTGGAAAGTTAGATTCTCTTTCATTGGGATGGCCATTGCCCAGCACTTAAGTGGTTCAAGTGTTACTTGTCACTTATCAGCCCACGGCTGAAGATTTAGACCTTGTTGCATGTGCTGTGGTGATGTAAATGCAATTAAATATCATGCAGTTGTCACTGAAGGGAATATTCCCTCTTACCATGTTTTGATGAAAGAAGGTCGTTGATAAAGCAGCCAAAGATGATGGAGTCTGGGGCACTGCCCTGAAGAATGGGGTTGGGAGATTGGTCTCCATAAACCATAACTATCTGAATTAATGAAAGCTATGTATCCAGTAATTGTAGTGCTCCTTCTCTGATGTCTAATGTTTTCAATTTGATGATGATTGATGATAGAATGGATGAAACACTCCGCAGGGAGCCAGAGCGCCAGAACAGCGAGTGGAGAGGTTGTGAAGGCAGATGTTGGTAAGACCTCAGACAAAGTTAGAAATCAAAATGTTGAGCATTGTGCGACTAGTGTTCTGATCTGTGTGTATTTCAATGCAAGAGGTATTATAGGAAAGGCGAATGATAGTGCTAAAGATGCAGTACAGGTAGCTGATTTACAAACCAAGGCAATCTGTAGTGAGGAGAGGCTATTAATAGGGCAAAATTGCAGTCAACAGGATAAGTTGCAACGTAAAAGGCAGACAAAATTGGAAAGGATAAATACAAGACTGAAGGTGTTGTATTTCAAGCATCCAGTATGTGGAATAAGGTAGATAAATTTGCAGCACAGTTGCAGGTTGGCAGGTATGATGTAGACATCACTGAATCATGGCTGAAAGAAGAGTATAGCTGGGAGCTTAATGTGCTAGGATACATATTGTATCAAAAGGGCAGGCAGGAAGGCAGAGGGGATGGCATTGCTCTGTTGGTAAAAAAACAAAATCAAATCATTAGAAACAGATGACATAGGGTTGGAAGGTGTTGAATCATTGTGGATGAACAAAGGAACTGCAAGGGTAAAAAGACCTTGATGTGAGTTGCATACAGACCCCTCAGACAGTAGTAAGGATGTGGCCTACAAATTACAACGGGCATAGAAAATACATACCAAAAGAGCAATGTTACTATAGTCATGGGGGACTTCGATATTCAGGTAGACTGAGAAAATTAGGTTTATGCTGGATTCTGGGAGGAGTAATTTCTAGAGTGCCTATGGATTGGCCTTTTAGAGCAATCTGTGATTGAACACACCAGGAGATCAGCTGTTCTGGATTGGGTGTTGTGTAATGAACCAGAATTGATTAGAGAGCTTAAGGTAAAAGAACCCTTAGGGGCAAGTGATCATAATATGATTGAATTCACCTTGACATTTGAAATGGAGAAGCTAAAGCCAGATGTGTCAGGTGCATGGAAAGAAGCAGTAGTAATTCCAATAAGGAAGCCTGGCAAGGATCTGTCAAAACCCACTAGCTACAGACCAATTGCATTAACATCAAGTATATGTAAGATAATGGAAAGGATGATAACAGAAAGGTTATTATATGAGCTTGAGAAAAGGGGAATGCTGGCAAGTTATCAGAGTGGTTTTAGAAAGGAAAGGAATTCCATGGACTCAGTGATTATGTTAGAGACTGAAATAAGGAAGGCCCAGGCAAATAGAGAGTCAGTAGTGGCAGTGTTCTTTGACATTGAAAAAGCCTATGATATGATGTGGAAGGAAGGATTATTAATTAAACTGCACAAGATGGGGGTTGGTGGGAGAGTTTTTAATTGGATTAAAGATTTTTTGTTTGGTAGAAAAATTCAAGTTCGGATTGGATCAGAATTATCAAAACAGTACATAGTGGAAAATGGCACACCTCAAGGTAGTGTGATTAGCCCATTACTTTTCATGATTATGATCAATGATGTCTTCACAAAGGTACCAGTGGATATAGGTAGGTCACTGTTTGCGGGTGATGGGGCCTTGTGGAAAAGAGGCAGGAACATGGACCATATAATCAGGAAACTACAAGAAGCAATTGATGAAGTGGTGGAGTGGGGTTATGATTGGGGATGTAGATTTTCAGTAGACAAAACTTAAACTGTATTTTTTTACCAGGAAAAGGGTTGAGGTAGGGAAGAAGTTAAGGATGTATGGGGTTGAATTAGAAAGGGTTGCATCATTTAAATTTCTGGGAGTTATATTTGATTCACGATTAACATGGGCAGACCATATCAGGAAAGTTGAGGAGAAATGTAAAAAAGTAATAAATGTGATGAGATGTTTGACTGGTAGGGAATGGGGAGCAAGTTGTTCAGCTTTGAAGAGAATGTATGTGGCTTTAGTAAGATCTGTGTTGGATTATGGAAATATAGTATATGGATCAGCAGCTAGGTCTCTTATAAGGAAACTGGATGTGATTCAGGCTCAGGCCTTGAGAGTGTGCAGTGGGGCTTTTAAAATGTCACCAGTGTCAGCCCTACAGGTAGAAATGGGAATAATGCCTTTGGAACTAAGAAGGCTGCAACTGATGGCAAACTACTGGGCTAACTTGCAGGGGCACAATGATTCTCACCCTACTAAAGGAGTGTTGCAGGACTGCTGGGAAAATGGGAGGTTTCAGAGGGATACCTTTAGTTGGGTAGGGAATGATATCGCGAAAGAATGTGGAGTATTTGATCTGAGGATAAGTCCTTCAGTAGTTTATCCGGTTGTAGCTCCATGGAAGCTTGTATGGTCTGATATAGACTGGCATTTGTTAGAGGTTAAAAGGAAAGAAAGATATAAAACAGATTTGGTAAATGCATTTAACTGTCATGTGATGGAAAAGTATAGTGATTATACTCACATTTATACGGATGGTGCGAAGGAACCTGAAACAGGAGTGACAGGGTTTGGGGTGGTAATACCAGCAAAAGAAATTGGAATCAGCAGAAGAACATCTAATAAGTTAGGGGTGTTTACAGTGGAGATGCTGGCAGTGTTGGTTGCGTTGCAATGGGTGCAGAAAGCCAGACAAGCCAAAGCATTGATATGTTCAGATTCATCCTCAGTTCAGGCAAGTTTAAGGTCTTTTCACACAAACAGTCGGCAAGATGTACTTTATGAAGTCCTTCAGTTAGTTACAAGAATTGCAAATCAGGGAGGTCAGGTAAAATTTCTATGGGTTCCAGCACATGTAGGGGTGAAGGGGAATGAGAGGGTGGATGAGTTGGCAAAGAGGGCGTTAAAGAAAGAAAATGTGGAAATGCACATTAGTATCAGTAAAGCAGAGGTTAAGTGTGTAATCTGGGAAACAGTCAACCGAATGTGGCAAGAAAGATGGGACAGGGAGGGGAAAGGGAGGCATTTATATCAAATACAAAAGAGTGTTGCAGTTACTAGGATAGGTAATGGAAACAGAAGAGAGGAAATTGTGTGGACTAGGTTAAGGCTGGGGCATTGTGTATTAAACAAAACATTGAAAATGATAGGGAAACACCAGACAGGATTGTGTGAGGAATGTCAGGAAGAGGAGTCAGTAGAACATGTAGTTTTGTGTTGCAGGAAGTATGGGATACAGAGAGAGATGATGAGAAATAAATTAAGGGAGTTGGGGATGCAGGAATTCACATTAAAAGGGTTGCTGGGCATGGGTGAGAGAGCACAAGTCCAGGTATTTTTTAGCGTTTTTAAGGGGTACAGGGGTTTTTTATAGAATATGACGAATAAACAGGAATAGGATACCAGGATGGTCAAAGATGGGAGGGTGAAGTGTAGGTTTGTGTGTGTGTCTGTGATTGGGTGAAGGGATTTAGAATGTATGTCTCGTGCACGTTCTGGAGCAGAGGGTGGCGGTAATGCACCATTAAGCTGGATGCCAACCGCCGTAAAACAAGATACAGACAGACAGATGTGTCAGTATTACAATGGAGTAAAGGGAATTAGAGACATGAGAGAGGAGTTGGCCAGAATTTGTTGGAAAAGAACATTGTCAGGGATGACAGCAGAGCAGCAATGGTTAGAATTTCTGGAAGCAATTCAGAAAGCATGGGAGAAATGTATCCTAAAGGGGAAGAAGTATTTTAAAGGGAGGATGACAGAACTGTACCTAATGAGAGAAGTCAAAGCCGCCATAAAAATCAAAGAGGGTATATAATTGAGCAAAAATTAATGGGAAGTTGGAGGATTGGGAAGCTTTTAAAAACTACCAGTAGGTGACTAAAAAAGTCATTAAGAAGGTAAAGATAGAATACAAAAGTAAGCTGTCCAATAATATTAAAGAGGATACCAAAAGGTTCATTAGATACATAATGTGTAAAAGAGAGGTGAGAGTGGATATCGAACTGCTGGAAAACGATGCTGGAGAGGTAAAATGGGGGACGACAAAACTACAGACCTAACTAAGTAAGTATTTTGCGTCATTCTTTACTGTGGAAGATGATAGCAGTATGGTGGAAACTCCAGGTGTCAGGGGTCATGAAGTGTGTGAATTTACAATAACTAGAAAGAAGGTTCTTGGGAAAATGAAAGGTCTGAAGATAGATAAGTCATCTGGACCAGATGGTGTACATCCCAGTGTTCTAAAAGAGGTGGTTGAAGAGATTGTGGAGGTATTAGTAATGATCTTTCAAGAATCACTAGATTCTGAAATGGTTCTGGGAGACTGGATAAATGCAAATGTTACTCCACTCTTCAAGAAGTGAGAGAGACAGAAGAAAGGAAACTATGGGGCAGTTAGTTTGACCTCAGTACTTGGGAAGATGTTGGAGTCGATTATTGAGGATGAGGTCTCAGGGCACTTGGAGGCACATGATAAAATAGGCTGTAATCAGCATATCTTCCTCAAGGGAAGATCTTGCCTGAAAATTCTGTTGGAACTCTGATGAAGTAACAAGCAGGATAGACAAAGGTGAATCGGTTGATGTTGTGTACTTTGATTTTCAGAGGCCTTTGACAAAATGCCACTCATGAGGCTGCTCAATAAGCTATGAGCCTATTGCATTACAGAAAGATTCTACCATGGATAAAACAGTGGCTGTTTGGCAGGAGGCAAAAAGTAGAAATAAAGGGAGCTTTTTCTGGTTGGCTACCAGTCAATAGAGGTGTTCCACAGGCCTCTGTGTTGGGACCAATTCTTTTTACTTTATATGTCAATGATTTGGATGATGAAATTGATGGCTTTGTTGTAAGATTTGCAGATGATATGAAGATAGGTAGAGGGGAAGATAGCTTTAAACAAGTAGAGAGGCAATAAAATGACTTAGACAGATTAGGAGAATGGGTAAAGAAGTAGCAGGTAGAATACAGGGTCAGGAATTTATTGGTCATGTAGTTTGGTAGAAGAAATGAAAAATTTGACCGTTTTCTAAATGGAGAAAAAATACGAAAAAATCTGAGGCAGAAGGGGACTTGGGAGTCCTTGTGCAGGATTCTCTAAAGGTTAATTTGCAGGTTGAGTCTGTGGTGAGGAAGGCTAATGCAATAATTTCTAGAGGTCTAGAATATAAAAACAAATAATGTTGAGACTTTTTAAAGCACTGGTGAGGCCTCACTTGGAATATTGTGAGCAGTTTTATGCTTCTTATCTTCAAAAAGATGTGCTGAAACAGGACCGAGTTCAGAGGAGGTTCCCAAAAATGATTCCAGGTTTGAACGGCTTGTCATATTGAAGAGTGTTTGATAGTTCGAGGCCGGTATTCAATGGAATTCAGGAGAATGAGGGGTGCCCTTATTGAAACCTTTCGAATGGTGAAAGGCCTTGATAGTGTGGATGTTGAGAAGATGTTTCTTGTGGTGGAAGAGTCTAAACCTAGAGGATAAAGCCTCAGAATAGAAGGGTGTCCTTTTAGAGTGAGGAGGAATTTCTTTAGCCAGAGAGTGGTGAATATGTGGAATTCTTTGCCGCAGGCAGTTGTGGTGTCCAAGTCTTCATGTACACTTAAGGCAGTGTTTGATAGGTTATTGATTGGTCAAGGCATGAAGGGATACAGAGAAGGCAAGAGATTGGGGCTGAGAGGAAAATTGGATCAGATGTGATTAAATGGTGAAGCAGACTTGATGGGCTAAATGGCCTAATTCTGCTCCTATATCTTATGTTGTTATGGTCCAATACTGGCTGAATATGGCTGTGCATGTCTCAGTCTGATAGTTAGCACTCATGCAGGGTCTTGAGAAGGTGTTGGTCTTGGAGTCTACTCTTGACTGCTGCATGCTGTTTTTGTTTACTTTTCAGCCTGCATGTGCATCATCTTTTATTTCTGCTCCACCAACCTGACACATTACATGAGGTAAGCCTGAAGGTGTTGCCAGCATGCTGATACTGTGGTAATGGAGGAGTGAAGTAAATGCTGACAGATTCTACTGATGTATCTGTATGTTGATGGTCAACAGTGTCTCATGAGTTTTGAGTTACCAGATGCGTTCGGAGACTATCGCAGTAAAGGCAATTGTAGCATGATCAATGAAGCACAGCCTGCCTTTGAATGGTTTTCTGATTGCATTCAAAGATAACTTACGTGATGTTTATGTGTATGTTTCACTGAGTTTTCACATTTTTGCTCCTCTGATGATTTGCCAATATGCTCCTTTGGAGTTTAAAAAAAAATCACGTTCTTAAATGTTGCAAGTGCAATAACCCAAACACTCTCCCCCCATGCTTTGCATCACTTGAACCACAATGCCACTCAATTAGGCTGGAATACATCATCATTGATAACTTAATCAATTGAAACAAGCAAGGGAATCACAACAGTATCATTTCAGAATTGTTGTTAAAGTGCTCTGAAGTCCTAAGCAGCATCATATAAATCAACAACTTGCTCCATAAAGCCAACAAATCAGATCTTCAGAGACAAACTATGGCGATCTTTGGCAGGTATGCCCTTTGTCTTTTGCACCCCATCAATGAAAGCCTTCAGGAGCACTCAATGGCCGTTAGATAACATGATTTAATTTGTGATGAAAAAACAAACAGGATACTAAATGCAGTGGCCATTTTATGAGGTGCCTGCTGTACCTAATAAAGTGGCCACAAAATGTAAGTTTTGTGGTGTCTTGCCATTGTAGCCCATCCACCCAAGGTTTGACGAGTCGTGCATTTAGAGATGCTGTTCTGCCACTACTCTTGTAATGTGTATTTATTTGAGTTACTGTCGACTTTCTGTCAGCTTAAACCAGTCTGACCTTTCTCTTCTGACCTCTCTCATTACAAGGCATTTTCACCCACAGATCTACCATTCACTGTCTATATTTTTTGTTTTTCATTCCGTTCTCTGAGAACTTTAGAGATTACTGTGCTTAAAAATCCCAAGTGATCAACAGTTTCTAAGATACTCAAACCCACCCCATCTGGCACCAACAATCATTCCACAGTCAAAATCAGTTACATCACATTTTCTCCCATTCTGATGTTTGGTCTCAACAACAACTGAAGCTCTTGACCATGCCTGCATGCTTTTATGCATTGAGTTGCTGCCACATGACTGTCAGTTTAGATATGTGCATTAATAACAGGTGTACCTAATAAAGTGGCCAACGAGTATATATATTCTGGACATTGTGACACAAAGCATATTTGATTACATATCCTCCGTATGTAAACCAATGCTCCATTTTTAAGATCAATTGGAAGATTTGTGGCAGGTTAAGCTTAACCTTATGAAATGTAACCATGTAATGCTGCATTTTGGTAGGAAGAATGAACATATGCAATGTAAATTCGAGGACACAATCCTCAAAGAGTACGGGAACATACATTTGGGTATTTAGTTTCACAATTCAATAGAATCTGTGCAGCTTAAGCAAATGGTAAAAAGCAAACATGGCGTCCTGGGCTTTATAGATACAGGTTTCCCCCACCATCGGAAGGTGGAACGTTCCTATGAAACGGTTCGTAAGCCGGAATGTCGTAAAGCGAAGAAGCAATTACCATTTATTTATATGGGAAAAATTTGTGAGCGTTCACAGACCCAAAAATAACCAACCAAATCATGCCAAATAACACACAAAACCTAAAATAACAGTAACATATAGTAAAAGTGGGACTGATATGATAAATACACAACCAATATAAAGTAGAAATACTTCTCTACAATCATTGCCTGCACTGTTCGCCATAGCGAAAATCTCACGCAAGTGCTGTTGGCAGAAACACCGCGCAAGAGTTCTCAGCAGAAACATTCTCTCCAGTAACCTTTAAACTATGAAGCTGCCAAATCATACCAAATAACACATAAAAATACACAGCCGATATAAAGTAGAAATAATGTATGTACAGTGTAGAATCACTTACTGGAATCGGGAAGACTGCGCCAAGCACACTGATGATGGTGTATTAGGCTGAGTCATCGGAGGTTGGGGTGGTGCAGTGGCCCCCACCTTCCAGGCTGCCAACCGATACCGATCCGCGAAGAATGCAGTGGTCCAGCGGTGGCTGGGACGCATCCAGCACATCTTTAAGAAAAAAGCCGAAATAAACAAGCCAATTAATTAGGTGCCGCCCGCACGTAAATGTTGGCCCAGATCAGAGGGGACGCAATCAGCAATCGCCTCTGATCTGGGCTGACATTTACATGTCGGGTAGCACCTAATTAATTAGCTTGTTTATTTCGGCTTTTTTTCTTAAAGATGTGCTGCGTGCGTCCCAGCTACCGCTGCATTCTCTGCGAATTGGTATCGGTCCGCTGCCCAGAGGTTGGGGTGGTGGGACCCTGGGGTGTCATCTCATCGTCGATCAGGGTAGGCGGGTCATTTTCTTCTATCAACACACATAAAAGTTGCTGGTGAACTCAGCAGGCTAGGCAGTATTTCTAGGAAGAGGCACAGTCAACGTTTCGGGCCGAGACCCTTCATCAGGACTAACTGAAAGAATAGCTAGTAAGAGATTTTCTTCTATGTCTGCCTGCCTCGATGTCGAAGGTTGATGTTCGTTGTCTGCTGTGGCTGATGTGGAAGGCTTGAAAAACAGCAGTATGCTTGACTGCCAAGCCTTGCGCGTTTCTCTATCATACAGTTCTTTGTAAGCCCTCAAACCATCCTGCAAATATGCCCTAAAGTGACGTACCCTTTCTAAGTTAAAGTCGTACTTTTCTGCTATAATTGCAGTGAAAATCTCACGCAGTTGCTTCACGTTCAGTTCCTGGACGACTTCATTTTTGGTCTGTTCGCTACTGCATTCGGTTTTGATTGTTATCCTTTCCTCTTCCAATTGCATCAGCTCTTCATCTATCAGTTCTTGGTCATCGGATGTCAAAACCTCTTCAACATCATCTTCATCAACTTCCGCTAGCCAAACTCACTTTTCCTTACTTTGTTCACCACGATCGAAACGCTTAATTATGTCTAGTTTTATGCTAAGTTTAACACCCTTACGAGCTCTTTTAGGCTTTTCTGATACCTTAGAACTCACCTTGCTAACGGCTGCTCACAGGCACGTGTTTAAGCAATGCCGGCGAGAATGCAGTTCCGAATCCGGGGAAGGAATGGCTGCTCGGGGCGTGCGCTGCTTTTTTTCATAACAGTGAAAACACCTGTTAGTGAAAACAAGTAACTAATGTAGGTCTTTCGTAACAGTGAGGTTCCGTAAAGCGAACGTTTGAAAAGCGGGGGACACCTGTAGAGGCATTGCGTGCAGGAGCAAGGAGGTCATGATAAGCATTTATAAAACATCAGTTCAAATACAAAGAGAGTATTGTGTTTATTCTGGGCACCACTCTCTAGAAGTGATAGATTAAAGAACCATTCAGCACAGAAACAGTTCCTTCAACCCACAATGTTTGCATCATACACTAAATTGCTTCTGCCTATATATGATCCATATCCCTCCTTTCCCTGCATATTCATGTTTTTAACAGTATCTTAAATGTCACTATCATATCTGCTTACATCTCTTTCTCCCCAGTAGTATATCCTAGTCACCCACCATTCTGTGTTTTAAAAAAAGTCTTGCCCTGCATATCTCTTTTAAACTCCACCCCCCGCCCCCGGCCCCACCTCACCTTAAACGCATGTTGTCTGGAACATGACATTTCTATTCTGGGAGTAAGGTTCAAAGTTATTACCAAATAATTTGTACCATGTACAACCCTGAGATTCATCTTTTTGCAGGTACTCACAAAACAAAGAAACACAACAGAATCCACAAAGAGCCACACACAAAGAAGACTGCCACATATCTAATGTGCAAAGGGGGACAAATCACATAAATGACAAAAAAAATCAAATAACACATTGAATATGAACTGCAGAGTCCTGAAAGGGAGTCCCACAACTGCACAGCCAGTTCAACGTGAGGCAGCTACCCTATCAATACCTCTCATAAACTTATAAATTTCCATCAGTTGTCCCCTCAGCAACCGGAGAAAACAGCTCTTGTTTGTCCAACCTTGCCTTATAGCTCATACTCTCTAATGATGTGAGGCTTTCGAGAAAGTGGAAAGGAGGTTTACCAAAGTAGTTCCAAGAATGAAGAACTTAGTTATTTGGATAGACTGAAAAAACCTGGTCTTGTTCCCCTTGGGGTTGTGAGGCACACGGACAGAGGTATTTAAAATCCTGAAGAGTATGGGCAGGGTAGATAGAGGGAAGCTGTTTGCATTGACAGGAAAATCATGACCTATGCAACACAGAATGGAGATGAATGGCAAAGGAAATAAAAAGAAAAAGAGTAATTTTTTCTACATTGATCGTGTGGATAGTCAGAGGCTTTTTCCCAGGGCTGAAATGGTTGCCACAAGAGGACACAGGTTTAAGGTGCTGGGGAGTAGGTACAGAGGAGATGTCAGGGGTAAGTTTTTACGCAGAGAGTGGTGAGTGCGTAGAATGGGCTGCCGGCAACGGTGGTGGAGGCGGATACGATAGGGTCTTTTAAGATACTTTTGGATAGGTACATGGAGCTTAGAAAAATAGAGGGCTGTGGAGAAGTCTAGTAATTTCTAAGGTAGGGACATGTTCGGCACAACTTTGTAGGCCGAAGGTCCTATGTTGTGCTGTGGGTTTTCTATGTTTCCATGTTCTATGTTACACTGAGCGGTGATGGTCTGAAAAGTACTCCCAGGAGCAGGCAAGAAGACATTCAATTACAGCATCTGAAACAGGAGGAGTATCTGAAAGGAAAAGATTCGTAAGGCTCTAGAGCTCCATGAAAAAGGCAGGATTATTCTTGCAAAGGGGTTGAATAGCCACTTCCATGCAATAAGCATTCTGTGATCTTATAACTCAGAGTGGAATGAATGCAAACTTATTGCAAAGCCATTATAAATGATCATCTACATACTTCAGACTCGGAGTTAAGTTAAATCTTCCATGTGAAAGATGGAAGATGGATTTGTGCAAATCAATAAACTTAACAGCCATTTAATGGTGTGCATGACTTCAAGACACAAATGTAGCTAATTGAGCACTGTCGAAGAGCACACGAAATGGCTGCTCAAACTGAAATTTACTGGAAAGCAATGTTTCATAGTGAAGGAGTACATGGCCTGATCAAACAGCTTATAGGTTTGTAAATGGCCATTTGATTCTCCTCATTGAACTGCTTACATCCACTGTGAATTGGAATGTACAAACGCAGAATGATCAAAAACAAAGAAACATTGATGACAAAGGTTTTTGCATTTTTTTTAAAAAGATCTTGACTGGAAGGCCTGAATTTTAATTTGTGCATTATTGGAGGGGAGTGGATTGGTGGTAAGGATGGATAGTGTTAGGTGACATTTAACTCATGATCCTGCCCTCTTAGAACACCGACCTGTTCTCCTGAGTCTGGGCTTAATTAGTTATGTAGGGGAAGTGCTCAGGAGAAGTTAGTTAGTCATGAAAGACAGGTATAGAGAGCAGGCTTTAAAAGGTTATAACAAAAGCCATTTTTATTATCAGAGACTTGGAGAACAAGGTGGTAGGGGTTGCACAACGAGCTATTAAACCACAACAGGATTACTGTGAGCTGCTCCAAGCAGCTTAAAGAGAGTATAACAGAGATCATACCTGGACTTCAAGTTATAAGGTAGGATTATATTTCTTTGAATTTTAGAAGGTTAAAAGATTATTTGATAAAGTTTTCACGTTCCTAAGGGGAAATGACATGGTTATTGGAGATTTGCATGGGTTAGGGAGTCCAGAATCTAAAGACAAAGCCCAAGCTTGAGTTTGGCTTTTCATGAGTGAGGTTTTGAAATATTTTTACACAATAAAGATAATGGAGATTTAGAAGCTTTTCCACAAATGGCTTCTGAGTCAATAATTATTTTTTTAATCTGAGAATTATATTTCTTTTACATAAAGGTGATATAGGACAAAGGCAAACATTTGAGCATAGGTCATGGAGCAGATGTATCTCAATAAATGACAGAACTTGCTCAAAGGACTAATTGATCCATTTTCATCTTAAAGGTATGATCAAGAAATTACTGCAGCCGAGGTAAGTCTCAGTCAATAGTTCAAAGGCCTCTGAAGTCATTCATGTACTTGGCACCAATGTCAGTGCAACAGTACAGCTACTAGAGCTGCTATTTCATATCCTCAGTGACTCTGGTTCAATCCCGACCTCAAGTGTTGTCTGTCGGAGTCTGCATTCTGGGTTCTCTCTTTTTTCCCTTGCATCCCAATGATGTGCAAGTTGGAGGCTGATTGACTACTGTAAATTTCCCCCATTGTGCTGTTGGGTGATAGCATGTGGGAAAATCTGAAGGGAATAAGGTTAGAATAAGATTGGATTAGAGCAAGATTAGTGTAAATGGGTGTTTAATTGTTGACACTGAACTGAAGGGCTGAAGGGCCTGTTTTAGGGCTGCACAACCCAATGGTTACAAGCGAATGGAAGTATTCAATAGGTGAGATGATGGTGTTATTATTGAGGAAGAGGATCATTATAAAAGCCCTTGGCAATTGGGGATTAATGATAGCAAGATAAAGGGTATTCATTCCCATTCCTCTTCAGTTGATGTGGCTGGGGAGGATAGCAACAAAGGAGATCATTTCATTGATCAAGTCTTACCTCAGATCATCACTTACACTTGGCAAGCGGGAAGTCATAACCAATAGTCAGCATTGTATTTTGGTAGGAAATGGAAAACATATGGCAGCCTTCACCTTCTGAACTTCATCCTTCTAGCCGTATCCTGGTATAAACTGAAAAATGTAAACTGAAATTGAGTGAGGACAGAGTGTCACCCAAGGTGCAAACTTTCAGCTGCAGATTCTGAATGCCCCAAACTTCTCATGTACTGAAGGGGTAAAAAAGGATTCCTGTCTGCTAAAGCTCAGTGCAATTATATTAATGACCTTTCAAAGAAGAATTATTCAATATCAGTAAAAAAGCATACAACTAAAACTATTTCTACAGAATTTTCTTATGACTTTGCAGCACAGGATTTGATAAGGAAACTTTGTGCCTAAGTATATCTTTCTACCAGTATAAAAATAGTAAATTTGAGGGTTGAGTTGCCTCTGGGATGTTTGAGCAAGTAACAGTGATCTCAGAGAGAGTTGGTATGAAGGTTTTCATCACTTTAAATTGATGGACAAAACAAATCAAGATTCTATGCTTTCTACTTCACCATGGGCAGTCCTTACTGAGCATTGTTCATTGATAGCAAGTCTGACATGTAATATGGCTAATATGTTATTGATTCCAATTTTACTTTATACAACACACTTCAACACAAATTTCAATCCTATCACCAAATCCTCTTCAAATATTTTGGTCACAAATATAGAAGCTTCAGATCATCCATGCACTGTATTTTTCAAACTATGTTCAAACCATGAGGCAATCAGCTGCATTGGAAGATGAGGGAGAACATTTAAATAATGCAAAGACATGAAGACAGATATCTTCAGTATGAGCAATCCAGCACCTGAGGAATGTAGCAAAGCCTGGAGAATGCTATGTTGGATTCTAAACGTTCTTGCTTTAGCCAGGAATCTTTTGGACTGGGCGAATAAACCAATAGTGCTGGAGCAGACTAACCTTGATATCAAAGAAACACACACAAAATTCTGGAGGAACTCAGCAAACCAGGCAGTATCTATAGAAAAGAGTACAGTCGACATTTCGGGCTGAGACATTCTCACTGAGCTTTCTCAGAATTATAAGCAGATGCAGCATAGAAACAGACTTTGCACCCTACTGAGCCAACTTCCACCAAGCCCTGAAGTCCCATTTAATTCTATCTGTTTGAGCACAGGAATGGATCACAAACTTAATATCCTACTTCTAACTCTGAAAACGTAAAATTATGGATAGGAGAAGTATAGGAGCTTTAAAGGGATATGGGTCAAATATGAGCCAATGAGGTTACGTTGGGTAGTTTCTAATCAATATTGATATTAGTGGATATTATATTTCTTCATGGACAAATTAGGACATAGGACCTATTTCTGTACTATGTGACTCTATTAGTCTTTAGTTGGAACATGAATTCAGCAATGCTGAATCTGCAAATTTCTTTCACTTAAGCTCTGCATATGGAGGGCCCTTAGTATTATTAAGGATCTCACCCAACCACCCGGCATCCTCTTTGACTTTCTACCATCAAGCAGGAGACTATGATGCATAAGAGCAAGAACAGTTAGGATGAGAAAAATTTTTTCCCCCAGGTCATTAGGCTTCCGAACTCCTGGCTGCATTGTATCTGAAGTGTTACTGGTTAATCTGTTCCATATCTTGCAATATTTAATATTAACACACTTTAGTTTGTTATTTATGTGCGATTCATCTGTAGATTTTATCCTTGCCTCCATAAGTTATTGCGTGCCATTTGTGTTTTGAAGAAACGTTGTCTTGTTTCTATATACATCATATGCATGTATGTATTTAAATGACAATAAACCTCCCTTGTCACTTAACATGTCCGATTTTCTTATCCTTTACCTCAGCATCCATCTTAGCATTATAGTCCAAGAAAAACGTAGAAATTTGACTTTCAGCGATAAGCACTAATTATTGGCTTTAAAGTTTGATGTCAAAAATATAAAAATTTGGTAGTATACAAAAATTGATGCAACGAAGGTCAAATATGGCCTTGGTGCCTCTGTTGTTTCCGTTCATAGCTCTGGCTATTAAATGGCTATCCTTGAATTTCTCTGTGCTGTCACAACCACATTTCTGAGGACGAACTGGCAATATTGATAAACTGCATCAATGCACAAAGCAGTGGAGGAACTCAGCTGGTCAGGCAGCATCTATGGATGGCAAAGGACAGATGCTGCCTGACCTGCTGATTTCCTCAGCACTTTCTATGTTGCTCCAGATTCCAGCATCTGCAACCTCTTGTGTCTTCTCTTTGATAATTTGCATGCCCTCTTTCTAATGCAAAAAGGATCCAGGCACAGAGAAGGATTCTGAATCTGACTAATAGATGAACTATTTGATTTAATAGATTGTTAAGTGCATTTTGGAGACACACATGCATGGAACGGACTGTAAAACTCATTTGTTTTTCAGTATTGCTTACTCATAAGATCAGCTCCAGATTTAATTATATTATGATTTGTTCAGTTCTGCATTAATTCAATGGAGATTAAAAGAAAGAGAGATTCAAGGACATGGTTTTGTAGCAGGTCCTTAATTTTTCAAAAAATCACCAGCAATTCCTGTTCTTATTCATGAATTTGAAAACTATTTTTGTTTTCAGTTTAAGTCAAGGATTTTTTTTTTCTGTGCTAGAGCTCATCATTGAGTATAAAATGAGCTGGAAATAGATCTGAATGATAGGAAAATACATAACGCTGATCATAATATTCTTAAACTCAGTAACAGGAACATCACAAGGCTCACACACACATAGTGAACATCAAAAGCTACAGCTTTTGCAAATGTGAAATAATACAAAAGTCACTGGAAATACTCAGCAGGTCAGGCAGCATTTATGGAAAAAGAAACAAAGTTTGTCCCACTGAGTAGTTCCAGCAGATATCTATATATCTATAATGAGAGACCGACCGACCCCGACCCTGGAGGATAACCTGTTAATAATTTACACAAGGGAAGATCAAAAGTGGTGAAAACCTGGGAAACAAGTGTTGAAGAAGAGTCCTGGACTGAAAACTTTAACTGATTTGTCTTTCCACTGATGCTGCTTGACTGGCTGAGTTCTTAAAGAATTTGCTTTTGTTTTAGAAGTAAATCAGGGCTCTCTTACATCCAGTACAGTGAAATGAATGGTGAATAAATGATTCATCCTCATTACAAGTGATCTGATTACATGACCACAAGGAGAAATCAAGTGTAGCAAAACAAATACTGAAATTACCTTGCCATTAAAGTCGAGCTTTTTTTTGGTGTGGTAGTAATGCATCAGGATAAATCGGTCCTAAAATTTGTCTCATTTTAAAATCGCAAGGGATGCAGAAATCATCTTAATGACCTTAAACAGTGTAATATATTAAGGGAGGTTTATAACACGGGGTTATGAAGAATGAGCTAGACTGGATCTGTGACATTGGGAAAAACTGCTGCTGTCAGGAAAGTGCTTTGCGACCTTGTGGGGGAGTACGAAGGATCAACCAAAGTCCAAATACTCTTGTTGTTATAAATTACTCCATGTCATTCACTATAGAAAGTGTCAACCAAGTGTAATAAAGGAGAAATCAATGTCAGGATAATATTTTATAAGATACAAGAGAAGAGCAGGATTTGATAATCAGCATTCAATTTCAATTATGCTTCAAAATGCACTCAGAAATACTTCAAATTAGTAAGATATCATACAAGAAGATAACATTCAGAGCATTACTGGTCACTGCCATTATATGAGAAAATGTGGCAGCAAATCTAAAGACAGCAAGATCTGCACACGACAATAAATTAGATGGTTACTAGTTAATTGGCACAATTACTTTGTCATCTATGTAGGAGCATAACATAAGAAATAAGCGCAGAAATACTCCGTACAGCCGATGTTTTCTTATTTCATTTTTGTTATACTCAGTGTGAAGAAAAGTTATAAAATTAGACTGCAGTCAAATGTAATCGCCAGCTCTGCAGACTTGTATATCTTTCAGTTGTGACCTCAATCTTTGGGGATTATGCTAAACAGATTGCAACCTATTCATACAGTAATGGATTCTGTCCAAGCTTCTAGTTCTATACAGTTGTTTCCCTTTTGCCACATAACCTTATATAATCTCAAATGTTGCAAACTGTTCAGTAAAAATCTTTGCTTACTTGAGCATCGTAAGCATCTGCCTGTAACTTCAAGTAAGATAATGAACTGCTGATGGATGGAATTTCTCAAGCCTTTCATTTATAGACAATGTTTCAATATTTTAATTGAAGGAATAAAAATCAGCAATTGCATATCCTTTGCTTTAGTCCATTCCCTCCCTCATCTTTGATTAGGTTTTTGCACCACCTTGCCTACCCAATCGACATTTCCCAAAGTGTTTAATTATTCAAAGCCCTTGTACAAAGGCCAATCACATTCAACACAGTGACATTTAAGATTAGGGTAATTATTTGTTTTATTTGGTCTAGACAGGAATGTAACTCTACGTGCTAGTCTCTCCAATCATTCTTGATAATTAATACTTGTTTTGCTCTGTTTAGTTTCTTGCAAAATACATACAATGCCTCTTTGTGACTTTTTTCTGTGGATTTCAAACTAAGAGATGTCGAGGGTATCTAATTCTAAATTAGCAGGATTCATGAACAGCCTCATTATGCAAACCACTTTGATGTGTGCTATATTACAATGTTTCACTGGTGCCATTGTCTGATCATGGATTTGGGATGTGAAGGATTCATATATTGGTTTAGAGTAGTTTGACAATCTAGAAGACTGGGGATTAAACATACACACAATTTTGTCCAGTTAAAATGGCGATATTATGTTGCCTATTTCCTGCTTTGCACTGGCACCTATGAATGCTCCATCCTATACAAAACACTATTTGAAGAGAAAAGCACAATGTTCAGAAAGTAACTACAATGTCATAACAGAATTACAGTGTCTACTTATTATTTAGGATATTTTTATATATATATATATATATATATACACTACATTATTCCACCCCCCCTTATTTCACAATTGGGAATTTCCTCCTTTATCACAATCCTAGAAGTTATAATGCATAATAATGTACTATTGGCACCTACGGACCAAAGTAGTCCCTTTTAGGAAAGATTACTCCGTCTCGTGTGCCATCTATAATTCACCATTCTTTATCATCTGACATGGGTGTCCTTGAAATTATCTGTGCACTGGGTTCATTCCAAAGTCTTTCATCTGTCTTGTAAACTCCACCAGTTTCACTCGCCAAGTGTAGATTTCATTCCTTGCTAGCAAGAGTAGAATTTCTGCCATCAGGTGGTGTTCCCATTTTACTTCTGGGCAAACTATTGGAATCCTTTTTAAGGACTGAAATAAATTTTCAGTTGGATAGGTACAAAGTAAACATTGTGAAAAGGCAATTTAGATTTGTTCCAGGAAGATAGTGCCTGATTAAACAGACTGAATTTTTTTGAAGAGGTAATAGGGAGAATTGATGAGGGAGGTGCATTTGATTATTCTACATTATTTTACCAAAGCTTTTGACAAGCCACATAGGACAGGTTAATGAGAAATGGAATACCCCATAGAATCCAAGGGGAAGTTGCAAATTGGATCCAAAGTTGGCACAATGGCAGGAAGCAAAGGATAATGCAATATGCAAAATGCTGGAGGAACGCAGCAAGTCAGAAAGCTTTGATGGAGGAAAATGAACAGTTGGTGTGTCAGGTTGAGATCTTTCTTAAAGATTGGTTTTTAAAAAAAAAGGTGGCGAAATAGTCTGTATTAACAGGTAGTGGAGGGGATGGAGCAAGGATTGATGAGTGATAGGTGAATCCAAGTGAGGGAGTAAAGGAGGAGGGGGAGTGGGAATAATGTAAGAACCTGGGGAGGTGATAGCTGGAAATGATGAAAGAATAAAGAAGATGGAATCTGATAAGCAGACTCAGTGGACCATGGAAGAAAGGGAAGGACGTGAACAGGAGAGACAGAGGGAGCAATGTGTGTATGATGGGCAGATTAAGAGGGAGGAGAAAGAGAAGAGGTATTGGGGCCAGAGGGATAAAGTCAAACAAAGGAAGACAATGGAGCTTGGTTACCAGAAGTTAGAGAAACCAGTGTTCATATTGATAGGTTGGAGACAGCCGAGTTGGAAAATGTGGTGCTATTCTTCTAATCTGTGTTTGGTCTCAACTTGGCAGAGAGGAGGCAATAGATAGATATATTGGTGTATACAGGAAAGGAAAGTGAAATTAAAATGGCTGGCCACTGGGAGATCTTGGTGAGTTGGTCAACTGAGCAATTCCCCCAATCTGTATCAGGTTTCCATGATGTAGAGCAGGCAACACCGAGAACACTGGTTGCAATAAATGACAACAATGGACTCAGAAATGAAAGAGTGCCTCATCTAGAAGATTTGTCTAGGGCCCTGAATGGGGCAGGTACTGCATTTAGGATGATTGCAGAGGTAAGTTCAAAGTTCAAAGTGCCCAGAGGGGATTGGTAGGGAGAGATGAATGAACTAGGGAATCACAGAGAAAGTATCTCCTGTAAAAAGTGGAGAGAGGACAAGAGGGGAAGATGTGTCTGGTGGTAGGAGTACAGTGTCGTGGCCAAACGTTGTGGAGACTGATATGATGGAAGTGGAGGTTACGGGATGGTAGGTGTGAACATGGGATACTCTATTCCTGTTATGTCTAAGGGGAAATTGGGTAAAGACAGACAGACATGTGGGAAATAAAAGAGAAAGAAGTTAGAGTTCCATCACTGGCTTTTGGGGAAGGGTGCTCGAGCTGTTTTTTTTTAAAAAGAGACACCTGAGAATGGAAAGCCTCATCATGAGAACAAATGTGGCAAAGGTGGAGGAACTGGAGAAGGGAATAGCTTCTTTGCAAGTTTCAGGGTGGGAAGCGGGGTGGTTGAGGTCTAGGTGTAGATAAATTATGCTGGGCACTTTTGCATCCAGAAGGCTGCAAGAAATGAGATTTCATGGGGCTCATTCTTCAGTTCTTCATTTCTTGTAATGGATCCGGACTATCAGCATAGTCTGATATCTGCCTATCAGCAGGTTAAAAATCCCAAATCTGTAATCTGGCAATTGCATCAGCGAGATTAAATTATATTAGAACAGCAAGAAATTTAGCTAAAAATCTTTGTTAATGACACAAAAATTGTCTGTAAGGTTGACAGTGAGGAGAAATATATCTGGGGAGTTGCAATAAAGTGAGGAAATTGATATTGAGTACTGATGAGGAACAGCAGGACCTTGGAGTGCATGTGCATAGATCCTTTAAGATAGTCAAACAAGTAAATGAGGTAATTGATAAAGCATGTGGAGTGTTTTCCTTTATTAAGTAAGGTACAGAATGCAAGAGTAGAGACGTTGTGCTAGATCGGTAGACAATACCAGTTAGATCACAGCAACCAGAAAATACTGCTTTCACTGGAAAGGATACAGAGGAGTTTTACAGTTTAAGTATGATGCCAGAACTGGGAAATTTAACTATGAGGACAAACTGAATAAGCAAGGACTTTCTATGGAAGATGGGAGGCAATGGAAGATTCAACTGAGGCAAATTATAAGGGACCAAGATAGAGTAAATGGAAATGACCTATTCCTGTTAGCAGAGGCATCCAAAACCAACGATATTGATCAAAAATAATTTGAAGAATTAGAGGGGTAATGATCCGATTTTTCTTTCAGAGGATGGAAGAAGTGGTGGAAGAAACAGAAAGATGCTACATCACATAAAACAAACTTGTGGGTGTGCTTAAAGTTATCTGTCCTGTGGGGATTTTGACCTAAAGCTGAATGGAGTCACTCTGTTGACTTGTCTCCTTCTTCTTACACCATGAATTTCCTCTGTTACTATGATTCAATGATTTCCTACATTATAGCAGCGAGTAATCTTGAACAGTATTTCATTGGCAGTAACATTCTTCAGTATATCCGGAAAAGAGTGTGACTAGTGCTAAATGAAAGCAAATCGTTCTTCCTTTAGCCAACTTTGCCTTCAGACTTCAGAAATGGTTTAAATTTAAAACCCTGCTTTTGCACTTAAGTACATCATTCCTGAATCGAATTATCAAATTATAATATTATGATTCATTCTATTATGTTTAACTTTTGCATGATAATCCTTTATTATAAGCTTACGAATTAATCATTTCCCATTATGCTGCACTAAATTTTAAACAGACTGTTCCCTTGTTAGTTATCAACATATTCGAAAACTGTTATGGATGCATTTCACAAGTTTGTCATCCCAAATACTTATGCCATTTGGCTCTTCTATTCCTTGTGAAAATTAAAGTCTCCCAGGATTTTTGCACTGTGCTTTGCTCCTTGCTGTTCTATTTTCCTGACTTATTCACTACCCAGCACTTTTTAGGAGTGGTCCATTAATCTCACCAGTGTTTTCTGACCTTTGTTATTTTGGTGCTAACCCAACATCCTGATTTTTATGGGTCTATTTCCACCACTGACTTTATTTCATTCTCATTTTTGATAAGGATGCACCATCTTCTTCTCTATTTTTCTTATTTCTCAACAACATTTGAGTTTTCAACTGTTTATCTTGCTACTTTTGCTTAGTAATAGTCACTAGTTAATGGATCAAAACCAATTCACTAGCTATACTATTAATTCATCTGTGATATTTCCAATGCTGAGAACTTCTGGTGCTAATTATGTGCTTCAGCACGGTCCCAGGAACATTTCACTCATTTGTACTTTCCTATAAAATCTCAGTTGCTCATTTCCTTCATCAAAAAAGGGCTGCTTGTTCCCAGGCCAGGTTAGGTTAGATTGACCAGTGGTTACAAGTCTGATGGGACACTGCCTTGGCCAAAGGTTGACGGGGAATTTAGCTGGATGCAAGGGGGGTGGATGCACTGGAGTCCTGAAGAGAGGGATGAGTGCCATGATGAATGGTAACGGAGAAGGGGTAGATGTTGGAAGTTATATGAGGATCTAGCAATGGTTGGGTAAGGTGAGGGACAGACATCTGTTTTATGTGAAAATGGGTGGCTGGGGAGGCAGGTAGGAGGTCAAGATCTAGATTTCAGACATTTTGGAGTCGGGGTCAGAAAGAAATTAAGTCTGCATTATAACACTCTGTTGCTTCCTGATCTCCTAATCTCAATAATTGTTAGAAATGTGTTTATGGCAAAATTGTCACTAAGGTAATGGAGAAGCAACTGTGTCACAGCTAGAGTCCATCAACCAGTAAGTAACAACCAACTTTCAGAACCTAACATATGCTGAAACAATTGATATTTATTTGGATTTAAATGCACAGAAATATCATATTCATTTCAAAATAAAAAAATATATAACTGATGCGGTAAAATTAATTTTTTTGCCAGGAGGAACTGGGAAAAAACTCTGAAGGGATACACATTTGCTAGTTATGACACAAGCTGCAACCTGTATGTTTTCTGTACCTGAATATCTCCAAGTAGTTAAACATGAATGCCAGAGAATATTAGAGGTCCTTAGCTCCCGTGCAAGATGCACCTGTTCAACATTGATCCCTACTGCTGTTGCAACAGCTGGGCCAAGATTTTAACTGGGAATTCAGCCAGCACTTGGGTTACATCTAACTATTTGCTGACGTTTGTCAGTAAGCCCCAGTTGTTAAAATCATCCTACTCATGAGTCAACTTTTTGGAGTTGTAATGCCTCCTGTGCACTAAAACTGATCAACACTACTGGCCACAATACCTTCTGTCCCATAATCATCTTGGCAAGGAGACATAGAAATGGTATGGTACAAGAATCAGCCCTTCGGCCTACCATGTCTATGTTGATCATGATCCCATATTAAACTAATTCCTCCTTCTTGCACATGGTCTATACCCCTGTATCCCCTTCCTGTTCAGTAGTCTGGCACAATACCAGATAAATGTCACTATCGTATCTGCTTTCATTACCTCCCTTGACAGTGCATTCCTGGCCACTGTGTTCACTGTGCAAAATAAGGAAAACAAAGCTTGCCTCTCAAATCTCCTTTAAAATTTTGCCTACTCTTCTTTAACCCATGCCGTGCAGTTCCACTCTGGGGATAAAAGTCTAACTATCTACCCTCTCATAATTTTAAACTCTCCTTAGCCTTCAATGCTCTGAAAAAAAATTCCTGAATTTGTCTAGCTTTTCTCTATAATTAATACACCCTAATCCAGGCAATCCTTTGCCATCTTATCCACTAAGATTGATAATTTTGAGCAGCTGTTTTCCTGTACCCCACAATTCCTCTGCAAATCAACGCATTTAAGGATTCTGCCATTCACTGTGTATGTTCCTCTTGCATTTGACCTCCAAAAATTTAACACCTCACACTTGTCTGGATTATGTTGTACATCTGCCATTATTCTGTCCAAATTTCCATCTGATCTCTCTCCTGCTGTATCCTTTCACAATCATCCTCACAATGCCCAGCTCCACCAATTTTCTTATTATCAGCAGGCTAACTAATCATATCCAAATCATGAATATACAACAAACAACAGAGGTTCCAACACTGATCCTTATGGAACACTAATGTCACAGGCCTCTAGTCAGAAAAAAACTCTCTACCTCTATGAACAAACTACTTTGGACCAAATTTGCCAGTTCACCATGGATCTTTTGTGAATTAATCTTCTGGACTATCCTACCAAGAGTGACCTTCTCCAATGCTTTACATTGGAGAAGATCCCAATGTAAATTCCATGTAGATAATACCCTCTGACTGACCCTTGTCAGTCATCTTTGTCATTTCCTCAAAAAACAGAATGAGATGTGTGATTCAGGACATCCCCTGCTAAAGCCATGTGAAAGTAAATTGCATAGAAAATCTACAGCACAATACAGACCCTACAGCCCACAATGCTGTGGCGAACATGTACTTACTTTAGAAATTACCGAAGGTTACCCATAGCCCTCTATTTTTCTAAGCACCATGAACCTATCCAGGAGTCTCTTAAAAGACCCTATCGTATCCGCCTCCACCACCGTCACCGGCAGCCTATTCCACACACTCACCATTCCCTACGTAAAAAAAAACTTACCCTTGACATCTCTGTACCTACTTCCAAGCACCTTAAAACTGTGCTCTCTTGTATTAGCCAATTCAGCCCTGGGAAAAAGCCTCTGACTATCCATACGATCAATGCCTCTCATCATCTTATACACCTCTATCATGTCATCTCTCATCCTCTGTCACTCCAAGGAGAAATGGCCGAGTTCACCCAACCTGTTTTCGTAAGGCATGCTCCCCAATCTAGGCAACATCCTTGTAAATCTCCTCTGCACCCTTTCTATGGTTTCCACATTCTTCCTGTGGTGAGGCGACCAGAACTGAGCACAGTACTCCAACTGGGGCCTGACCTGGTTCCTATATAGCTGTAACATTACCTCCCACCTCTTAAACTCAATCCCACGGTTGATGAATGCCAATGCACCATATGCCTTCTTAATCACAGAGTCAAACTGCACAGCAGCTTTGAGTGTCCTATGGACTCTGATCCCAAGATCCCTCTTATTCTCCACACTACCAAGAGTCTTACCATTAATATTATATTCCGCCATCATATTTGACCTACCAAAATGAACCACCTCTCATTTGTCTGGGTTGAAGAATTTTTCAGAACACATCCTGAAGAATTTTCTCTCCACGAGTTTCCACACCATTGACATAAGGCTGACCAGCCTTTAATTTCCAAATTTTTCTTTGTTGGTCTTCTTAAACAAAGAACAATATTGGCTATTCTCCATTCTCCTTGGGCTTCACCTGTGCTAAAGAGAACATAATGGAGTCTGGTTAATTGGGACACATCGGAACCAGTACATTTTGGCACAATTAAGTGGCTGCCCCATTAGCCGAAGTTTCAAGGAGGTAGTTAAAAAAGGTATTAAAGAAACTACTGTTAAACTGAATAACAAATTACATATTTAAATGAAATACAGAACAAATTACTACGACAGTTCTTAAAAGTTATCGATGGAGGAGTTCATCCAGCGTACGCTGCCGTGTTCTTTTCATTGTCTGTAGGTGATCAAAATCAGCACAGATGTCCAGTGACTTTATATAGTGATCTGCCTTCGTGCAATGCTTTTGACGACTGCATCCTCCAAATCTTCACTTTCATTGTAACAATCAAGATGATTGTTAATACTTCCCAAGTTCTTCATAGTTCCTAACTTGTTGAAGTTGTGAATTTGCATCATTTTCACTTCCAACCATTCCTGGCATCTCCTAACCTGAATGCTTGAAACTGCAGTGAGCAAATCCCGAATTTCCATACTGAATATTTATCACTAACTATTGGTGATAAAAATCTTTGCTTTTTGAACAGAAACACACGCAACTGACACTATTTAAAGACAGTTCGCTCTAAAGGTGTGTAGTATCCAATGGCCACACAAGTGCACTAAACTGATGCTAGTTAGAAACTGTTTGGCAACAGTCTCCTGTCCCAATTAAGCAGCATGGTGTCTCAAATAAATGAAGGGAAACCTGGCTATTTTTTCAATTAGTTTTTGTTCTTTTTGAGTTGTCCCAAATAAGCGGCTGCCTCGCTTAAAGGATGGGCCAACTAACTGGAATCCACTCTACTTAGAAGAAGAGCATATTTTTTGTTCTGCCCTTCAGGCAATTGATTGGTATTTTTTTCTATGCGATTAAGCACATTCAGCTTTTATTTTGAAATGAGCAATTTCAGATCTGTATTAGGTCATTTCCTGGGCAGTCAGGAACTAGGAAGTAGGAAAGGACTTTGACTGGTTGAAAGCCAGATGCTTATATCAGGGGCTATAGAAGCTCCTATCTAAAGCCATCTTGTTGTTTCCCCAGCAGAAGCATTTACTTATAAGTACTTACTTGTCAAATTCCTATGATATTTATATGTAGGAAAATTAACTAAGTTCTTATGTACCTGTGCATATTTATTTGTGTGAATGGAATAATGCAGTGATTGCAGTGTATTTTGTTGTGTTTCTGTTTTATTTCCTATACATTATGTCATGCCATTGAGTCTGCAATAAACCCAAGGAGCTCAGATGCTACATCTTGACTCTCGTGTCATTTTTGAATGAAGTTTGGCTGATTGTCTAGTTG
The DNA here is from genome assembly GCF_963921235.1 of Mobula hypostoma. Taxonomy (NCBI): domain Eukaryota; kingdom Metazoa; phylum Chordata; class Chondrichthyes; order Myliobatiformes; family Myliobatidae; genus Mobula; species Mobula hypostoma. The sequence continues at coordinate 149,184,527 of NC_086102.1, forward strand.
ATGTTACAACACTTCAGCAAGGGCTGTACATACTTATGTAGAGGAGAAGATGCAAAAGCACTTAATACATGTTAAACACATGCATTACCATATGGCGTTTTTACAAGATCTGGCACGTTGCAATTCTTTCTTTGTGTTGGAGAAAGCTGGCAGTCATCTATGATAACGTAATGGTTGTGGAACAGCTCAGTAAATGAGAAGAAATAACTCCAAACCCAACCAAAAGCAATGTCCCAATTAACCGGAAACCGCTATGCAATGATTTCTTTCAAGGCCCCAGCAATCTTCTCACTTGCTTCTCTCAAAATACTGGGATTCATTCCAGCAGGCCATAGAAGGTATCTGAGTTAATCTTTTTCCTGACACCCAACACCACCTCCTCCTTGATATCGACATGCCTTAGGATATCAAAAGAATAGGTGGCATTGAACAGAGTTCATAAAATTAGGGTTTACAAATCAAGTTTGCAAATGTCGGCAGCATGGTGGCATTGGTAGGAGGCATGATAGTGTAATGGTTAGCGCAATGATTTACAGCACCAGCTATAAGACTGAGGTTCAATTCCCACCGCTGCCGTTAAGGAGTTGGTACACCCTCCCTGTTACCGTGGATATCTTCTGGATGCTCTGATTTCCGGTACAGTTAGGGTAAGTGAGTTGTGGGAGTGGTCTGTTGACATCAGAAGCATAGTGACACTTGTGGACTGCCCAGCACAATTCTCACTGATTTGATTTAAGCAAATGACACAATTCACTGTAGGTTTTGACGTACATGTGACGAGTAAAGCTAATCTTTATTCATGACTGTCCTGGTATAGCTGATACCATGGATTCTTTTTTTTCTTATTTCTCATCATTCATGAAGTTCATTTCCTGAACTTCCCTCTATTCATGAGTTTTACAGCTGAAAGTTATTGTCAAGTGTAAAATTTCATCAAGGGCAAACTCCAATCACAATAGGGCATCAAAAATATCAACTAGGAACAAGCCATTCAGCTCTTTGACCTTATCTGTCATTCCACTGGATCATAGCTAATCTAAGCTTTGCTACCAAAATCACTCTCATTTATAAAGCTCAATTATCTTAAAGCTAAAAAGAACAAATCTTCACTGTGTTCTTTGCAAGATGCTTTTTGACTTCAGTTTTGAATGGCCACACTATATCTGAAATGTTTTGGTTCTTGCTCAGGAGACCATTTTATGCAGTCCCTCAGAACTGAGGATGACCTGCTTCCATGACCAGGCCTGTGGGCTCACAGGTGAACCGATGAGGGCAATGTGGTGCTAACGGATTCTGGCACAGGTATGTGAGGAACTTAGCAAAGCAGGCAGAGGAATAATTTGAAATATACATCTGCTATTTACTTCTGAATAGCCAGAGCATATGGACTCAGAGTTTTCCCAGGTGTTCCTTCACCACTTTAAGGTTGGAGGTCAGCGATTCCCTGGAGTCAGTGATTTTGAGCATTTTGAAGGATCTTTAAATCTCTAATCTCATCCTGTGTAATACCTCAAAATATATTTTTTTGGTAAGTTTGATATTAGTTCTGCTAACATATTCCATGAAGCCAACAGAGTATAGATTGGGGATATTGGTTTGAGAGAAGATATTAATGTTAATTCACTTATCCTGCCAATGAATTTGGAAAAATGTGGACAAAGTACCAGTCCGGTAGAGCTCTCCAGTGTTTTGAGGTCATACTAAAGATAATTCATGTCTCAAAAGTACATTGGAGGCCAGGGATCACTGTTGACCTCTAGACTACAATCGATATGCCAGAACTGAGGTCTTGATCTTCAAAACTCCATTCAGTCAATAGCCAAATGTTGTGGTGATGCATTGACAGTGATGGTGAATTGGTGAATTTTGTCATCCGTTTCACTGGGAGCAGGCTCCAGATGCATGGGGAGTAGTCCGTATTTTCCAGGGATTTGCCATAGAACTTCCATGACAGATAAAACTGTTTACATGGGGACAGTTCATTAGCGGTCCAGATGTACATAAACCTATCGTCTTGAATATTTCAGTGAATATGTTCTGGAATTCAGCATCCAATCACATACATATACAAGTATTATTTACATAATGCAAACCTTGCTTCTGGATGGAAGTGCCACAGGTTGAACAGCTTCCCATTAGCCCTGGAAATTAGTTCCACTCTGGCAGGGAGGTTGTTGGAGGTGAGGAGCATAATTGCAGTGAAAAAGATTGAAAGAGTGTAGGGGCAAGGATGCGACCTTATTCGACATCAGGTATCAGTAAGATTCATTCTACAGTAAACCAATTGGTTTAAGTCACTTCTTGCTGCCATCTTAACACAAACATAAAATGGAGATGAATTTCAGAGGGAAGTCAAATATGCAAAGGATGCTTTACTGCCCTTCTGGACTAATAGAGACAAAGGCTTCAATGAGGTCCAAAGAGTTCAGATATTGCTTCCAACTTTTCTCTTGACGATCATACTCTATGTATGTGCAGATGCCATAGCTTCTGCAGGAGTAGGGGGCCAGAGTGTGACCTGGGCTTCGACACATAGCCAGGAGATAATATGTCTGTTCAGAGACAGAGGGGCTTGGAGGAGCTGGGGAGAAGGAATCTGAAGGAGGGTGGCAGATGTCAAATAGAAGGAGGCGGGGAATACTTAAATGAAATATATTTATGAGCAGGGAAGTTTGAGGGATATCAGAGTGCATCTTGTCTGTATCAAACCTATCAAATCCTTTAATCATTATAAAAGCCTTAATTAGATCACTGCAATCCTCAGTGTACATGGAAATTCAAGCCTAGTGGATGCAATTAATTCTCCTAATTTGACTGTTTTAACCCATGTACCACTCTATTGAAATTGGGATACACCCGCTCCAATAATTTTCTTTCCATCTCACAATTCCAATCCTGATCCCAGTTACAGACAAGCAGGCTCTCCAGTGGTTATAGGTTAACCTTGGATTTTCATACCCCAGAACATAAAAGGTTAGCCATTGTAATTATTATTCTACATACCTCTTAGTTCTTCGTACTTTTTGGACAGTTTCTCACCACTGAGATCATACTCTTAATCTCAAAGTGGATGAGCTCAGATTTATTCATGCAATAAATGAGAAACAAAAGGAAAGGATGTTGTGAGGAGGAAGTGCCCAAATAATACTGAAGGCAATGCACAAGATGTAACACAAGAGCAGAGTGACCCAGCTAGGAAAGTGCAAATTTAGAAATGATATATTATTATTGGAAACACGAATGATTGGAATACAAATGAGAAGCATTAGACAATAAAGGTGACAGAAAACTTATGGGCATTAATCCAGATTTCTTGCAACATTGTTTTTGCATTTTTCCCTCATGGATCCATCAAACCAAAATGCATATTTTTTCATATGCCCCCAGTAGCCCATATTGTAGCCTCTTCACAGTCTTCCATAATGTGATCACATTTTGAATAATTTTCCTCATGATTGCATCCATTTGTTAAATACTTGGTGAAATTGTCACTCCAATGGTGATTGTGGCCTACTTTTAAAATTTCCCAAATCTCGAGAAAAATGGTTTACTTAAAAATGCCTTCCAGTGCGCACGTGTTGCAATTGTGAAGCAAAAACTGCCTTGGATTTAGTCATTACTCAGTTTTACCCTGTGGAGTTTAATGCATACAGCTCCATTTTTAACACTTAAAGTGGATGTCAAACCTCTGGCATTAACATTCCTGTACTTGACTAGATCATTATTTTGCACTTCCTATTTAAAATGCCACATGACCTTACCAGGACATATCTGTTTTCAAGACCTTATTACGAATTAATTCTTCATCTGGTCCAATGATTTGACATTCTTGCATGGGTGAACAGTAGAATTTTAGCCTTTTTAACCTATGTAGTCTAAAGCATAAATCATTTATAACTCATTCTATTCTTTCATTCCTTTCTGGGTTATTGCACTCTTATTTTTTTTAATACTCTTTACTTTAAGTGCTAGTCTGCTTCTTAATTTCTATCGAGCTTACATTTATAGCACTCTCATGTGATCATGCATTTAAAATAATTTCCAGTCATAAGAAAATGTCAATGTTCCCTTTGGAATTACTGATAAACACTGTTGTGCACAGTTTGCATTGTCTTTGTTAAGTTTGGTCCAATTCTTCAATTCGTATTTAAATTTACATTTTTTGCAAGAAAATAGAAACTGAATTGATTAAAAAAAAACATTATCTACCCTCTTCCCAATCACTGAGTTTATATAGGCACTTCTGTTTGGGACAGGTAAACCAGATTAGAATATTGTTGTTCACACTAGCTGAACAGCTAAAGCCCCTCCACACTTTCATATCTGACTGATTTACTACAATTTTGTAGCCACAAATGGAACTAAGATGAAAGCTCTAGTGTTTTTGTACTCCATTTGCTGATTCATGTCAAAAGACTTCAGCAGCTATCAAAATAAATGACTTACCGATTCTGACTTTAGAACAAAAAAACATTGTCCTTGCTTCTCCAGTAGAGAGTGAAAAGGTTGTGTCTTACTTAATCCTCAGAGTCCTGTAGGTGTGAGTTCCATATCAAGATTCATTACAATATAGAAGCAATTCAGCACTTTCAAGGATGTTTTCCCTTCAGCGAGCTTGTAAATCTGCCTTTGAAAGTGTACATAGAAAAATTTTTGGTGCAATCAAAGACCTCTAGATCTCAGGGTGAGTTTTTTCTCTCTCCCCATACTAGTAATAAGTGACTTGGCTTATTTACTAGCACTGAGATATTATTGAGTACAAATTGCTTGCTTTGTTCATCCACATAATAACAGTCCTTCGACTGCAAAAATAATTCATTGGTCATGATGTATCTCAGGTTGCCCAAGGCCTTGAGAAGGTTTTTGATGAATGTAAATGATTTCTCTCTTGCTTAACATAACTTAGCTAATAAATACTTAAGATCTTTCAGCCTTTGGGTAAAAGAAGATTTTTGTCATCTGGCACCTTTTGCATTCTGATTCAAGAGACTTTTATCTTCTTATTTTCAACACAATCTTATAAAACCAAACAATTACTTAGTTGGTTTCAACAGAACATGAATTGTTCCAGGTTGGAGTCAGAAAGGGTTAAATACAAAGTGTACCAATGGCAGATTTTTAATAACTAGTTCTTGAAAGTTCTCCAATAATGCTGGGCAACGGTTGGTGCTGCCAGTAGGGCCACTACTTCACATCTCGAGGGTTCGCACATGTTATGGTTGATAGCTGGAACACACTGCCAGGTGAGTTGAGGTGGCAAACAGGATCACAACATTTAAGAAGCACTTGAATAGTCAAGGCACAGATGGACCCAACAAATACTTTATCCCTGGAGCGCAGGAGAAAGAGGGGAGATTTGATAGAGGTGTACAAAATTATGAGGGTTATAGATAGGATGAACGCATTCAGGCATTCTCCTCTCAAGCGGCTGAGACTAGAACTAGAAGTCATAGGGTTAGGGTGAATGGAGAACTATTCAAGGGGACTATGAAGGGAAACCTTTTCATTCAGAGGGTGGTGTGAGTGTGGAATAAGCTGCTGTGACAGCTGTAGATGTGTATTCAACAATAAAATTTAAATGAAGTTTGGATAGGTGCATGGATGAGAGGGGTTTGAAAGGATATGATCCAGGAGCAGGTAGATAGGACAAGACAGAAGGTCAGGTCATTACGTGCCTGTTTCTGGACTATGGTGCTCTAATACTATATGACTTTATGGATATGGTAAGCCAAAAGCCTCATTTCTGTGCTGTATGAGTCTATTATTTGAATATCTAAAGTTTAAAACTACTTCAGATTAAGTTATCTCCATTGGGATATGAACAGAAGCCTAAATTTATTAACATTTAGAGTGCTCACTCATGTTTCTTGATACTTTGGGGGGAAGTTGTTTATTGATGAAGAGAAATTCATTCCTTCAGGCACACACTGATCCCTTTATATATGGAGGGCACTTATTCCCTGATGTTTTCATTGAACTCTGATAATGCCCTGTTTAAAATAAACATCTGGCTGAGTTCCTCACTTTTACTAACTTATATATAACATTGGTGTTTATTATTGTATGGTATCTTTTCTGTCCTCCCTCTTTAAAATCTTACCTCAATGTGTTTAGTTTCTATTGACAAAATAATAGTTTACAATCCTTCTAAATGTCCCAAAGGAAATTATACTCTATTTATTGCCAAAGGATAACAATTAATATCCTATTGATCTATATATAATACACTGACTAACCTTCCAATATATTTCATAAACAATACACCTCTACTGCCTGACTATTTTAATAATTTCAAATGATAAATTTTCCAACCAGCACACATTTGGGACCATTTTCACTTACTGGCAATGTGTTCCGAATAAACATGTGATAATATGCACTTTGTATTCAGACTTACAAAACTAAAACAAGGTAATCATTTCTTAAGGACAATAGTAATCAGGTGTAATAGGGTCAATAGGAGCAAAGGGGTAGTGCTGGTTGAATTGTCGAAGATATAGGCACCTCTTCTAATGTGTGTGATCATTATGTACACAATAATCTTCTCATGCAAATGGAGAGCTGGAAACTTTTCAAGGGAGCCAAGGGTACAATATGCCTAGGAAAATGATAAGCTTCGGATGCAGGCTACAAAAACACAAGCACTGGAAATTTGAAATAAATGCAGAAAATGCCAGTGATATTCAGTAAGCCAGCCAGCTTCTCTGCAGTGACTTGAGGAGGAGGAAACTGGAGGTCCATGAACCACTCCTCATTGGAGGATCAGAGCTAGAGAGGATCAACAACTTTGACAGCAAACAACATCAGGCTCTTGAACCAGTGGGGATAATTTCACTCAAATTCACTCGCTCCATCACTAAACTGTTCCCACAACCTATTAACTCACCTTCAAGGACTCTTCATCACATGTTCTCGATATTTATTATTATTATTTCTTTTATTTATTTTCTATTTATACAGTTTGTTGTATTTTGCACATTGGTTGTTTGTCTTTACTGTTGAATGCGGTCTTTCATGGGTAGCCTCCAACCTGATGGCATGTGGGTAGCCTCCAACCTGATGGCATGAACATTGACTTCTCAAACTTCCGTTAATGTCCCACCTCCCCCTCCTACCCCCTCTGTTATTTATTTATATATACACATTCTTTTTCTCTCTCTCCTTTTTCTCCTTCTGTCCCTCTCACTATACCCCTTGTCCATCCTCTGGGTTTCCCCCCCCTCCCCTTTTTCTTTGTTCCTGGGCCTCCTGTCCCATGATCCTCTCATATCCCTTTTGCCAATCACCTGTCCAGCTCTTGGCTCCATCCCTCCCCCTCCTGTCTTCTCCTATCATTTTGGATCTCCCCCTCCCCCTCCTACTTTCAAATCTCTTACTAGCTCTTCCTTCGGTTAGTCCTGAGGAAGGGTCTCTGCCCGAAACGTCGACTGTACCTCTTCCTAGAGATGCTGCCTGGACTGCTGCGTTCACCAGCAACTTTGATGTGTGTTGCTTTCATTGATTCTATTTTGTTTCTGGATTTATTGAGTATGCCCACAAGAAAATGAATCTCAGGATCGCATATATACCTTGATAATAAATTTATTTTGAACTTGAACTTGAACTTTGAGTGAACATTTGAGCTAATTCATGAATGGATGACGCTACATAGGACAGGGTAATTCTGACCCTAGAAAGAACATTTTGATTTTATTTAAAATTGTTGAATTTAATACTGAATCTTGAGAGCAGCAACATATTTAAACCAAGGTTGAGCTGCCGTTGTTAAGCATACTTTGGTTTCCATTGGAACTATGAAGGACACCAAAGGCAGAGTATTCAAAGTAAGATAGAGATAGAGAGTTAAAGTGGCAAGAGGCATGAATGTGTTTCGTTCAGCAATCAATTAACAAGATTTTGGTTTCTCCAGTGTGTAGAGGACCATGTCGTGAGGACCATGAACGTGATGATATAAATGATTCTTAAGGGACATTCACATGAATTGTTTCATAAGATGGTCACATGTGGTGGCAAAATTATGTTTGATGCAGACACATAAATAATATGGTTGGCAAACTGAAGAGCAGGGCATTGACATCCTATAGAGGATGCTGGACAAATCCTCGCTATTGATTTTTCAATAAAGCCACTCCCAACAATCAGCATAGGCATCCATAGCTCTGCTAAATGCCATTTACCCATAACTTGATCCAGGACCAGACAACATAAGGCTAATACAGTCAGAACACAGGTATACATACCAGTCTGAATCCCTAGAGGGGAGAGAAATTGCTATGATATCAAAACTAAGGAGCCCAAAAACAAATTAGTGATTTTTATTGCATCAAATTAATAGCGACAAACAATTCGCTGGTGAAGCCCAATGGCTTGAGCAGATTGAATGCCAGCAATTCCTTTCCTTTCACAGATGCTGCTCAATCTGCTGAGTTCCTCCAGCAGATTGCCTGTTGCTTGACATTCCAGCACGTGTAGTTTCTTGTGTCAAATTAGTAGATTATTTGTTTTTTTTTGCTGATTAAAGGATTACTAATCCCTTTAAAACAAGATCTTGGCTTAAAAGCAAATGTACTTGATTTTGAAGAGGTAGTTTCATGCAAGGCAATGATATTAGTTGAGATAACTAAATGTATTACAAAAATGAAGCAACTATAATAATTTTTATGTATAACTTCTGTAGCAGATAAAAATGGTAACTGCTATCAATGAAAAACAACTATGAGATGTGTAACATTTGGAAGTATTTACCAAATTAACATCCAGCTTCAGGGGTCTGGGAAGTGAGCGTGAGTGAACTGGTGGGAGATTTGGCTTGGGGAATGGGAAGGACCAGAGCCAGTTGAAGTTAATGACAAAATCCATGAGTTCCTTGCATTTGCAGCTAGATGTAAAGGGTTAAGTGTTAGTGACATGGTTGGTAGAATGTTAAAAACAGATTCCTGTAGTTCACTCTGCACCCTGAGGTCTCCCTGGAGGAGTGGGTGGTTTTGGCAGAGAAAAGTGAGCTCCAGTAACATATATCAAAGTTGCTGGTGAACGCAGCAGGCCAGGCAGCATCTGTAGGAAGAGGTGCAGTCGACGTTTCAGGCCGAGACCCTTCGTCAGGATGTGTGTTGCTTGAATTTCCTGCATCTGCAGAATTCCTGTTGTTCCAGTAACATATGGTCAAATCAAGAAATGGTAATGGATACCTGGACAGGTAGTGTAGCTCTGATAAGTTTGCCTATACAACTTGAAGAGGACAGAGGTAGGACGGGTAGACAGAGGACAGCTGGGAGATGGAGTCATGGTGGGTATGTAGGTTGCAACGGAGCCTCAGAAACAATTTGGTTTTACTGAACGTAATGTCTTTAAAGATAGAGGTGAGGGTCTGGCAAAATCAACAAACACATTGGCATTGCGGTTTAACACATCCGAAAGGTTTTGACCTGGGTGCCTGCAAGACTTGTATCCCATGTAGCAAGGAGCTAGATAGTACAATGAAGCCTAGTGCCTCTCCATAGTTCTCTGTTTCAGTAAGATAGATTTTCAGATGGGGATACATAAATATTTATATGTGTTTTTTTTTCAAATCTATTGACATACCCACACATTATTCCAATTTTCTAAAGCAGGATTTTCTGCCACAGTTGTATTCATTCTCTTTGGAGCACTGAAGCTTTCCTCAGAGGTATACATTTGCAGGAACTTCACTACTCAGAAACACAGAAAAAACAGTGTTAAGAAATACATATTTTGGGAAACTGAGAATCATGTGCATACCAGATTTTTATCATTCCAGCATTGGTACCTGTGTGTCTTTGATACATAGATCGTAAGTTTTGAAGCTCCTTCTCTAAACCATTCCATCTTTCTTTCTCTCATCCTTTGTGATGCTTATTTCTCTGACCATGCTCTTCTAATATCTCCTTGTAGGGAAGTAAACTGCTTCTAAAAAAAAACAAAAATAATCCTGATCTAGTAGGATGCACACATCACCTAAATAGGCATGGTGTTGCAAGTCTTTGCAAGCACAATGCTACTGGAGATGGTTACAAGACTGTAAGCAAATCAGTCAGCTTAAATTTATCTATGTTAATCCAAATAAAACTAAACTGCCAGAATGGTAAACAGAGGACAGACTTGTGATACCAGAATAGCAACAATTAAACTCGGAACTATGAACCTAAAATAAACATGAAACTGTAAACCAGAATCCCTGTATGAATAACTTATACATATCCAAATAGACAGTATAACATTGTAGTTGCAAAAACAGTAGGAAGAGCCAAGGGTTGTCAGTAAAGAGAAAAGACGGACAGCACAACATAGAGTTCTTTGAGAACTCTGTGCAAACCGTTCAATGAGAGAGGAGAGAAGAGAGAATTATAGGGGAAGCAGGGATTATATTTCACTGAGGCAGTGAAAATATAGACAAAGTCAATGGAGGCAATGTTCTCAACTCTGCAATTCCTTGTGGTCTTTGACAGCGCAGTTACCATACTAATATGCAAATCATTTGGATAGGATGTTTTCTATGATGAATCTAATAGAAAAATTGGTAAGTCATATCAAACTCCTTTTGCCTTCTAAACAAATAGAGGTAATGGTGTATTTTCTTGGCCATAGTGTCCATGGCCAAGAACATGTCTCTCCATTGTGAATATTATTTCCAATTTCTATCCCTACTGAATGCACAGTAATTATGGGAAAGATTGAAGGGAAGGCATGAAGAGGAAGACAAAGACAAATGATGATGGAGACAGCAGCTAGAGAACTAGGAATGAATACCAATGAATTGATCCACTTGACCTGAAACAGGAGTATGTGGCCCATGGCAGTCAAAGCTCAAACTGGGCATGGCACCTGCTGATGGTGATCCCTACTGAAGTGATGCAAACCCCTTTACAATGTGTTTGACCACCTGGAATGTAATTCAGAATGATATTGTTGTAACATTAAATTTGTTTCAAAGAGCAAATTCATATTCAGAGAGGGGATGAGAACTCAGCTTTTTATAATCAGGTGAGGAGGAGAAAGTGAGGAGAGCAAAATTTAACTTAGACCAAAAATAGAATTACAATTGTTTATGAAAGATTTGTTTGTCTGTAAATATCAGACCTCTCAGTCTTGAAGATAGTGCTATCAGGATAGATGACCTGAAGTAAACACCAGTAATAATGGATTGTCAATGTGTTATTCCCCAGTACATAGAACATATACAGGATTGGGAGTGTAATATAGAGAGGGAGAAGGGAACCTTTGTATCAGCTGTTGCATTAAGGTTACTATAATCCCTGAACCTCATGTGATGGAATAATGAATTTTTATCATTTATGAGAAGCCCCTGATCAGGACATCCGCATAGCAGGGGATAATTTGATTAATGCCTATTGTGCACGTGGCCAATAAAGGAGTACCTACCAGTATCAAACATCTCCGCTTCCACGCATTCTTTGACTAGACTTCAATTAATTTCTTGTTTTTGCCTTTTTACTAATTTATCCTCAGGGCTATTTTAACACAGGGAGCAATTTACTCAAAATAATAGTTAAGAGGCTTAGCTGACTGCCTCTGATCTAATTTTTTAAATTAAATTTATGAAATCCAAGAACTCATTATTCCAACTTATTTCAGAGAAAGAGTCAAAGTTTATACTAAGTATATGTGGGTATTTAGTTCCAGGAAAAGCTGTTTTGAATAATCTATATCACTTGCATTGTACTTCTTCATCTTTTCCCCATAAAACTGGTGCTTAGGGAAGCGATGACGGTCCTCCATCTCTGGTGGTGTTCACAGCTTCCACGTTCGTTCAGTAGTTTCCTCTCGGTTTACTGTCAGTCATGCAAATCAAGGGTGGAGACTCAGGAACAGCGTGTTTCCATAAAAATTTTGTTTGGCCTTTCAGGGTTGTTAGCCCTGAGCTGAAACTCTGAACCTGGAGGATTGGTGGACCACTCTTAGTTTGGCTTCTACCCTTTGACCTGTATGGCATGGGTGACCTTACCAACAACCAAAGCAAAAAGCCCTGGTTCCAGACAGTGAGGCATGCAAGCCTTCAAATTATGATAAGTTTGTAGTCCTCCTGGAGGATTTGCATTGTATAGTTTGATGTAAAGTCCTCTCCCAAACTTGGTTCCTAAGGTTGTCATAGCCAGGGGTGGTAGTGGGGATAAGCTCCACTATCTATAAAGTACTCCAATTGGCATGCAACTCTAACAGACTCTGACAACCAAGTCCAACTCTTGGCCTTCACGTGTGGCTTAGCTACTAGGCCCGGAGGAACTGTTTCTACTGACAAGAGAATGGGCAAAGGTGGACTACTGGTGCTTCAAAACCAGTTGCTTTGGACAGGTGGAGCTCATCAGCCTTGGATGGCAGCCTGCCTAGGAGAAGGAAAACTCTGACTTTAAACCTTTGCTGCCTTGCAGTCATACTCACCCATGGGAAAGATTTCGGGAGTAAATCCTGAGGAAGAAATCGGAGCCGGGGTCTCTAAGGCAGTTTGATGTTGTTTATAAATTCACTCTGGCAACCCCTGTGACAACACTGGTGCCAAGCTGTATCGGCACTTGCCCTTCCCTTGGACTACATCAGTGACGTGGAGAGAGGGAACCTGCTGCATGGGCTGCAGCCAGTTCTTCAATTCTTCCCACCCAGGCTTGCACCCTGGAGAGGACACAGTCCACCAGAGGCGCCAGCCCATGATCCCGTGGGATCAACGGCTGCCTCTCCCAGCTCCACTTCCCCAATACATTCATAAGAGATTAGAGCACAAAACATGGGAGCCCAACAAATCTGCTCCACCATTCAGTAATGTAATTCCTGATCCTATTTCATCTCAGCTCCATTTTCCTACCTATTCTGAATAATCCCTCCACAGAAACAAGAAATCTGACTATCCCAGTCAAGAATATATTTAATTATTCCATTTCCATAATTCTCGGGAGTAGAGAATTCCAAAGATTAATGAATATCTAAAGAAATTTTCCTTATCTCTATCTTAAATGGCTGACCTCTTATTCCGAAATAGTACCATCGTCCTAGATTCTTCAACGCCAGGAAATATCCTATCAACACATCTCCTATCAAGCCCTCATGGATCACACATAGTTGGCTTTAATAAGTTCACCTCTTGATTAATGCCATTTATATTTTTCCTTCACTTGTCATTTTATTTTGCAGGAAAATGAATATAGCAAGTATTTTCAGAGCTGGAACATAAATGACCCCTGTGGGAAAACAAGCTACAAAATCGATCATTCAGATTAATGAGCTAAAAGTCCCTAAAGGTGAGCTAGAAGATCCATGGGGAACTAATGGCCAGTTACAGGAGTGTGGCAGGCCATCCTGTTTTACCCATCCGAGTTAGTGCGCATGCGCCGGTCGTGCGTGCAGCCTGGTACAGCCGTTCTGATCTATTCTTTCTTTCTTCTTCTTACTTTTTAATTTACGTGATTTTTTGTATTTTTTTTCTCATGGTAACGCGTCGAAGCTGCACCCTCTCTAACGTGCTGGTGGAGAGAGTTTTATTTGGGTTTTCTTTAGCGCTGGAAATGGTTACATCCCGGCACGCGGGACAGAAGCAAGGTCGCATTGTGTATTTATGCAGTATACAACCTTGAGATTCATCTTCTCACAGCCATGAAATAAAGGAACACCATGGGACCCATTCAAAGAAAACATCAAACACCAAATGCACAAAAAAAGAAGACCAAATCGCACAACTGGCAAAAAAATGAGCAAATAACACACAGAATATTAAACGTCAAACTGCAGAGTCCTTGGAACACTCTAGGAACTTCCGGTTGAGTTGAGTTCAGTTCAATTTAGCGCGGCGTCGTTTGTTGACTGCAGGTTACAGAGCCAGCCCATCCTGATCAAAATTGCATAAAACAGCAATTTAAAAAAAAGAGTAACAAGAAATGAGAAACACATATTACATGAACTGCAGAGTCCTCTAAAAATGAGTTCAATCCACAAACCACACCAATCAAACATTGCACAGGACCCAAGAATCCTGCACCTTCCCCCAGCGGCAGCAAGCGAGAGGGAGACCAGTTAAATGGAGGCAGGCGGCGCTGAACACCTGTTCGCCTTCTGCTCTCGTCCTCATTGATTTCAAACTTCAATTGGTGAGCTGATCGAGAATCGGAGCCAACTCCACCATTAGGCTGCATATTCCGTTCACAGCCTCGCTCCCAATCACATTGAATCCCCTCAGAGACAGCAAAAGAGCCAGATCACTCAGTCGACCCAAAATACATGATCAAAATGTGAATTACAGACTCCAAATGCACACAGAAAAGTAGTAGAAATATATTTTTTAAAAAATAGCTTTGTGAACTGTCTGCAGGACATCACCATTAGTCATGTTGGTTGCTGGTGTCACCTTGCCCTTCTCTATTATTTTAACCGGAGGCACATAAACAAGACTCTTCACCTCTCTAACGTTCCCAAATAGTTCTGCAATATAGAGAAAGAAGCAGTAATATAATGGATCACAGGCACAAATATCACTTTTTCCTTCTCTGGTAAAGATTCAAGAAGGCACGTGTGGATTCAATAGTAGCTGTAAAAAGCGTTTACTAATTCTCTTCAAGTTACTTCAGGTTTCACACTAATGTGGGCTGGTAACTGTAGAAATATATCCCATGCTTTCACAGTTGCTGTCGTAGGTGACAATGACATTACCCAATGTTTTGCACAGGCTGACTTCAGTTTTCCACATACCTAACATCTTATATTTCAAAAGATAATCAGCCAATTTCTCTACGAAGACTTCTGTACCACTGTCACTTGTGGCATGTAAAAAAAAATCTAATAAAAGTCAATGTGATGTCAGATCTTTGCCAGCTGTATTTAGCTGTGGGAAAATAACTGTTACTAGGAAGTTTATTAGCCTGGATTTTGTTGGCAAATGCTGGCAGTTCCAGTGCTACACACAAAATGCTGGAGGAACTTAGCAAGTCCAGCAGCACTTGCAGAGGAAAATAAGCAGCTGACATTTCAGGTTGAGCCCCTTCATCAGGGCTGTAGTTAGAGAAAGAACTGGGGCTTCACAATAAGGAGTTGCAGATGGTGGAGTCTAAGACAATTAGGATGAACAGAACATTCTGAGCCCTGCTCAGTGGAGCACATGTGTTGTATTTTGGGCTCCATGAACACAGAGGATACTGATTGAGCAGCAGTAAAGAATGAGAGATGTACCAGCAGGCATTCCCATCACATTCTGGGGAATTTAAAATATTGGGAGAATCTGTCTCCAGGTTTGCAGACATTTCCCTTTGATTGGATTACAGCTCAGATGGAGTAGAAGCATTCTCATACAGGGTGCGTGAAGCACTTTAAAAACCCAGTCTCCATAAAAGAGGTGTACCGTCCAGCGGAGTGGTCATCCTTGGAGTGGTCTGAGTCAGAGTGATAAGACTTTGGCTCAACAGGGCTTCGGCAAGAACCGGCGGAGGCAAGTTAAGTAGGTAATTTCATTCCTTATTTCTTACTTCTTTTTTCTTATTTAACTCTTGAGAGAATAGGGGCTATGTCTGCAGGCCCAGTGTTGTGTTCTGGGTGTCAGGTGTGGGATTTCCGGGAGACTGCCAGACTCCCTGATGGCCACATCTGCTCCAGGTGCATTGGGATGTAGCTCCTTATGGACCGTGTTCGGGAACTGGAGCTACAGCTCGATGACCTTCGATTTGTTAAGTGAAATGAAGAGATGATAGACAGGACTACAGGGAGGTATTCACCCTAGGGCTACAGGAGACAGATAGGTGAGCGACTGGCAGGAGAGGGAAGGCAGAACATCAGATAGTGGACAGTTCCCTGTGGCTGTCCCCCTCAACAATAAGTACTCCATTTTGAGTACTGTTGTGGCGGGACGATCTACCTGGGGAAGGAACAGTGGCCGTGCCTCTGGCACTGAGTCTGGCCCTGTGGCTCAGAAAGGCAGGAAACTAAAGAGAATGGCAACAGTAATAGAGGACTTTATTGTTAGGGGGACAGATAGTTGATTCTGTGGATGCAGAAAAGAAACATGGATAGTAGTTCCCTCCCAGGTACCAAGGTCTGCGATGTTTCTGAGTGTGTCAACAATATCCTGAAAAGGAAGTGTGAGTAGCCAGAAATTGTGGTACATATTGGTACCAATGACAGAGGTAGAAAAGGGAGGAGGTTCTGAAAAAAAGAATATAGGGAGTTAGGAAGGAAGCTGAGAAGCAGGACTTTGAGGGTAGTAATCTTGGGATTGCTGCCTGTGCCATGCAACAGTGAAGATAGGAATAGAATAAGGTGACAGATAAATGCTTGGCTGAAGAATTGGAGCAGATTTCTGGATAATTGGGACCTCTTCTGGGGAAGATGTAACCTGTACAGAAGGGATGGGTTGCACTTGAATCCAAGGGGGACCAATATTCTTGCAGGCAGATTTACTAGAGCTGTTGGGAGTAGTTTAAACTACTATGGCAGGAGGATGGGAACCAGGATGATAGAACTCAGGATGAGCCAGCAGGTTTACAAGTAGATGGTGGGTGTAATATAAATGTAAGGAAGGACAAGCCATTGACTGGGCACAAATGCAGACAGAGCAAGAGTTAAGTTGTACCACAGAGGCAAAATTCAAAAGGGTGAAGAATGCAGGACTGAAGGTGCTGTATTGAAATATGTGTAACATTCAGAATAATGTGAGCATGTGGGTATGATGTTGTGGGCATCACTGAGTTGTGGCTGAAAGAAGCTCATAGTTGTGAGCTTAACATCAAAGGATATACTTTGTATCGAGCGCACAGACAGGAAGGCATAGGCAGTGGTGTGGCTGTATTGGTAAGAGATAGAATTAGATCTTTAAAAAGAGGTGACTTAGAGTCAGAATATTGAGTCTCTGTGGGTGGAGTTAAGAAACTGCAAGGCTAAAAAAAAAACATTATGGGAATCATATATAGGCCTCTAAACAGTAGCAACGTTGTGGGATTGAGATTGCAAAGGGAGCTGGAAAAGGAATATAATAAGGGTAATGTCACAATTGTAATGGGGGACTTCGATATGCAAGGGGATTGGGAAAATCAGGTTGGTGTTGGATTGCAAGAGAGGAAATTTGTTGAATTCCTACAAGATGGCTTTTTAGAGCAGCTTGTGCTTGAACCTTCTTGGGCAAATGCTATCTTAGACTGGGTACTGTGTAATAACCCAAATCTTATTAGGGAGCTTAATGTAAAGGAACGCTTAGGAGACAGTGATCATAATATAGAATTCATACTATAATTTGAGGGGGAGAAGTATAAGTCACATATATCAGTATCACAATGGTATAAAGAGAATTACAGAGGCAAGAGAGAGGAGCTTGCACAGGTGGATTGGAGGAAGATACTGGCGGGGATGATGGCAGAGCAGAGGTGGCTGAAGTTTCTGGGAATAGTTCACAAGGCGCAGGATAGATATGTCCCACAAAAGAAGACATTCTCAAGTGGCAGGGGTAGGCAACCATAGCTGACATGGAAAGTTAAGGACTGCATAAAAGCCAAGAAAAGGCCATATAGGGTAGTAAAACCATATAGGGTATCTTCCATCCTTGGACTCACTTTACACCGCACGCTGTCGGAGCAGTGCTGCCAGGATAATCAAGGACACGACCCACCCAGCCAACACACTTTTTGTCCCTCTTCCCTCCGGGAGAAGGCTCAGGAGCTTGAAGACTCATATGGCCAGATTTGGGAACAGCTTATTTCCAACTGTGATACCACTGCTGAATGGATCCTGACCCGGATCTGGGCCGTACCCTCCAAATATCCGGACCTGCCTCTTGTTTTTTTTTGCACTACCTTACTTTCCCTTTTCTATTTTCTATTTATGATTTATAATTTAAATTTTTAATATTTATTATCAATTTGTACTCCAGGGAGCGTGAAGCGCAGAATCAAATATTGCTGTGATGATTTTACATTCTAGTATCAATTGTTTGGCGACAATAAAGTATAAAGTGAGTGGGAAGTTGGGTGACTGAGAGCTTTTAATATCCAACAAAAGACAGCTAAAAAAGCAATAAGAAGGGAAAAGATGAAACATAAAGGCAAAGTAGCCAATAGGATACTACAAGTTTTTTCAGTTATATAAAGAGTAAAAGGGAGGTGAGAGTTGTTATTGAACCATTGGAAAACGATGCTAGTGAGGTAGTAATGGGGAACAAAGAAATGGCAGATAAACTAAATGGGTACTTTTCATCTGTCTTCACTCTGGAAGACACTAGCAGTGTGCCAGAGGTCCATGAGTGTCAGGGAGCAAGAGTGCTGAAGAGGTAATGGAAAAGAAATAATATGCCAGTTAGCCTAACCTCAGTGTGGGGAAGAATTAAGGTCTATTATTAAGGATGAGGTTTCAGTGTAATTGGAGACTAATGATAAAATAAGTCAAGTCAGCGTGGATTCTGAAAAGGGAAATCTTGCCTGACAAATCTGTTAGAGTTCTTAGAGGAAGTGACAAGCAGGGTGGACAAAGGAGAGGAAGTCATGTCATTTACTTGATTTTCAGAAGGCATTTGATAAGGTGGCACACATGAGGCTGCTTAACAAGATAAAATCCTGTGGCATTACAGGAAAGATACCGGCATGGATAGCAAAATGGCTGACAGGCAGCATGCTGCAAGTGGGAATAAAAGGGGCCTTCTCTGGTTGGCTGCCAGTGACTAGTGGTGTTCCTCAGGAGTCAGTATTGGGACCGCTACTTTTCACACTGTTTGTCAATGATTTAAATAATGGAATTGATGGCTTTGTTACAAAGTTTGCGGATGATACAAAGATAGGTGGAGGGGTAGGTGGTGCTGACGAAGCAATTCGATTGCAGCAGAACTCACACAAATTGGAAGAATGGGTAAAGGGCATAGTTTTAAGGTGCTTGGAAGTAGGTACAGGGGAGATGTCGGGGTAATTTTTTTACACAGAGAGTGGTGAGTGTGTGGAAAGGGTTACTGGCGGTGGTGGTGGAGGCGGAAACAATGGGGTCTTTTAAGAGATTCCTGGATGGCTACATGGAGCTTAGAAAATAGAAGGATATGGGTAAAGCCTAGGTAGTTGTAAGGTAGGGACATGTTCAGTACAGCTTTGTGGGCCAAAAGGCCAGTATTGTGTTGTATGTTTTCTATGTGTCTCTGTTTTGATATCTCAGAAAAGATGTGTTGTCATCAGAGAGAGTCCAGAGGAGGTTCACGAGGATGATTCCAGGAATGAAGGGGTTAAAATATGAGGAGCATTTAGCAGCTTTGGGCCTGTATTCACTGGAATTTAGAAGAATGTGGGGGTGGGGGGAGATCTTATTAAAACCTATCAAATGTTGAAAGGACTAAATAAGGTAGAGAGGACGCTTTCTATTGTGGGGTATCCAGCACTAGAGGGAACAGCTTCAAAACTTCAGAACAGAGGTAAGGAGGAAGATTTTTAACCAGAGAGTAGTAAATCTGTGGAATGCTCTGCCACAGACTGCAGTGGAGGTCATGGGTATATTTAAAGCAGAAGTGGATATTTTCCTGATCGGTCAGGGCATCAAAGGATATGGCATGCAGGCAGGTGTATGGGGTTGAATGGGATGCAGAGTCATCCATGATGGAGTGGCAGAGCAGACTCGATAGGCTGAGTGGCCTAATTCTGCTCCTATGTCTTATGGCCTCATATCTCATCTATGAACAGAGCGCCCCGTTTGTGTGGAACAACATGTACACCATTGTGTAAGTAGATGCAAGCTTTCAGCAGTCGTTTACACACTGTGATGCACTAGGTATGAGACCCATCTTTGGCTGTTTGTCATCCTTGTTATCTGCAGTAAAGTGTTATCTACCATCTTACTAAAAGACCCAACAGTGGACTGATAGTGAGAGTGCATGTGGTACAACACAACCTTTCAACGTACACTTTCCACTCTTTAATGTCTCACACTTTTTGGTGAAATTCTAGATTGCTGATTGAAGAAGTAGGAGAGGATAATGAAAAAGTGGTCTACTATGATTTGAGTTGTTTGAGTTGCCATAATAGCGATGTATTTAATCATGAGGGAGATAGATAAGACTAAAAGACTATAAGATATAGGAGCAGAAGTAGGCCATTTGGCCCATCGAGTCCACTCTGCCATTCAGTCATGGGCTGATCCAATTCTTCCAGTCATCTCCACTCTCCTGCCTTTTCATGTTAAAATCCCCAATGATTACCACGACATTGCACTTTTGAGACACCTTTTCTATATCTTGCTGTAACTTGTAATCCACATCCCGGCTGCTGTTTGGAGGCCTTTATACAACTGCCATTAGGTTCCTTTTAGCTTTGCCATTTCTTAACTCAACCCATAGAGAGTCTACATCTTCTGATCCTATGTCATTCCTTTCTAATGATTTAATATCATTTCTTATACACAAGGCCACACCATCCTCTCTGCCTACTAACCTATCTTTCCGATACACTGTATATCCTTGGACACTCAACTTCCAATGGCAGCCATCCTTTAGCCAAGTTTCAGAGATGGCCACAATGTCATACTTGCCAATCTGTGGCTGAATTTCAAGATCATACATTTTATTTCTTATGCTGCATGCATTCAAATACAGCACTTTCAGTCCAGTATTTGTTGCTTTCTGTTTTAACTGCACCACACCTCCATTGCCTATAACCCATCCCGCTGGCTGTGATTATGCCTCATTTCCTGCCTGTTCTTTCTATCATCTCTGTTAGCACGTAGCAAAGGCAGCAATCCTGAGATTACTACCCTGGAGGTCCTGCTTTTCAGATTCCTACCCAACCCTCTGAATTCCCTCTTCAGGACCTCCTCCCTTTTTCTACCTACGTCATTGGGACTAACGTATACCAAGACTTCTGGCTGTTCTCCTCTCCCTTCAGAATACTGTGCACCCTATCCAAGACATCCCGTACCCTGACACCTGGGAGGCAACACACGATGTGGGTATCTCTGTCAGGCTGATAGAAGCTCCCATCTATTACTCTCACTATGGAAACCCCTTTCACTACTGCATTCCTCATCTTCTTCTCTCCCTTTTACACCATGGATCCAGGCTCAGTGACCGAGGCCCAATTGCCATGGTCATCCTCTGTCAGGTCATCCCCCTCAACAGCATCCAAAATGAGATAACAATTACTGAGGGGGATGGTCACAGGGGTGCTCACTACCATCTGAGCTCTTCCCATCCCTACCCTGACTGTCACCCATTTATCTAACTCCTGTTGCCTCGGGATGACTAACTCACTGTAGCTCCTCTCCATCTCCTGTTCATTCCCCCTAATAAGTAGTAGGTCGTCAAGCTGCAGTTCCAGATCCCTAACATGGTCTCTCAGGAGCTGCATCTTGGTGCACTTGGCGCAGATGCGGCCATCTGGAAGACCCGAAGATTCCTAGGATTCCCACATCTGACACCCAGAGCAAAGTACTAATCCTACAGACATTCCTCTAAAACAAAATGGAAAGAAAGAAAAACGAAGTCCACTCACCCACTTACCTCGCCGAAGCCTGAATGAACCAAAGCCCTACTACTCTGCCTCAGATCACCTCCATCGATGACCACTCTTCTTGGCAATGTCTCCCTTTTATGCCTGAACCTTCCCTGCAATCTAACTCACCGTTTTAGCTGCTGATAGGCCACGTACAATGGACAAATGCTCTCAAAGCTCCCTCTTTAAATAACCACCGCCGACCTGTGAGAAATCCTTCTTGGTAAAGCTCTGTTGACGACGCTGATAGGTCACATGCAATGGGTTGAATGTCATTAGTCCTCTTCCCAGGGCCAGGGTATCAAGAACTAGAGGACTTTGTTTTAAAGTGAAGAGAAAAGTTTTTATGCAAACCTATATATGACCCCAACAGACCCACAGGTGAAGTGTCGCCTCAGCCAGAAAGACAGTTTGGAGCCTTGAATGGTTTGGTGCTCCTGGTGCGGGCTCTTGTATATTGGTGAGAACTGACATAGACTGGGAGATCACTATGCCGAGCATCAGAACAAACAGGATCTCCCAGTGGCCACCCATTTTAATTCCACTTCCCACTCCCATTCTGATATGTTCATTCATGGCCTCCTCCACTGTTGGTATAAGGCCACACCTGGGTTGGAGGAACAACCCCTTATATTCCATTTGGGTAGCCTCCAACCTGATGGCATGAACATCGATTTCTCAAACTTCCAGTAATGCCTCCCCCCCCCACCCCCCCCCACCTTCACCATTTCCCATCCCCTTGTTCCTCTCTCATGTCCTTCCCTGCCCATTGCCTCCCACTGGTACTCCTTCCCCCAACCTTCCCTTTTTTCTTTCTTCTTTGGCCTTCTGTCTTTTCACCAATCAACTTCTTAGCTCCTTGCTTCATCCCTCCCCCTCTAAGTTTCACCTATTGCCTGGAGTTTCTCTCTGCACTCCCCTACCTTTCAAATTTACTCCTCAGCATTTTTTCTCCAGTCCTGCTGAAGGGTTTCGGCCCGAAACCTCAACTGTACTTTTTTCCATAGATGGTACCTGGCTTGCTGAGTTCTTCCAGCATTTTGTATGTGTTATTTTGACTTCCAGCATCTGCAGATTTTCTCTTCTTTATGACATAATACTCCAAGTGCAGTCTGACCAATGCTTTATAAAGTCTCTGCATCCCATCCTTGCTTTTATACTCCAGTCCTCTCAAAATGAATGCTAATATTGTATTTGCCTTCTTTACCACCGACTCAGTCTGCAAGTTAACCTTTAGGGAATCCTGCATGAGAATTCCCAAATTCCTTTGCACTTCTGATTTCTGAATTCTCTCCCCATTTAGAAAATTGTCCATTCCTTTATTTCTTTTATCGAAGAGCATGGCCATACACTTCATTACACTATTCATTACTCAATTTGCCACTTCTTTGTCCATTTTCCTCATCTGTCTGAACCCTTCTGCAGACTCCCTGCTTCCTCAACACTATCTACCTATCGTTGTGTTGTTTGCAAACTTGGCCACAAAGCCATTAATTTCATAATCCAAATCACTGGCACATAACATGAATCGAAACGGTCCTAACGCCAGCCCTGCGGAACACCACTAGTTACCAGAAGCCAACCGGAAAAAACCCCATTTATTCCCACCTTTTGCCTTCTTTGGGACTAGCTTAGGTGGGAATCTTGGTTTGCATCTGTGAACTGAGCCCGAGGGCCCCTTCCATGTGATATGGCTCAGTGATATTATTTTGCCTAACATTTTTATTATGTGAAAGGAATGTATAGTTCTCTGGAGTGCTGGTTTGTATTGTGGTTGCTGGAGATGGTAAGAAAAGGTGAGTGGTTGCCATTTTTGTGTGAGTCAGTAAACAGTAGGGTAGTGGGATGGAGATGTCTTTACTAAAGAAGCTGTAAGGTGCTCCTTCTCTCCGCTAGCCCTGCAGGACTCCCTTGGACAAGGTGCTTAGTCCCCCCTGCCCTTATCAGGGTCACGTGAAGCCATGGGAGAAGATGGTGTATGGTCGTATGAGCAGCTGGTACAGATCACAAGTCCTTATTATGCGACCACTAATGCCAGGCAGACAATCTCTGAAGAGTACTGATAATGGCTGGGCTCATCGGCCTTGCAAGACACTGCCCAGAAGAAGACCACTTCTGCTGAAAAAATTGCCAAGAAAAATCATGGTCAAAGACCATAATCCCCCAAGTCATATGACGCGGCACGCAATGATGCTGCTGAGTGAGCAATGTGTGACAGTAGGAGCTTAGTCAGCATACTGGCCAACAGCGTGGCACATCTGCATCAATTAGCACTGGTTCATTTTCCCTTGTCTCCTCTTCCCCTCATCCTTTCCTCCTCCCCTCTCTCCCTATTCTTCTTCTTCAGAATCCTTCAAGCAGTCTTCGTGTTCTGCAGGTGGCTTATCCTTCATACAGGTCACAAGCTTGCTGCGGTCTGATGTGTGGAATGCAGCAAGGCGCGAGCGTGTAGAAGACCCTTGCTGGGGTACACTGCGGCATGTCGTCTGATCGATCCTGGAACCTGAAGTATTCTTTCAGCACAATGAGGGCTTGTTCAGTGACCCATTTAGTGCATCCAGGGTCTCGTGCCTGGGGTTTATGAGACAAGGCATCAGTCGTGTTTTAAGTGTGTGTCCTCTGCCTCCCACTGGTCAGTCTGCTCCAGGTGCTGAGAGACCAGCCAGGATGTAATGCTCGAGAGACAAGCTTTGCTGCGGCTGCCTTTGTGAATTTTATGCACACCTGCGGAAAGATCTGCTCTGGCTGCATGTCAATGAAGTGCAAGCCCGTGGAGTTGATGAACATGCCTGGGTGATTTGGGAGTTCTGTGACTGTTATGTGAGCTCAGTTGTTAACACTCTGTGCCAGCAGGAAGCCACTGTTCTATCCACACAGGCAGCATTTACACAATTGACTGCTCTGGCCAGGAGTCAACCTGCCTTCTGACAGGTTGCTTGCTGACAGCCGTGAGGTCCAGCAATTGTTTCCGACAGAGCCCTGGAAGGAGTCCAAGGCAAAGATGTGGATCCTGGTGGCTTTGACAGCTGCCACTAAAACATTGTCACCAGTTCTGGTGGGCGACAGTATGACAGATTATAAATATCTTGGGTAAGACTCTGAAATTACTGGTGGTCTAACTTAGTGTCCCAGGAGGATAGAGCAGCTTGGAAACAGGCTATTCAGCCCATTGACTCTATTCCACCCAAGATACCCTGAGCTAGTCCGTCTGCTTGTTTTTGGCCCATAATCCCTAAACCTTTCCTATCCATATACGTGTCCAAATACTCTTTAAGTGCTGTTATTGTATCTGCCTCAACAATTTCCTCTGCAGCTTATCCAATATATGCATGAAGACGAGGTCAGCATAGAACAGGCTAAGGTTCAAGGTTAAGAAACATGTCAAGGTTAAGAAAGAAAATGTGTTGGAACTTTTGAAAATCATGAAGGATAGCCAAAAAAAAAGTTGCCAGGACAGAGAGAATATACTCCATGTTACTATAGGCAGCAAAGGAAGAGATTGTTGTGCCTTTACCTATGATCTTTGTGTCTTTACTGGCCAGAGGAGTAGTACCAGAAGAATGGAGTGAGTATGAACACTAGTGTTTCCTCCCATTCCCCTCACCACTGTCAGGATAGAGAGTCATCAGTGGGTTCCAGGATGGGGTTTCTGTATGGGCAATAGGCACAAGGGCCAGTGACCCCTTAGGTGTGAGAGCTGGCAAGACTCTTCAAGTTCGAGGCCTAAATGCTCACGGCCTCATATCGGCAAGACCAGAGCTTAAGACCTGGAGTTTGGGGTCCTCATCCAGTGTCTTCTTTCATCATTATTAATGAGTCCTGGAGTCAATACTGAAGATCAAGACCAGATGATCGATTGGAAATCAAGAAGTTGAGCTCCAATGACTGGAGACCTGGGTCAATGAGTCTGCTGGAGAAGTCAAAGGTCCAATGTCTGGCAGTCTGAGTCCATGGAGGCTGGGTACTGAAAGGATACTGTCCTGGGATTAGAGAGCTGTCTATGTGTGTGTGGGGGTAGAAGGACGGAGCATTGTTGTTGTTTTTCTATTGTTGTTGCTTTTGTTGTTTTGTGAACATGGTGGGCATGCTATGTTGGCCCCAGAGTGTGTGGCAGCACTTGCAGGCCGATTCAGCAGATCCTTAGGATGTTAGCTGTTAACACAAATGACACATTTCACTGTATTTTTTAATGTACATGTGATAAATAAATGAATCTGAATCTGAATGGAGGATGGCAAATCTTAGACCTTTGTTCAAGAACGATAATAGGGAAGACCATAAGGATTATAGACCGGTGAGTCTTACATCAGTGGTGGGCATACTATTGGAGAGGATACTTACAGATAGGATTTACAAGCATTTGGAGAAGCACACTCTGATTAGGAGTAGTCAGCATGGCTTTTCTGAGGGCAGGTTGTGCCTCATGAGACTGACTGACATTTTTGAGGATGGGACAAAACTGCGGATATGGGGTATTTGGATTTTAGTAAGGTGTTTGACCAGGTTCATCATGATAGGCTCATTCAAAAAATCTGATGGCATGAGATATATGTAAAGTTGGCTGCATGGATTCAGAATTAGCTTGCCTGCAGAAGGCAAATAATGATAGTAATGGAGCATATACTGTCTGGAAGTCTGTGAATTATGGTGTTCCTCAGGGATCTGTTCTGGGAGCCCTAATTTTTGTTTTTTATCAATGACTTAAGTTTGCAAATGACATGAAGGTCAGTGGTGTTGTGGAAAGTGTAGAAGGTTGTTGTATGTTGCAACAGGACATTGATAGGGTGCAGAGATGGTTTGAGAAATGGCAGAAAGAATTCAATTGGGAAATGTCTGAAGTGATAAACTTTGGAAGGTCAGGCTTGGAGGGAGAGTATAAAGTTATTGACAGGATTCTTAATGGTGTGAAGGATCAGAGGGATCTTGGGGTACAGATCTATATATTCTTCAAGAGTTGCCATCAGGTTGATAGGGTGCTCAGAGGTGTATGGTGTATTGGCCTTCATTAGTTAGGGGATTGAGCTCAAGAGCCATGAGATAATGTTGCAGATCTATAAATCTTTGGTCAGATCACACTTGGAGTATTGTATTCAGTTCTGGTTGCCTCATTATAGGAAGGATGTGGAGAGGGTGCATAGGAGATTGAGCAAAATGTTGCCTGGATTATTGAGTATATCTGAAGAGGAGAGGTTGAGCAAGCTAGGGCTTTTCTCTTTGGAGTGAAGAAGGATGACAGGTGGTTTGATTGAAGTGTACAAGATGATAAGAGGCATAGATAGAGTGGACAGCCAGAGACATTTTCTCAGGTCAAAAATGGCTCACAAGAGGAGGTATAATTTTAAGATGATTGGAGGAAAATATAAATATCAAAATTGTGTTTTTTGAATACAAAAAGTGGTAGGTGCATGGAACTCACTGCCAGAGGTGGTGATAGAGACATTTAAAACACTTTTAGCTAGCACATCAATGATAGAAAAATGGAGGGCCATGTGAGAGGGATGGGGTAGATTGACCTTGGATTAAGTTAAGAGGTTGGCACAATATTGGGCTGGAGGGCCTGTACTATTTTATGTTCCATATTCTGTATTCTCCTTATTGCTGCTACATATCTTGCTTGGCTCTGACTGGCAGGTTCATTGAAGGCTATTGCACATGAGGAACCAAAGTCCATGCTAAATTGGTCTGGCTGAAAAATTAACCCAGAAATTGACCCCTCCTCTCTTCTGGGGGAATGCCTGCCAGTGCCCTAACATCTTACGGTTAACTATAGAGGAAGAAAGGCTGAAACTGTCTCCTGTCATCTTTCCTCACCTCCCAATTCAAAATTATCTTCCCTGCTGAATTAAAATTCCCTCAGTTCCACTAAAACAGCATGAAGGTATTGACACAATTGAATATTTTAATAGAACAAATTTTTTGATCGTGAATACTGCTGCTAGATATTATTTCTCTTTATGCTTGTATGTTAAGCTTGTATTCACAAGCTTATAAAATATATTTTCTAACCATTTTTTTTCAAACAAGCTAAATATACAATTTGGAATTATAAATGCATTTCACAAAGGAGTATACCTACAGGGAAAGGCAGCAGTTTTAAAAAGCACCAACTTATAATATATATATCTTTTGTATGTTTTTGTCAAATATAGTAGGAAATGTTGAACAGCATGCCTAAAGCCAGAAAAAAAACATTCTCTGATGGTTGGAGCTCATTTAATAACCAAGTCAGGAATAACTCATGGACTGTCAGGATACTGTTATCAGACAGATCAGGAGGGAGGTCTATTGCTCCTTTTATTTATCTCCGGACCTGCTGCATTACTACATCTCACCTGCAATGAACATCCAGCATCCCCAGCATTGAGCCTCAGCTGATGTTTGCCCAGCTCAGTAGAGTGCCTTAGAGGCATAGTGTCATACCGCACAGAAAATGTCCCTTTGGCCCACAATGTTTGTGCTGCCCTTAATCTTCTCAATAGCAAACCTATTTAACTGCATTGATCTGTGCTTCACCATGCCAAGCCTGCTCCCTTTTCAGGTTGCCCAGTCCATTTGTGATCACCCCATTCCCCGTGCTTCAGCTTGCACATTCCTTACTCAGTTGCCCTTTGACTCTATCCACCCCTGCACTTGACTCACTCTATGTGGTCCCCCAGGCCACCGCCCTTTCTGGTCCACTTGGTATGACCCTTTCTCCCCCTTTCTGGTCACCTGGCGCGACCCTTCCTCCCCCTTTCATGTACTCTGCTGATTCCGCACTCAGTTTGCCACTTCCATTTTGGATCACCCAGTTGATTCATGCTCTCCCTTGCTGCCTGCTTCCTCTGCACCCTTGAAATTCACTCTCACTTCTCTCTGCCTTCTCAGGCTGTTCATTCTTCCTGCTAGCTGGCGCGCTGGCTCATCACTCTGCAGATCTTCGCTTTCCATGGTCCAGCTACTCTGCTCTCCCATGGCTGATTACTTGCTGTGAATTTCATGCTTCTCTCTGGCTATTTTTATTCCCACTAGGCTCTTTCAGTTCTGCCTAAAGCCCAATTTATACTTCTGCGTCAAATGTACACCGTAGGTACCGTGTACCTTATGCCGTCCCCTATGCCGTAGGGTGACGTGCACCTCCCCAAAAAAATTAACTC
This sequence comes from Mobula hypostoma, assembly GCF_963921235.1. Taxonomy (NCBI): domain Eukaryota; kingdom Metazoa; phylum Chordata; class Chondrichthyes; order Myliobatiformes; family Myliobatidae; genus Mobula; species Mobula hypostoma. The sequence continues at coordinate 149,213,115 of NC_086102.1, forward strand.
ACGCATCGCGGCGACGCAGACCGCAACAACTGTGATTGGTCAGCTTAGTAGCATCGCATTTCCTCCTACGCATTTCCGGTTGCTTTTCTCTGCCATGTCTGTACACTGATGCGAAATAAATGGTCGGAGACGATGAACCAAATCGTCAAATCTACCTGCCGACATCCGAAAATATTTGAAATACATTTCCTCGTCCATGTCTCTCACGAAGAAACTCAACACAGTGGCAAGAAACCACACCACCAACTGCATTTAGGCGGTGAATTGCAGAGCGACGCAGACACAACTACGCATGCTTGCTATGGCGTAGGGCTACGCACAAGTATAAATTAGGCTTTAGCTACATCCTGCTGTCTCCCTTCCACATCCACTTGAGCTTTTCTCTGCTGGGTCTGCTCCCAGTTTCCCATTTTCACCTTGGAGCATCCCCCTACCTGGTGCATTAGCTCTTCCTCTTCTCCTTCTGTGGCCCACTTTCAGTGACCTGCTCTCTCTTCTTCACCCTGCAGCTGTTTGTAGTTGCCCATTTGTTGTTTAGTTGTTTCCTTGCTCTGTCCATTCATGCTCCTGGTTCACCCTACACAGTCCACTCAGCAATCAACCTTTCAGGCCCACTGAGTGAGTCACATCATCAGAACTGGAGGATCGCACAACATCCCAAAGAACATCTACCAGCCTGCTGAAGCAAGCATGTGTGACAGGGCAGAAAGAGGTGACATAGGGACGGAAGATGTTGAATCATTGTGGATAGAGCTAAGGAACTGTCAGAGTAAAATGATCCTAATGGGAGTTGTATACAGACCCCCCCCCCCCCGCCAAACAGTGGTAAGGATGTGGTCTACCACTTACAACAAGAGACAGAAAATGCATGCCAAAATGGTAATGTTGCAATAGTCATAGGGAATTTCTAAATGAAGGTAGATGGGGAAAATTAGGTTGGTGCTGGATTCCAGGAGAGGGAATTTCTTGAGTTCCTATGAGGTGGCTTTTTAGAGCAGCTCATGGTTGAGCCCACTAGGGGATCAGCTATTCTGGATTGGGTTTTGTGCAATGAACCAGAATTGATTTAGAGAGATTAAGATAAAAGAACCCTTAGGAGCAGGTGATAATCAGATGATCAAATTCACCCTGAATTTTGAGAAGAAGAAGCTAAAGTCAGAATATCAGTATTACAGTGGATGAAGGGGAATTACAGAGGCATGAAAGAAGAGATGGCCAGAATTGATTGGAAAGGGGCAACAATGTCTGTAATTTCTGGAAGCAATTCGGAAGGCACAGGATATATACATCCCAAAGAGGGAGAAGTATTCTAAAGGGACAATGACACAACCGTGGCTGACAAGAGAAGTCAAAGCCTATGTAATAGCTGAAGAGAGGGCACATAATTTAGCAAAAATTAATGTGAATTTAGAGAATTGGCAAGCCTTTGAAAACCAACAGAAGGCAACTAAAAAAGTCATTAAGAAGGTAAAGATAGAATTCAAAAGCCAATAATATTAAAGAGGAGACCAAAAGTTTCTTCTGATGCATCAAGTATAAAAGAGGCAAGAGTTGATATTGGACCACTGGAAAATGACACTGGAGATGCAGTAATATTGGACAAAGAAATGGTGGACGAACTGAATAAGTATCTTGCCTCAGTCTTCACTGTGGAAAACAGTTAAGCCTTATAGGCCTGTTAGTCTGACCTCAGTTGTTTGGAAGATGTTGGAGTCCATTGTTAAGGATGTGGTTTTGAGGTACTTGGAGGCACAAGACAAAATAGGCCATAGTCAGCGTGGTGTCCTCAAGGGAAACTCTAGCCTGGCAAATCTGTTGGAATTCTTTGAAGAAATAACAAACAAGATAGACTAAGGAGAATCAGTTGAGCTTGTGTACTTGGATTTTCAGAATACTTCTGTCAAGGTGCCACATATAAGACTGCTTAACAAACTACGAGTCCGTGGTATTACTGGAAAGAGTCTATCATGGATAAAGCAGTGGCTGATTGGGAGGAGGCAAAGTTGGGAATTAAGAGAGTCTTTTCTGGTTGGCTGCCGTTGATTAGTGGTGTTCTACTGGGGTCTGTGTTGGGACCAATATTTTTTCCGTTATATGTCAATGATTTGGATGATGGAATTGACGACTATGTTTCAAAGTTTGCTGATGATACGAAGATAAGTGGAGGGGCAGGTAGTTTTGAGGAAGTAGAGAGGCTATAGTAGGACTTAGACAGATTAGGAGAATGGGCAAAGAAATGGCAGATGGCCCCTTATCTTAGGAAGGATGTACTGAAACTGGAGAGGGTGAAAAGGAGATTCAGGAAAATGATTCCAGGATTGAATGGTTTGTCATATGAAGAGTGTTTGATGGCTCTGAGCCTGTATTCATTAGAATTCAGAAGAATAAGGGATGACCTCATTGAAACATCGAATGGTAAACGGTCTTGATAGAGTGGATGTGGAGAGGATGTTTCCTATGGTCGGAGAGTCTAAGAGCAGAGGACACAGCCTCAGAATTGAGGGGTGTCCTTTTAGAAAGGAGATGAGGAGGAAGTTCTTTAGCCAGAGAGTGGTGAATCAGTGGAATTCTTTGCCAGAGGCAGTTGTGGAGGTCAAGTTTTTATGTATATTTAAGGCAGAGGATTACAGATTCTTGATTGATCAGGGCATGAAGGGATAAGGGGAGAAGGCAGTAGATTGGGCTGAGAGGAAATTGGATCAGCCATGATGGAACGGCAGAGCACACTTGTTGGGCCAAATGTTCTAATTCCACTCCTATATCTTATGGTCTTATGTTCTTATGGTATGTAGATCTCACAGTAGCCTCAGCAGCCTCCATAGAAGGCACCAAATTGGAGTGAAAGCAAAGTCGTCCTCAACCCTACCATCAAGTCCAATGCTGGTTTAACTTCCCAATGTGCATCACTTCACTCTTGGCTGTATTGATATACACTGCAACAGACCAAGAATCCCTCTGATCTGCGATAACCTTCTTCACCTCCTAATTTCTTGCCATCCACAACTTACTGATAGAGCCTCGTGCATTTGCATCTAAATCATTAATATAAATTATGAATAATAAGGATACTAAAACTGACCCCTGCAGCACACCACCATTCAAGAAACAACCTCAAACCACCCTCTTCGGCTTCCTGTCTCTGAATCCACCTAACTAGCTCTTCCTGTATTCCATGGAACATAACATTCCAGACCTGCCTACCATGTTACCATATGGGATCTTGTCAAAAACTTTTCATTGTTAAACCCACAAGGCATTGTTAGAATAATCAAAGCATGAATTGTAGTTCTTCTTGTTTTAACTTTGCTCCTATGAATTGTAATTTGATCTGGTCTATGCAACGTGGATTCAGTCTGACAGACAACATTGATTTTTGAAGCTATTTCATTCATTTGAATTTTAGTTTGGAATCAGAGGAAAAAAAAGACTCAAGTATCTCACAAGCTGCTGAACTTTGATTGCTTCAAACCCCTGAGTTTCAACAATGATGTGAAATGGATGAGTGAATAGATTCTTCCACAATGAATTGGGATTTCAATATTGCCTGGAATCTGCTTAAAAGTCTACATGGGTAGCTGAATATTATTTTTTTAAAACAGATTTGGCTGTATGCCCTATCTGTTTCTGCAATATATCTGGAATTATGTGATAATTATAGTCAGTTGCCTTGTCAATTATTTGGCAATGGCTCTATTCCGTGTGTAGTAAAACATCCTGGCAGAAAATCTGTCATGGACATAAAAGTATATTGCTTTTCCAGCCACATAAGGCCAATACCGATGCGTACCAGAAGAATCATGCTGAACTAAGCATGGATAACAGGACAGGGCCAGGAAGGGGTGGGTCCTCCCATCTCCTGTTGAATTCTAATATTGTGAATGCAGAATATGATAAACTCCAGAAGCAGCAACCATGTTACACTGAGAATTAGCTCTGAATTTATATAGGCATTTTATTGCATCAAAATAATGTCACCAGAGTGCACAAAGTAGAATTAGAGCAAGTGACTAAAATCTTGATTAAGCACGATAACTGTTGAAGGGCAATGTGGAGGTGGAAAGAATTAGAAGGGAAAATTAGACCCCAACTTGTGAAATCCATAATCTCCAATGACCGAGTGGTTAACATGGTCAGAGCTAGACAAGTGTAGAGGGTGGTAGGGCCAGGATAGTTTACTGTGATATGGACTGGGCAAAGCCACTTTGGTATCTGCAAACAATGACCAAGACTTGGACTGATGACTGAGCACAGTGATAGTAGGCAGATGAGTTAGGATTTAAGTTAGGATACACACAGCAGAGGTTTGAACAATCTTAAATTTTGGTGACCAGAGGATGATGAGTAATCCAGAAGGTCATTAGAGTTGTAAGATTTGAAGGTAAAAGAGCCATGATTAAGATTTTGGCTGTAAATGACCTGAGGCTGTGAGAAAGTCAGGTACAAATTTGGGTGTGATATATTGAAGGACTGAAGAGGGAGCAATAGTCATGGATGGAATGTTTTTTTGCAAGAATGGCATAATCAGAAGCAGATATTCAAAGATGAATTGGTACCCACCAAGATATTTGTGTTCTAGGTTGTAGAAGTGATAGAAGATAAAGTCAGCCAACAAAGCACCATTTAGGAGTTCTTAGTGCCTGGAGGAAGGATTTCATAAGTCAATAAGATTGATCCAATCTTTCACAATAAAGCTAGTAGATCCACAAGTAAAAATACATTTAGCAAGAAGTGCAAAGAGGGACAATGATGAACTTTTTTGCTGCCAGGCTACACCAGACTGCGAGAGGGGAGTGATTGGACAAGATTGGACCATGGCCAGTGTGTTGGACTGGATGTTGCAAAGTGCTGAGGATGCTGTGCATAAGGAGGCAGTGGTTGGTGTCTCGAAGGGCTTTTCAATGAATGCCGTGTGAGGCGCAGAGGGAGGCTGTGAGCTTTTGCAAGAGGGAGTAAAGCCAGGATGGCATCAGGAGAGTAGAAAAGGTCGAGGAGTGCTGATCGGCAGCAATGCTCAGGAAAAGTTGCCAGGACACTGCTGTCACTATCTAGTTTCAGAGTAATTAACAACATTCCCTCAGTCCATACCAAAGGAAATAAAAGTACTGCCAGGCAGCTAGGAATGGGTGCCAGATAGTTAGTAGCATCGCTGGCTGCACTGACCAAACAATCAATTAACAGTGGGGGGAAAACATGTATGATCTAAGTAGCTACTGGCAGCTTTTAATTCCCGAGTGGGGGTTTGGCTGGATGTCTCCCAGCATTTGAAGCACAGGTATTTGAAAGCTGGTGCTGAGTGGAATTTGATGGAATTGCATATCCAAAGTCAAAGCATTTAAAATTCTCAGTCTACCGATGGCTGTTAAGTCCACCATCAAGCTGTTCCTGATATGGAAGAATTCATACCTAATTAATGTTCTATTCTGGCACTGCATCCACTCAGTCATGCAATAGAACATATTGGAGCACAGCATGCTTCATGCACCTAAATGATGAAAAATAAGTGTTATATCACACATTTCACTCCAGCTCAGACAGGTAGAAGCATCTTCAACGAAAGGCTACCAGCTAGTTTCAGCTCCGCAGTTTACAGTTTTAAGTTACTGCTGGATTGTTAGAACACCATTTCTTACAGTGTCACATGGTAATTTAGCACTGATGGTAAATTAAGCCATCCAATTAACTTTGATGGGATCTCACAAATTAAAAAGCGTAAGAATCAGTAATGAACCTTTGGGCCTTTGATAATATGCCCATGAAACTTTCTACTGAAGTGACATTAAAGAATTCTGTTCAACACAAAGAAAACATTTACCAAGCAGAATTCTTTTATCAATGTATATTTAGATTTGTATGTTCCTTCTAATCACATTCTGCTTTTCCCCTGTTTTGGAGCTGGGTTATGCTTAGCTTTACTTTTTGGTGTTGTTTTTATTGCATAAGTGAAATAGCTGCCAAAGCTCATGACAGAATAGCGTAATCACCAATTGGGGTTTGATTCCCGCCACTGTCTTTATATATTCTCCCCATAACTGCATGGATTTCCTCCAGGTGCTCTGGTTTCTCCCACATTTTAAAGGTGTACAAGTCAAATTGGAGTCATGAAGGTATATGATGTGGGTATGCTAAGTTGGCACGAATGTATGGCGACAATTGCAGGCTGCTCCCGGCACAATCCTCACCAATTTGATTTGATTTGATGCAAATGACACATTTCACTGTATGTTTTGATGTTCCTGTAACAAACAAAACTGATCTTTAAGTCTTTATAATCTGCTTATATCCAGTTTAACACTAGTTTCTCATTGTGAAAGCATGTAGATACGTGAAACGTTGGCATCTTCTAACAGTAGTAGTGAGGTCGGAGATGGTATTAAACAGGAAATTAGAAATGTGTGCAATAAAGGAACAGCAGTTATAATGGGTGACTTCAATCTACATGTAGACTGGGTGAACCAAATTGGTAAAGGTGCTGAGGAAGAGGATTTCTTGGAATGTATGCGGGATGGTTTTTTGAACCAACATGTCGAGGAACCAACTAGAGAGCAGGCTATTCTGGACTGGGTTTTGAGCAATGAGGAAGGGTTAATTAGCAATCTTGTCGTGAGAGGCCCCTTGGGTAAGAGTGACCATAATATGGTGGAATTCTTCATTAATATGGAGAGTGACATAGTTAATTCAGAAACAAAGGTTCTGAACTTAAAGAGGGGTAACTTTGAAGGTATGAGACGTGAATTAGCTAAGATAGACTGGCAAATGACACTTAAAGGATTGATGGTGGATATGCAATGGCAAGCATTTATAGGTTGCATGGATGAGCTACAACAATTGTTCATCCCAGTTTGGCAAAAGAATAAATCAAGGAAGGTAGTGCACCCGTGGCTGACAAGAGAAATTAGGGATAGTATCAATTCCAAAGAAGTAGCATACAAATTAGCCAGAGAAAGTGGCTCACCTGAGGACTGGGAGAAATTCAGAGTTCAGCGGAGGAGGACAAAGGGCTTAATTAGGAAGGGGAAAAAAGATTATGAGAGAAAACTGGCAGAGAACATAAAAACGGACTGTAAAAGCTTTTATAGATATGTAAAAAGGAAAAGACTGGTAAAGACAAATGTAGGTCCCCTGCAGACAGAAACAGGTGAATTGATTATGGGGAGCAAGGACATGGCTGACCAATTGAATAATTACTTTGGTTCTGTCTTCACTAAGGAGGACATAAATAATCTTCCAGAAATAGTAAGGGACAGAGGGTCCAGTGAGATGGAGGAACTGAGTGAAATACATGTTAGTAGGGAAGTGGTGTTAGGTAAGTTGAAAGGATTGAAGGCAGATAAATCCCCAGGGCCAGATGGTCTGCATCCTAGAGTGCTTAAGGAAGTAGCCCAAGAAATAGTGGATGCATTAGTGATAATTTTTCAAAACTCGTTAGATTCTGGACTAGTTCCTGAGGATTGGAGGGTGGCTAATGTAACCCCAATTTTTAAAAAAGGAGGGAGAGAGAAACCGGGGAATTATAGACCGGTTAGCCTAACGTCGGTGGTGGGGAAACTGCTGGAGTCAGTTATCAAGGATGTGATAACAGCACATTTGGAAAGCGGAGAAATGATCGGACAAAGTCAGCATGGATTTGTGAAAGGAAAATCATGTCTGACGAATCTCATAGAATTTTTTGAGGATGTAACTAGTAGAGTGGATAGGGGAGAACCAGTGGATGTGGTATATTTGGATTTTCAAAAGGCTTTTGACAAGGTCCCACACAGGAGATTAGTGTGCAAACTTAAAGCACACGGTATTGGGGGTAAGGTATTGGTGTGGGTGGAGAATTGGTCAGCAGACAGGAAGAAAAGAGTGGGAATAAACGGGACCTTTTCAGAATGGCAGGCGGTGACTAGTGGGGTACTGCAAGGCTCAGTGCTGGGACCCCAGTTGTTTACAATATATATTAATGACTTGGATGAGGGAATTAAATGCAGCATCTCCAAGTTTGCGGATGACACGAAGCTGGGCGGCAGTGTTAGCAGTGAGGAGGATGCTAAGAGGATGCAGGGTGACTTGGATAGGTTGGGTGAGTGGGCAAACTCATGGCAGATGCAATTTAATGTGGATAAATGTGAAGTTATCCACCTTGGTGGCAAAAATAGGAAAACAGATTATTATCTGAATGGTGGCCGATTAAGAAAAGGGGAGGTGCAACGAGACCTGTGTGTCATTATACACCAGTCATTGAAAGTGGGCATGCAGGTACAGCAGGCGGTGAAAAAGGCAAATGGTATGCTGGCATTTATAGTGAGAGGATTCGAGTACAGGAGCAGGGAGGTACTACTGCAGTTGTACAAGGCCTTGGTGAGACCACACCTGGAGTATTGTGTGCAGTTTTGGTCCCCTAATCTGAGGAAAGACATCTTTGCCATAGAAGGAGTACAAAGAAGGTTCACCAGATTGATTCCTGGGATGGCAGGACTTTCATATGAAGAAAGATTGGGTGAACTGGGCTTGTACTCGGAATTTAGAAGATTGAGGGGGGATCTGATTGAAACGTATAAGATCCTAAAGGGATTGGACAGGCTAGATGCAGGAAGATTGTTCCCGATGTTGGGGAAGTCCAGAACGAGGGGTCACAGTTTGAGGATAGAGGGGAAGCCTTTTAGGACCGAGATTAGGAAAAACTTCTTCACACAGAGAGTGGTGAATCTGTGGAATTCTCTGCCACAGGAAACAGTTGAGGCCAGTTCATTGGCTATGTTTAAGAGGGAGTTAGATATGGCCCTTGTGGCTACAGGGGTCGGGGGTATGGAGGGAAGGCTGGGGCGGGGTTCTGAGTTGGATGATCAGCCATGATCATAATAAATGGCGGTGCAGGCTCGAAGGGCCGAATGGCCTACTCCTGCACCTATTTTCTATGTTTCTATGTTTCTTTATATTTCCTCATATCTTTCAATTGATACAGTTTTGTAAATTTGACCTATCCAACTTAATGGCCAGATCAGTGGAAATTTGATCTACAGTGTTTCTAAACAGGGAGGAGAAATGTGTTGGAGTGACTGTTGGCAGTACCCACTTGGATTTGTGATGGATATTCACTTTGCAGGGCTTGAGAAGCTTATTGCTAAACTGAGGTTTCCAGCACAGCAGCATGACCTTTCCAAAGGATCAGAGTTGTTGGTGACAAAGTTAAACTTCTAACAAATATTCTTTGCTCAGATTTTTTATTTCAAACAAGAATCAGTCCCAGCTTCTTAACGTAAATTGCAAGCAGCAATCAGTTTGAAGTTGGAGGTACAGCTTTGCAAAGTAATGTGACCAGGAGTTTTGTCTCCATTAGCCAAACACACGACAATGGTATTATGTCACATAACAGATCAAACATGGTTACAAGGTCGGATGATGTGTAATCAGATGATCAACCCTCGCAGTATTAATTGTGGATGTTTTTGATCTCAATCACCAGAAGCTTTTAAGACCATCCAATTGAGTTTATTTTGTCCCACCAAAGGTACCGGAAAACATTACATGCAGATGATGTCATCTAGTAGAAAATACTGTAAATATTGGAAAGATGGGGAAATTGCTAGGCATGGCAAGTAGAATGAGAGAAAGAAGAACTAGAACAGGGCTTCAGATTTCTAGGTCATTGGGATCTCTTCTGGGGAAGGTATGACCTGTACAAAACAGACAGGTTACACCTGAACCCATGGTGGACCGATAACCTTTTGGGCAGGTTTGCTAGTGCTGTTGGGGAAGGTTTAAGCTAAATTAGGAGGAGGATGGGAACCTGAGTGATAGGAATGAGGTTGCGGCAGTTGACTTACAATGAGATGCAGTGTGCAGTGAGACCGTGAGGAAGCATGGCGGATGATAGGGCAAAATTGCAGTCATTGGGATGAGTTTATATGTAACAGGGGGACAAACTCAAAAAGGGCGATGAACACAAGACTGAAGGAGTTACATTTGAATGAACACAGTATACAGAGTAAGGTAGATGGTCTTGTTGCGCGGTTAGAGAATGGCACATATGACACTGTGAGCATCACAGAATCGTGGCACTGACTGCGCTTGGCAGGAGTCAGAGAACATTTCGGGAGAGCAGTGTCATGTGCTTTACTGAGACGTGGCTGCACGAGGACATACCCGATCAAAGTGTTTCCATAGAGGGCTTCCAGACCGTTCGAGCTGACCGGAATTGCACTGAGAGCGGTAAGCGTAAAGGAGGGGGGCTGGTGGTTCTGGTAAATAACAGACGGTGCAATCCTGGGCATATTACGATCAAGGAACGGGTCTGTAGCCCGGATATTGAACTTTTTGCTGTTGGACTTCGGCCTTATTATTTACTAAGGGAAATCTCGCATGCAATTGTGGTTTCTGTGTACATCCCTCCCTCTGCCAACCGGACATCGGCGTGTAACATCATTTACACCGTCATAGCCAGATTACAAACCCTGAACCCGAGTGCCCTCATTACCATCTCGGGTGACTTCAGCCATGTTACCATGGCTAGAACACTGTCCAACTTCACACAGTATGTGAGCTGTACAACCAGAGGGGAGAGGACTCTGGATTTGATGTACGCTAACGTTAAGGATGCATACAGCTCCTCTCCCCTCCCCCCATTGGGAAGGTCAGATCACAACCTGGTGCATCTAAAACTCTGCTACGTGCATCTGGTAAAGAGTAAACCTGCAACCTCGAGCACAGTGAGGAAATGGTCGGAGGAGGCTTATGAGGCGCTCCAGGGTTGTTTTGAGGTGACAGACGGGCAGGCACTCTGTGAGCCACATGGAGAGGATATTGATGGGCTCACAGAGTGCATCACTGATTACATCAACTTCTGTGTGGACTGCAATGTTCCGACAAGAACTGTCCTTTGTTATCCAAATAACAAGCCATGGGTGACAAAGGACATTAAAGACATCCTGAATGCTAAAAAGAGGGCATTTAGAGATGGAAATAGGGAGGAGCTGAGGGCAATACAGAGGGACCTGAAAGCCAGGATCAGGGAGGCTAAAGACAGGTACAGGAGGAAGCTTGAGTGGAAACTCCAGCAGAACAACATGACAGAGGTCTGGAGGGGGATAAGGACCATCACTGAGTTCCGGCAAACTAGCAACAGAGGAGCTGAAGGCAGTGTGGACAGGGCCAAAGAACTTAACCTGTTCTTCAACAGATTTGACATTGTGGCCCCTGCCCAGCCCCCACATGAGCCATCTGTTGTCAGCCCCCAACCAACAGCTATTCCACTCTCCCCTCCTACCCCGTCTCACAGTCCCCCACCCTGCTCTCATGACTATACCCCTTCCCCACACAAAACCACCACAGTGGGCTTCACGGCTGAACAGGTGAGAAGACAGCTGAAACGTCTCAACCCAAGCAAGGCTGCAGGACCGGATGGTGTCAGTACCAGTGTGCTCAAAGCTTGTACCCCTCAGCTATGTGGAGTAGTTTGCCATGTATTCAACCTGAGCCTGAGGCTCTGGAGGGTTCCTGTACTGTGGAAGACGTCTTGCCTTATCCCTGTGCCGAAGACGCTGCGCCCCAGCGGCCTCAATGACTACAGACCGGTGGCATTGACCTCCCACATCATGAAGACCCTGGAGAGACTTGTTCTGGAGCTGCTCCGGCCTATGTTCAGGCCACACTTAGATCCCCTCCAGTTCGCCTACCAGCCCCGACTAGGAGTTGAGGATGCCATCGTCTACCTGCTGAACCGTGTTTACGCTCACCTGGACAAGCCAGCGAGCACTGTGAGGGTCATGTTTTCTGACTTCTCCAGTGCGTTCAATACCATCCGCCCTGCTCTGCTGGGGGAGAAGCTGACAGCGATGCAGGTGGATGCTTCCCTGGTGTCATGGATTCTTGATTACCTGACTGGCAGACCACTGTGCGTGTGCTTGCAACACTGTGTGTCCAACAGAGTGATCAGCAGCACTGGGGCTCCACAGGGGACTGTCTTGTCTCCCTTTCTCTTCATCATTTACACCTCGGACTTCAACTACTGCACAGTCTTGTCATCTTCAGGAGTTTTCGGCTGACTCTGCCATAGTTGGATGTATCAGCAAGGGAGATGAGGCTGAGTACAGGGCTACGGTAAGAAACTTTGTCACATGGTGTGAGCAGAATTATCTGCAGCTTAATGTGAAAAAGACTAAGGAGCTGGTGGTAGACTTGAGGAGAGCTAAGGTCTCTGTTTCCATCCAGGGGGTCAGTGTGGACATGGTGGAGGATTAAAAATACCTGGGGATACGAATTGACAATAAACTGAACTGGTCAAAGAACACTGAGGCTGTCTACAAGGGTCAGAGCCGTCTCTATTTCCTGAGGAGACTGAGGTCCTTTAACATCTGCCGGATGATGCTGAGGATGTTCTACGAGTCTGTGGTGGCCAGTGTTATCATGTTTGCTGTTGTGTACTGGGGCAGCAGGCTGAGAGTAGCAGACACCAACAGAATCAACAAACTCATTTGTAAGGCCAGTGATGTTGTGGGGATGGAACTGGACTCTCTCACGGTGGTGTCAGAAAAGAGGATGCTGTCTAAGTTGCATGCCATCTTGGTCAATGTCTCCCATCCACTACATAATGTACTGGGTGGGCACAGGAGTACATTCAGCCAGAAACTCATTCCACCGAGATGCAACACAGAGCGTCATAGGAAGTCATTCCTGCCTGTGGCCATCAAACTTTACAACTCCTCCCTTGGACGGTCGGACACCCTGAGCCAATAGGCTGGTCCTGGACTTATTTCATAATTTACTGGCATAATTTATATATTACTATTTAACTATTTATGGTTCTATTACTGTTTATTATTTATGGTGCAACTGTAACGAAAACCAATTTCCCCCGGGATCAATAAAGTATGACTATGACTATGACTATAGTTGGGAACTTAACATCCAAGGACACACACTGTATTGAAAGGTAAGGCAGGTAGGCAGAAGGGGTAGGGTGACTCTGGTATAAAAATGAAATCGAATTCTTAGAAAAATGTGACATATGATCAGAAGATGTTGAATTGTTGCGGGTAGAGCTAAGAAACTGCAGAAGTAAAAAGGTCCTGATGGGAGTTACATTCAGGCCTCCAAACATCAGCCAAGATTTGGCTAAAAATTACAATGGGATATAGAAAATACATGTCAAAAGGGCATGGTTGTGATGTTCATGTGGGATTTCAATATGCAGGAAGATTGGGAAAATCGGGTTGGTTCCAAGGGAGAGAATTTTTGGAATGCCTACAAGATGGTTCTTTAGAGCAACTTGTGGTTGAGCCCACCAGGGGGAAGGCTATTGTGGATTGGGTGTGTGTAATAAGCCAGACAAGATTAGAGGCTTAAAGTAAAGGAACCCTGGATAGGCAGTGATCATAATATGATAGACTTCACCCTGCAATTTAAGAGTGAGAAGCTAAAATCAGATGTATCGGTATTACAGTGGAATAAAGGTAATTATAGAGGCATGAGAGAGGAGCTGGTCAAAGCGGATCAGAAGGGGACACTGGCAGGGATGATAGCAGAACAGCAGTGGCTGGAGTTTCTAGGAGAAATCTGGAAGACAAAAGATAGATACATCCCGAAGAAGAAAAAGTTTTCTAAAGACAGGATGGCACAACCATGACTGACAAGGGAGATCAAAAACAACATAAAAGCAAATGAGAGGGCATATAATGGAGCAAACAATAGTATGAAATTAGAGTATGGGGAAGCTTTTGAAAACCAATAGAAGGCAACTAAAAAGCCATGTAGAGGGAAAAGGTGAAATATGAAGTTAAGATAGCCAATAATATCAAAGAGGATACCAAAAGATTTTCAGATGTATAAGAGTAAAAGAGAGGCGAGAGTGGATATCAGACTGCTGTCAAATATTGCTGGAGAGGTAGTAATTGGGGAACAAGGAAATGGCGAACAAACTAAATAAGTATGTTGCATTTGTCTTCACTGTGCAAGATGCTAGCTGTATGTGTGATGTTCGAGAGAATCGGGGGCAGATGTGATTGCAATTCCTATTACTATGGAGAAGGTATTTGGGAAAATGAAAGGTCAGAAGGTGGATTAGTCTACACCCCAAGATTCTGAAAGAGGTGTCTGGGGAGATTGTGGAGGCATTGATAATGATCTTCCAAAAATCACTAGATTCTGGTATAGCTCCTGAGTACTGAAAAATTTGGCAGGTGAATGTGTGGCTGAGGAGCTGGTGTGGGGGCAGGGGTTTAGATTTATGGATCATTAAGATCTCTTCTGGGGAAGAACCTGTACAAAAAGGATGTATTACACCTGGATCCAAACAGGGTCCAATATCCATGCGGGCAGGTTGGCTAGGGTTGTTCAGGTGGGTTTAAACTAACAGTAGGAGGATGGGAACCAACAGAGTCTATGTGTAGTGAGACTTTCTAGCAAGGGAAGGCTGATGATAGGGCAGAATTGTAGTCAAAAGGATGAGTTGGAGTGAAAAATGTGGACAAAATCAAAAAAGGTAAATACAGGACTAAAGGTGTTATATTTGAAAGTGCGCAGCATACTGGAAAAAGGTTAATGAACTCCTAGCACCATAACAGATTGGCAAGTATGATGTTGTAGACATCACTGAATCATAGCTGAGAGAAGATTACAGCTGTGAGCTTAATGTCCAAGGCTACACATTGTATCAAAAGAATGGGCAGGAAGGTTGAGGGGGCAGCGTGGCTCTGTTGGTAAAAACTGAAATTTAATCATTAGGAAGAAGTGACATAGGTCGGAAGGTGTTGAATCATTGTCAATAGAACTGAAGAATTACAAGGGTAAAGAGATGCTGATGGGAACTGTACACAGACGCCAAAAAAGTACTAAGGATGTGGTCTACAAGTTACAATGGGAGGTAGAAAATGCATACCAAAAGAGCAATGTCACAATAGTCATGGGGGATTTCAATATGCAGGTAGATTGAGAAAATCTGGTTGGTGCAGGATTCCAAGAGGGTGATTTATAGAATGCCTACGAGATTTTTTAGTCAGAGGGTGGTGAATCTATGGAATTTGTTACCACGGGCAGCAGTGGAGGCCAAGTCATTGGGTGTATTTAAGGCAGAGATTGATAGGTATCTGAGTAGCCAGGGCATCAAAGGTTATGGTGAGAAGGTGGGGGAGTGGGACTAAATGGGAGAATGGATCAGCTCATGATAAAATGGTGGAGCAGACCCGATAGGCTGAATGGCCGACTTCTGCTCCTTTGTCTTATGATCTTATGGTCTTATGATAGCTTTTTATAGCAGCTCGTAGTTGAGTCCAATAGGAAATCAACTGTTCTTGACTGGGTGTTGTGCAATAACTCAGAATAGATTAGAGAGCTTAAGGTAAAAGAACACTTGGACCAAATGATCATAACATGATCGAATTCACCCTGAACTTTGAGAAGGAGAAGCTAAAGTCAGAGGTATCAGTATTACAGTGGCGTAAAGGGAATTACAGAGGCATGAGAGAGGAAATTACCAGAATTGATTGGAAAAGAACACTGGCAGGGATGACAGCAGAGCAGCAGTGGCTGGCGTATCTGGAAGCAATTCGGAAGGTACAGGATATATACCTTCTAAAGGAAGGATGTATTCCAAAGGAAAGATGTCACAACCATGGCTAATAAGGGAAGTCAAAGCCAATATAAATGGCAAAGAGAGGGCATATAATACAGCAAAAATTAATGGGAATTTAGAGGATTGGGAAGCTTTTAAAAACCAACAGAAGGCAACTAAAAAGTCATTAAGAAGGTAAAGATTGAATATGAAAGTAATATAAAGAGGATACCCAATGTTTCTTTAGATACATGAAGTGGAAGAGAGGCAGGATTGTATATTGGACCACTGGAAAATTATGCTGGACAGATCATAATGGGGGACAACAAAATGTCAGATGAACTGAATAAGTGTTTTGCATCAGTCTTCACTGCAGAAGACACTAGCAGTATGGTGCAAGTCCCAGGTGTGCAGGCTCATGAAGTGTGTGAAGTTACCATTGCCAGAGAGAAGGTTCTTTGGAAACTAAAAGGTCTGAAGGTAGATAAGTCATCTGGATCAGATGGTGTACACTCCAGATTTCTGAAAGAGATGGCTGAAGAGATTGTGGATGTATTAGTAATGATCTTTCATGAATCACTAGGTTCTGGAATGGTTCTGGAAGACTGGAAAATTGCAAATATCACTTCACTCTTCAAGAATGGAGAGAGGCAGAAGAAAGGAAACTATAGGCCAGTTAGTCTGACTTTAGTGGTTGGGAAGATGTCCTAGTCGATTGTTAAAAATGGGAAATGTTACAATAGTCGTGCAGGACCTCAATATGCTGGTAAATTGGGAAAAACAGGTTGGTGCTGGATTGTAGGAGGGGGAATTTCTAGAATGCTGTAAGAATGCCTAAATAAAGGTAAAGTAGAGGCAAGAGTGGATATCAGGTCGCTGGAAAATGATGATGGAGATGTAGGAAAAGGTGAATGAACTGAAAAGGAGGCTACATCTTTATGTAGATTTAAGACAGGGGTTGATAGATTCTTGATTGCTGGGTGTATGAAGGGATACAGGGTTGGGGGCATGGGGGGCAGGGAGGAACCTGGGGCTGAGAGAAAAAATGGATTAGCCATGATGAAATGGTGGATCAGATTTGATGGGCCAAATGGCTTAATTTTGCTCCTATATCTTATGGTCTTATCAACAAGGTGCTGCACATGAGGGTGCTTAGCATGATCTGAACAAAAGTCCATTATATTATAAGTGAGTTACAAGCATGGAGATTGGCTGATGGCAGGATACAAAGAGTGTGAATAATGGGAGCCTATTCTGATTGGCCTTTGGTGACTAGTAGTGTTTCACTGAGGCCAATGCTGGACTGTTTTTTTTCCACTTAATATGAAAGTTCACAGATGATTCACAGATAGGTGGAGGTCCATGTAGTGTTGAGGAAGCCCAGAGGCTGTAGAAGGAGAATAAGCAAAGAAGTGGAATACAGTGAGGAAGTGCATGGTCATGCACTTTGGTAGAAGGAGCAAAAGCATAGAATTGAAACCTATTGAATGTTGAAAGGCCTGGATAAAGTGGATGTGGAGAGCATGTTTCTATGATGGAGGAGTCTAGGACCAGAAATCACAGCCTCAGATTAGAAGAATGTCCATTTAAAACAGAGATGAGGAGGAACTTCTTTAGCCAGTGGGCAGTGAATCAGTGAAATTCATTGCCACAGGTGACTGTGGAAGCCAGTTAACTGGGTATATTTAAGGCAGAGATTGATAGGTCTCTGATTTCTGATGAAGGAAACTTTCCTGAACACATTTGACAAACTCTATCCCATCTAGTCCTTTTACAGTATGGGAGTCCCAGTCTATGGAATTAGGGGAAACAAGTAGTGAGATCATGGAAACTGTACCGATCGAAAAGGAGGAGGTCCTTGCTGTCTTGAGGAAAATTAAAGTGGATAAATCCCTGGGACCTGACAGGGTGTTCCCTCGGACCTTGAAGGAGACTAGTGTTGAAATTGCAGGGGCCCTGGCAGAAATATTTAAAATGTCGCTGTCTACAGGTGAGGTGCCAGAGGATTGGAGAGTGGCTCATGTTGTTCCGTTGTTTAAAAAGGGATCGAAAAGTAATCCGGGAAATTATAGGCCAGTAAGTTTAATGTCGGTAGTAGGTAAGTTATTGTAGGGAGTACTAAGAGACAGAATCTACAAGCACTTGGATAGACAGGGACTTATTCGGGAGAGTCAACATGGCTTTGAGTGTGGTAGGTCATGTTTGACCAATCTGTTGGAGTTTTTCGAGGAGGTTACCAGGAAAGTGGATGAAGGGAAGGTATTGTCTACATGGACTTCAGTAAGGCCTTTGACAAGGTCCCGCATGGGAGGTTAGTTAGGAAAATTCAGTCACCAGGTATACATGGAGAGGTGGTAAATTGGATTAGACATTGGCTCAATGGAAGAAGCCAAAGAGTGGTAGTAGAGAATTGCTTCTCCGAGTGGAGGCCTGTGACTAGTGGTGTGCCACAGGGATCAGTGCTGGGTCCATTGTTACTTCTCATCTATATCAATGATCTGGATGATAATGTGGTAAATTGGATCAGCAAATTTGCTGATGATACAAAGATTGGAGGTGTAGTAGACAGTGAGGCAGGTTTTCAGAGCCTGCAGAGGGACTTGGATCAGCTGGAAAAATGGGCTGAAAAATGGCAGATGGAGTTTAATACAGACAAGTGTGAGGTATTGCATGTTGGAAGGACAAACCAAGGTAGAACATACAGGATTAATGGTAAGGCACTGAGGAGTGCAGTGGAACAGAGGGATCTGGGAATACAGATACAAAATTCCCTAAAAGTGGTGTCACAGGTAGATAGGGTTGTAAAGAGAGCTTTTGGTACATTGCCCTTTATTAATCAAAGTATTGAGTATAAGAGCTGGAATGTTATGATGAGGTTGTATAAGGCATTGGTGAGGCCGAATCTGGAGAACTGTGTTCAGTTTTGGTCACCAAGTTACAGGAAGGATATAAATAAGGTTGAAAGAGTGCAGAGAAGGTTTACAAGAATGTTGCCGGGACTTGAGAAACTCAGTTACAGAGAAAGGTTGAATAGGTTAGGACTTTATTCCCTGGAGCGTAGAAGAATGAGGGGAGACTTGATAGAGGTATATAAAATATGATGGGTATAGATTGAGTGAATGCAAGCAGGCTTTTTCCACTGAGGCAAGGGGAGAAAAAAACCAGAGGACATGGGTTAAGGGTGAGGGGGGAAAAGTTTAAAGGGGACATTAGGGGGGCTTCTTCACACAGAGCGTGGTGGGAGTATGGAATGAGCTGCCAGACGAGGTGGTAAATGTGGGTTCTTTTTTAACATTTAAGAATAAGTTGGACAGATACATGGATGGGAGGTGTATGGAGGGATATGGTCCATGTGCAGGTCAGTGGGACTAGGCAGAAAATGGTTCGGCACAGCCAAGAAGGGCCAAAAGGCCTGTTTCTGTGCTGCAGTTTCTATGGTTTATGGTAATATGTAGAAACCTACTTTAACAACCTCATGTTTCTTGCAACAGTCTGCAATCTCTCTCCAAATTTGTTCCTCTAAATCCCTCAGACTATTGGCTGGTCTGTAATATAGCCCCATTGACATGGTCATTCTTTTCTTATTTTTCAGTTCCACCCATAACCCCTCACTAGATGAGTTCTCCACAATGTCCTGATGGAGTACTCCCATAACATTTTCTCTGCCTACTATCTTCACCCCTCCTCCTTTAATCCCTCCCACTCTGTCGTATCTAAAACAACAGAAGCCTGGAACATTGAGTTACCAGTCCTGCCCCTCCTGCAACCAAGTCTCACTAATGGCTTCAATATCATAATTCCAGGTGTTGATCCATGCCGTGAGCTCATCCACCTTTCCTACAATACTTCTTTCATTGGAATATATACAGCTCAAGACACTAGTCGCACCATGCTCAACCTTTTGATTCCTGACTTTGTCTAAGGTCTTAACAACATCTGTCTCCACAACCTCTCCACTAACTGTTCTGGCACTCTGGTTCCCATCCCCCTGCAACACTATTTTAAACACCGCCATGAAACAGTAACAAACCTTCCCGCAAGGGTATTAGTTCCCTTCCAGTTCAGGTGCACATTGGTTCCTCTGTACAGGTCTCAACTTCCCTGGAAGGGAGCTGAATGATCCAAAAGTCTTCGGCCCCCCCCCCCCCCCGCTGCACCAACTCCTTAGCCACGTGTTAAACAGTGTAATCTTCCTATTTTCACCCTCACTGGCACATGGCACAGGTAGCAATCCTAAGATCATTACCCTGTATGTCCTGCCCTTTAACTTAGCACCTAACTCCCTGAACTCCTTTTACAGAACCTCATCACTCATCCTACCCATGTCATTAGTACCCATATGGACCATGGCCTCTGGCTGTTCACCCTCCCACTTAAGAATGCTGAAGATTCAATCCGAGATGTTCCGGACCCTGGCACCTGTGACTCAACATACCTTCCATCCCACCAGCCTCCGCGTCCAGCACATAATTCTTTGGAACTTCTGCCACCTCCAACAGGATCCCACCACCAAGCACATCTTTCCCTCTCCGCCACCCCGCCCCCCACTTTCTGCTTTACGGAGGGATCGCTCCCTACATGACTCCTTTGGCCATTTGTCCATCCCCACTGATTTCCCTCCTGGTACTTATCCTTGCAAGCAAAACAAGTGCTACAACTGTCCCTACACCTCCTCCCTCACTACCATTCAGGGCTCTAAACAGTCCTTCCAGGTGAGGTGACACTTCACCTGTGAGTCATTTGGGGTTATATACTGTATCTGGTGCTTCCAGTGTGGCCTCCTGTATATCGGTGAGACCTGATGTAGAATGGGAGACCATTTCACCGAGCACTTACGCTCCATCCAACAGAAGAAGTAGGGTCTCCCAGTGGCCACCCATATTTTAATTCCACTTCCCATTCCCATTCCAATATGTCAATCCATAGCCTCCTCTACTGCTGTGATGAAGCCACATTCAGGTTGAATACCTTATATTCTGTCTGGGTAGCCTCCAACCTGATGGCATGAACATTGATTTCTCGAACTTCCAGCAATGGCCCCCCTCTCACTCTCCTTCACCAGTCCCCATCCCCTTTCCCTCTCTCACCTTATCTCCTTGCCTGCCCATAGCCTCCCTGTGGTGCTCATCCCCTCTTTTCTTTCTTCCATGGCCTTCTATTCTCTCCTGTTGGACCGCACCCCCCCCCTTCTCCAGCCCTGTATCTCTTTCACCAATCAATTTCATCCCTCCCCCTCCCGATTTCACCTATTGTGGTAAACCATATATATATAAATGTTGTAACTGGGTTACCTGTCTGGACACGCCCCTCTGCTGACTGCTCCTGTGGCTCCTCCCACAGTACCCTGAATAAAGGCGATTGCGCCATTGATCCTCCTCCTCAGTGCAGGGGCGGATACTCAGCATGATGGAGGTCACATTTTACTGCTAATAAAAGCCTTTCAGTATTTACTCTACTTCCAGTCTTTTGGAGTTATTGATGGTGCATCGCCTATCACCTTGTGTTTCTCTCTACCCTCCCCCACCTTTTAAATCTATTCCTCATCCTTTTTCCCCTGTCTTGCTGAAGGTTCTTGGCCTGAAATGTCGACTATACTTTTTTCCATAGGTGCTGCCTGGCCTGCTGAGTACCTCCAACATTTTGTGTGTGTTGCTTGTATTTCCAGCATCTGCAGATTTTCTCTTGTTTGTGATTTGAATACCATCTGGGAATCTCGTTCTCGCCTATAGAACCTCCTTTCTGCTCTCCTAATTAGGAATCCCCTGTACCACAGCTTGCCTTTTCTCTCCCTTTCCTTCTGAGTCACAAAGCCAGACTCAGTGCCAGAAACCTGACTGCTGTGATTTTCCTCTGAGGTTATCCGCCAGACAGTATCCAACGTGATATACATGTTGTGAGGGCGATGGCCACAGGTGTTCCTTAACCTGTTTCCCCTTCCTGACTGTCACCCAGGTTCCTGTATCCTGCACCTTGGGTGTAACTACCACTCCATATGTCTTATCTATCATGCCCTTTTGTAAAATCTTTTGTAACTTAGAAATCTTTTTAAAAATCCTCTGTGAGTGCTTGGTAGGGAGGTGGGACCCACCTCGTAAGCAGTAGGTATTGGCAGCTAAACCTCTCTGCAGAGGCTACACTGTTAGGTAAGTTAGTCTTTGAAGAGTAGGTGGATAAAGTATAAACTCCCTGTAGTGAGGTTATCTGTAGATACCTATATCAGATAGGGCTTAATACCTTCTTTTAAGTTTTGGGCTTTGTGGACAGGGAATTTAATACCACCACAAATGTACTTAGCTTCCTGCAGGAAGAGAACACAAAATGCGATCCATACAAATGGCAGTAAAGATGAGAGAATTCAGTTATGTGGAGTAACTATAACTCTGGAGTTATTCTCATAGAAGCATAAAATTATAAATCAAAGGAATGAGCACTTCAGTTCATCTTGTCTGTGCCAACCATAATGCCTGTCTGTGCTAATCTCACTTGTCTGCACTATCCACTGGATAGTTATTCAAATATCTGCACCAATGACCAGTATCTACCTTTGTCGCCTCTTTCTTGCAGCTCATTCCTGATAACCACCTCCCCCTGTGTAAAAAACAACTTCTTCCTCAGATTTCCTTTAAATTCCTCTCCTCTCACTCCACTAGCCCCCCTGGAAGCAAGACTATGACTATCTATTATATATTACTTGTCCAATGTTTATTCTCTGGCTCTTTTTGTTTTTACATCATGTCTAAGATAAGTCCTAGTAGGAATGATCAGCTCAGAGTGGTAGTTTGGTCCCTTACCCCCTCTTCCTTCTCCTTCTCCTTCTCATGCCCTTGCTCCCAACTCCTTCTCAAAGTACTGGTAGCAAAATGGAGTCTGCTCCTGATGGCAGGTTGTCAGGAGCATGTAGCAATCCACATGTGCCTAGACAGCTGCTCTGTTGAGCATGGGAGGGTTCTTCCAGGGCAGGTTAAATGGTGAAGTTATTTTTTTTTTCCTCTATGAGCCAAAGGTCTGCTGTTTCTAGTGACCTCTGTGTGGTGTATGCACCATGCATGACAATGCATTGTGCATTGCAATGATCAGCCAGGGCCACAGTGCAGGGCTACATTTCACTTGGCCAAGATGCAGCTAAAACACAGCTGGAATAACAAATGTCCACAGAGTGAAGACACTATAAGGCTGAATGGGATACTGGGTACTGACTAGCACAGTATGGCTCGTTGAGATCATGTGCCAGCTGGGTGGTGTGCTGCTGCATGTAGGAAAATCCTCATGCTCTCCACTTAAAGATAACTATCTGTACTTCATTCCCTGTAACCAGAGCACTTTCTCCACCAAGGCTACTAGTGTAGCAGGGGAGTGTCTTGCTGCTCTCTACCTCCTCTATTGTTCTATATATCTGTATCTCCCAGGTAAGACTGTGAACATTTCACAATGCCTGTTGCTGTCATAATACTTCCCTTTCCTCTGGGTTCTCTGGTTGCCTCCCACATTTGAAAAGACGTGCGAGTTAGGGTTAGTAAATTGTGGGCGTGCTATGCTGGCTCTGGAAGATTGGCGAAACTTGTTGACTGCCCCCAGCCTATCCTCAGGCTGTGTTGGCTGTTGATGAAAACAATGCATCTTATCATAAAATGACTCATGTGACTCATAAAGGTCATCTTTAATCTTTCAGTGGAGTAAGTTGACTTTAAGTAGGTCATGCTTATTTGAGATCTTATTTCTTAAATCTTTTGTCCCTCCGATGTACAGCATCCAGTGATGTGTGTCATCGGAATCTCTCCACTGAGAGCAGTAGGGAGGTCACAGATCCTGATCTCTGCATCCTTTTCAGGGAGCCACCCTGTTGGAGACTGCTTGGTAAAGGCAATTTAAAGGACATGAATGATTTTATTCACAGAACCTCATGGCACAAGGAAGCTAGTTAGTCCTAGTTGTGTATGCTATCTCTACAAAAAAAGCTACCATTTCCGTTGATGCTGCCTGACCTGCAGATCTCCTCCAGCATCTTGTGTATGTTGCCACAGCCCTTTTCTTTCTTCAAAGCCCTGCAGTTAGATCCTTGTTAATTATATGTCCAACTGATTTTCAGGGGCTATTACTGAATCTCCACTTCATCATGTCCCCAAATACTCTCACCAACTTTTACAGATGTGCCATGGAAAGCATCCTATCCCGAAGTATCCTAACGGGATATGTCAACTAGCCAAGACCACAAGAAATTTCAGTGAATTGTGACCAAGGCCCCGTCTATCATGAAATCCAATCTTCCCTCCATCGACTCTATCTTAACTTCCTTCTGCCTCAGAGAGCAGCCAACATAATCAAAGACTGCTTGCACCCCAGACATTCTCTCTTCTTTTCCTTCAATCGGGCAGAAGATATCAAAGCTTGACAACTCATATCACCAGGCTCAGGAAGAGCTTCCATCCTGCTGTTATAAGACCCTTGAACAGATCTCTGATCTGACAAAGATGTACCCTTGATCTCTCAATCTGCCCTGTCATGATCCTTGCACCTTTTTTGTCTACCTGCGTGCACTCTGTAATTTTAACAGTACATTCTGCCTTCTGTTTGTATGTTCCTTTTGTACTATCTCAATGTACTTACAGTATATATGGAATGATCTGTCTGGGAGAAATGCAAATGCAGGGTTTTCACTGTATTTTCCTACATGTGACAAAAATAAGATAATAAGCATAGACAATCCTGGAAGATGATCTGAACCAGTTCCAAACCTAGATGCCTGGCCTCAGACTACAGTACTTCAAAAGGGGGGCAGTGGACTAGGTTGCCCAGCTCTCATTCAGCAGAGCCAGTCGATTGTAAGTTCAGACACCGTTATCGTTTGGTTTAAAATGTTGTGACGGAGAACAAGTCCCTTTGAAGATTGGGACCATTAACTGCTGGGATGATGGCAATCTCAGATTCCACTGCAGCTCCCAGAGCTCTGGTGGAAGCTTCAACACTGGGCACTTGGCATTGCCTCATATGACACCCACAACGGTGTTGATGGATTTGCTCATCAGCTTCACACTCCAAAATTCATGTTGTGCTCTGTGCAGAGTTGGGGCTACTGGCACGGTGGAGTAGTGGTTAGATTAATGTAATTAGAGCGCCAGTGACCCAGATTCAATTCTCCCATTATCTGTGTAAGGAGTTTTCACATTCTCCCCATAACCATGTGAGTTTCCTCCCACATATTAAACTCGTATGGATTAGTAGATTAATTGGATGTGAAATACTTTTATTATCAAGCCTCTGGCAGGCTTTTTTATTGGCAGTCTTTTCAATGGATCAAGCATACTAATGTGTTCACCCGTCAGGCTATCCCACTGAAACGCTTATCAGAGACCCCAGCAACAGGAACTGAGTGGCTGCGCTCCTCCCCTCCCTTAGCCTTTGCCACAGCAGCACACAAATGGCCAGAGTCCCAGCAGGTCTGTGGTGTGGCAGCTCATGTGACAGGGTGTCTCTGGGATCATTCTGTCTTTCTGCTCCCACACTGCCTCACCTGGTTACAGCTCCTGTGTGCTTGAAAATAACACAGAAAAGGGCAAAGATGTGGTGAGGTGACGTCTGGCAGCAGGAGCTGAGTTGACAATGGGAGCTTAAACCCCGTGTAAGTTATGAGCCCAGACTGGGAAATGGAGTAAGAGAAATATGAGGATAACAAAGAAGGTTAGTATCATGGCTCTTCAACACAGCAATGGCTGTTTCAAAAGTGCTCAACATCATCCCTTTTGTGGGGGTTTAGGCCACGCATGGAGGCAATACTCTTTTTAAGTGTAACTCCTTTCCCCTTTGGCTGTGTGGCGTCAAGTTCTGCAAGAGGAGAGGTAAGTGCATCGGTGAGCGTCCTGCATCCTGGTGTGCCTGCCGTGGCTCAGTGGATGGTGGGTGAGTGTAAGCTGTGTGGTGAGTGTGTAAACTGTGAGTGCGAGACTTATTGTGGTGCTGGATGTGTAAGGGTGTGCTGTAATGTATGAATGTTTGCTTTGAATCCAGATTGTCAGAGATTATTAATCATGGAGTAATGAGGACTGAGCAGCTGTTGAGACAGGTGGTACAGGTGGCAAGATGTGACATTTGTAGATGCATTCACCTACCTTATCCTTTCAGGTAAGGTCACTGAAATTATTGCTGCAGTACATTGAGGTTCTTGGGACCTGACTGCCATTTGACAATGTGTCAGGAGGGGTGAGTATAACACATTCCTGCATCTTCCCAAGTCTTTGGCTAAAATCTCCAGTGCAGCTTTGGAAAATCTTATAGCCAGTTTTTATTTTCCCGAGAATTTAACTATAACATTTTAGACTGGAAATTCAAAGAATGTTTGCCTCATTACTATGTGATTGAAATGGACTTTCCTGGAATGAAATGCTAGAATGACAATTTCTTGAGCATTTCATCTCACACTGGATATCTTTCTGGACTGATAGGTGTCTCCACATCAGAGGGGCTTCACCTGATACAGTTCCCATATGGTTCCTCTTTGGGAGCACTAATGGGAAAACTGGACCATGTTGTAACAAGGAGTGTAACAATGATGGACCCTCCCAGAAGATATTGCATTTAATGCAATGATCCCAGACTTGGGCCTCACAATAGCAATTCATTATTTACATATCTCTATAAACTCACCATCTGTACATTCTGCCCTTCATCCTTTTCAGCCCATCACTAATCTCACTCTCCTAAATTCCCATAAGGTAAAGACATCAAACCTCGTGAATCCACAATCAGTGACACGCACCCCCATCCAGCAATGTGCTAATCTCAAGCCAGTCAAGGCAAGTCCACCCCCTATCTCTTCCACCCCTCTCTTGATGGTTAACACTGACCCAGAGCAGTCCATTGAACACTTATCATCACTCCCACCATCAACCCACCCAGTCCATCCTACACCCAGTGGTGCCTGAAAGAAAACTTGTAAAGTCTCCATGGGTGCCACTGAAACTTTGTCATTGTAGGTTCAAGCATGAACCAAATTTAGGTTCAAGTTCAAGTTTAATTGTCATTGAACCATACACATGAATGCAGCAAAATGAACCAGCGTTCCTCTGGGGTTAACATGCATAGCACAGAAACAACAGTTACATACAGCGCAAAGCACATAATTATTATCACAGAAAACACAGAGCTATAAAAGAAAATAAAATTAAAAACATATATAACCCATTTCCCTGAGTGTCATGGCCTGAAGAGTGATGATGCATGGATGTTGTCCTGAAGCCATATTTCCACAAGGACAGCGTACAGCAGTTTCTCATCTCACTGAGTGCAGCTGTAGTTGAAAGCATTCCAATGTCTTCTGCTGAGCTAACACTGGAGGGCAGCACCAGTTGCAGTGGCCCGACCCAACCCACTATGGAATCAGCAGCACCCAGCCAGTCTGGCATTTCTTTCCTTGGTGGCCACAATGGGTGACCTCGATGTATGAATGAGGCTTGGCCTGTACCACAAATGAAGCTACAATGCTCCCCTGCTGCTGGTCTTGCCAATGAAGCAGTGAATCAGACTCGCAGTGTTCTACATTATCAATGTCTGGCAGGGTTTTTCAATCACAACTAAAACGTCCAAGATAATCAACTGCACTGTCCTCTGTGTACTGTCTCGGATGCCTTCTTTCCTGGGTGGCTGAATCATATAACCATATAACAATTACAGCACAGAAACAGGCCATCTTGACCCTTCTAGTCCATGCCGAAGGCTTACTCTCACCTAATCCCATCGACCCGCACTCAGCCCATAACCCTCCATTCCTCTCCTGTCCATATACCTATCCAATTTTTCTTTAAATGACAATATCGAGTCTGCCTCTACCACTTCTACTGGAAGCTCGTTCCACACAGCTACCACTCTCTGAGTAAAGAAGTTCCCCCTCATGTTATCCCTAAAGTTTTGCCCCCTAACTCTCAACTCATGTCCTCTTGTTTGAATCTTCCCTACTCTCAATGGAAAAAACCTATCCACGTCAACTCCATCTATCCCCTTCATAATTTTAAATACCTCTATCAAGTCCCCTCTCAACCTTCTACGCTCCAAAGAATAAAGACCCAACTTGTTCAACCTCTCTCTGTAACTCAGGTGCTGAAACCCAGGTAACATTCTAGTAAATCTCTATACTCTCTCTATTTTGTTGACATCTTTCCTATAATTCGGTGACCAGAACTGTACATAATACTCCAAATTTGGCCTTACCAATGCCTTGTACAATTTCAACATTACATCCCAACTCCTATACTCAATGCTCTCATTTATAAAGGCCAGCATACCAAAAGCTTTCTTCACCACCCTATCCACATGAGATTCTATCTTCAGGGAACTATGCATCATTATTCCTAGATCCCTCTGTTCTACTGCATTCTTCAATGCCCTACCATTTACCATGTATGTCCTATTTTGATTAGTCCTACCAAAATATAGCACCTCACACTTATCAGCATTAAACTCCATCTGTCATCTTTCAGCCCACTCTTCTAACTGGCCTAAATCTCTCTGCAAGCTTTGAAAACCTGCTTCATTATCCACAACGCCACCTATCTTAGTATCATCTGCATAATTACTAATCCAATTTACCTCCCCATCATCCAGATCATTAATGTATATGACAAACAACATTGGACCCAGTACAGATCCCTGGGACGCACCACTAGTCACCGGCCTCCAACCTGACAAACCGTTATCCACCACTACTCTCTGGCATCTCCCATCTAGCCACTGTGGAATCCATTTTACCACTTCAATGTTAATACCTAACAATTGAACCTTCCTAACTAAACTTCTGTGTGGAACCTTGTCAAAGGCCTTACTGAAGTCCATTTAAGCAACATCCACTGTTTTACCCTTGTCAACTTTCCTCGTAACCTCTTCAAAAAATTCAGTAAGATTTGTCAAACATGACCTTCCATGCACAAATCCATATTGACTGTTCCTAATCAGACCCTGTTTATCTAGATACTTATATATACCATCTCTTAGAATACTTTCCACCACTGACGTCAAACTTATAGGCCGATAATTGCTAGGGTTACTCTTGGAACCCTTTTAAACAATGGAACAACATGAGCAATACGCCAATCCTCCGGCACCATCCTCGTTTCTAATGACATTTGAAATATTTCTGTCAGAGCCCCTGCTATTTCTACACTAACTTCCCTCAAGGTCCTAGGGAATATCCTGTCAGGATCCAGAGACTTATCCACTTTTATACCCTTAAAAGCGCCATTACTTCCTCTTCTTTAATCATTATAGTTTCCATAACTTACCTACTTGTTTCCCTAACCTTACACAATTCAATATCTTTTTCCTTAGTGAATACCGAAGAAAAGAAATTGTTCAAAATCTCACCCATCTCTTTTGGCTCCACACATAGCTGTCCACTCTGATTTTCTAAGGGACAAATTTTATCCCTCACTATCCTTTTTTCATTAATATAACTGTAGAAACCCTTTGGATTTAATTTCACCTTACTTGCCAAAGCAACCTCATATCTTCTTTTAGCTTTTCTAATTTCTTTCTTAAGATTATTTTTACATTCTTTATATTCCTCAAGCACCTCATTTACTCCATGCTGCCTATATTTATTGTAGATATCTCTCTTTTTCTGAACCAAGTTTCCAATATCCCTTGAAAACCATGGCTCTCTCAAACTTCTAACCTTTCTTTTCAACCTAACAGGAACATAAAGATTCTGTATTCTCAAAATGTCACCTTTAAATGACCTCCATTTCTCTAATACACCCTTCCCATAAAACAAATTGTCCCAATCCACTCCTTCTAAATCCTTTCACATCTCCTCAAAGTTAGCCTTTCTCCAATTAGAAATCTCAACCCTGGGTCCAGACCAGACCAGACCAGACCAGACCGAAGCAGGCTGCAACATGGTACACAACAAGTCTAGCTCCACCACTATCCAGCAGCTCAGTAGTGGGATAGACCTGCAGTACTCTATGTTCTTGATAACCAGCAGTATCTTGCAATCATGAAAAAAAAACATAAAGGGCAGACAATCACACCTTTCCCATCATACCGGAACCATTTACTGACATGGTATGTATTGGCCACTTATGGACTGCAACAATCTCCAGGTTCTAATATTAATCTCTTGATGCGTATAAATACATAATTCCATGGAGAAGTCCAATTCCAGGCAATGTAAGTTAAAACTGGTCAGTTTGTAGCCACAGTCAGTTACACTAAACTATTCAAGAAGTAGTGTTTGCCTGTTGTGCTCTACCTTTGAAATCCACTAACTCAAAGTCACTAGGACATCTATTTTAGCAATGTTAAGTGAGAAATAAATATTGGTTAGGATGGCATCTATTGCTCCTCAGCTTAAGATGCTTTCACAGGACCTACCTCGTATCCCAGACAGCATGCAGGGTATTTGTTTAAGACTTCCCTCCAAACACAGTATCCCCCATAACAGAACACTCTCTGCATACTCTGTTAGATTGCCAGTTTAAATGCTGGAATGGGGATAAATCCCAGAAGCTTTGGATTTAGCGGCAAGGACTTCACTATCTGAGCAATGCCTGCCTCAGCAAGTTACTTATATAGACCATAGAACAGTACAGCACAGAAACAGGCCCTTCAGCCCAAAATATTATGATGAACTATTTAGTGATACCTAATCTCTTCTGTCTGCACAACGTCCATATCCCTCCATTCTCTGTGTCTTCATGTGCTGATCAGTCTTTTAAACCCCTCTATCATATCTGCCCCCACTACCACACTGGCAGTCCACTCCAGGCACCTACTATCAGTATAAAAAAGTCTTGACCCACACACCTCCTTTTAAATTTTCTCCTCTCACATTAAAGCATATCCTCTAGTGTTATGCTCTTCAACCCAAGCTATCTACTCTATCGTTGTCTCTCATAATTTTATGAACTTCCATCAGGCCTCTCCTCAGCCGCCTGAGTACTTAGAGCACATGCCCTCTAGGTATATGCACATACCTAGGCAGCATCCTGGTAAACCTCTTATGAACCTCCTCCATAGCCTTCACATCCTTCCTAGAATGGGGTAATCAGAGTCAGAAAGGGGTGGTCTAACCATTGTTTTATAAAGCTGCAACATAGCTTCCTGTTCCTTGAACTCAAGCATGACATTCTCATAGCAGTTTTAAACAGATTGCTTGTTGGAAGGCATGTCATTGGTATAAATAATACAATGGATCTAGAAGTAGTTGAGTGTTAAATTAATTACTTACGTTATGAAAAATGGAAACTGCAGTCAAATTCTCCAAGCTTTTAAGAATATGTTAAATAGGATGTGAACATCTCTGACAAGATCAGAATCTATTGCCCAATTTAATTACTCCCCAAAAGGTGGTGGTTAGCCACTTTCCTGAATAACTGCTGTTTTCCTCATGAATGTAGTGCTATAGGGAAAGGAGCTCGGAGATGTAGACCCAGAAGCAATGAAGAAACAGTGATATATCTGCAAGTCAAGATGAAATGGGAAAAGACAGTAAAGGATTTACACTGACTAATGAGGCACAGTAAAATTTTCAGAAATGGCTCACATTTTATATTTGTTGCTTCTCCAGTGTAAACCACTGCCTTACATGTCAGAAGCAGAAAACTAACTCACTGAGACACAATCATGCCACTAGTCACCAGGACTGGTGTGGTGGTGGGGAAAGAGGGAAGGTTTATAACCTAGCTGCAAAGTGAACCCTCCAGTTAGCCATACTCTTTGTGTTGACAGCTCTGGTCACACATACTGATAATGGCCCCATTGGATGGAAAAACGATTAAATTAGTCTGCGATGATAACACTAAAAATGCAGGCTAAATTAAATCAGATCAATTTTCTTTTGTTTCCAGTTTGCTCAGAGAAAGTATGGTCTAACACTTCCAAAATTAGATTTACCATACATGAAGATTGTACAATGCAATTACCTGCAAAATGAAGTAAATGGAAACACGTTCTTCAACTGGTTTTGAAATATTGCTTTAAATGTAGATGAATTCAATAGCATATCGAATTATTGCTTCCATTCGTATAAAATGACCATTGCGGTTATGATTCTTGGAAAACTTAGAATCAATGAAGGCGTGAACTCTAATTCTTTCATTAAAAGAATGATTTCCATAATAACAGAAGAGCCTGAGTGCAGATAAGCTATTTTGTAATAACAAATATATTATCCACGCACTTTTCAAATTTCATTGCCTCAAATGAATGAGGTTTGAAGTGCTCAGAAGATGTTCAGCTCAATTTGTTTTGAATGTTTCAGTTTCAAATATCCACTATTATCACTTTAAACCAAAGTTATTACCTAAAAAAGTGGAAAAATGTGCTTATTGCCAACTTTACCTGGAAAAAAAGAATCAAGGGAATGATTGAAATATATTTCTCTACCTGTTGATTAAAATCTAATTCATCCGCCAATTAAGCACCCACTTACTTAGAAAGGAAGCACAGATACACGTCTTCCCTCAGAATTGTCACAAGAAATGCTCTGAGCCAATTAATAGATATAAATAATTAAAGAAAATAACCTTTGGTCATTAGTTGGACAATAAAGGATTAAAATTAGTAATATAACTCTAAAGGTTGGTATTTGTTAAATAAATAGCATTTTTATTCTATAAGTGCTGCTGTAATATAGAATACTAGAAAGAGATGGATTTTCTAGCAACATCACCGCATGAGAAATGCCATCTCAAAAATCTAGGGTGAAGTTCATTTATATATTGCATGTGCTTGTATTAGTATTAGAACTACTATTTCAGAGATTGCAGTGTGGTTCCTTATTGCTTCATCAGGGGTTTTCCAGCCGGCTTGTTACCTTCACTATCTTGAGGCTAAACAAGCTACATTGCTTACAGTTGCTTGTGAGAAAGCCCGGTTTCAAACACCAATTGATCACTCCTTGCATGAATATGGCAAAGTGTGATCTATCAGTTTGCTGATTAAGTAAAGCCAGTTAGACAAGTAGACTTCGGGGAGGACACAGACTCCACAAAGGGATTGGGGCAGGAAGGAGCCAGATGAACAGTAATATGAGAAAATGCGAATCTGTTCAAATTGGTGGAAAGAAAGTGGGACAGAAACTTTGGATGGTATGATGCCATCTATTTCAATGCCACATGAATGAACATCAATGTATTCCTGAGTGGAAGGCTGCCATTGTGATTTGGAAGCTCTCTTGGCAAATCCTGTGGAGAACTAAAGGAGCCTTGATCAACATCAGAGATGTACACAAAGGGACCAGTTCAATCTAGCTCTAACCCTATCATCACAGCAGCAACCTAGCAGTAACACTAGCCTTTGTGCTGGCTGGTCTCAGAACAAGTCTGAGGCCCTCCCACAGTACCTCAAGTAGAAAATAAACCTCAGGGAGCACCAGCTAAAACAACCCCTCCCCTGACCCACCCCCTTGCGTGCAGACTGTATTCTGTTTTTGCACAGCTTCCAAATGTCTTAGATGGTTTGCCATATTTTAAAACACTTGGAAAAAATGTATCTTATGCAGCTGCATTCAAAACACATTAAACTGCCATTTATTGATTACGTGTATAAATATCTAGTCAAATAAAGGAAATTAAGTAAACAAATTACCTGAACGAACATTGACTAAGATCAGCCTTCCAATACAAATAATTGGTCTGAGCTAGGTGCACCAGATACAGTCATGAAGTTGTATAATACAGAAACAGGCCATTTGTTCCACCATGTCCATACTAACCCCTGTGCCCATCTACATTTGTGCATTGGCATAAGGCTGAGGAGCCAGATATGAAGTGTATTCATCTCATCGGCTCAGTGATGGCTGGAATCCTCCTGGTCTCTCTAGATTGGGTGCAGTGATGCCTGACTTTGTGAACTGAAGTTCTGAATGGTTTTGCACAATTAGTTTTTTTTCTCTCCCTCTGCACTGGGTGTTTGATGGTCTTCTTATGTTTTT
The DNA here is from genome assembly GCF_963921235.1 of Mobula hypostoma. NCBI lineage: Eukaryota > Metazoa > Chordata > Chondrichthyes > Myliobatiformes > Myliobatidae > Mobula > Mobula hypostoma. The sequence goes on from NC_086102.1 coordinate 149,246,561, forward strand.
ACTGGCTTCTACTTGGTTTCTTTTTTCTTATGGTTGTGTATAAGTAGACAAATCCCAAGCTTATATTAAGCATACATACTTTAAAAGCAAATGTACTTTACATTTTGAACTTTGATAAATCTTGGGACTGAGTGGGATTTAATACAGACAAATACATTACATCTGCCCTCCAACATGTCCTTTACCTCTGCATTCCACTGCACAGTTATGGATTGCCAGGATGCATTGGTGAGCTGCTGTTTATGTAAGTAACAATGCCATGATTTCCAGTCTAACCTTCTTTTTGTGGGCATTGACAAGAGAAATTTGTTACCAGGTTCAGATATGGCCCAAGTACGGAGTGGAAGACAGTAAAGCAGGTCGATAGTTCACAAACTTCATTGCAAGAAGTGTTAAGGGGAAAATAAACAATAAACGCTAGGCCAAATCAGGCCGTTAACTAAAACTCTGAAATGGGAAACAAAGCCGACACTGCAGCTGAAAACATTAAATGAACACTGCTAGTCTTCAAAGTCAGTTGACTCAAAAGTCCAGTTTCTCAGAGAAGGCCGAAAGCAAACAGGCAGCGAAGCATTGCTGTGCTCTGTCCAAGTCTCAACAAGCACTACGACGACAAGTTAAATACTATCACGATTAGATAATAATTAGCTGACACATACAAATTCACAAGTGCAATTGCCATAACTACTGCACTGCTGAATCTGTGGTTGTGACAAAATTAGGCCACGTTATTCCAAAGGCCAGCCATTACTGGATACTCACATATAGTGAGACTCTCTATCAGTGCTCCTAACTCCACAGCGATGCAATTTAAATAGAAACTCCCTGAGTAGATGCCCAACATCTGAGTAGACCTTAGAAGTCTGCACAGATTTGGCTCTATGGCTGCACATAACAGAGTATCCTGAATGCTTGCATCATGACCTGGTATGGAAACACCAATGCCCAAGGGTGGAAAAGCCTAGAAAAAATGATGGATATAGCACAATCCATCACAAAAAAGGCCTCCCCACCACTGAGCACATCTACAAGAGACACTTGCACAAGAAAGTGGCATCTGTCACCAAGGACCCTCACAGTTCAGGCCATGTTCACTTCTCACTACTGCCATCAGAAAGGAGGTACTGGAGCCTTAGACCCCACACCACCAGGTTCAGAAACAGTTATTACCCTGCAGTCATCAAGCTCCTGAACCAGTGTGGATAGGTCCACTCACCTCAACTCTGAACTGATTTCACAACCTAAGAACTCATGTTCTCAGTATTATTTATTTACTTTTCTGAGTTTGCATAGTTTTCCTTCTTTTGTACATTGGTTTTTTGCCAGTCTTTGTGTGTAGCTTTTCATTAATTCTGTTGTATTTATTTGTTCCACTGTGAGTACAGTACTGTGAAAATGAATCTCAAGATAATACATATATGTTGACATAAACTTTGATAATAAATTTACTTTGACCTTTGACCTAGTGAGGTCCCCTTCCCACTTCACATTCAGGAACCACATTTTTCTCCAAAGCTGCTGACCCCCAGTCCATTTCAATCTCACCGCACTCACCCAAACTCCTCATCAATAATACAAACCATATCCTACCCCATTCCCACTGCTCAGGGCCATATTTCATGACCTGACTCCCCTCATTTTGCCCTTGCCAAAGGCCAGTTCTGTAGCACCAAATGAGAGATGTTGAATTCTCAAACAGTGAGTCAGTGATGCATTTCAACTGCCAATCATGTTCTAGCTTACCTTGAAAACAGAGAGAAATTGTTAAATACTGAGGAGCAGAGGAAACTGAGAGTACAGGGACATGACACAGCTGGATTCTAAGCAATTATAAAGTTGAGTGGTAACACAACCACGACTGGAGGAAGAAGGCAGTACCAAGTTCTTACTGCAATACTATCCTGCTTTGCTGGACCCAAAGCTGAAAAAGTTAGGTGTGTGTCATCTTCCCAGAGGAAAGATATAATAGCTGGGGACAAAACAGCTTGGATTCAAGTGATTGGTTCCTGGGCTGTGGGGGAAGTGATACTCAAGAAAACCAGTCAGAGTATACAGGGAGGCAATCTCAGCGAACTATATGAAGTCAAGGATGTGAGGCTGGGGCCGGCTGTTTCTTGGGTCCTGGCACACTTGAACATTGTCATTATTTTGGACTGAGATGAGGAAAAGTGTTTTACGTTCAAATATTGCAGATCCGTGGTACCCTTTTTAACAGAGGGCTCTGAATACCCCATCTCTGAGTCCAGTTTGGGCTGAACTATGAAGCATCAAGGGAAATAGGGATGAAGCTGGAACAAAGAGTTTTGGTGGAGGATCAATCATGATTTTTCTTCGTTTCTGGTCGCCCCATTACAGGAAGGTGTAGACAAGATGCAGACGGGTTTACCAATGTGCTGCCTGGATTAGAAGGTATGAGCTTTAAGAAGAGGCTGGACAAATTTGCAAACACGAGGAAATCGGCAGATGCTGGAATTTCAAGCAACATACGTAAAAGTTGCTGGTGAACACAGCGGGCCAGGCAGCACCCTTTTTCACGCACATCTGCTCTCACTCCATCCTCCCGCCACCCCATTAAGAATAGGGTTCCCCTTGTCCTCACCTACCACCCCACCAGCCTCAGGGTCCAACATATTATTCTCCGTAACTTCCGCCACTTCCAATGGGATCCCACCACTAATCACATCTTTCCCTCCCCCCCCCGCTTTCTGAAGGGATCGCTCCCTACACGACTCCCTTGTCCATCCCTCCCCAACGATCTCCCTTCTGGCACTTATCCTTGTAAGCAGAACAAGTGCGACACATGCCCTTACACTTTCTCCCTCACTACCATTCAGGGCCCCAGACAGTCCTTCCAGGTGAGGCGACACTTCACCTGTGAGTCGGCTGGGGTGATATACTGCGTCCGGTGCTCCCGATGCGGCCTTCTATATATTGGTGAGACCTGACGCAGACTGGGAGATCATTTCGCTGAACACCTACGCTCTGTCCACCAGAGAAAGCAGGATCTCCCAGTGGCCACACATTTTAATTCCACGTTCCATTCCCGTTCTGATATGTCTATCCACGGCCTCCTCTACTGTAAAGATGAAGCCACACTCAGGTTGGAGGAACAACACCTTATATTCCGTCTGGGTAGCCTCCAACCTGATGGCATGAACATTGACTTCCCAAACTTCCGTTAATGCCTCACCTCCCCCTCATATCCCATCTGTTATTTATTTATATACACACATTCTTTCTCTCTCTCTCCTTTTTCTCCCTCTGTCCTGCTCACTATTCCCCTTGCCCATCTTCTGGGCTTCCCCCCTCCCCCTTTCTTTCTCCCTAGGACTCCTGTCCAATGATCCTCTCATATCCCTTTTTCCGATCAACTGTTGAGCTCTTGGCTCCATCCCTCCCCCTCCTGTCTTCTCCTATCATTTTGGATTTCCCCTCCCACTTTCAAATCTCTTACTAGCTCTTCTTTCAGTTAGTCCTGACGAAGGGTCTCGGCCCGAAACGTCAACTGTACCTCTTCCTAGAGATGCTGCCTGGTTCACTGGACAAACTTGTGTTGTTTTCTCTGGAGTGTCAGAGGCTAGGGGGAGACCTTATTGAAGTTTTTGAGATTATGAGATACACTGGTAATGTAGACAATCGGAATCCCTGTTCCCAGGATGGAAGTATCACATACTTGAGTATCTACATTTAAGATGAGATGGGGAAATTTTAAAGGAGACATGTGAGGCAAGTTTTTTTTACAGAAGGATTGGTGGGGGCCTGGAACAGGCTGTCACGGGTTTGGTGAATGCAGATGTGATTGTGGCATTGAAGAGACGATTAGACAGGTGCATGAATATGCTGGGATTGGAGGGATATAGATCATGTACAGCAAAAAGAGATTGAGTTTAATTAGGCATTGTTGTTGGTGCAGACATTGTGGGCTGAATGACCCTTCCTGTCCTGTGCTGTTCTATGTGCCCTGCCTCAGATGTCTGCATTGTCAATTTTTCCCAGACAAATAGAACAATTTGCAACGATCTGGCCAGAAAAGCCTGAAGCATTGTAATACCAATACCTTCCTTGATTGATTAAATTACTCAACTTGGCAAGGCAGAAAAAGAACAAAGAGGTAACACTGGAAAGTTGTATCCAAAAGCAGTGAAAGATCCGAAGGGAAGGATGATGGACTGCTCCATTACAAGAATAAAACACAGTGCCAGCCTCAAGAGTGAATTGTTTGTGGGCCACAGGGAAGCAATGGCAGTGTTTAAGCATCGACATGGGGTCATAGATTTTTGGAACCATCTTTGTTTGCAACAGAGGCATAATGAACAAAGAATGTGAGTGGAATATTTCTGAGCATTTTGAGCATTTCTACAACTCTCACTTCCATTTGGCTTGTGGAAGCTTCCATTAGTGGGATCCTTGTTGTGATATAAAAATGGAAAGGGTATAGTAAGATTAATGCCTGTGTTTTAATGGGAAGCCAGAGGAGAAAAATAAATAAAAGGATGCCAGTTACATTTGGCTGGGCCCAGGTGCTACCCTCCAAAGTTCTTTCTCTTGCCACAGTTATGAAAGATAAAACTGAAGCGTGACAAATGGCAATACCACCCTGAGCAGCTATAGAGCTCGTGGTGGATGGGACGGAATGAATGAATACAAAATGCAGATGGATGAAGGAAGGGATACTTCCAGGATGAGGGTTCTGCCGGCTCAACAGAGGCCTAACGCACTGACGGAATCACCAAGTAGGATCACCAGCTTCCTGCTTCATGATGAGTTTGAGGAGATTTGGTATGCCACCAAATTTCTCTCGATTTGCGGTGGAGAGCATTCCGACTACCTTCTCCACTACCTGCTACGGAGGCACCAATGCACAAGACAATGCAGAGGGTTGTAGACTCAGTCAAGGTTGGGAGTGAACCTAGGGTAGCAGTTCTACTAGCTCTACCATTGTGCCACTCCAATTTGCCTGTTCATAGGCCTTCCACAGGTAAGAACAAAAGATTCCTAGGTGCAGCTTCTATATTCCCATGAGCTGACAGAAAAGCATGTGTAATCGGAAAGAATCTTCTGCAAACTGTGGAGGGTAGAATACTTCCAGTCCTTCGGGAAGTGGAACAAAGGCAACTCTCTTATCTAGAATGTATGAAACTATTGTTGGATCTTGACCCTCGTCAATATAGAATGTTTTTCTTTCTGCTGTTAACTCTTACCTTTTTTTTTATAAATGCACCATTGAAAGTACTCTCTCTGGAAGCAATGGCTTTGTATGGCAACAGCTCTGCATGTGACTGCAAAAAAATGCAGAGGGATGGGAACACAGCTCATTACATTGCAGAAACCAGTCTCCCACCTATGGATTCTCTCTATAAATCTCACTGATCCAGTTAAGCAGCTAGCATATTCGAAGACCCCATCCACCTGGATATTCTCTCTTCTCTCCTCTGTTGTCGGGCTGAAGATATGGAAGCCTGAAAGCATGTACTTCCAGGCTCAAGGACAGCTTCTGGCCACTGTTATCAGACTCTTGAGTGGAGCTCTTGTATGATAAGTTGGATTCTTGCCTCAGAACCTACCCTTTTTGATGTTTACCTGCACTGAATTTTTTTCAGTAGGATTTCCACTTTATTTGGCATTGTTATTGCTTTACCTCATTCTAGCTCAATGCACTGTAACGATTGATCTGTATGAACAGCGTGCAAGATAAGCTTTTCGTGTATCTTGGTACATGCGACAATAATAAACCAACACCAATACCTGCATGGAAAGGCTACAGTTCTGAACTGGCTGTGAACTTATATTTTCTAAGCCTCTTGTCCTGCAACTAGTTGCTCAACCTTAAATGAGGAACAACATTTTTTAGAAAGAATGAGAACAAAAGCAGACAACAGGTAAATAAAGCCAAAAATAAACATAACCTCTGTCAACCTGGATCTAGTATCACAAAGGGTAAAAGGCTTTTCTGTCAACTAGTGCCCGCAGTGAGGCAGCACTCAGGAATCTTCTGTATCTTCTGTGCTAATTTGTGGCAGGCCAATGAACAGGCTGATCAGATAGGCACAATGGTGCAGCTGCTTTGGGACATTCCCCATTCACCTTTTGTAATTCTTTCCGATAAGTCAGATAATCTCTGGAAATACAGCTCCAATGATTCGCCTTTTATTACAGGGCTTGTGTGACTCTACAATAACTGCACAGCAGGACCCTCATAACTGCTCATCCCTTGGACTTATTCAATAAAAGAACAATCTGTTTTGTCCCATTACTACCCTATACTTTTCTAAATGCACTTCTACTACCTCTTTTAAAATGACAGATGGATGTTTGCTTCTGTCATTATTTCTAAGTGGGTGTTTCATAATTTGATATCCTTCTGAGTAACAAAAGAGTAACATTTAGTTTTGGTTGTCTTTAACCTGGCACATTTAATGTTTCTCTTTTCAGAGGTGTTGCCTGACCACTGTGTGTTTCCAACATTTTCCATTTTCATCAAAGGGCAAGTCTTTTAACCACTCTGTTGACTCTGACAGTTGATCTCCTATAACAAATAAAGTTTAAAATTAAAGATTAAATGCACACATTGTTACTCAGTAAAACTGAGTCCTTCATTGCTATAATCTGGCTATTTTATATACTTACAGTACAATTATTGTTCATTTTATGTCCTTTATATCGTGTTCTGAAAGGGAAACAGAGAAATCTTAATAGGAATGCAATAACATTACAAAGCATCATCCTTCTTTTGTTTTTCTTTTCCATGTTAGTCATTGGACATCCAATTACCATTTCAATAGAATGAATAGATGTTGAGTTATTCCACCAAAGCTTCAGAGAATGTTGAATAGTTTTGATAAGTACTAAAGAAGCTGGTTTCTTCAGTTCACTTCATAACTAAATTGGCTCATCCTTCAAAAAATCACAGTGACTCTTCTTTATTCTCTCTGTGGTTTTACTCAATTAAACTTGAAGCACTAACAGTAGCAAGGCTGGGGTGCAAATGTGACAGAGGATAATAGTCCCAGCCAAAAGTTGTCATTTACTTGGTGAATGGAAGGGAAACTAAATGATGAGATATTTGAAAATTGGTCCAAAAGAATGTTGAACCAAAAATCATTTTTTCCAAGTTGTCATCTGCTAAGGAAGTAACCACCCACTGCAAAGAGTCAAAATGCTGAAGCAAGTTTCAAATTAAACAGACATATTTGCTCAGAGAACATTGGCTTTCAGGATGCCAGACAGCTTTTTCTGACAATGTACGGAACTGGTATTACTTACAGAGCCCTAATGTTCTTATTATGTAGATTATATCTCAGATTAGTACTAACAGAATTATAGGATTCTACAGCATAGAAGGAGGCCATTCTGACTCGGGAGTCTGTGCTTTCAGTGCAATCCAAACTTTAATTCATGCATAAACAAATTTCTCATTATATTACATTTTTTCCCATTGCCAGTCCCCTTCACTGTATGTCCTCTAGTTTTTCAACACTATCTACCATTTGTAACAATATATTTTTATCAACCCTGTCTATACCTTTTAAGATTTTAAATTCTTCAGTCAGATCACATCACAATCTACTCTAATCCAAGCTTGAGTTTACATTTATTCTATGTATACTTCCTTTCAAAAAATGAGGCTTCACACTTCTCAGTATTAAACTTAGCTGCCACATAGCTACCCACTCTATTAGCCTATTCATATCTCCTTGGTCTTTGAATATTCTTCTTACAGTTCATTAAGCCTCCAAGATTGATGTCACCTGCCATCTTGGAAATTATATAATCCATATTAAGAAAAGCAGCAGGCCTAGGACTGACATCTGGACAGTTCCACTCTTATGAGGTGAAATAAAGTGACACAGGTGGCAACGGGGCTTCGCTTTCAGATGAGCTCAATTCTTTCTATGCTTGCTTTGACAATCAAAACATGGAGGAACCTTCACGAATTCCCACAGAGCCCAATGCCCCTGTGATTTCAGTCTCTGAGGCTGTCATGGGAGCATCTTTCAAGAGGGTAAACCCATGGAAAGCATCCCACCCCGAAGGAGAATCTGGCTGAAGACTTGTGCTGATCAACTAGCTGGAGTGTTCATTGATATCCTTAATCTCTCCCTTCAGTAGTCTGAGGTACCCACCTGCTCAGCAGGCTTCAATTACACTGGTGCCCAAGAAGAACATAGAAACTTGCCTCTGTGACTGTCATCCAGTAGACTTACATCCACAGTGAAGATATGTTTTGAGAGGGTGGTTATGAAACATATTAATTCCTGTCTGAGACTTTAGCTTCTCCTTCTCAAATTTCAGAGAAAATGCGATTATATTATGATCACCTACCCCTAAGGGTTCTTTTACCTTAAGTTCTCTAATCATTGTACAACAGCCAATCCAGAATAACTGATTGTCTAGTGGGCTCAACTAGGAGCTGCTCTAAAAAGCCACCTCATAGGCACTCTAGAAACTCCCCCTCCTGCAACCCAACACCAACCTGATACAGTCAGATGTATCAGTATTTCAATATTACAGTGGAGTAAAGGGAATTACAGCAGCATGAGAGGACTTGGCCAGAATAGATTGGAAAAAAAGTCACTGGCAGGAATGGTGGTGGAGCAGCAATGTCTGGATTTTCTGGAAGCAATTCAAAGGGCATAGAAACATAGAAAATAGGTGCAGGAGTAGGCCATTCGGCCCTTCGAGCCTGCACCTCCATTTATTATGATCATGGCTGATCATCCAACTCAGAACCCCGCCCCAGCCTTCCCTCCATACCTCCTGACCCCTGTAGCCACAAGGGCCATATCTAACTCCCTCTTAAACATAGCCAATGAACTGGCCTCAACTGTTTCCTGTGGCAGAGAATTCCACAGATTCACCACTCTCTGTGTGAAGAAGTTTTTCCTAATCTCGGTCCTAAAAGGCTTCCCCTCTATCCTCAAACTGTGACCCCTCGTTCTGGACTTCCCCAACATCGGGAACAATCTTCCTGCATCCAGCCTGTCCAATCCCTTTAGGATCTTACACGTTTCAATCAGATCCCCCCTCAATCTTCTAAATTCCAACGAGTACAAGCCCAGTTCATCCAGTCTTTCTTCATATGAAAGTCCTGCCATCCCAGGAATCAATCTGGTGAACCTTCTTTGTACTCCCTCTATGGCAAAGATGTCTTTCCTCAGATTAGGGGACCAAAACTGCACACAATACTCCAGGTGTGGTCTCACCAAGGCCTTGTACAACTGCAGTAGTACCTCCCTGCTCCTGTACTCGAATCCTCTCGTTATATATATATCCCAAAGAGGAAGGAGTATTCTAAACCGTGGCTAACACAAGAGGTCAAAACAAGCAAAAAAGCCAAAGGGAGGACATATACAGCAAAAATTAGTGGGAAGTTAGTGAATTGGAAAGCTTTTAAAAACCAATAGAAGGCAACTACAGAAGTCAGTGAGAAGATGAAGATGGAATACGATAGTAAGCTAGCTAGTAATATTAAAGAGGATACCAAAAGTTTCTTCAGATACAAAAAGTGTAAAAGAGAAGTGAGAGTGCATATCGGACCTCTGGAAAACAATGCTGGAGAGGTAGTAATGAGGGACAAAGAAATGACAGATGAACTGACTAAGTATTTTGCATCAGTCTTCACTGTGGAAGACACTAGCAGTATGGAGGAAGTTCCAGGTGTCAGGGGTATGAAGTGTGTGAAATTGCCATAACTAGACAGAACGTTCATGGGAAACTGAAAGGTCTGAAGGTAGATAGGTCACCTGAACAAGATAGTGTACATCGCAGAGTTCTGAAAGAGGTGGCTGAAGAGATTGTGGAGGCATTAATAATGATCTTTCAAGAATCAGTAGATTCTGAAATGGTTTTGGAAGACTGGATAAAGGCAAATGTCACTCCACTCTTCAAGAAGAGAGAGAGGCAGAAGCAAGGAAACTATAGGCCAGTTAGTCTGGTGTTGGAGTCGATTATCAAGGATAAGGTCTCAGTGTGCTTGGAGGCTTATGATAAAATAGGCCATAATCAGTTTAGTTTTCTCAAGGGAATATCCTTCCTGACAAATCTGCTAGAATTATTTGAAGAAATAACAAGCAGGATAGACAAAGGAGAATTGCTTGATATTCTGTACATGGATTTTCAGAAGGCCTTTGACAAGGTGCCACACGTGGGGCTATTTCACAAGCTACAAGTCCATGGTATTACAAGAGAGATTCTAGCATGGATACAACAGTGGATGATTGGCAGGAAGCAAAGATTAGGCATGAAGGGAGCTTTTTTTCAGGCTGGCTGCAGGTAACTCGTGATGTTCTGTGTTGGCGCCAATTCTTTTTATGTTATATGTCAATGATTTGGATGATAGAATTGATGGCTTTGTTGCAAAGTTTGCTGACAATATGAAGATAGGTGGAGTGGCAGGTAGTTTGGGGGAAGTAGAGTGGCGACAGAAGGACTCAGACAGATTAGGTGAATAGGCAAATAAATGGCAGATGGAATACAGGTTGGGATTTGTATGGTCATGCACTTTGGTAGAAGAAATGAAAGGGTTGACTATTTTCTAAATGAAGAGAAAATTTAAAAAAAGGTGCAATGTGTAGGACTCCCTAAAGGTTAATTTGCAGGTTAAGCCTGTGGTGAGGAAGGAATATGTGATGTTAGCATTCATTTCAAGAGGACTAGAATATAACAACAAGGATGTAATGTTGAGACTTTATAAAGCACTGGTGAGGCTCCACTTGGGGTATTGTGAGCAGATCTAGGCCCCTTATCTTAGAAAGAAGGTGCTAAAACTGGAGAGGTTTCAAAGGGGGTTCACGAAAATGATTCCAGGATTGAATGGCTTGTCATATGAAAAGCATTTGATGGCTCTGAGCCTGTATTCACTAGAATTCAGAAGAATGAGGGGTGACCTCATTGAAAACTATCGAATGGTGAAAGGCTTTGATAGAGTAGATGTAGAGAGGATGTTTCCTATGGTGGAAGAGTCTAAGATCAGAGGACGCAACCTCAAGTTAGAGGACCATCCATTTAGAACAGAGATGAGGAGGAATTTCTTCAGTCAGAGAGTGGTGAATCTGTGGAATTATTTGCCACAGGCAGCTGTAGATGCTAAGTCTTTATGTATATTTAAGGCACAAAGATTGATAGATTCTTGAATGGTCAGAACATGAAGGGACATGGGGAGAAGGCAGGAGATTGGGGCTGTGAGGAAAATTGGAATAGCCATGATGAAAAGGTGGAGCAGATATGATGTGCCAAATGGCCTAATTCTGCTCCTATGTATTATGGTCTTATATCTGCCCATTTTGATGGAAGCCTATTATCTAGCTCCTTGTCAGATACCTTTTGGAATACCTTATATCTGAAATTTCCTTCAAAGCTTCGTTCTACTACTTCATCATGAAACAAAACACAATTCATTTCAGTAAAAATGTTTTGCCTTTAATCAATTTTTCCCCATCCTTTCTGACTCATAAATAACTGATATAACCAAGACTGAACTAACTTTTGTAGTTATTAGGATTTATTTAAAGCAAGGATATAATATTAACAATTTCCAGTTCTCAGGAACCATCACTGTCTACTGATGTTTGAAAGATTACAGCTAGTGCCTCAGCAGTTTCCTCCTTTGCTTTCCTCATCAGCCTAGATTTCATTTTTGGTCTTTATGCTGTTGGCCAGAAAGAACTACAATCTGTGAACAGGTATGGAGGTGACAATTTTGTGAGACTGTCCTTGCAGCTACCATTTTGTGAACTGTTTGATGAAATGATTCTTGCTCGGGGATAATTTAACTAGAGAGCAGTTGAAGTGGCCACAAGAAGTTTCTGCTAATGATTTGCTAAACATGGGGGTGCTCGCAGACAAGAAGCTGCTTATTGTGTAAAATGGTACATTTACATAAGTAACCTCATTATCAGTCAGAGTTGAATAAACAAAAGAAGTCACCTAGGGCACGAAGTTGGAGGTGAAGGCCATAAGACAATACTGCTTGTTGCCCTGGGCTACGTCCAATGGGAACTTGACACAGGTCAGTCAAATGACATCTAGCCAACAAAATTGAAACCTCATAGATTGACCTGATGAAGAAAAGTATAAACATAAAGGACTTCGGGAGTTCAGGCAGTGAAACCTTCAAGGGACCGACTGTCATGGATATGGAGGACCCCACTTCAGACATGTGGAACCACATTTAGACCACATTTATTATTTGGCCAGTGTAGACTTCTTCCCAGGTATTTCCTTTTTTATTCTTTGACTATTCATGGAGGGTCAGGGAAGCTTCGTAGATGTGCATACAGTTAGCTTGTAAACCCATGTGCTTGTGAACTGAGCCCATAATGGTACTTGCCAGTAAATACAGATATCCTGTGCCCTACTGATCATTATTACTAAGGAGTAATCCTTGCAACAGAGGTTTGTTCCTGATAAGCCCTACCCCTTTGCTGATTTTTTAAAATGTTTACTGCCTTGTTCTCCTTGCCTCTTTTATTTCTTCATTTTACTTCCATCCTGAACTTCTTATCATTGGCCTAGTTCTCAGTATAGTGGCAATCCGACATCAGTTATTTGCTCTTTATTTCTGCTTTATTGTGCTCTATCTCTTTCAATTTGCCTTCTCCCTCATATGAATGGTAATGTGCCTGAACTGTAGTGATACATCTTTACTTTAAGGACTTTGCACAGATCAATAACAGTTTTTCCTGCCAAGTTTCAATTCCAGTTTACCTGAGCAAAATCTGTTCTCAACCTATTGAGTCTGGCCTTTCTCCAAATGACTATTTTTACCTTGGAGCAACTGCTTTAAACTTATGATATTATGATTTCTGACTCTCAGATATTTTCCCTCTGGTAATTGCTCATCTTGGCATGGTTCTTTTCCAACAACTGTAATAGGCCGGATCAATCAGACTCGACATTTCGAGTGTCCAGGGGATGTGGTAATAAGCATACAAGCACAACACAGTAACTTAAGCCAAATTTACTTTCATAAAATAGAAAGCACAAGTAAACCACACAAAATACTATATAGCAAGTCACAAAGATTTCAGTGCTCACAGTTTGTAGTCATCACTTAATTGTTGCTGTTGTCAAGGAAACTCCGAAATTCAACTCACTTGTGAAATCACCACTGAGGCCTAGACACCAATTGTGATTTCTGGCCCTCAGTTCAATCCAACGAACCCATGGAAGGTACCCCAATAAATGCAAGTTTCGCAAGGCAGGGAGACCCAGGAAGGATATACTGGCTTTGGAGGCAGTACAGAGGAGGCTCACCAGGTTGATTCCAGAGATGAGGGGGTTAGACTATGAGGGGAGATTGAGTCACCTGGGATTGTACTCACTGGAATTCAGAAGAATGAGAGGAGATCTTATAGAAACAAGGAAGGATAGATAAGATAGAGGCAGGAAAATTGTTTCCACTGGTAGGCGAGACTAGAACCAGGTACATAGCCTATTCAGGGGAGTAGATTTAGAATGGAGATAAGGAGGAATTGCTTTTTCCAGAGGGTGGTGAATCTCTGGAATTCTCTGCCCAATGAAGCAATGGAAACTACCCCAGTAAATATATTTAAGACAAGGTTGAATAGATTTTTGCATAGTAGTGGAATTAAGAGTTATGGAGAAAAGGCAGGTGGGTGGAGATGAGCCCATGGCCAGATCAGCCATGACCTTATTAAATGTTGGAACAGGCTCGACAGGCCAGATGGCCTACTCCTGCTCCTATTTCTTTTATGTTCTTATTTTCTTATTGTTCCATATGATGACATAATTTGGGCCATTGATCCTGGCATCCTGCTCCTCCTTGGAAGCTAAGAGTTGTCTGCATAACCCATCATGGAATGTGATAAGGCTTGGGATGTTATATGGCCCGATGTTATGGCAGAACGCCATCATTAGATATGGCTGCACTCAAGGGAATGTTTAAACCTCTCTCACATGGTATCTGGACCATTGCCCATTGCCATATAACATTCCTCCCTTACCTCCTTGTCTTAGACAAGCTTGGTATATAAACAGATTTGTAATGATTGTTTAATTCCTTGCAAAATGGAACCACTTTGAGTCAATGATTTGGGATTGATTGCTGTCAGCTAGGGGCACTTGATAGTGTTTTGCTTGACCTGACATTTCAAATTGATTGTTGTGTCTTCTGATGACTGCTGTGTCAAGTGTTTTGCGAAAAGTTCATTAGCAATTGACACTGGTGTACGTGCAATGAGAAATGGTTGACTGTTGTGCTGAGGTGGTTGCTGTTTTGCTCATATGGAGTTTAGAATCGACCGCATGCACTGCTGGCTTGATCTAAGTGTCTAGGCAACTGAGAAAAACTGGGAATCAAGAGTTTGGTAAAATTCACGAGGCTTCTGTTTGCTGTTTTTACTAAGATAGCTAAGTAAAAAATGTGACTAGGAATGTTACTTCTTGATCACATAAACATATAGTCCAAATATATCAAATGGAGCTTTCCTTTGAATTAGTGGGGGTGAAATTGTTGACCTTTAGTAGACTGTTCCCTAAAGACCTTGTATCCTTTTCTTAAGAACTATATCTTCCAGAATTCACCCTGCAATAAGCTTGGCAGTCTGTGGACCTAACTATTGCAAAACCTATTGACAAGACAGAATACTTTATGTGGATCTGTGATATAATGCCCAAATACCCCTATCCTTACCCCCACCACTCCTTGCATCACTCGTCCATCTTTCCCAGTTACATTTGGCTGCGATTAAAAAAATTGAATCTCATTTTCAGACTTCACATCTTTGTACTTGCACATGCCTTGCACTTATATTGCAAGAAGAGCTTTTAAAATTTGTAGGGTGATTAACTCATTAAAGTTTCCGAGGAGCTTTCTGCACAAGTTACAAAAACTACTAATTTAAACATGCATAACAAACAGGGATTACACAATTGCTGTGTACCATCAGGGAAATGAGTACATTAATTAATCTTGCTCCCAAATTAAAATGTACACAAAAAAGTGAAGAATCTGAAGCATGGCTTAAAGCTTTCAACATCCATAACGCAGATGCAGTCAATAACACAGCAGCAATAAATCCATTATTGCACTCGTGGAAAGCAACTAAAACTGTACCAGGCAATTTTACATCACTTATTTAAGAAAGATGTGAAGCACGACTTCCTGAGCTTGAGTGACGTCAATCACCTTTCAGAACAAAAGCAAAATGGGCTTGAAGTACTTTAATAGCATTTATAGTATTTATTTATTTTTAATCGTACAAACTCGTTGCATGGAAAGTGAATGTTAGTTCAATACAAGAATAACGTTTCAAGCTCCAGCAAGAAAAATGTGAGGGTATTGTACAACCACATTGAGAATCCTAGTACCTGCACACTGCAGAGTTGGCTGGGCAATTAAAGGGAAAAGGAATTTAACTGGAAAAAGAATTTAGATA
Organism: Mobula hypostoma; assembly: GCF_963921235.1. NCBI lineage: Eukaryota > Metazoa > Chordata > Chondrichthyes > Myliobatiformes > Myliobatidae > Mobula > Mobula hypostoma. The sequence goes on from NC_086102.1 coordinate 149,261,959, forward strand.
GAAGCTGAAATAATGACTGAGGAACAGAATGGGGAAACAAATCTAGAAAAAAACAGGAAAAGGACTGTTGAAAGATTAGAGCGACTGGGGTTGTATACACTGGAATTTAGAAGGATGAGAGGGGATGTGATTGAAACATATAAGATTATTAAGGGATTGGACATGCTAGAGGCAGGAAACATGTTCCCGATGTTGGGGGTGTCCAGAACCAGAGGCCACAGCTTGAGAATAAGGGGTAGACAATTTAGAACGGAGTTGAGGAAAAACTCTTTCACACAGAGGGTTGTGGTTCTGTGGAATGCTCTGCCTCAGAAGGCAGTGGAGGCTAATTCTCTGGATTCTTTCAAGAAAGAGTTAGATAGAGCTCTTAAAGATAGCGGAGTGCAGGGATATGGAGAGAAGGCAGGAAAAGGGTACTGATTGTGGATGATCAGCCATGATCACAGTGAACGGTGGTGCTGGCTTGAAGGGCTGAATGGCCTACTCCTGCACCTATTGTCTATTGTCTATTGACTGCATTACCTTGGGTTTAACAGTCCACTGAATAAAAATATGACCTCAACTTTCAATTAAAATATATGGCAAGGGGGTAAGATATTACCTTGAAATTACTCAACTGTTTTTGTATCTTTGATGACTTATTGTTGAAAGATGAGTTTCACTCACCGGGCTGTTATTCATCACCCATCACCAGTTACCTCCAGATTGGCTGTCAACACCATGGGCAATAGGTGATCTCAGAGTCCAGCCAGGTAGAGAATGCTGAGATCTTGAGACAGAGGTAGAGATGGGAATTCTATTGTTCCTGTCAGGTTGGTATGTAGCTTTAGATTCAGAATATTTTTATCTACATCAAGGTGCAATAAAGTTCTTTGCTGGCTTGGAACTCACTGAGTAAAGAGCATACTTGGTAATATAGAAACAGGTGCAAAACAAGAGGATGGTGCAAACTATTATAGTGCAAACTAATGTACTGTGAAGAGAAATGCTACAATAGTGGAAGAGTTAGAATTAAGGGTTTCAAGCTGTGGCATCACCATTGGGAAGGAGATGTAAAAGACGTGATGTGTTTAGGTTTGATGGCAGTGAGGAAGAAGTTGCACATGAGTCTGGTTGCCTGTGCTTTCCAGCTCCTCTATCTATCATGTCTTAGAAGTTAGAAGAAAAAACTGGGAATTGGCATGGTTGCAGGCATCCTTGATACTGTTATTCTTCCTGATGCAACAGATCATGGAGATGGACTGGAGGAAAGGAAGTGTTGAGTCTGTGACAGGCTGGCCTGTGTTTACCGCTCTCTGCAGGTTCTGATAGTCCAGAGCTGGTGCTGGTTTCTCCATGCCTATGTTGCCCTTGTCTTTCCGGCTGACAGTGATCGCTAGTTTGGGAGCTCCGTAGAAATAGCTATAAGTCAACATCTACAGGAGCCTCCACCTACAGATGCTGTTAAAAATAATTCTGAATTGTCTAGAAACTACAAATGTCATGCATTTCAGTACTCTTTTCGCAGCTGAATCAATCTTTTCTTATTTTTGACATACGCACATTCAAAGAAAGATGAAGCCCTTATACATCAGAGGCAGATAAATACATTGCACTTCACTCAGAAGATAATGAAAAATATCTATCATTGTTATTGTGTGGAAATCACGCAGATGTTGATTGTTACTGTTACAATGCTTAGCAGAAGAACTATTCTGTTCAACAGCATGACTCGCAGTAATGTTCAAATGTAATACGCATGTATTAATCTTTATTTAGAGATACCACAGCTATGAAAAGGAGTGACTGCATGTTTGCTCCACAGATATTGAGGACCAATAGACTGACTCAATGTAATAATTTCCTTAATACATTCTTCATCAATTATATTCAATCAAGTCAGATTTTAGTCATATTCATAGTCATAGTCATACTTTATTGATCCCAAGGGAAATTGATTTTTGTTACAGTTGCACCATAAATAATAAATAGTAATAAAACCATAAATAGTTAAATAGTAATATGTAAATTATGCCAGGAAATAAGTCCAAGACCAGCCTATCAGCTCAGGGTGTCTGACCCTCCAAGGGAGAAGTTGTAAAGTTTGATGGCCACAGGCAGGAATGACTTCCTATGACGCTCCATATTGCATCTCGGTGGAATGAGTCTCTGGCTGAATGTACTCCTGTGCCCAACCAGTACATTATGTAGTGGATGGGAGACATTGTCCAAGATAGCATGCAACTTGGACAGCATCCTCTTTTCAGACACCGCCGTGAGAGAGTCCAGTTTCATCCCCACAACATCACTGGCCTTACGAATGAGTTTGTTCATTCTGTTGGCATCTGCTACTCTCAGCCTGCTGCCCCAGCACACAACAGCAAACATGATCGCACTGGCCACCACAGACTCGTAGAACATCCTCAGCATTGTCCGGCAGATATTAAAGGACCTTAGTCTCCTCAGGAAATAGAGACGGCTCTGACCCTTCTTGTAGACAGCCTCAGTGTTCTTTGACCAGTCCAGTTTATTGTCAATTCGTATCCCCAGGTATTTGTAATCCTCCACCATGTCCACACTGACCCCCTGGATGGAAACAGGGGTCACCAGTACCTTAGCTCTCCTCAGGTCAACCACCAGCTCCTTAGTCTTTTTCACATTAAGCTGCAGATCATTCTGCTCACACCATGTGACAAAGTTTCCTACTGTAGCCCTGTACTCAGCCTCATCTCCCTTGCTGATGCATCCATGCATCCAACTATGGCAGAGTCATCAGAAAACTTCTGAAGATGACAAGACTCTGTGCAGTAGTTGAAGTCCGATGTGTAAATGGTGAAGAGAAAGGGAGACAAGACAGTCCCCTGTGGAGCCCCAGTGCTTACATGACATCAATATTGAGAGATGCCTTTCTTGAGTCCACTCAAATTAGGAACAAAAGTCCTTTTGAAGACTGTTTTGTGCTACAAAGGCTTGAATGGTGTGTTTTACTGAAGGCAGGGATAACAACTCAAAGCACCCTCATTGTAAGATTTCATCGAAACAGGTCCACTAGCTGTACTACAGAATGCTGGAGGAACTTAGCAGGACAGGCAGCATCTATGGAAAAGAGTACAGTCGACGTTTTGAGCCAAAACCCTTCAGTCCTGTTGAAGGGTTTTGGCCCAAAATGTCAACTGAACTGTGTGCTGGGCCTATGCTGGCTGCTTTACTGAAGCAGGGAGACGTGTAGATGTTACGCCCCTGAAACACGGGGAGAATTAATCACAACAGTGATGGGGTGTTTTCTCATCTAGAGCCTTTACTCAAATGAGGTAAAAAAAAACACGCGTTCTCCTGGGTATGTGGGTGGAGACAAAAGCAATCGACTTCAGGCCAGCAGATCAAGGCTACTCTGATAATCTGATTAGAGCTTAACTTTTAACAATAAAGAATGAACTAAACAATGAAATGACTTAAATACCTTTTAGCATTTTAGCCCCTTTTAACAATGTTTTTACTGTTTTTAAACAATGTTTAAACTGATCACATAGACAGATTCCATAGAGGAGAGATTGGTTTCTGAGTTGTACGGAGCTGTATCCACATCTCTATGCGGTTTCTTGCAGTCATGGGCAGTCCAGTTGTCATGCCAAACTGTGATGCATTTTAATGGGAGCCTTAAGTATATTAGGGACACTCTCAGCAAGACTGGTATTGACTGCACTTCTGCTCAGTGTGACTTCATGCAAAAGCTAGTAGATGTGCTGAAGCATTGTCTTCTAGTATGGGAACATTTGGTGTATTGGTGGACAATATTTTTACTTCTCAGATTGATAAAAATAATAGATCCAGTAGCCAAGCTGTTCATAACTGTTAAATTGTCCAGATATTTAAGGCAAAGTCTGCAACTCCCTTTAGTTAGACCACACCCGATCTGTGTCTTAGCTCCATTCACTTGCTTTGGTCCCATGCCACTAACTACCCTTAGCTTTTAAAAGATTCATCGCTCTCAGCTTTGAATGTAACAATTGTCTTAGGATCTGTGTTTCTCTGGATAATGAGACCTACAGTTTCCTATTGCCCTTCACGTGGCAAAGTGCATCCTGGCATTCGACTAGTGTGTCTTGACAGTATGACAAATACAATAAACGTTCAACTTAGATTGGTACAATATAATTTTTTACACCAATTATACATTACACCACAAAAAATAAATAGATTAAATTCAAACTTATCTGATCAATGTTTTCGGTGTAATCAAGAAATTGGTACTTTCTTACATTCTATTTGGTCTTGTTCCAAAATTCAACCTTTTTGAATAAATTTAAGAGTTTTATTGGAACACATTACTGGAACTCAACTTCCCCACAACCCTATATTATTTCTATTAGGTGATATTGAAGGGATAAAACCGAAACTTAAACTGAATAAATATCAGAAAGAATTTATAAAAGAATTGCATTGGCAGTAACCAAGAAGGCTATAGCAGTTACTTGGAAATCGGATTGGTATTTAAGTATGGATCATTGGAATAATGAAATTTCTAGCTGTATTCCACTCAAAAAAATTACTTATAATCTAAGAGATAAATATGATGCATTTTTGAATATTTGGCGCCCATATTTACAAAAGATAGGATGGCATATTTAGTTGCTCCGATGATAAAGACGTTGGTCCCTTGGGGAAAGTAATAAATAAATATACTAAATTTATTTTGAATCCCATGGAGCGTGTGGAAACCTTCCAATATCCAGGCAGTTCTTCTTTCTTCTTTCTTTATCTTTTTTTTCAGGTAGGGGAATATAAGGGTTAAGGGGAGGGAGGAGGGTAGATATTATCATTCTATGTAATCACTTCAAAAACTCAATAAAAATTATATTAAAAAAAAAGAAACCTAGTTTAATTTTAAGACCATAGCCTTTTTCCTGGACACTCCCAGCCACGTAAATTACCAGTGCAGTGACTCTTTCCTTGGTAGTTCAACTTGATAAAACTCAATCATCCAGCAGCTTGAGGGTAACCCATTGAAGGCTTATAAATTGCATTTTAATGTAAGATTGTTTAGGAGGTCAAGACAAGGGATTATTCATCCCTAAGACCATTGTAGGAGGCAAACCTCCAAACCACTTTAATGGGGTTAAAGGAGCAAATTACAGATTCAGCTCAATCCTCATTTCTCAGGGTACTGTATTCCGGCTTTTTATATTAGCAAAGAGACTACTTGAAGGTCTTAGTCCGTGAGCCAGGACCCCAATTGGGCCACCTGTACCATCTGGGGGGATTAATTCTTATAGTGATCTTTGGCAAGGTATGCACCCTTAGTGCTGGAAAATATGTGATAGCATTGCAGCGGTGGTAGCTTTCTTGAGAAACCAAAGCAGAGATCAGTCACCATTGAGGACCAAGAACTGGAAGTATATGTAGCACGTGCACATGTGGGCCCACAGCCTCTCCCAACCAGGGAACACTGTGTCCAGGAATCCAAGGAAGCTGCTCTTCTTGCTTGCAAGAACCTGGTGTGGACACTTGCAAGGCAGACAGATCCAGAGAATCAGACAATCCCAAGCTGGACTGGTTTTAATACCAGCACTAGGGACCAAGAACCAATCTCACAAGATATTGTTGGGTATCTGCCAACCATCAATTCACCAGCCACAGAGTTGACCACAGTATTTGAAATCCTGAACCAATCAGAGCTAATCAGGAAGGAACTTCATCTAGAAACAATGGTGGTAGTCATGGATCAAACACTCTATGCAAAAGCCACTGGAATTGCCTGGAAGCACAAAGAGCGCTTCTCCAACATTCTTCTCAGGATGGGGACATTCCATACCATATGTAATGCCTTAGCCATCCTAGGAAAGCGATTTCGGGATGCTGGTCTAAAGGACGTATGCATAGAGGCCGGAATTGTTACAGAGGAGTCCATCAATGGAGTCCTTGATGGTAAACACTACAATCGTGCTGTCAGGGTCCACAAGTACATCTATGAAGCACTGATGAGACTCGCATGGGCAGAGATCACACTGTGGGTTGAGGACAACGTTCCAGGGAGGAGTGGGATGATGAAATCATTCTTAGACCATGTGAACGAAATGGCCAGTGACTTGAACCAACAGAAGTTGAATAATCTGCTGCAAAGTCCACGGTTAGCTGAGCTGATAACCCTGTGGACAGACTTTCTGGAACACCTCCGTCACAACAATGGAGAGCTTTCCGCATTCTGGATATCATACATCGACATGGTAGAGAACGTAGTACTTGGGTTTCTGCGCGCCTCTCATGAGGGGGATTGGGAGTTGCACCTCCATGTTGTAAGAACCATGATCCCATGGTGCTTTGCCTATGATAAGATGAATTATGCCAGGTACCCATCCCTTTACTTTGCTCAGATGATGAACTTCCCAGAGAAGAATCCTTCTGTGTATGAGGCCTTCGAGACAGGCCAATTCTCAGTGCAGCTGTCAAGTAGCAGCCCCTTTGGGCAGATCCCTGTGGACCAGGCTATTGAAGCCATGGTGAACAAAGACACACAGACTCCTGGAGGCACATCACGGTTAAGCCTGAATGCTGGAGCTATTAAGCGTTACTACATAACAGCTGAGCACCGCAGTGCATTCCTGGGACAGTTCAGGGAGATGGTGCAAGGCAACAAATCAGAATTTTGTCATGCGGAGCTACAGCGGCCAAGAATCCAGAAAGATGAGGAAGCAGTTTCAGCAGTGGTTCGCCTCATACATGAATGGGTCAACCCATTTGCAGAGAAGTGGGATCTCATTAACATCACTACGGCACAGACAGCCCCCAAAGATATTGCCTCCAACCTGATGAAGGCATATGTGATTGCATAGCATTGCTCACCAACCATCAAAGATGAGAGAGTAGAGGAAGACCCACCAGCAAAGAAATTCCATGACCCAATGAAAACCAACAAGCTGAAAACATTCCGTGATATGCGTAAGAAGAGAGAAGTGAAATCAAATGGGAGGGCAATCATCTTGAAAGCAGACAGGTCTTTGTTCGGACGCATCATAGTGATGGCACAAGGGCGCAGTCTACGTATGGAGGATATCCTTTCTCATCCCCTTGGACCATTGCCCTGGACCCTGTCCACACCAGGAGGATCGATGAGAAAGACAAATAAAGCTACTTTAGCCACAATCTTGCAGAAAAATGTAGCAGTAGAAGAGCAACTCCCAGGAAACTCTGTTACAGTGGTTGATGGAATGATCTTGGAAGAGTGAAAGGTGATCAAGTTACTTTCAGAGATGTTGCCACAACAGTTCTGGTTATGGCTCTGAGGGAAGACAGTCAGAATAGCAGAATAGATGTTGTGTTCGACACATACAAGGAGAACTCTATCAAGAATACTGAAAGGTCTCTACGGGGTGAAGAGACTGGTCATGAGTTGCAAGCTATCACAGGCACACAGATGGTGAGGCAGTGGAGGAGCTTCCTGACCAAAGTCAGTAACAAAAATAGTCTCATTAGCTTCATAGTCCATGAATGGAGGAAGGCAGAGTACAGAGCAAAGCTACAGGAGAAGATTTTGTATGCAACTGTGAATGTCAAATGTTACAGAATCAAATCTCAAGACAGTGAGGAGGTGTCAGCTCTTCAGTGTCAACAAGAAGAAGCAGATGGCCGCCTCCTCCTCCATGCTGCCCATGCCACAAGAGAGGGGTACCAATCTGTAGGGATCTGCTCAGAAGACACAGATGTCTTTATCATGTCTTTAGGATTTTGTGACAAGATTGAGGCCCCATTGTTCCAGAAGTGTGGCACTAGAACCCGCACAAGGCTTGTAGAGATCAGGAAGGTTGCTGCCACTGTTGGCATAGAGGTTTGTAGGGCTTTCATCGGGTTGCACACATATACAGGATGCGACACTGTAAACGCTTTTGCAGGCAATGGGAAAACAAGTGCTCTAAAACTTCTGACCAGCAACAGGGAAACTCAGGACACATTCTTAGAGTTGGGTAAGGAATGGGACCTCTCCCCAGAACTGATGGACAAACTGGAAGCATTTACTTGTCTCCTGTATGCCCCAAAAACATCAACCACCAAGGTCAATGAGCTCAGGTATCACCTTTCCTGTGCCAAAAAAGGTGAAATCGAAAGTAATCAGCTCCCACCATGCAAGGACTGCTTAACAAAGCATGCACAGTAAGCCAACTACCTGGCTGGTATATGGAGAAGATGTTTGGAGAAGGACCCACAAGTGCCAAGCCCTGTTGGCAGAAGATGGAAGATGGAGAGAGAAGAGGAAGCTGAACAGTTGGTGGTGCACAGGATGGAAGGCCAGCCAGCACCCGATGCCATCCTGGATCTACTGGCCTGTAACTGTCCAAAAAAATGTTCACTCCCAAGATGTACGTGTGTTGCAAATGGCCTCAGGTGTACTGACATGTGTAGACCGGCAGACTATAAGAACCAGGCATCCACCTCAGAGAGTGTGGAAAGTTCAGATGAAGATGTGGAAGACTTGGAAAATTATTATGATTATTAATAGGTTATGAAAGTATGGAAAACAGTCTTTGATTAAATATATTAATTTTACAACCAAATAGGGCCTAGGTTATGGCCATGTGGAACCCCACATTTGAATTATTCTATATGCTATGACAAATGCTTAAGATTGTTTTGATTTGATACAACAATATGGAAAATATCATGACATTGATAAAACTCCAGAAATCTCTCCAAATGAAGTTTTTTCACCTTTTGTGGGGTGAGGTAACATTTTCTGCTGTACTGGTGTTAATATGGAATATATACAAAATGTGATTACTTATTTGAATTCCTGAATAAATTCTCCACAAATCCATGTGATTTATATGTGTCCTAGGGTTTTTATTGACTTTTCCAAAATAAACAACAGACAAATATTTTTCAAAAAATGAAATGATTCACTCTACTGAAAATGGGCACTGTACTGCGAGTGCCACCAATGACTTAGTTTTCTGTGTAGATTTTTATAACAACATTGGATGAAAAGTGCTTGAACTCCGCTATCATTGTAACAAATTTCAATGTTGAGGGATCACTGATGACAAAATACCACTAGTTTGAATAAATATGTTGTACTTTATATTGGCCACTTTTCAGAAATGCTTATTATAGGGTAGTGTTATAAAATGCATGATAGCACTGATAAAGCTACTACTAGTGCAATGCTATCACATATTTTCTAACTCTGGAGATGTATACCTTGCCAAAAATCACTATGTACATTATTCCCCTCAGATGGTACCAACCAACCCTACTGGCTCACAGACGATCTCTCTGTTGTATCTGGGTCTGCATATATGCAGCATCGTTACATAGCCTCACCTTATTCTTTGGATGTATTGGCTGGGTTAATGGAAGGTATGTAATGCTGTTTAAAATTATCCTATATCATGCACTGGAATGGTAAGCAAAATGTCTAAGAATGCTTCTAAAGACTCCTTTCCAAATAAAGGACCTTTAATGTTGAATTAGTGATGGGTAAAAATTGAGAATGGGAAAGAAGAGATCGTAGGATGCCTCATCATTCCCCAGTTGGAAGGAAATTTGGCTGCTTAATGAAGCTCTCAGATATTCGTTACACTAAGGAATAACAGCTCAAGAATCTTTTCTACAGCGGGAATAGAACAGAGCAATACCCTGTGTAGGTTTCCAGCAGGACATTGTATCCTATTATCTATCTGTCAGGAGTGTATTTAAAACGGCATGTTTGGGCACACAGGTCTCTCCTACATTTCTGTTGCCAATATAGCACAGTTTTAAAAGGCTAGGTTGTTTTGAGCTGAGACCTTCAACTGACATTCTATTCAAAACTTTTTTTTAGATTATGAGAACACTCAGTCCTCTTTTATTGTCATTTAGAAATGCATACATGTATTAAGAAATGATACAATGTTTCTCTGGAGTGATATCACAGAAAACAGGACAAACCAAAGACTAACACTGACGGAACCACATGATTATAACATATAGTTACAGCAGTGCAAAACAATACCATAATTTGATGAAGAACAAACCATGGGCACGGTAAAAAAAAGTCTCAAAGTCCTCGAGTCGATCGACTTCCGAGTCCCCGATAACAAGTGGCAAAAGGGAGAAACTCCCTGCCATAAACCTCCAGGCACCGTCAGCTTGCCGATGCCTTAGAAGCAGTTGACTACAGCCGACACCGAGTCTGTCCATCTGAAAACTTCAAGCCTCCAACCAGCCAGCCCCTCCGATACAGCCTCCCGAGCGCCATCCTCTGCTGAGCGCCTTCAACTTAGCTCCGGCCACTGAAACAAGCAAAGCCAAGGATTTGGGGCCTTCTGCTCCGGAGATTCTGGTTACCACACAGTAGCGGCGGCAGCGAAGTGGGCATTTCAAAAGTTTCTCCAGATGTTCCTCCGTACTCTCACGTCCGTCTCCATCAAATCAGAATTGTGCACGGTCCCCTACTTGACAGATTACAGATATCATTCACTGGAGAGGCCGCGCGCGCTGTGTCATGCCTCCATCTTCTCCTCCTCACAATGTTACTGCTTTGTTTTAAACAAGAAAGCCAACCTCACTCATTTCAATAGCAGAAACTTAAAAATGAAGAAAACACTCACTTAAATAGTGCCTTTCATCCTAACATATTTTATAATCGACAAGTCTTTTTTTTCCACTACAGTTATTGTTATTAGGTTCCTTAAGGTTGTTATAGCTGTGGTGATATAACGTGTCAGAACGTGATTGGAAAGAGTTCTGAGCATGCGCAGAAATGATAGAATGATTGAGAACATGTACTGTAAGAAACGTGTTTGGATTGTTGCTGTAAATAAAAATTCTATGTCTTCCAGAATATGATTTGTTATTAGTAACCCACGGTACGTGTAAATAAAAAGAACACAACATGGTGTCAGAAGTCGGTCTGGAAGGATACTACGTTAACTAACATGGAAGAATCGAAGATAATTGAAAAGAGTTCGAACTGTTTTGGTGTGCTAACAGTTTTACAAATGGAAGGGCTGCAACCTCCACAGACACTTCAATTGTCTGGGAACATAGCTGAGAACTGGAGAAGATTTAAACAATGTTTTGAACTACATATATCGGCAATCGAAGCTGATGGAAAACCGGAAAAAACGAAAGCTGCACATCTACTCCACATAATAGGTGATGACGCAGTTGAGATATATAATCATTTTACTTTTGAAGATGAGATCATTTAAATCTGGAATTGATACTAGACAAATTTGAAGCATTTTGTATACCAAAGCATAATGTGACATTCGAAAGGCACAAATTTTTTACATGTAAGCAGCGAGCTGGTGATACTATTGATCAATATGTTACTGAGTTGAGACACCATGATAAAACATGTGAGTTTGGAGAACTGACAGACTCTCTCATTAAAGACAGAATTGCTTGTGGCATTCGGGACAATGGTCTGAGAGAAAGGCTGTTAAGAGAACAAGATTTAGACTTGGGGAAAAAACTTTGATGCTCTGCAAAGCTTTGGAAACCGTGACGCCACAAGCTAAGAACCTTCCCATTGAGAACTGCAACGTAGACACTGTAAAAAAGTGCGAACATATTAGGAAAAATAATCAAATGACAACAAAAACAACGGAGATCAAGACGTCCTCCGACAAAAAAAGGCTATGTGATCACTGTGGGTGGCAGCATCGGCCAAAACAGTGTCCAGCATATGGGAAAATGCGCCACGACTGCAGTAAGAGTAATCCTTTTTCACATTGTTGCAGAAGTAGAGAGAAAATAAAACTGGTAAATGCAGTGCTTGAAAATGAACTTGAGGAGTTTTATATAGATCTGCTTTGTGAAAACAAACAAAGTAAGGATGACTGGACTATTCCATTGCAAGTGAACCAAAACAATATTCTGTTTAAACTTGATACTGGAGCAAAAGTAAATGTTCTTGCAGAATCTGAGTTTAATGCATTAAAGCCAAGACCAAAGTTACGTAAGACAAATATAAAAGTGTCTGGGTATTCAGGTGCAGACATTTCAGATAGAGGAACATATGTGGCAAAGGTATCACACAAAAATATTGTGCACACGCTTTCATTTGTGGTGGTGCCAAAGAACGTACAGTCAATACTGGGTTTATCTGCCTGTGAGAGACCGAATTTGGTGAAAAGAGTTTTAGTCCTGGACAGTGACAGAGAGTCAGAATACAGTGACTTGATGAAAGAGTATGAGGACTTGTTCAAAGGGCTTGGTTGTCTTCCAGGAGAGAACACAATTAAAATTGACAACACAGTGCAACCCGTAGCACATCCATGTAGAAAAGTGCCCTTTGCATTACATCATCAACTGAAAACAGAGCTTGACAGAATGGAACGGCAAGAAGTCATAAGGAAAGCTCCCAGACCCATCCCTTTGTTACTAGCATCTGACAAAACATTCCCACCAAAAACAGGAGTTGCAATTTTGCCCCCTGGAAGTAACACACATGCATCAATGGGCCATGCATTCCATCACAATCTCACCTCTGCCGGAGGACAGAGGCCAAACTTGCCGGTACAGTACAATACTGATCTGAAGCCAAAGAGCGACAAGAATCAGGATCCAATTGAAGAAGTGAAAGCACAAGTGAAGGAATTGAGAAGTTTTATTGAAATGATGAAGTCTCAGCATAAAAAAGAGATTACACAGTTAATGAATGAATTAGATGAAGAAAAGAAGATTCGTATTTCATTACAAATGGAAGTGAAGAAATTAAGAAAGCTGCAGTACTTGAAGTAGTACAACCCAGATCATACATGGTCCAAACAGAAGAAGCAGCAGTGTTAGGAGAAATTGCAAAGACCTCAAGAAAGAGCCAACTTCAGCGTTTCAGTTAACTGGTGCAGACCAGAGAGAAACATGTTAAATTATGCATTTGTTCTGGTTAATGTTGCTAATTGTTTCTTTTTAAGGAAGGGAAGATGCAGTGATATGACGTGTCAGAGTGTGATTGGAAAGTACTAATAACAAATCATATTCTGGAAGACATAGACATAGTTCTATGTCTTCCAGAATATGATTCGTTATTAGTAAACCACAGTACGTATAAATATAAAGAACACAACAATAGCTGGGGGAGGTAAGCTCCCACTACCGATTAAATGTTCCCAACATTATGCGTCTTAAATAGTCTCTCACAACTAGTCTTACTCCTGGCCTGTAGTTTAGCTATTGAGCCCAGTGGAACCATTTCTACTGACAAGAGAGGGTGCAAAGGCAGGTTACAGGCACCTTAAAATCAGTTGGTTTGGGCAGATCGGGCTTGTTAGCCATGGTTGGCTGCTCATCTAGGAAAAAGATAACTAATCTCAAGACTCAGCTGCCTTGCAGTTATACCCACTCATGGGAAAGGCTTCAGGAATTAGTTCAATGATGACTGGCAACCCCTATGACACTGCTGGTGCCAAATTCATTCAGTTTCTGTCATTCCTTTGGATTCATCAGCTGTGTGAAGAGGGGAAGCCTACTGCATGGGTAATAGCTTGCTCCCATATTGTACTATCCTAGCTTGTGTATCAAGGAAACAGCAGGATTGCAACATCCATGGTTGACCTCAACCAATGGAGCACCTTCTCCATTGCTAAAATGTATAACCATGAATTGGCATAGTAGTTGCTTTTGCATAACACAGTACAATACTCGTGTCCCTATAAAACTCCGCAAATGTGGTCTAAAGTTCCACCTAAGCAACAGAATGGTAAATTGGCAATTAGATGATATGATTCCATTCTAATATGCTGTGTTTAATACACCTTACTGAGAGCAATGTCACAAGAGGATAACTACTGGCTACAAGTAATTGGAACTACTTAAGAGCATGCAAGCCCAAAATGCCAATACTCTCTTAATCTTTACATAAACTATTGTAGTATTAACTCAAAGAACTGAGTGCTTATTCAGTAGAAAACTGGTCAATGAATCTTTCAATGAAAAGGCTGGTGTAAATACAACAATATGTGTATTACAATAAATTGAAACACAGGAGGTGTAATTACACTTCAGTGTGAGTGGAAATAGGGGAGGGTGAAAAAGCAGCTGACGTGGCATTAACATGATGGTTGGTAGGTTAACTGGTCATTGAAATTGTTCCATGATTAGACTAGGATTAAATCGGGGGATTGCTAGGTGGCACGTCTCACAGGGCCAGAAGGGTCAATTCTGCGCTGTATCTCAATAAATAAAAAAGAAATAAACAGAAAATTCACGCAAAGTGAGAAACGAGTCACTGGCTCATTCTGTAACAGTACCTAGAATCAATCTCATAATCATGATATTTTCAGTTCTAAGACAAACTTCTTGTTTTATGTAGCACTATTTGTTTCACTGTTCCAGTAGTTCGGAATTCATTATTCCAATGGGCAAGCTTGCTGAATGTTGTGTCTTCCTTCAAGTGGAGCTGGACTGAGCATTCAAAATTGCGATCTTAATGACTGGAAGTTCATGGGCAAGTTTGCTTTATCCCATCTCAATTTTACAATCCAATAATTAAAGAAGGATCATCACATTCATTAAAAGTACTTTCAATAATCAATTAGCATGATTTATATAGCACTATGTGCACTGTTTAACCTGAGTTGAAGGAATAGCTTTAGTTTGATACTATATCCAATGAAAATATGATGTATTAGGAGACAAGAAAGGATAACAACACCTTTTCTGGAATGGGTCATTTCAAAATTGATTGGGTAAGAGCCTGAAGCTTGTTTAAATTAGGCTGATGATGTGGAGATCAGTTTTAGACTGCTGATAAAAATATAATTTGAATGGGTTTGGTGTAGGCCTGTAATGTAGTCCCCACATTTACTTATGACCCAGATAAGGCATATCCAATAGAGGCTTGATTCAAAACATGACAGGGTTAGGCATCTGAAAGAGGCAGTCTGGCTATGGACTTACAGGTAAAACAAGTGTGGCTTTGGGAGATGACTGTGCAATCAATTATCTTGGAGTTGAACAGGAAGTTGGAGATAGCGCTGCTGTGAGCAAACCATATAGATAATCCTTCATTACTGTTCCCAAATTCTGTAACCTAACTTGCAGAAAGTGTGTGTCACTGTGCCCCACAGAGTCATGAATTCAGCTTTGGCATGCGTAGTGCCATCTGCACAGATGACTCACGAAGAATGAGTACTTTGTAAGTAAAAAGACATTCTGCACAAAAAAAAACATTAAAAGCTTCTACCAGGATACTGGATAAATGACAAAAAAAAGACTGAAGGCAGGCCAAGAAACGAAAACGAAGTTTATTCATGCACAAAATACCGCAAATTTAAGTTACATGAAGTATATTTTATAAATAATCACAGTTCCCTTTAAAGTAACAAGAACTTAGCTTCTTTATTGAAGAAGCCTGTTAATATCAGTGAATCGTAGGATCATTATGGCACAGAAGGAGGTAAATTCGATCCATGCTGGCTATTTGTAGAACAATCCGGTTTTGTGGGAGAAGATCAAAACAGGAATTTGTCAGATCTTCTGACTGAGGCTTTGGCTGAGAACAAAAGTGAGAAAAATAAAACATCAATACAATGATAAAGATACACTTATATTTTGTATCTTCAGCATTGCAAGTTAAATATTTAAGCCCAGTGCCTAAAAAAAAATCTAAAAAATGTTAGCGTCAGGTATGGGCAGGTGGAAATTTGTTGATCAGAGAGTTTTGTCTGAATGAGCTATGGCATTGGCCATGCTGACACCCTGGCAATGAATCAGACATGTGATGGTGCTTCATGGTGGCTGATGGTTAGTGTGCAATTGCTAAGGAAGAGGGCTCATTTCCATGTTGTAGCTCTCTATGACCCGCTGATGATCAGTGAATCCATTCCTGAGAGTGCTTTGAAACCCAGTTCTACATTAGTCATAGTCATACCTTATTGATCCCGAGGGAAATTGGTTTTCGTTACAGTTGCACCATAAATAATTAAATAGTAATAAAACCATAAATAATTAAATAGTAATACGTAAATTATGCCAGGAAATAAGTCCAGGACCAGCCTATTGGCTCAGGGTGTCTGACCCTCCAAGGGAGAAGTTGTAAAGTTTGATGGCCACAGGCAGGAATGACTTCCTATGACGTTCTGTGTTGCATCTTGGTGGAATGAGTCTCTGGCTGAATGTACTCCTGTGCCCAACCAGTACATTATGTAGTGGATGGGAGACATTGTCCAAGATGGCATGCAACTTGGACAGCAGCCTCTTTTCAGATACCACCGTCAGAAAGTCCAGTTCCCTCCCCACAACATCACTGGCCTTACGAATGAGTTTGTTGATTCTGTTGGTGTCTGCTACCCTCAGCCTGCTGCCCCAGCACACAACAGCAAACATGATCGCACTGGCCACCACTGACTCGTAGAACATCTTCAGCATCGTCCGACAGATGTTAAAGGACCTCAGTCTGTATTACTGTATAATACAGTACATTATACTGTATTGTCATTTATTAGAACAATATTGCTGAAACTCGGCATATATTTCATTATTAATTGGAAAGGATTGACTTTGTTTTGACGTGCATTCATTCTCTGCTTTACCAGACAGAACACATACTAACTGACACTCACATTGTAGGCTGGAATCATTCAGTGCTTACCATTGTGCAGTTTCCACACATATACAGTAAGCTCTTTGTTTCTTCCATCATTTCTGTTATCATCATCACTTACTCTTCTAAACTATTGTACCATAAAAATGGATGTATTTCTGTCACAAAAGCTACTCTGTAATATAACTGGACATATAGAAACATAGAAATATAGAAAATAGATGCAGGAGTAGGCCATTCGGCCCTTTGAGCCTGCACCGCCATTCAGTATGATCATGGCTGATCATCCAACTCAGAACCCTGTTCCAGCCTTCCCTCCATACCCTCGATCCCTTTAGCCACAAGGGCCATATCTAACTCCCTCTTAAATATAGCCAATGAACTGGCCTCAACTGTTTCCTGTGGTAGAGAATTCCACAGATTCACCACTCTCTGTGTGAAGAAGTTTTTCCTAATCTCGGTCCTAAAAGGCTTCCCCTTTATCCTCAAACTGTGACCCCTCATTCTGGACTTCCCCAACATCAGGAACAATCTTCCTGCATCTAGCCTGTCCAAACCCTTTAGGATTTTATACGTTTCATTAAGATCCCCCCTCAATCTTCTAAATTCGAACGAATATAAGCCTAGTCGATCCAGTCTTTCATCATATGAAAGTCCTACCATCCCAGGAATCAATCTGTCACAATACATACACTGCAAAAATAACAGAATATATGCCTGTCAGATTTCAATATCAGATTATTGTAAAATAATCGGACATAAATCTGTCAAAGCCCATATGGTAAAGAGTAACTAGTAATTCTAAAATAGCAGGGCTTATACCACCTTGGGTGTGATCGTTATATTCTCTGCTAAACTATTATTCAATAATAACTGGATACAAATTTTCCATAGTAGAGACACTGGAATACAACGAGACATGCATTCAGTTGTCATGTTAGTAGGAACCTCCTGTACCTAATAAAGTGGCCACTGAGTGTATGTTTGTGGTCTTCTGCTGCTGCAGCCCATCCAATTCAATGTTCAACATGTTGTGTGTTTAGCGATTCTCTTCTACACACCACTGTTGTAATGCGTGGTTATTTGAGTTACTATCGCCTTCCTGTCAGTTTGAACCAATCTGTCCATTCTGCTGTGATCTTTCTCATTAACAAGAAGTTTTCACCCACAGAACTGCTGCACACTGATTGTATTTTTGATTTTCACACCATTCTCTGTAACCTCTAGACACTGTTGTGCAAAAAAATCCCTGGAGGGCAGCTGCTTTTGAGATACTCAAACCACCCCATCTGGCACCAACATTCATTCCACAGTCACAGTCACTTGGATCACATTTCTTCCCCATTCTGATGTTTGGTCTGAACACTGACTGAACCTCTTGGGCAAGTCTGCATGCCTTTATGTATTGAGTTGCTGCCACATGATTGGTTGATTAGACATTTCAGTTCATGAGCCCGTGTACAGGTGTACCTAATAAAGTGGCCACTGAGTGTACTTCTGTCACATTGTGTACAGCAAACTGAAAACTAACAAGACATACACACTTTCAGTGTATACCACGTACAATTGTGAAGAAATATTAAATTGTCATCAAGAATGCTGAGATGACAAGAGAAGTATTTATTATTAGAAAAACCTTGCAAAATAACTGAACATATATTTAGCAAATATATGGAGAGAAAGTAAAATGGTATTAATGTAATGACTTTATCACCCAAATCCTTTGCAGCCACTGAATAAACTCTGAAGTATTTATTCCTTATGATTTTGTGTTCAGTATATGGCAGCAGTCTCGCTTGAAGCATGGCCCAACAATCAGCAACAAGGTTGCTATATGCAATTTTTTCTTTGGTTTCAAATATTATTAACGCCTTGTGGAGAATGTCCCTACTTTTCCTTAAGTATTTACAAGCTTTTTTCACACAATGCTCAAGTCCTTGTAACAATTCGCATGGCAGGAACACTCCTCCGAGAGAATTGTTGCCTTCGCTTTATCCAATGCGAAGTATTGAACTGAGAGCGGAGAACTAAAATTCTGAAAACTAATCAGTGTCTCAAGACTTTGATGTGAGCTCTGTGTTAGTGCAGGTGAAAATATCCACAAGCCAGTGCACCAACCACATGGCTGTGCAAGCATCTGTTTGAAGTAGTGCTGTGTATGTAAGTAGACAAATAAATTACTCTGAGAAAGTTTGAATAACCTTGCAGCAAGGACCTTAGCTGAATATCCCCTCAATGAGACTGGATTGTTAATGCTTAATGCCAAGTGCTGCTTTGAAACATTGAGGAATATACATGTATCTAGTATAAGCAATTTTTTTGTGACTGTCACCTTATAGGGGTGTTGAATTTTGTACACTAGTTGGCAGACTTGGGGTAAAAGAACTGGCAGTGTGTCGGAGTTGCTTTCTTTCTAATAGCACAAATAACACTCTGAGTATTCCTGCTGGCACTGACACCAAGTAGTCCACACTTTCTTAATTTGGTCAGGCCTTTCTACAGAGCTTGAGATCTTGGGAACAGTTACTTGTGGAGTGTAGCACGCGATTTCAAAAGTGAACGGGGCCTGTTGGGACTTCCTGCGGGGCTTCAGATTGTGAAGACAGTTACTTGTAGAGGATAGCACCAGATTTAAAAAGCGTGCGGGACTTGTCATGCATGAGATTGTTTGGGTTATTAAGCACTTACAAGGGCCAATTTAAAAATGTTAGCCATTGTGTGTATGGGACAGAGTTAGAGTGGGGAACTGAGGCTTCAGCTCAAAAGGCTTTGGTGAGAAGAGACTGAGGCTAGGTTGGGGATGCTATCAAGTTTCTCCTTTTTTCTTCCTTAGTGAGAATGGATCCCAAGTCAGTGGCGTGCCTTTTATACAAGTGACTGAGGAAAATTTGCAGTGGGCAAGGTTTCAGGTTTGTGGATCATTGGAAACTCTTCTGGAGAAGGTATGACCTGTAGAAAGGGGACGGTTTACACCAAAATTTAAGGAGAACCAATATCCTTGCAGGTAGGTTTGCTAGAGTTATTGGAGCAGGGTGAAATTAAGTTAGCGAGGAGGTGTGAACCAAAGTGTTAGGTCAGAGGATGGGGAGGATAAAGTTGGTTGCAGTGTGTAGAGAGATTATAAGGAAGGATGGGCAGTGGATAGGACATAAATGCAGTCAGTTGGATGGGTTGAGGTGAGTCTATTATAATGCAAGAAGTATAAGGAAGAAGGATGATGAACTTACAGCATGTTCCAGTACATGGAATCACCATGTTGTAACCATTACAGAGATGGCTATCAGAAAGAAAGGAATGGCTGCTAGATGTTCCAGGGTTTAGAAATCTGAAAAGGGGAGGGGGGAAGGGGGGTGTAAAAGAGGCAGAGTAATAGTATTGCTAATCAGCAGTAGTATTACAGCTGCAGAAAGAGAGGAATTCTTTGGGGTATACTGAGTCAATTTGGATGGATGTCAGAAACAGGACGGCAGCAATTTACATGCTCCCTACCCCCCCCGCGCCCCCCCCCCAATAGCAATAGGGACACAGATATAGGCAGATTTTGGAAAGGTGGAAAAATGACAGGGTTGTTGTCATGGGTTACTCCAGCTTCCTGAATATTGGCACCTCCTTAGTCAATAGGTGTAGATGGAGCAGAATTTGTTAAGTGTGTCCAGGAAGGATTTCTGACACTATATGTAGATGGGTTATACTTTTCTGTGTTTTATTATTCACGTGGAAGGAGATACCCCTTTCAGTGTATGTTTCCTATGCCCTGCTGACTTGTTTGGTTTCTCCTTAATGTTTCCTGAAGGTGTGATGAGACCTGCTGTGAAGTTACCTCAGACCTAATTGAATGAGACAAACACTGCTCTCTTCTCTTTTCATCACCATGAGTCTGATGCTAAAGTTTGCAAAGCTGAGCCAATTCTTTAAAAGGCAATACTCCAACTTTCTCTCCGACACCTCGTAGTCATTTTCCATGGGATTTACACCAACTACTTTCACAGTCATGGTGTCAGTAAGTGAAATTCCTATGTAAGTAACTCATTTAACCTTTGGAAGTTACCAATTATCTTCCCTCACTATAATGGCAATACAGAAAAGGGCATAGAAATTCACTCCTGGGATATTCAAAGTAGATTTCTTGTTGACATTGCTCCTTTAAGGTCAAATTAGTTAACTTTAAAGCTTTTATTTTTTTGAAAACAGCAAGGTCATACTTGGAGTATGCACTGCAACTACACAATATTGGAACAAAGCCAGTGAGAATAACATGGAAAAATCTATTCCCCTTTGAGGCCAACACCGTAAACTAACCTTAGTACAACAATAGTAAATAATTGGATTTCTCAGTCTCCAAGGGCACTGCAATAGGGGATGTGTGGGTGGAGGACAGAATGGGCAGAGTTGTACTGAGAATGATAAAACCAGAGAAATATATATTTATCAAGAGTGTTAAATCAGTATTGTATAGAAGCAGAGAAGAAAAAAAACTAATTTTGTTTGGGTTAGCAGAACACCTCTCTCTACTATTTGTGTCTCAGATTTCTCAAAACAATAATTGATGAACTTCAGTATAAGGCTGAAAAGCTACTGATTGTTAAGTTCTACAATTGAATCAATTTTCTACTCCAGCTCTATAAATTGAACAATCCCATGGCCATGTCTAATGATCTGTAGATGTGGGCAGTTAGACAGAAGTTCATATTCATACTTGCCATGGTCTTTGAGGTCAAGAACAACACCCTGTATTTACGTAACATTTTTGAAGTGCCGCAGACACTTCACATGATCACAGTCAGGCTAAATCCAACACTGAGGATTTGGTGTTGTAAAATGAAGAGTTGTTAGAATAGCACACTGGTCAATGAGTTGAGTCTTGAAGCAAAAGTGTTAGCATCAACAATAAAATGCTATTATACAGAGAGAAGAATTCAACTAAACTGCTTCTTTTATTGCCACTTGTGCAGCTCTGCATTACATAGTTGAACTTGTACTGATGCTATTCCTCATATCTGAAGGCGAACAATCAGTTAGTTAATTCAGCCCAGGACCTCTGCCCCACCCTGGAATCTATCTCTTTGTGGATTAACAGTGGGGATCTGGATAATAACCCAAAAAAGAATCTATGACTTTGCTTTCCACACTCAATGCAGAGGTTAAATTCAGCATTTTTTAAATCTGCATTTTCACACACACATCACTCACTGCATTCACCCCTCAGGTATTTGGTTTAGTATTCAGCATTACTGAAACTGATGGCTTTATCCTGTCACATTTTAGTTGTCATTAATACATGATTACATTTTAAAATTTTAATTGTTAAACTTGCAGAAAGTGATAGCATGTTCCTATTTATAGTTACAGTATAGCAATTGTGTATTTAATTTATCATAGTTGTAATCCAGCAGATTTAATTATCTAAATTCTGCCTTCATCAATGATGGCTGAACTATCAAACTGACACTATGCAGTCTCGGCAGTGTCTCATTGCTAAGATATACCAGTTCCAGCTTGCTCGATCCCTTGATGGTTAGTGTAATGCTTTCTATTTTAATTAAAGATCTCACACAGACGTAACATGACATTTCTCAGCCAGATGGTTTAAAGAGAAATGAGGTTAGGTGCATTCATAATCAATATTGCAGCTTCTTCTCAATGGCTAAATGAGAGAAAGATTCGGTGTATGTAGTAATAATAATCTCATTGTTGAAATACATTTATATTCATTCCATTTCAATTATCCTGATTAAATTAAAAACCAAGATTTGAATAATGAATCACAATGAAGGTTGAAAATTTAAGAGCCTTATTTTCCTCCATTGAATAAATTCATTGAAAATAAAAGGTGTGAGTAAAATAGAATGTCATTTTAATAGAAAGCACTAACAGACTGTTCATCTGCGCTTAAGGCAGCTCAAAGGGCTCCTTGCAACCCAAAAATGGAATGTCATTAACAAAAATAGAGGGAAAGAGCTAATTTTGTTCACATCTATTCTAATGAAACCTTGTGGCACATTGCAGTCTCTTGGTCAAATCAGAAACTAACCCCAGCACAGGCCAGCTGCTGGTCCTAATGTCCCTCCGCCTACAGTCAATCAGAGGGCGGGTCTAGTTTCAGCTATTTTAATAGCTGTACCAGGCAGGTGCCAAGAAGGCCTATTCCTGGAAGTAAATATTGCTGCAAAACACAGAGGAAAGTTTGTGTCTTGAAGTAGCATGCATTCTAGGTTCCATTTTGAGCTTACAGTTATTTTTGGAAGAAGCAGCCAGTTAATATCTACAACCAGAATGTAGTTAATGAAAAACAAAACAATGTTATTGTTGTTGAATTAATAGAATATTGTTATTATCCATTTGTTCCTTTACAGATCTTATGGAAGACCCAATAACCTCTAATGTTCAATCTCCATGGACACCTGCCTCCACAAGTCCTTGGATAATAACATGAGAAGCTTTACAACTGCGACAAAAATAAATGATCTTTTCCTTAAGGGCCTGAAGAGTAAATGTAGCGTGCGACTGGAGTCATATGTACACTCTATCAAAAGGGATGGCAGATTCCACTCTGCAAACGGCATTAGCAATCCAGCTGAGTGTTTACAACAGTTCAACTGGTTTATAATCTTTTTTTTTTAGAACAGTCCACAGATGACCAGCTTTAGTACAATGATTGGATTTGGAGTCACTGCTTCTGGTTTACTGAGCTGTGCCATAACCATTATATTATCATAGACTACTGACAATTTTCTCCAACACGAAAAAAGAATTGCAATGTGCAAGATCTCATAAAAATGATACAGCTTAGTTGTGGTAATGCATATGTTTAACATGTTTGAAGTGCTTTTGCATCTTCTCCTCTGCACTAAGTACATGCTCTTTTACTAAGTACAGTGAATTCTGGTTTATTGGGCCATTGGTTAATTGGGACAGCTCATATTTGGCACAACACTTAAAGAACAAAAATTAATCAAGAAAACCGCCAGGCCACTAAATCATCTATGCTGCTTTGTGTTTGGGTCAAGCCTCCGCTACATTTCCTGACATTACTGTACTGGCAATTATGTCCATATGTCCATTAAGCAACTTGCTCTCACCTTATCAAAGGATATTTACTTTACCCTACACATCCCCACTGAACCCCCCCCCCACCAGCGTCACTCCTTTTGAAAACTAATTTGCTTTTTTGTTTACCAGATATGAAACGTTCACCGCTTTTCCTTCCACAATGTTGCCTGACCTGCTAAGTGTTCCCAGTGTTTTCTTCCTTTGTTTCAGACTCCCAGCATCTGCAGAATTTTGATCTTGCGAGTGCTTGTCTTCATGGCTGCTGATATCCCAAGCATCAGGAGATCAGCTGGGTCTGACCACCTTGGACCTCAGAAACACAAACCTCTTGACCTGAGGAGACGGCAGTCATAAATGACCACGTTCAAATAATGAATGTTTCACACACCAGCAGGCATTCTGGTGCATTATCAAGTTGTATTCAATGGCTGGTAGCACTCACGCTAATGAGATGAGTTTGGGCAAGCAGACAACCCAATTAGATCCATAGCAAGTCCACACAACAGGAAGTCCTGTTGTTGCAGGCACAGGAAAACAGAATAATTTCAGGAAGGAAAGAGTTCATTTAGCCTACCTAGTTCATACCAGTTCCAGACAATAGAAAACTCAATATTAAACTTCATATGCCCACCCATTCCATTCACTCTGTCTACATATCCTGGATGTCCGGTACTATCTTCAGTACACATTTTTGAGTCAGCTAGAGAGATGGAAGTCATGTCTACTACACCCAGGCTCAAGCCATTAATATATGTTATGTCCTAGAAGTTGCCCCCCGCCCCAGGGAACTCCATGACGCACTTCATTTCAATCAAAAAAGCAACCCTGTTTAATTTGATTTCCACTATACCTATTTGAAAAATATAGGTTAAATACCCCTTATCCGAAATTCCAAAGTGCAAAAACCTCTGAAATCTGAATTTTTTTTGAGCACTGACATGATACCAAAAATAGAAAATTACACAAAGAACTACGAAGGATCCCAGGCGATGCATGGGTCTCTGCTCACCACAAACTGTTCTGACAGGTGATCTCGCATATGTAATGAAGTAAATAAAAAACATAAAAGCACTGCATAAGGTGAAAAATGAAGATCACGTATTGTATTGAAAGGGTGGACTTGTCGGCGTCGGAGTGAACATATGCTGATCAATGGTATGCTGATAATGGAAGCTAGCAAAGATCTATCATGACAAACTGAAAACTGAAGGAATTTCTGAATATTCCCCAGGCTGGTTGCAGAAATTTAAGAAAAGGAGCGGCTTTGAATTTTTAAAGATTTGTAGAAACACAGAAAATAGGTGCAGGAGTAGGCCATTCGGCCCTTCGAGCCTGCACCTCCATTTATTATGATCATGGTTGATCATCCAACTCAGAATCCCGCCCCAGCCTTCCCTCCATACCCCCTGATCCCCGTAGCCACAAGGGCCATATCTAACTCCCTCTTAAATATAGCCAATGAACTGCCCTCAACTGTTTCCTGTGGCAGAGAATTCCACAGATTCACCACTCTCTGTGTGAAGAAGTTTTTCCTAATCTTGGTCCTAAAAGGCTTCCCCTTTATCCTCAAACTGTGACCCCTTGTTCTGGACTTCCCCAACATCGGGAACAATCTTCCTGCATCTAGCCTGTCCAATCCCTTTAGGATTTTATACGTTTCAATCAGATCCCCCCTCAATCTTCTAAATTCCAACGAGTACAAGCCCAGTTCATCCAGTCTTTCTTCATATGAAAGTCCTGCCATCCCAGGAATCAATCTGGTGAACCTTCTTTGTACTCCCTCTATGGCAAGGATGTCTTTTCTCAGATTAGGGGACCAAAACTGCACACAATACTCCAGGTGTGGTCTCACCAAGGCCTTGTACAACTGCAGTAGTACCTCCCTGCTCCTGTACTCGAATCCTCTCGCTATAAATGCCAGCATACCATTCGCCTTTTTCACCGCCTGCAGTACCTGCATGCCCACTTTCAATGACTGGTGTATAATGACACCCAGGTCTCGTTGCACCTCCCCTTTTCTTAATCGGCCACCATTCAGATAATAATCTGTTTTCCTATTTTTGCCACCAAAGTGGATAACTTCACATTTATCCACATTAAATTGCATCTGCCATGAATTTGCCCACTCACCCAACCTATCCAAGTCACTCTGCATCCTCTTAGCATCCTCCTCACAGCTAACACTGCCACCCAGTTTCGTGTCATCCGCAAACTTGGAGATGCTGCATTTAATTCCCTCATCCAAGTCATTAATATATATTGTAAACAACTGGGGTCCCAGCACTGAGCCTTGCGGTACCCCACTAGTCACCGCCTGCCATTCTGAAAAGGTCCCGTTTATTCCCACTCTTTGCTTCCTGTCTGCTAACCAATTCTCCATCCACATCAATACCTTACCCCCAATACCATGTGCTTTAAGTTTGCACACTAATCTCCTGTGTGGGACCTTGTCAAAAGCCTTTTGAAAATCCAAATATACCACATCCACTGGTTCTCCCCATCCACTCTACTAGTTACATCCTCAAAAAATTCTATGAGATTCGTCAGACATGATTTTCCTTTCACAAATCCATGCTGACTTTGTCCGCTCATTTCACCGCTTTCCAAATGTGCTGTTATCACATCTTTGATAACTGACTCCAGCAGTTTCCCCACCACCGACGTTAGGCTAACTGGTCTATAATTCCCCGGTTTCTCTCTCCCTCCTTTTTTAAAAAGTGGGGTTACATTAGCCACCCTCCAATCCTCAGGAACTAGTCCAGAATCTAACGAGTTTTGAAAAATTATCACTAATGCATCCACTATTTCTTGGGCTACTTCCTTAAGCACTCTAGGATGCAGACCATCTGGCCCTGGGGATTTATCTGCCTTCAATCCCTTCAATTTACCTAACACCACTTCCCTACTAACATTATTTCGCTCAGTTCCTCCATCTCACTGGACCCTCTGTCCCTTACTATTTCTGGAAGATTATTTATGTCCTCCTTAGTGAAGACAGAACCAAAGTAATTATTCAATTGGTCTGCCATGTCCTTGCTCCCCATAATCAATTCACCTGTTTCTGTCTGCAGGGGACCTACATTTGTCTTTACCAGTCTTTTCCTTTTTACATATCTATAAAAGCTTTTACAGTCAGTTTTTATGTTCCCTGCCAGTTTTCTCTCATAATCTTTTTTTCCCCTTCCTAATTAAGCCCTTTGTCCTCCTCTGCTGAACTCTGAATTTCTCCCAGTCCTCAGGTGAGCCACTTTCTCTGGCTAATTTGTATGCTTCTTCTTTGGAATTGATACTATCCCTAATTTCTCTTGTCAGCCACGGGTGCACTACCTTCCTTGATTTATTCTTTTGCCAAACTGTGGTGCTAAAGCGTCTGCTGATCACAAAGCAGCAGAGAAATTCATTAATGAGTTTGCCAAGATTGTCGCTAATAAATTGTCTAGTACATTGAATGGCTGCATGAGTACATATGTGGGATGAACAAGTGTGAGACAAAGACTGCTTACTGGTAGCACACAAATTCAAAGTTGGGATGATGGTGATGCCAAATAGCCACTGACTTTCTACCTGTGTGGCTGAGGTAGTGGCTGTTACTAAAAATATTACATACAGCTTACCTCCTGGGTGTATGTATAAGCTGTATATGTAATATAAATGGATTTTCTGTTTAGACGTGTCTCATCTCCCAAGGCATCTCATCATATAGATGCAAATATTCCAAAATCCAAAACCCAAAACACAGCAGGGCCCAAGAATTTCGGATAAGGAGTGCTCAACCTGTCCTAATATACTGTACAAACCCTGAGAAATCCATCATACACTTACCTTCATTGTATTAATGAACGCGCTCTCTTTCTGGTTACTTAGCTAGCATTCTCTCTTGGCCTCTTTATTCCATGGCCTTCATTCTGTATGATATAGATATTGTGACTTTTTATCAAAGACATATTGGGACTTAACATATACCACATCTCCTTCATTGACTCATAAAGATGTAGAGTCACAAAAACATACAGGAGGGGAATAGGCCTCCAACTCCACACTGACCATCAACCACTCATTTACATCATAGAGCCCCATTTCATTATTCTCCCTGCACTCTCATCGTTCTCTCCCCACTGTCTAAATTTTCTTTCCAGATTCTACCACTTTCTGATACACTGGTGTAAATTTACAGTAGAAATTTAACTGGCCAATCAGCTTGATATTTGGAATATGGGAGGAAAGCAGAGTACTTGAGAGTAAACAGAAAGAATGTGCAAGCTCCGTACAGAAAGCAGTTGAGGACAGTATAGGATTTATCTTTATTTGAACAATTGCTGTTTTCCAATGCGAGACATTTCCCCTAAACCTACTGATCTCCGGTAGATTGTAGCTAATACCTTTGCAATTCCCTCCCTTACTTTCCTCATCAACGTGAAGCCCATCAAATCTGCGCATGGTGCTTTATCCATTGTGAATGCAATTCCTATTTTCTCTCTCTATCCATTTTTAGCCCAAACAGAATTTCAATTTACACCTTCCATTGCTAAGATTTCAGCAGCATCTTCTTCCTTTAAGAAGTTGAAAGTTCAAAGTAAATTTAGTTTCAAAGTACTTGTATGTCACCAAATATTACCTTCAGATTTATTTTCTTGCAGGCATTCACAGCTGAACAACAGAATCAATGAAAAACTACTCACTAAGACCAACAATTAATGAATGTGCGAAAGAAGACAAACTGTGCAAATACAAAAAAAAAGTTAATAAGTACATAGAACATAGAATAGTATAGCACAGTACAGGCCCTTCAGCCCACATTGTTGTGCTCACCCTCGAACCCTGCCTCCCATATAACCCACTACCGTAAATTCCTCCATATACCTATCTAGTAGTCTCTTAAGTTTCACTAGTGTATCTGTCTCCACCGCTGACTCAGGGAGGGTATTCCACGCACCAACCACTCTCTGAGTAAAAAACCTTCCTCTAATATCCCCCTTGAACTTCCCACCCCGTACGTTAAAGCTATGTCCCCTTGCATTGAGCGGTGGTGCCCTGGGGAAGAGGTGCTGGCTGTCCATTCTATCTATTCCTCTTAATATCTTGTATACCTCTATCATGTCTCCTCTCATCCTCTTTCTCTCCAAAGAGTATAGCCCTAGCTCCCTTAATCTCTATCATAATGCATACTCTATAAACCAGGCAGCATCCTGGTAAATCTCCTCTGTACACTTTCCAATGTTTCCACATCCTTCCCTTAGTGAGGCGACCAGAACTGGACACAGTACTCCAAGTGTGGCATAACCAGAGTTTTATAGAACTGCATCATTACATCGCGACTCTTAAACTATATCCCTCGACTTATGAAAGCTAACACCCCATAAGCTTTCTTAACTACCTTATCCACCTGTGAGGCAACTTTCAGGGATCTGTGGACATGTACCCCCAGATCCCTCTGCTCCTCCACACTACCAAGTATCCTGCCATTTACTTTGTACTCTGCCTTGGAGTTTGTCCTTCCTAAGTGTACCGCCTCACACTTCTCCGGGTTGAACTCCATCTGCCACTTCTCAGCCCACTTCTGCATCCTATCAATGTCTCTCTGCAATCTTCGACAATCCTCTACACTATCTACAACACCACCGATCTTTGTGTCATCTGCAAACTTGCCAACCCATCTTTCTATCCCCACATCCAGGTCGTTAATAAAAATCACGAAAAGTAGAGGTCCCAGAACAGATCCTTGTGGGACACCACCAGTCACAATCCTCCAATCCGAATGTACTCCCTCCACCACCACCCTCTGCCTTCTTCAGCAAGCCAATTCTGAATCCACCTGGCCAAACTTTCCTGGGTCCCATGCCTTCTGACTTTCTGAATAAGCCTACCATGTGGAACCTTGTCAAATGCCTTACTAAAATCCATGTAGATCACATCCATTGCACTACCCTCATCTACATGCCTGGTCACCTCCTAAAAGAACTCTATCAGGCTTGTTCGACACGATCTGCCCTTCACAAAACCAGGCTGACTGTCCCTGGTCAGACCATGATTCTCTACATGCCCATAGATCCTATCTCTAAGAATCTTTTCCAACAGCTTTCCCACCACAGATGTAAGGCTCACTGGTCTATTATTACCCAGACTATCCCTACTACCTTTTTTGAACAAGGGGACAACATTTGCCTCCCTCCAATCCTCCGGTACCATTCCCGTAGACAACAAGGACATAAAGTTCCTAGCCAGGGTCTCAGCAATCTCTTCCCTCGCCTCGTGGAGCAGCCTGGGGAATATTCCATCTGGCCCCGGAGACTTATCCGTCCTAATGTATTTTAGTAACTCTAACACTTCCTCTCCCTTAATATTAACATGCTCCAGAACATCACCCTCACTCATATTGTCCTCACCATCATTGTTCCTTCTCACTGGTGAATACCAAAGAGAAATATTCATTGCGGATCTCGCCCACTGCCACAGCCTCCAGGCATATATTCCCACCTTTATCTCTAATCAGTCCTACCTCATAGTCATAGTCATACCTTTTTGATCCCGGGGGAAATTGGATTTTCGTTACAGTTGCTCCATAAATAATAAATAGTAATAAAATCATAAATAGTCAACAAGTAATATGTAAATTATGCCAGGAAATAAGTCCAGGACCAGCCTATTGGCTCAGGGTGTCTGACCCTCCAAGGGAGGAGTTGTAAAGTTTAATGGCCACAGGCAGGAATGACTTCCTATGACGCTCTGTGTTGCATCTCGGTGGAATGAGTCTCTGGCTGAATGTACTCCTGTGCCCACCCAGTACATTATGTAGTGGATGGGAGACATTGTCCAAGATGGCATACAACTTGGACAGCATCCTCTTTTCAGACACCACCGTCAGAGAGTCCAGTTCCAACCCCACAACATCACTGGACTTACGAATGAGTTTGTTGATTCTGTTGGTGTCTGCTACCCTCATCTGCTGCCCCAGCACACAACAGCAAACATGATAGCACTGGCCACCACAGACTCGTAGAACATCCTCAGCATCGTCCGGCAGATGTTAAAGGGCCTCAGTCTCCTCCAGAAATAGAGATGGCTCTGACCCTTCTTGTAGACAGCCTCAGTGACCAGCCCAGTTTATTGTCAATTCGTATCCCCAGATATTTGTAATCCTCCACCATGTCCACCCTGACACCCTGGATGGAAACAGGGGTCACCAGTACCTTAGCTCTCCTCAGGTCTACCACCAGCTCCCGAGTCTTTTTCACATTAAGCTGCAGATAATTCTGCTCACAGCATGTGACAACGTTTCCTACCGTTGCCCTGTACTCAGCCTCATCTCCCTTGCTGTGCTTCCAACTACCTTCACTCCTGTCATCCTTGTGTTCTTCACATAATTGAAGAATGCCTTGGGGTTCTCCTTTACCCTACTCACCAAGGACATCTCATGCCACCTTCTTTCTCTTCTCAGCCCTTTCTTAAGCTCTTTTCTTGCTTCCCTATATTCCTCAATAGACCCATCTGATCCTTGCTTCCTAAACCTCATGTATGCTGCCTTCTTCCACCTGACTAGATTTTCCACCTCACTTGTCACCCATGGTTCCTTCACCCTACCATTCTTAGAACAGAGAACATAGAACATAGAATAGTACAGCACAGTACAGGCCTTTCAGCCCACAATGTTGTGCTGACCTTCAAACCCTGCCTCCCATATAAGCCCCACCTTAATTTCCTCCATATACCTGTCTAGTAGTCTCTTAAACTTCACTAGTGTATCTGCCTCCACCACTGACTCAGGCAGTGCATTCCACGCGCCAACCACTCTCTGAGTAAAAAACCTTCCTCTAATATCCCCCTTGAACTTCCCATCCCTTACCTTAAAGCCATGTCCTCTTGTATTGATCAGTGGTGCCCTGGGGAAGAGGTGCTGGCTATCCACTCTATCTATTCCTCTTATTATCTTGTACACCTCTATCATGTCTCCTCTCATCCTCCTCCTCTCCTCCTCCTCCTCTCCAAAGACTAAAGCCCTAGCTCCTTTAATCTCTGATCATAATGCATACTCTCTAAACCAGGCAGCATCCTGGTAAATCTCCTCTGTACCCTTTCCAATGCTTCCACAACTGGACACAGTACTCCAAGTGTGGCCTAACCAGAGTTTTATAGAGCTGCATCATTACATCACGACTCTTAAACTCTATCCCTCGACTTAAGAAAGCTAACATCCCATAAGCTTTATTAACTACCCTATCCACCTGTGAGGCAACTTTCAGGGATCTGTGGACATGTACCCCCAGATCCCTCTGTTCCTCCACATTACCAAGTATCCTGCCATTTACTTTGTACTCTGCCTTGGAGATTGTCCTTCCAAAGTGTACCACCTCACACTTCTCTGGGTTGAACTCCATCTGCCACTTCTCAGCCCACTTGTGCATCCTATCAATGTCTCTCTGCATTCTTCGACAATCCTCTACACTATCTACAACACCACCAACCTTTGTGTCACCTGTAAACTTGCCAACCCACGCTTCTACCCCAACATCCAGGGCGTTAATAAAAATCACGAAAAGTAGAGTTCCAGAACAGAACAGAATCCTCCAATCTGAATGTACTCCCTCCACCACGACCCTCTGTCTTCTGCAGGCAAACCAATTCTGAATCCACCTGGCCAAACTTCCCTGGATCCCATGCCTTCTGACTTTCTGAATAAGCCTACTGTGTGGAACCTTGTCAAATGCCTTACTAAAATCCATGTAGATCACATCCACTGCACTACCCTCATCGATATGCCTGGTCACCTCCTCAAAGAACTCTATCAGGTTTGTTAGATACGATCTGCCCTTCAAAAAGCCATGCTGACTGTCCCTGATCAGACCATGATTCTCTAAATGCCGAGAGATCCTATCTCTAAGAATCTTTTCCAACAGCTTTCCCACCACAGTCATAAGGCTCACTGGTCTATAGTTACCCGGACTATCCCTACTACCCTTTTTGAACAAGGCGCCAACATTCGCCTCCCTCCAATCCTCCGGTACCATTCCCGTGGACAACGAGGACATAAAGATCCTAGCCAGAGGCTCAGCAATCTCTTCCCTCGCCTCGTGGAGCAGCCTGGGGAATATTCCGTCAGGCCCCGGGGACTTATCCGTCCTAATGTATTTTAACAACTTCAACACCACCTCTCCCTTAAAATCAACATGCTCCAGAACATCAACCTCACTCATATTGTCCTCACCGTCATCAAGTTCCCTCTCATTGGTGAATACCGAAGAGAAGTATTCATTGAGGACCTCGCTCACTTCCACAGCCTCCAGGCACATCTTCCCACCTTTATCTCTAATCGGTCCTACCTTCACTCCTGTCATCCTTTTGTTCTTCACATAATTGAAGAATGCCTTGGGGTTTTCCTTTACCCTACTCGCCAAGGCCTCCTCATACCCCCTTCTTGCTCTCCTCAGCCCCTTCTTAAGCTCCTTTCTTGCTTCCCTATATTCCTCTATAGACCCATCTGATCCTTGCTTCCTAAACCTCATGTATGCTGCCTTCTTCCACCTGACTAGATTTTCCACCTCACTTGTCACCCATGCTTCCTTCACCTTACCATTCTTTATCTTCCTCACCGGGACAAATTTATCCCTAACATCCTGCAAGAGATCGCTAAACATCGACCACATGTCCATAGTACATTTCCCTGCAAAAACATCATCCCAATTCACACCTGCAAGTTCTACCCTTATAGCCTCATAATTTGCCCTTCCCCAATTAAAAATTTTCCTGTCCTCTCTGATTCTATCCTTTTCCATGATAATGCTAAAGGCCAGGGAGCGGTGTTCACTGTCCCCCAGATACTCACCCACTGAGAGATCTGTGACCTGACCCGGTTCATTACCTACTATCTAGTATGGCATTCCCCCGAGTCGGCCTGTCAACATACTGTAAGTAAATAATACTAAGAACAAGGTTGAAGGAAAGTAATCACTTATTACTTCTGCCTCCCGGAAGAGTTTTATTTCCCGTCTGGTTTCTTTCTACGTCCCAATTTCCACTCCCCACTGTGTTACAGCCTTTTCTGAACCATATGCCTATGGATACCCTTTTCTGCTTCCTGCATGTTTTTTTCTCATTCTCTCTACTTATCTGTCTTTTATTTCCATTTATCTTCCATAATCAGTCTCTCACTTGTGTTAACAATCTGACATCTGTGATACCCTGTTAAAAATCTGGCAGCTGTCACAATGCAGCATAACATCTCGACGGGACTGTGCAACACACCAACGTCTTACGTTAACATTTACCCTTACATGTATACAATCCAAGGTAAACATGTTTAGCACAGAGGCTGCCTCTGCATATTTATTCAGACTCTGTCCTCAAACAAATACCAATATATGAGAGTGTTGGTGGTAAACCATTCAGGTGAGAGGGAGCACTGCGTAAGTTCTTACTGTGCCAGAATCGCAGCTTGCTTAGGGCAGCAAGAAACAACTGCATGTGTACTCACTGCAGTTCTGTATTCTGCTGGTGACTGGATACAAGGGACATAACATTTGCAGATCAGCATTGCCGCAGGATCAACAAATTCATGCTACTTCCATTTTTAGCTTTTCTACAAAGAGGTGGAACAGCTGCAGCCTGCTGGCCAGAGCAGCAGGTGAGGCAGGCTGCATCAGTCAATTGCTATAGAGCACCAGCTCAGATAGTGGCTCCACAGGTGAAGAGGTTTCATACAGTCAGAAGAGAGTGATAAGACACAGAAACAGGCCTTTTAAGTTAACTTGTCAGTGCTGTCCAAGATATCTTTCGGAGCTAGTTCCATTTGCTTGCATTTGGCTCATATCCCTCTAAACCTTTCCTATCCATGTACCCGTATCTGTTGTATAAGAGATAAATGTATCATGACTGGAAGCACCAGCTGATAATGGCTACAGTCATATTGAGATACTGCCTTTCCTTCCAGTGTAACATCAATGTTCTTATGTCGTATGCCTCAGCTAATAAAGAAAAGCATCCTGTCTTCCTTTTCAATCACCTTCTTGACCTGTCTCACTAGCTTTACAAACCTGTGGACATCCTTCTTAAAAACATTGTTGTCTTCCCTTTTTCCTGAGGAAGGTTGAAAGCATTATTAAGAATATTACCAACATCCCCTGCCTCCATATTCAACTTTCATTTTTAGTCCCTGATAGACCTTAATCTTTTCACAGCTATACTCTAACACTATGCATATATATAAAGAGATAATTGGATTTTTTTTTTACTTTCCAGTTTTTTTCTTAGTCTCTCCTGCCTTTATAGTTTCCCTTTTAATTTCACCCCTACACGTTCTGCTAGGTTTTCTATTATCTTAAGCTCTCAATATCTCAAATAAGCTTTGTTTTATAACTTTTACTTACCCTCAATGCACTTTGACATTTTCATTGAGGGAACATGTTGACCCCAATTCCTTTAAATCCTCATCTCATGATTCCTTTCATTTTGCTTGTTCCAATCCACTTACGCTAAATTATTTCTCAGACTTGTAAAAAATGGCCTAATCCCTGTTCAGAGCCCTTATTTTCACCAACAAAAATGTGGCAGTCTACAGCAGGAGGTGCGAGAGCTCAAGGCCTGGTGCCAGGCAAATGACCACTTTCTCAATGTCAACGAGACAAAGGAGATGGTTATCAACTTCAGGAAAACCTGCAAAAGAAATTTAAAGCTGCTCCATGCATCACCGGCACCAGCTTAACCGGCATCAGAACGTATCCAGAAAGGTGCTGGAAAAAGAACAGCAATAGCACTCACTCTGCATGTTGACTGTTCGTCCCACTCCCATTGAATTCACGTTTAATTTTCATTCAATCATACATGAATAACCACGAATACAGCCGAACGAAACAGCGTTACTCCGGCCCAAGGCCCAGTCTTCACAGCTCCCCCACTATCAGTGGATTAGACTTGCAACATTCTACATCAACAATGTCCAAGAGGGTCTTGCGATCACAAGAAAAGCAACTAAAACAATCACTTGCTGTTAGACTGCACACCGCCTTCGCATACTGACTTTTCTGATGCAGGCAGCAGCACCAAGCCCAGCTCCTCCATCTCCTCTGCCAACAAGCATTGCTGGGGTACACCTGCAGAGCTCCAAGTTCTCAATGTCCAGCAGGGTGTTTGCAATCATAAAAACAATACATTTACAAAAGACAATAACACCTCTGGTTGGCACTGTAGAAGCCGCTGTGCCTGAGCACATCAGAAACCCAACTTCCCATTAGGGAAGAGGCGACGCAGCAACCAGACCAAGAGCACTAGGCTCAAAAAAACAGTTACTTCCTCCAAGCTATCAGGCTGATCAACACCTTCCCCCCGTTAACCCACCACCTCTATGTATACAGGCTCAGTCTGTGTGTACAACAGTTACCTGTATATTGTGTTTTATAGGAATTCTTTTCATAGTTATATTTATTGTGCTTTTTGCTTCTTATTATTGTGTTTTTTATGCTTATTGTGCTTTTTTCCTGCTCATCAGATCCAGAGTAACAATCATTTTGTTCTGCTTTACACTCGTGATCAGGAGAATGCCAATAAATAATCTTGAATTTTGAATTTTT
This sequence comes from Mobula hypostoma, assembly GCF_963921235.1. Classification (NCBI taxonomy): domain Eukaryota; kingdom Metazoa; phylum Chordata; class Chondrichthyes; order Myliobatiformes; family Myliobatidae; genus Mobula; species Mobula hypostoma. The sequence continues at coordinate 149,298,067 of NC_086102.1, forward strand.
TGTTCTTTTCTGTAAATGTACTAAGTATAACTGAATTAAGATCACCACCACTGAAATATAAGTGCCCTTCATCCTGCCAACTTAATTCCCTGCACTTGATGCATCTTTTGAATACCTTCAGCTTCCCATGGACCATAATTTATCCTGCAATAAAAATCCTTGTGAATACAATTTCGAAATTCAATGCCCTCGGTATTCTTTACATTCTTTACAGTGACTATATTCCAGCAAATATTAGATTAACAAAGCACAAAATGAATGCTTCTGTAAATTGGAACAACTTGGGCCATGTTGTTATGAGCTGAAAGAGCATTAAGTCTTCTTCTGGTATGATGTGTAACCATTCCTGAAATAGTCAATCGTTATGAAGTTACTTGTACTACATAATGGAGTTTGGGCTCAGATAGTTACCGATGTTACAGCAGCAACCAGCTGTTGTAATGGTCCTTTGAAGTAAGTCATGCATATTGTTCAAAGGCTTAAAATGCTGATTTGCTGCAGAAGCAGAGCTCCTTCAAATGTAGTACAGAGTTATGCACATTAGCATAACTAGTAATCATTGAGTTGAGATGCCTTTGGAAATATGAGGGTGACATCAAATTCGCAATTATGCTGACAGATGTCAACCATTAGGACATCTGTCATTGAAATGTCGTGGTGTTTTGAAGAATCACAGAAGGGTGGAGATAGCTGCATCTGTCTGAAGCACGTCATTGCACAGCTCCAGTGCCACATTTCTTTCACAGAGGTTCTGTGGGAGCACAAGGACCTGAGTATAGTAATCAAAGCTATAATTGAAGAGAATGATCTGGCAAGTGGACTGCAGTGTCAAATGAAAGTCAAGAACAAATGCAGACACTGTAAATCCGAAATACAAAATGCTGAAGGGACTGTATGTCCATAAAGCGGCAGCTGTGGAAAGAGAAGCTGAGTTAAAGTTCAAGGTTGAAGACTCTTCATCAGAACAGGAGCATTTGATCTGAAACTGACAAAGAGCCTCTGATGTGGAATTTTAATGCTGTTTCTCAGATCTGCTGAGTGGTTCCCGCTTTTTCTAAAATGGGATGTTTGATGAGCACCTGTAAGGTTTATTACTGGGAAGAGTTGCTTATATTGAGGCTAATCAGCCTCCATGATGAATTCATGATGTAGTTGGCATTGGCTTGGAAAGAGTAGGCAGTGTGTTCAATGAGGAACAGCAGATATACTTTACCAAGTCTGATGGTTGTGATAATGAATGGACTTACTCAATTAAATCTTTGTTACTGATTAATCATTTGTTGTGATATCAGGCTGAATCTGAGAATTGTATTAGCAGCTTCAGCCTACTGCTTATAGGAGAGAAAGCCTGTGCCTGTTTTAAGCTCAGTAACTTTCTGGCAATCGTTACTAGTTGCAATACAGTTATGGTATTATGCAGCCATAAATGATGGTATCACACTGACTTAAGACCACTTGTTATCTGCTGTTGAGACTTCAACGTCTGGCTGTTCAGAAGAGTACGCAAGAAACGTTGGATGTTATAGGGCTTATGGGGGCCTTTTTGTCATGAAACAGTCAAAGAAGAGTGCTCTCTTCAGGGCAGACAGATTCTGCTTTTGACCATCTGAACTGGGTACCTCTTTCTTTTTGTCTTTCTTCACTACCTCAAGCCTCCAGTGCTGTTTTCACCCTGTTGGTCCTCATCCTGATCTACCTTAGCATTTATTGACTAGTCCTACCTGATGGTCAAGATATGCACCTCAATAAAATGGAAGAGACTCTGGTTAGTGAATGCTGCTAAGCAATGATTTGGCAAAGCTTCTGGCGATGACATACTGTAGCTGTGATTTTAGCGTTGCTCATCTTTGTGGCTGTGATCGGAATGATCAACCATTTGAGCAGAGGATAGCCCTTGTCTGCCAAAATCCATCCTCAGAACATTGTAACCCCTGAAATGTAAGCGCTAGGTGTGATTCCCTAAGAATGAATGGACAGTGTCTTAACTTAATACCAGTAGTCCTTTGTGTTCCCACTTATCTCCCTTCAGAAATGGTCTCCAATCTTCACACTCCTCTCCCCCACCCTGTTCCATCTGCCTCTCCTCATTTTTTCTCTTTGTCTGCCTCCACCTATTATTCACCTGTTAACTCCACCCCTACTCCCTTCCCTACCTGGCACAAACTGCCTCACGTCTCCTTTCTCAGCACACATCTGTTCCTCTGTCCGCACTGGCCATCTCACCTCTCCTCTCAAAGTCCTGATGCAGGGTTTCATCCTGAAACATGAACGATTCCTTTCCTCCCACTTGTACTGCTCGACCCGTTGAGTTGCTCCAGTGGATTTTTTTATTGCAGTGGATAGTGAGAGCTGCCAGCACATCCCTCTGAACCTCTACTACTAATTGTCTTCCTGTTAGTGAGAGTTGGTGGGATATGGTTGGGAGCCATAATGGTGACATGGTGCAATGCCCAAGTGTCCTCACTGAGAAAGCCTGCAATGGCAGCAGATGCCCAAGGTCAGTCTGCCCCTTCAGTGCCTCAGAGGGAAGTTTGGTTTTGTGGAACAGAGCATACCAACTTCACCTTTTGCAGCAGCAAAAATCCACCTGTGACATACCAGCTGAAGCAATTCTGAGGCGTCACGGTAACCTGTCTCAATGACTATCATCTAGTATAACCTACAGTATAACTGTAATGAAGTGCTTTGAGTGGCTGATGATGAAACGCATCAACTCCTGCCTGAGAAGCAACTTGGATCCAGTCCAATTTGCCTACTGGAGCAAGAGATCCGCAGCAAATCCCATTTCACAAGGAGGTATTGCGGCTCAGTGTTGAAGCTTATTAATTAGTTTTGTGGGGGTTGATAGTGTTGTGGAGAACTACCTTGTGACTGCGAACACAAAATACTCTGCAGATGCTGGGGTCAAAGCTACACTCACAACACACTGGAGGAACTCAACAGGTCGGGCAGCATCCTTGGAAACGATCAGTCAACGTTTCAGGGCAGAACCCTTTGTCAGGACTGTAGAGGGAAAGGGCAGAGACCTTGTAAAGAAGGTGGGGGGAAGGTGGGAAGGAGAAGGCTGGAAGGTTCGAGGTGAAAAACCAGTAAGGGGAAAGTTAAGGGGGTGGAGGCGGGGAGGCAGGGAGGTGATAGGCAGGAAAGGTGAAGAAGGAATAGGGGAAAACACAATGGGTAGTAGAAGGAGGCAGAACCATGAGGGAGGTGATAGGCAGCTGGGGAAGGGGGCAGAGTGAAATAGAGATAGGGAAGGGAGGGGGAGGGAATTACTGGAAGTTGGAGAATTCTATTGTAACGTTCAGTTATATTGGCTCGTGTATGTCTCGGGGAAATCTAGCCCAGCACCCGCCTCAACACTCCCCACAGGGTCAGTCGCCGCCCGAATCAATCACAAACATCAATCATCAGCCAGCACACCCAGTAAATTTTAACAAATACACTTCATAGATATTACTAATTTTATGACATTAATATACATTTGATACAGAGAGGAAAGTAATGAAAAAAAAAGGCGTCAACACTTATCAAAGTCCAAGTTCTTTGCGCGCTACGTTGGAGCTCAATTCGACTTCAGACGACCACCCGAATTCCGTCGACTCACAGCTCGGGACCACCCTGAGTGATCGACCGGAGCCTCTCCGCACGTCCGCGGTCTTCCTCGTCTCTCCTCCGACTCCCCGCCAAAACTCAGTCCACAGTCATATCATACAGCATGGTATCCGAAAACAAAATGATACATAACCACCCATTGGCTAATAGAACCCTGTTATCTCATTTTAAAGTAAAACAAACTGTTAGCGCAAACTCTCTTCAGCGTTAAAGCACAACAAAGCCGCATTCCCCAGATTAACATAACAAAGTCGCCATTTTAAATGTAACAAAAGAAAGACCCCGTACACTCTCCCCCCACCACAAAAAGTCATGCCCTCATGACATTAACAGAGTTCACCAGTGCTCCTTGTAAAACACAAAACCCCACCCAGGTGCATAAAGCAGTGACATAACTTTGCAGGGCAGTAGAGATCACACCCTGCTCTCCCAGCGCTATATAAGTGAGTCTTTCCGGGGGATGCCTACTCCTCTGAGGCCTCTGTACTTCCTCTGCTGACTCTCCCTGTTCAGACACCCCAGTTGACCCCTCGGGCCAATCTGTCGGACATTCCCCTTCACCGGGATCCCTCTGCCCCTGTGAGCCCTCTGGTTCGGGTTCTGCCTGCACCCTCTCCTCCCCCAATCCCGGCTGGACTACAGGCGGCTCTGCAACTCCCTCCCTCGGTTCCCCTGACTCAGTGATGGAAGGGCTAAGAGTCTCTTCTCCCGGCACCGGGGAATCAGCGAACGGAAGCAGGTACCACACGTCCGACTCATCATCTTCCGGTGACGTATCCCTTCTCGAGGTGGGGACCCGCCCCGTTTTCTTCGCAGAGAGCTCTTCCCGCGCCCCGCGCCCTCGCAGAGTCCTCGTGATAGGAGTAAACTCCCATTTGAGCTCTGGGTCCATCTTCACCTCTCGACCCAGAGGCAACAGGTGGTTCCGATGGAGTACCTTGACAGGCCCCTGCCCAGCCTCAGGTCTCACCCAGTAAACCGGGAGATTCGGCATCTGACTCTCCACCACATAGGGGGTGGCTGCCCAATGGTCCGCCAACTTGTGCTTACCCTGTAGTCCTAAATTCCGGATAAGGACTCGGTCTCCTAGCAATAGCTGGATGAACTTTACCTTCTGATCATACCTCCTTTTATTGTGCTGGTTCTGCTTGGTGGCTGCCGCCTCAGCCAACTCGTACGCCCTTCTCAACTCTCTCCTCATATCGGACACGTACTTCAGACATGGCTTCGAAGGTATTTCCCCCGCTTCAGTCCCAAAACACAGATCAATGGGCAACCTCGCTTCCCGCCCGAACATCAGATAGTAGGGCGAGTACCCCGTAGCATCATTGCGAGTACAATTGTAACAATGAACCAAATGGGCGATGTGCCAACTCCACTTACTCTTCTGTCCAATCTCCAAGGTGCCGAGCATGTCCAGCAGGGTCCAGTTAAACCTCTCGGGTTGAGGATCACCCTGCGGGTGATAGGGGGTGGTTCTGGACTTTTCAACCCCAAGCATATCCAGCAATTCATGTATAAGCCTGCTCTCGAAGTCCCGTCCCTGATCACTGTGGATCCGTCGGGGAAGGCCATAATGAACAAAGTACTTCTCCCATAACACCTTCGCCACTGTAGTCGCTTTCTGATCCTTAGTAGGAAAAGCCTGCGCATATCTAGTGTAGTGATCCGTGAGGACCAAGACATTCGCGGTATTGCTGGTGTCTGGCTCAATAGACAGGAAATCCATACACACCAGGTCCATGGGTCCCGCACTCTGCAAGTGGGATAACGGGGCCGCCTGCGCAGACAGGATCTTCCTCCTGACGCAACGGCTACAGGTCTTACAGCATTCTTCCACCTCCTCCCTCATCCGGGGCCAGTAAAACCGGTCCTTGACTAATCCATAGGTCTTCTCTACCCCCAAATGCCCGGAATCATCATGTAGTGCCTGGAGCACAGTCTTCCGATACTTCTCAGACATGACCAGCTGCCAGCGCCGGGGGTGGTCCGGGGGCGACGTGACCCAGTACAGGACGTGGTTCTTCAGCTTCAACCGGGGCCACTCCTTCAGTAGTAGGGGAACGGAGGCATGCTTCGCCTTCTCCACCTGCCCCATATCACCCTGGCTAACCGCGTACCAGATAGTGCCAATGCTTGGGTCATCACGCTGAGCCACCTCTACTTCCTGGGGACTCAACTCCGGCAGCTGCCTGTTCCTCAGAGCAGTCACATTACAGTAAACAGTGGGCAGCGCGACATCGTCAGCCCCCAGTTGATCTACTGCCCGATCCATTCCCATCTGTGCTCCCACTTCCCCGTCGCTCCCAACTTGACACATGGCCTTTACTCCCTGAGCGGGGACACTCTTCCATTCCTCGGCCGTGCCTGACTCGTCGTGCGCCCGACGAGACAGGGCATCTGCATCGATGTTCCGACTCCCCGGGCGGTACTTCAGGCTGAACTCATAGGCAGACAAGGCTGCTAACCACCGGTGCCCAGTAGCGTCCAGCTTCGCCGAGGTCAGGATATAAGTGAGGGGGTTGTTATCAGTTCTCACCTCAAACTGGGCCCCATATAGGTAGTCACTCAACTTGTCCACCACTGCCCATTTCAACGCCAAGAACTCCAGCTTGTGAGTGGGATAGTTTCTCTCAGATGGCGACAAACTCCGACTGACAAATGCCACCGGCCTCAATCCGTTTCCCTGTTCCTGGTACAGAACAGCCCCCAGACCCTCGTGACTGGCATCAATGTGTAGAACATACGGCTTCCGGGGATCAGCAAATGCCAACACTGGGGCCTGCGTCAGCACACTTTTTAGAGATTGGAACACCTCCTCACATTGAGCATCCCACCTCAATCCAAAAGGCTCTCCCGGGTTCAAGTATCCTCCTACCTCCGACCCTCGGTCTCCCTTCCTCCTCCTCCCCACAGGTGGATAGCCACACAGCAGCTGGTTCAATGGATGACTCATTTTCACATATCCTTTCACGAACCGCCGGTAATATCCGCAAAACCCCAAAAACAAGGGTAAGGCGTTCACCTTCTGAGGTCTCGGCCAGGTGGTGACTGCAGCTATCTTATCCGGATCGGTGGCCACTCCATTTCGCGAGATTATGTGCCCAACATAACTGACTGACGTCTGGCAGAACTGACATTTATCCAGGGAAAGTTTTAATCCTTCCTCCGTCAGCCAACTCAGCACCTTCAGCAGCCGCTCCTCATGTTCCTCCAACGTAGATCCAAACACTATCAGGTCGTCCAGGTACACCAATACCTCCAGTAGGTTCATATCCCCCACTGTCCGCTCCATGAGCCACTGCAAGGTGGCTGGGTCCCCCAAGATGCCTTGGGGCATTCGTTCGAACTGGAAAAACCCCAGGGGGCAGATAAAGGCTGTCTTCTCCTTATCAGTCTCGCTCATCGGAATCTGGTAATACCCACTCCACAAATCCAATACACTGAACCACTGTGCACCACTCAGGCAGCCAAGGCATCTTCCACCCTCGGGACCGTATATTGGTCTGGTACAGTGCGGCGATTCAGAGTCCTATAGTCCACGCACATGCGTACCTTCCCATTTTTCTTCCTTGCCACCACTATGGGGGACGCATAGGAGCTTCGGGACTCCACAATAATCCCTGCGTCTTTCAACTGCCGCACATCTTCCACCTCTGCTGGGGCCAACCGCCGCGACCTCTCCCTAAACGGGGTGTCATTTGTTACCCAAATGGTGTGCCGAGTGCTCTTGGAATACCCTACATCAAACTCGTCCTGAGAAAAGACATCCCCTAACTTCAGCATCTTCTCCACCAGCCTGCTCTTATACTCCGGCGGTACAGGGGAGTTTTCAAAATTAAAGGCCTCCTCGGTCGGCCGCCCCCCGTTTCCCAATAGTTTCCCTCCAGTGGGCTTCACGGGGGCGCTGGACATCACCGTCACCGGGAACAAGTGGGCGAGGGACATCCCGCGCTTAAAGGTGATCTCCCTCTCCGTTATGTTCCTTACCATCACCCCCATCCGCCGTGCCTGTACAGCTGAAGGCCTCTGCAATTCAGGTCTCACTAGCACCCCAGCCGGGAACCGGGACTCTCCTTCCAGGTCGTCGGGGGCGTCTACTAGCAGGGCCTCGCCCGGCGGTAATCCAGGGAATCTGGGGGTCCCCATCACTAATGCCGCCTCCCCTGGCCGTATCACCTTAGGCCTCGCCTGAGTGCACCACGCCGTCCCTTGTTTGCACTCAGGATCCAGCCCCTGGGGGTCACTCACTCCTTCGTACACCGCTCGGAATACAGGGTGTACCGAGAGGGTCTCCAAAAAGTTCTCCCCCCCCCTTCTTCTTACAGACTCCCAAGAGCCGTTGCACCAGAGGGGAGTTAGTCCCCACCAATAGGGCAGCACCACCGGTCTCCACCGGGTCCGGACAAACCAACACCAGCGTCTCAAAGGCTTCCGATACTCCCACATCTCCCTCCGAAAATTCTAATCTCACTGACAAGTATCCATCGTACGGGTAATCACCATCACTTATGCCCCAAATCCCCAATGCTTTAAACGGAGTGACTGCCAAATGTTTCAGATATTTGTTGTAGAACGACCGGTACAGTAAGGTAACCTGCGACCCAGTGTCAAGGATGGCTTTCGCAAAGATTCCCTCTATCCGTAGGGACACGCTGGAACGGGGTCCCACCAGTCCATCAGGAATTTGGGCTTGTTCTTTCTGGGGTTCCATAGCGGTTTTCTGGGAACGTGTTCCTCCCGAGACTCCAGTCCGTTCCCTCACTGAGCCTCTCCTAAGTTTCCCGACACCTCTCCCTTATTAGTGGCCCGCCCCCCCTCGGCGCATCTCGTCTCTCACAATCCTTCCGCAAGTGGCCAGCTTCCCCACAGCGGTAGCACGCCCCCGGCCACTCACATTCCCGGCGGAAATGCCCCTTTCTCCCACAGTTATAGCACCCACTACTCGCCGCCTCTCTCCTCCCGATACGGCGCCCCAGAGACCCCTTGGATTTATCTGGTCTCACCCCGACTACCACCTCCTGAACCGCTGAAGACCGTCCCTGAGGGTCCGAGCCCCCTGGTCGGCCCAAAGCACACTCCTCGGCCCGTACCTCTCGGATCAGCTGTCCGAATGATGGAGGGGGGCTCTGCTTAAATGACTGCCGTACACTCCAAGCCACTCTGTCATCCTCCCGGGAACCGCTACATATCTGGCTCATCCTTAACTCCGCCACTTCGTCCTCCTTCACTATCCCTCGTCGCAGCAACCCCGTAAGCTTTCCTTCCAGCCTGAAAGCATAGTCTGAGAGCTTTTCCCCTCTTCTCTGCCCCATCCGTTGAAACTCCGCTAAATGCCGCCAGGGATCCCCTGACAGTCCAAACACTTCCTCCAAAGCGTCCAAACACTCCGATAGGGAAGCCAAGGGGCGTGCCGCTCTCAGATCGCGGACCACCCGGGCCGCCCCGCCCCTTAAGCTTTCCACCAATCGCTGTCTCTGTTCCTCATCCGAAACTGGCCACACCTCTAACAATTGGGATGTATCTTCAACCCAGGTATCATAGTCATCCTCCCCTTCCGGGGTGGGCTTGGCTCCCGAGAAAATTCTCAGCTTCGGGCGGGGCCCCTCAACCCTTCTCGCCAGGGAGGTAATGGCAGCCGTTAACTCGGCAATCTCATCCCGCCCATGGGGGGCCGGGCCTGGCCAAACCTGCCCACTCCACACCTCCACCCCTGGCTACTGGCACCTCCCTTGGGGCCTCATCTAGCTCCTCCTCCTCCGGCACCTCCTCACTTGCGTCCTCGGGGAGAGTGTGGAGACCCCACGGCCCCGCCACCCCCGGGGCATGGACTGTCGCTGGTAGTTCCAAAGTCATGACGTTGGCACTCGTCCGCACCAACATCCAGCTAGCCTCCAGTTCTTTCCCAGCCCTTCCAGCTACAAGTTCTACCTGCCCGATACCTTTAATCAAACTCAACCCTCGCACCAGTACCTTTGCCGGAATGCGATAATCGACCCCGCTTACCACACATGCATGATTCACCGGTACCTCCTCCAATTCACACCAACTGACAATCTTATCTCGATCCATCTTCACACCACTTACCACAACGACAAGTACAACTTTCCCGAAAAGTCCAAATCCCAGACGGTAGCCCCCACTTGTAACGTTCAGTTATATTGCCTCGTGTATGTCTAGGGGAAATCCAGCCCAGCACCCGCCTCAACACTCCCCACAGGGTCGGTTGCCGCCCGAGTCAATCACAAACATCAATCATCAGCCAGCACGCCCAGTGAATTTTAACAAATACACTTTATAGATATTACTAATTCTATGACATTAATATACATTTGATACAGAGAGGAAAGTAATGAAAAAAAAAGGCGCCAACACTTATCAAAGTCCAAGTTCTTCGCGCGCTACGTTGGAGCTCAATTCGACTTCAGACGACCACCCGAATTCCGTCGACTCACGGCTCGGGACCACCCTGAGTGATCGACCGGAGCCTCTCCACACGTCCGCGGTCTTCCTCGTCTTTCCTCCGACTCCCCGCCAAAACTCAGTCCACAGTCATATCATACAGCATGGTATCTGAAAACAAAACGATACATAACCACCCATTGGCTAATAGAACTTTGTTATCTCATTTTAAAGTAAAACAAACTGTTAGCGCAAACTCTCTTCAGCGTTAAAGCACAACAAAGCCGCATTCCCCAGATTAACATAACAAAGTCGCCATTTTAAATGTAATAAAAGTAAGACCCCGTACACTATGTTCATACCAAGGGGCTAGAGACTACCTAGATGGTATATGAGGTGTTGCTCCTCCAATCTGAGTCGAGCACCTCCGCTCCATCCGCCACAACAGACAGGATCTCCCAGTTGCCACCCACTTCAACTCTGCTTCCCATTCCCATTCGGATATGTCCATACACGGCCTCCTCTACTGCCACGATGAGGCTAAACTCACCTCCCTCATGGTTCCGCCTCCATCTACTACCCATTGTGTTTTTCCCTATTCCGTCTTCACTTTTCCTGCCTATCAACTCCCTGCTTCCCCTCCCCCACCCCCTTATCTTTCCCCTTACTGGTTTTTCACCTGGAACCTTCCAGCCTTCTCCTTTCCACCCTCCCCCCACCTTCTTTATAGGGCCTCTGCCCCTTCTCCCAACAGTCCTGACGAAGGGTTCTGACCCGAAACGTTGACTGATCGTTTTCACAGATGCTGCCCGACCTGCTGAGTTCCTCCAGCGTGTTGTGAGTGTTAACTTGTGACTGCATTGCCTACCTGCACATCACACCTCTGAATTGGTTAGGAGATAGCTTGCTTCATTTACTATTCACTTATGGGACTTGGACATTGCTAGCATTTTGAGTATTGTTCGCACAGCATTCATTGAGGTAAGTGGAGTGCTTTCCTACTTTGCTAGAAAGATTTAAGGGTGTCAGGATTTGGGTCACTTGCCACAAGATACCCATTCCTAACTTGCTCTTCTATTCACAACACTTATGTGGCTGGTCCAGTTTAGTTTCTGGTCTATGGTGCTCTCCTAACCTCCCACACCACCCTCCCCCTATCTCCCAGAATGTCAATAGCAAAGGAATTGCAATAGTACTGCTGCTGAGTGTCAAGGGTAAATGGTTAGACTCGTTCTTGTTGAAGACATTCATTGCCTAGTGCTTTTGTATTGGCAGTGTAACTTGCCAATTATAAGCTCTTGGCTGAATGTGTCTAAATCTTGCTGCATGCAGACTTGACTGAGGAGTTGTGGGTGGAGCAGACACCAGTGAACATCCCCACTGAAGGTGTTCCAAAAGAAGCAAGGCCATTGATGAAGTACCAGAAGATGCACAGGAGATCAGTGTGCAAACTTAAAGCACACAGTATTGGGGGTAAAGTATTGATGTGGATAGAGAATTGGTTAGCAGACAGGAAGCAAAGAGTGGGAATAAACGGGACCTTTTCAGAAGGCGGTGACTAGTGGGGTACTGCAAGGCTCAGTGCAAGGACCCCAATTGTTTACAATATATATTAATGACTTGGTTGAGGGAATTAAATGCAGCATCTCCAAGTTTGCGGATGACACGAAGCTGGGTGGCAGTGTTAACTGTGAGGAGGATGCTAAGAGGATGCAGGGTGACTTGGATAGGTTGGGTGAGTGGGCAAATTCATGGCAGATGCAATTTAATGTGGATAAATGTGAAGTTATCCACTTTGGTGGCAAAAACAGGAAAACAGATTATTATCTGTATGGTGGCCGATTAGGAAAAGAGGAGGTGCAACGAGACCTGGGTGTCATTATACACCAGTCATTGAAAGTGGGCATGCAGGTGCAGCAGGCGGTGAAAAAGGCAAATGGTATGCTGGCATTTATAGCAAGAGGATTCGAGGACAGGAGCAGGGAGGTACTACTGCAGTTGTACAAGGCCTTGGTGAGACCACACCTGGAGTATTGTGTGCAGTTTCGGTCCCCTAATCTGAGGAAAGACATCCTTGCCATAGAGGGAGTACAAAGAAGGTTCACCAGATTGATTCCTGGGATGGCAGGACTTTCATATGAAGAAAGACTGGATGAACTGGGCTTGTACTCGTTGGAATTTAGAAGATTGAGGGGGGATCTGATTGAAACGTATAAAATCCTAAAGGGATTGGACAGGCTAGATGCAGGAAGATTGTTCCCGATGTTGGGGAAGTCCAGAACGAGGGGTCACAGTTTGAGGATAAAGGGGAAGCCTTTTAGGACCGAGATTAGGAAAAACTTCTTCACACAGAGAGTGGTGAATCTGTGGAATTCTCTGCCACAGGAAACAGTTGAGGCCAGTTCATTGGCTATATTTAAGAGGGAGTTAGATATGGCCCTTGTGGCTACTGGGATCAGGGGGTATGGAGGGAAGGCTGGGGCAGGGTTCTGAGTTGGATGATCAGCCATGATCATAATAAATGGCGGTGCAGGCTCGAAGGACCGAATGGCCTACTCCTGTACTTATTTTCTATGTTTCTATGATTGGCTCTACAACAATGCTTTGAGGAACTCCAGCATTGATACATTAGGCCTGAGTTAATTGGCTTCCAATAACCACAACTATCTTCCTTTTTGCGAGCTAAGACTCCCAGCAACTGGGGTGTATTCCGTTGAAACCCAGTTGATATCCATTGACTTCAGTCTTGTTGCTACACTTGGTCAAATGCTGCCTTGATGTCAAGGGCAGTCACGACCATCTCATCTCTGGAGTTCAGCTCATGCATCCATATTAAAATCCGGGGTCTCATGGGAGCTGGAACTGAGCGAGTGGCCCCAGTGAAACATAAACTGGTAAGTACTGTTTCACAGTCCCTGATATGACATGACAGTTTCCATCATGTTACTGACGGCTAAGATATAGATGGCTGTGAAGCAATTAATCAGTTTGGATTTGTCCTGCCTTTTTGAGAACAAAACAACTTTCACATTGTCAATTAGCTGCTGGTGTTTGAACATAAGTGGAACAGCTTGTCTAGAGATGCAGTAAGCTTAAAAGAGTGCAGAGAAAATCTACAAGGATGGTACCAGGAGTTGAGAAATCTAGGGAAAGTTTGATTTAGTTTATTCTCTGGAGCTCTGATAAATGAAGGGATGATCATATAGAGGTATACAAAATAATGAGGAATATAGAGAGGGTAGGTGCATTCAGACTTTTTTGCCTCAGGTTGGGTGAGATTCAAACTAGAGGTCATAGGTGTAGGGAGAAAGGTGAAATATTTAAGGGGAACCTGAGGGGGAATGTTTTCACCCAATGTACAAGCTGCCATTGGAAATAGAAGATGCAAGTTCAACTATAACATAGAAACGTAGAAAACCTACAGCACAATACAGGTCCTTCGGCTCACAAAGCTGTGCCAAACATGCCTCTACCTTAGAAATTACCCAGGGTTACCCATAGCCCTCCCTTTTTCTGAGCTTCATGTACCTGTCCAGGAGTCTCTTAAAAGACCCTAAAAACAGTTAAGGGAAGTTTGGAGAAGTACGGTATATGGAGGAGATGGGTATTGAGGGATAGGGTCCAGGTGCAGGTCGCTGTTTCTAGGCAGAAGACCAAGTCGACATGGACAAAATGGGCCAAAGGGCCTGTTTCTCTGCTGTAGTGTTCTATAATTGTATGCATCTACTCTAGGAGCGCTGGTCTTTAATATACAATTGAGATTTGTCATTCTGCACCATTTACTGCACTCAGCACTTTCAGCTATTTCTTAATACAGTATCATGCAAAGATTACTAACCAACCCACATATTCATCCAAATTATACATCAAATACAGAAGAGTTCTCTGTATAGATCCCTATAGAACACCACAAGTCATGGACCTCCAGACAGAAAAGGACCTATCAACCACTATCCTCTGTCTTCTATGGGTGTAGAACGATGTCTCCGAATGATGGAAAAACATCCTGAAGATCTTGAAGTTCTGATCCATGTCATTACTAATAGAAAAGGTAGAAAAAGGGGATGATGTCTTGCAAGCAGACTTAAAAGAAGTAGGGAAGAGATTTAACAACAGGATCTCAAAATCTCAGGATTACTCCTTGTGCGATACACTAACAGGTATAGAAAAACAAGATAATGGAATCAATTGTGTTGCTGGAGGGAGGAATTTAAATTTCTGAAGCACTGGGACCATTTCTGAGAAAGGCGGAGCCAATAGAAGTCAGATGGGTCACATTTCATTGGGTCTGGTTCCAATAACATTGCAAGGGAGTCTGCTGGGAGAGGAATCTTGACAGGGTAATGGGAAGCTTGGAGGGAATTCAAAAAGAAAGAAATTGAGAGAAAGTGGAAATTGGAAAACTATTAACTAAAATAAATAGGCAGGGAATACAAAGGGAAGAAGCAAATTGAGCAAATGTGTTGAAAAAATGTTAAATTTATAAAATTAAACAAGATGATTCAAAATATATGCAACATTTGCAGGAAGTTAGATAAATTAATAGCACAGATGGAAATGATTAAATTGTCTTTATAGAAATATTTCCACAAGGAGCAGAATGTTCAATATGTTCCACATTTAGAGAAAAAGGAAAAGGAGATATATTGACACTATTAATAAGAGATGAGATCAGGAGAGTAGTGAGAAATTATCTTGGCTCATCAGATTATGAAGAGCAATTAGAATCAGCTTGACTGTGTCTATGGAACACAAAGGTGAAGACGTTGTGGGAGTTAGATCTTGATCACCAAATAGTGGCTGTTATATTTGGCATGGTATAACACAGGATTAGAAGAGTGAAAATTAGAGGTAATACACTAATCATGAACATACAGACTGGACAAGTCAAATTAGTGGTCATGAAATTAAGGACAAATTCTTGCAAGGTGTACGACCCAGTCCATCACAGGTAAAACCATCCCTACCATTGAGAATATATACATGGAGCGCTGTGGCAGGAATGCAACATCTATCATCAAGGACCCCACCATTTAGGAATTGCTCTCTTCTCACTGTTGTCCTCAGGAAGAAGGTACAAGAGTCTTCAGACCTGCATCACAAGGTTCAGGAGTAGTTATTACCCGTCAACCATCTGGCTCCTGAACCAGAGGGGATAACCTCACTCAACTTCACTCACCCCGTCACAGAACTGTTCCCACAGCCTATGGACTCTTCATTTCATGTTCTAGGTATTTATTGCTTTTTTTTTTCATTTTTTTTTACTTCTTGTATTTGTGCAATTTGTTGTCATTTGCACATTGTTTATCCTGCTGGGTGAGGTCTTTCATTGTTGTTTCTCTTATATATAGTGTAAGAAAAATAAATCTCAGGGTTGTATATTTATGTACTTTGATGATAAATTTATTTTGTACTTTGAATTTTGGTATTCTAGACTAATATGTTGCTGAACTAATGAGCGAAAAAGCTATATTAAATCAGTTTGTGCAATGAGAAAGTGTTGGTTACTAATCTTGTTGAAAAGGAACATTTAGGAAGCATGAACACAACATGATAACATTTTTCATTGATTCTGTATGTTTTGTCCTTCAAACAGAAACTGAAGTCTTTAAACAAAACAAAGAAAACTTTGAAGGAAAGAAGAGTCAAATGACTGTGGTTGATTGGAGAACCAAGCTAAAAGGTATGATGGTTAGTAGTTGGGGAAATAGTATATGATTTCAAAAAACATATTTTATAACAAAAAAGGGAAAAGTGATCTGTCCACAGCTGACAAGAAAAATTAATAATAGTAAATCCAAAGGAAGAGACAGTGAAGTTGCCAGAAATAGCTGTAAACCTGAGGGTTAGAAGCAGTATAGACCTCAACAGAATGGGACCAAGAAATTGATTTTAAAAAAAGAATTAGAATTTGCAAAGAAAGCAATGGAAAGCTTGCAAGTAGACTGCAGAAGCCTCTCTAGGTATGTAAAGAGAAAAAGACCGGCAATGCAAATGTGGTCCATTTCAAGGTTAGAACACGTGGGATTGGTGTAATGTACTGGCCTGGATTGAGAAAGAAAAGAATATGATTAAACACGTCTCTGTCTCATATTGGCAGGCTGTGAGTAGTGAGGTTCTGTTGGAATTGATGTTTCGAAGTCTGATGCTCAAAGTTCAAAATAAATTTATTATCAAACTATATATGTCTCCATATACTATCTCCAGGTTCACTTTCTTGTGGGCATTCACAGCAAATACAAAGAAACAAAACAGAATCAATGAAAAACCACACACAATGGACAAACTGTTGGTTAATGTAGTGGGTGACAGATGACACATATTGTTCATAATAGAAACTGTTCCACATAATCCATAACACCGTCACTGAGTTGTTGTGTTCACTTTAAGAGATGGTGTCTGAGGTAATGATGTCAGTATAAGGTGACCACTTTTGGGGTTTAAAAGTAAAGGACTCGGTCTTTTTTTAGGCACATAAAATGACTCGCACATGTTTTATTCACAAAATCCTACAATGGTGGCTCTGACACTGTCCGATGATCCCAGAGGTGCTCAACGACATATTGACCAACGCCGTCATTTTGTGCTGAATAGTTTTGGGAACAGCACACTATTGTACAGTTTTCATGGGTGGAAGCGCAGTTCATGCTGCAGGAAACCATTGCAGACAGTGCCAAATGTTACTACGTTGTGGCATCGCTAAGTAGTTGCATTGCTGCCAGAGTGCTGAGTCTACTAGAAGTTATGTCACTCTGAAAGCTTACCTATTGCAAACCTTTAGACTGTCTGAGTCAAACAGTTGCTCTCCTTCCCTGACCTGGGTGACACTAGGCCTTCAGAACTGATGGACCACATGCTATCTCTCATGGGCAATCACTATCCTTGTTTTATTTTTAAAGAACTCTTTCTGCAACAAATGCCTGATCAAGTCCACACAGTCCCCACTAATACACACATGAAGGACTACAGGGAGCTTGCTAAAATGGCTGGCAGCCTACACTCATCTGAGCAGAGATGCATTGTTCCTACACCTTTCCCTGTCTCACTAGGCCCTGCCAGCAGATTCCTGTCCGCAGCTCCAAACCAGACACTGGTGGATCTGTGTTTTTACCACTCACGCTTCGGCATGAATGCCAAGAAGTGCCAACTGCCCTGCAGCTTTTACAGTGCCTGCGCATCGGGACGACAGGGGACTGTGAACACCATGGGTTCCAGCTGCCAGGGCCATCTATTGTTCATTACGGTCACCCCTTAAGGGCAACGCTTCCTGTGTGACACAGGTGCTCAAGTGAGTGTGTTGCCAGTTGATTGTAAGGCAGAGAGTGATGGAGCCTCGCTGGAGGCCGAGAGTGGCAGCAGGATCTGGACTTATGGGACACAATAGGTGATGCTCTGCTATGCATGGGACTTTGTCTTGACTAAAGATGCTAGACCTCTGCTCAGTGCAAATTTTCTGTGCGCCAAAGGACTGTCAATAAATCTAAAGAAAAGCAGGCTTGCAGATGTTCTTTGGGTCAAAACCCTGTACCTCCAGTAAATTTCCTATGATAATTCTGTATGGCACTTGCACCACAATGTGTAAATTCACTCACCTGATGGGGAAATTCCCTAACCTTACCAAGCCCACATTTTCCACTACAGTCACAAAACGTGGGCACTACATTTCCACAAGTGAATCGCTGGTCCACGTCTGTGCACCTAGGCTGGACTGAGGAAAGCTGGCAAGCGCGAAGGCGAAGGCGCCCGGCGGTGTAGTGGTATCTGCACCGAACTTCGAGGCGAGTGGCCCCAGCTTCAAGTCCAGGCAGCTACCTGCACACTTAACACAAAATAATCTGCAGATGCTGGGGTCAGTGCAACACTCACAACACACTGGAGGAAGAATCCATGGAAAAGAACAGTCAAAGTTTCAGGCCCGAACCCTTCATCAGCTGGGCTGAGCATTGACCTAGCAACTGGGATTCATGGGAAAGAACAGACATGCTAAAGGAATGACAAGGTTGCCGCCTGATGTGTCACAAAGTACGAAGAGGAACAATGCAAAGGCTAAGTTTACTGACAGGGAAATGCTTTGCATTGTATGCAGGTCGAATATCCCTTGAATTTCACCCCTCCACATGGTCCCTAAACCCGATGGTGGTTGTGGTCCATGTGGCAAGGTTGCCTTCACAAGACCACCACCACCTGATCGTTATCTGGTCCCATATATTCAAGACTTTTTGGCACGTTTATCTGGAAAGATAATATTTTCTGAAGTGGATTTAGTCAGGGGTTACAATCAGATGTCTGTGTGCAATGAGGACATTCCCAGAACTGCTGTTATAACCCCTACTTGAGTTTCTGCACATGCCATTTGGGCTAAAAAGCACAGCACAGACTTTCCAGTGACTAATGGTCTCTTGTGTTAAAAGATTTTCTTTGTTTGCCTGGATGACTTGCTTGTCACCAGTACATCCAAACCAAACACTTATCACATCTCTGAACACCTTTCAAGTGCTTAAGCCAAAATGGGCTGAGTATTAACCCCACTAAATGTCAGTTCATGTTGTCTGCAATTGACTTTCTTGGCCATTGCATCTCTGCAGTAAGTGCAATACACCGGCCATCGAAAGTTGCTGCTATTATAAAATTTCCACTGTCCCACATTACCAAAGCACTCTAAGAGATATTTGGTATGGTGAATTTCTAACAGTTTCATTCCACTTATATAATGCCCTTAAAGACAGTACCCCTAATTGTATACTTGAGTGGTCAGCAGACCTAACCAGAGCATTTGACAGCACCAAATGAGCTCTTTCAAACGTGACCCTATCGGCATCCACTCCTTAACACACCAATGGCCATCACTACTGATGCCTCAGACGTTGCTGTGGGTGCTGTGCATGAACAGTTAGCGGGAGGGGTATGGCAGCTTCTTGCCTTCTTTGGCCGGCAGCTCCGCAACCTCACCCCCTGCACTCCTCAGAGAGGAAATACAGAACATTTGATTGTAAGTTTCTCAATCTCGATCTGGCTGTCTGCGGTTTTCCTTTTCTACTGGAGGTCTGGCATTTCACAGCTTTTGTTGACCATAAACCCTTCTTGCACGCGGTGGCCAAAGTGTCAAACCCTTGGTCTGCATGTCAGCGAGGCCACTTGACCGACATTTCAGAATTCATGACTCACATACAACTTATCGAAGAGGAAAATAATGCTGTAGCTGATTGCCTCTGATGACCCGCCATCGATGGCATACATGTAGGGGTTGACTATGCCGGCATGGCAGTTGACCAAGCTACCAAACCAGAGGTCCCGGCTTGCCGGACAGCAGTCATGGGCCTGTGGTTGGCTGGCGACAAATTCAGGGATGCAGGAGTTTCTCTTCTGTGCGATGTCTCAACTGGTTGCCCTCACTCCATAGTGCCTGCCAAATACTTTTAATGCCATTCATAACCGCTCACATCCAGACAGGAAGGCTTCACAGAAACTGGTTGTTTTAATGCTTGTGTGGTATGGCCTTAGGAAGGACATGTGAGACTGGAATGCAGACTGTGTTGTGTGTCAGCAGGTGAAAATTAACCGTCAGGTTCGGGCACCATCAGCATCTTTCGAGGACCCTGCAAGTCAGTTTGATCACATCAATGTGGAACTGGTTGGCCCTTTCCCCACCCCCTTCCACCCCCCCCCCATGGTTTCATGCATCTCCTTACCATGGTGGACCATATCTGCAGGTGAACAGAGGTTGTCCCTCTAGCAGCAACAACAGCAGCGGATGTGGCTTGAACTTTTAGCAACATCTGGGTCACTCGGTTTGCCACCCCATCTGAAATTTCTTCCAACCACTGTTCTTAATTCACATCAGAGCTCTCGGCTGCAATGGCCCAGACCTCGGCATGAAAGTGCAACACCTGCAGTCCAATGACCTGTGCGAATGATCTTACCTTTCCTTAGAGGCTGCTCTGAGGGCCTCCCTGATGGACAAGTGAGTGAGCTGCCACGGGTGCCAGCTGATGATTTTATTCCTCAAGCCTCAACCACCGGGTTGACATCTCAGCAGCGTGCCACCTTCCTCAGTAAGGTCAATTCTTTTACACCCATTCCTACCTCCCATCATGGTCTACAGCACTTTCCGGTTCCTGTTGACCTACGTTCTACTTTGTTTTTGCCAGCCACGACGCACATCAACACCCCCTTACAATACATTTTGGAACAGGGATAAAAGACTTTTATTGCCGATAGAAAGGGTAACCCTGAATATATTTCTGTAGATCGCCCTGCATGGGCCCACCAAGACCTGGATGGTTCCATACATCCCCGAACCCCAGCATGACTACGTGTGTGCCAGCACACACCGGCACGAGCCAGAGGCACCTGCTGTTACTCCAACCAAAGCACTTAGGACCTGAGTTAGGAGGCTCGTATGAGCTTCGGACAGACTCACAATGCCAGTTTTGGAGAACTCTTGGGGAGGCCTGTGTAGGGTAATGTGCTGGGTGACAGATGACACATATTATTCATGATAGAAACTGTTTTACATAATTCACAAACACCGCCATTGAGTTGAGTTCACTTTGAGAGATGGTGTGTGATGTAATGATGTCAGTATAAAGCAGCTGCTTTTGTTTCGTACATAAAACAGATCTCACATGTTTTCTTCACAAAATCCTACAAACAGCCAAAGTGCAACAGGCAACAAATTGTGCAAATACAAAAAGAACAAAGACAACTAAATAATAATAGTAAATAAGAAAGCAATTAATATCGAGAACATGTGATGAAGAGCTTGAGCCCAGCTATTCCTATCCTGTGTTAACAAAATGACTCAGGACATCTAATGTCATATTCCTAAATTCAGTGATGATATTCAGATCATTGGGATTGAGTAGGGAGGAGGACGTAAAGAGGCTTTAAGTACTTGAGCTCAGTGAGTGGGCAAGAGTGTGGCAAGTGGAATACTAATATCCAAAAATCTATTACCTACCTTGGTGTACAAAACAGAAAAGCAGAGTATTTTTTTCAAACTGTGACTGATTAGTAAATGTTGATATTCAGTGAGACCGAGGTGCCATCTTAAAACCATTGAAAGCTAACATGCTACTGTAGCAATCATTCAGGAAGGCTGATGGTACCTCCTATGGCAAGAGGATTTGAGTGGTGCCATAGCAACAACCTGTCACTCACTGACAGTAAGACAAAAGAGCTGATTGTGGACTTTATGAAGGGTAAGATGAAGGAACACATACCAATCCTCATAGAGGGATCAGAAGTGGAGAGAGTGAGCAGCTTCAAGTTCCTGGGTCTTAAGATCTCTGAGGATCTAACCTGGTCCCAACATATCGATGTAGTTATAAAGAAGGCAAGACAGCGGCTATACATTATTAGGAGTTTGAA
The DNA here is from genome assembly GCF_963921235.1 of Mobula hypostoma. Taxonomy (NCBI): domain Eukaryota; kingdom Metazoa; phylum Chordata; class Chondrichthyes; order Myliobatiformes; family Myliobatidae; genus Mobula; species Mobula hypostoma. Next base: position 149,319,451 of record NC_086102.1, read on the forward strand.
GAGATTTGCCATGTCAACAAATACACTCAAAAACTTCTATCGATGTACCATGGAGAGCATTCTGACAGGTTGCATCACTGTCTGCTATTGAGGGGCTACTGTTTTAAGAAGGCAACGATAATCCCGGTGCCGAAGAAGAGCAAGGTGACATGCTTGAATGACTATCGACCTGTGGCTCTGACATCAATTGCTATGAAGTGCTTCGAGAGATTGGTTATGGCACACATCAACCACAGCCTACCGGTCAACCTCGACGCTTTGCAATTCGCCTACTGGAGCAACAGGTCAGATGCCATCTCTCTGGCCCTACATTCCTCCTTAGGATACCTGGAGAATAAAGACGCATATGTAAGGCTCCTTCTCATTGACACAGCTCTGCCTTTAACACCATCATTCCAAATAAACTGATTCCTAAGCTCCGGAACCTTGGCCTTAGCACTCAGATCTGCAGCTGGATCTTCAACTTCCTCACAGACAGGACCAAGGCTGTAAAAAGAGGGGACAAGCTCTCCTCTACAATCACTCTGAGCACCGGTGCCCCACAAGGCTGTGTACTCAGCCCCCTGCTGTACTCACTGTACACCCATGATTGTGTAACACGTTTCCATCGTACTCAATATATAAGTTTGCTGATGACACCACAATTGTAGGCCATATCTCAGATAATGAAGAGTTTGAGTACAGAGAGGAAATTAAGAACCTGGTGGCATGGTGCAAAGACAATAAGCTATCCCTCAACGTCAGCAAGACCGAGGAATTGGTTGTTGACTTCAGAAGGAGTAGCGGACCGCATGACCCCATTTACATCGGTGGTGCGCAAGTGGAACAGGTCAAAAGCTTTAAGTTCCTTGGGGTCAATATCACAAATAACCTGACTTGGTCCAACCAAGCAGAGTTCACTGCCAAGAAGGCCCACCAGTGCCTTTACTTCCCGAGAAAGCTAAAGAAATTTGGCATGTCCCCTAAAGCCCTCACTAATTTTTATAGATGCACCATAAAAAGCATTCTTCTAGGCTGCATCACAACCTGGTATGGAAATTGTCCTGTCCAGACTGGAAGAAGCTGCAGAAGATCGTGAACACAGCCCAGCATATCACACAAACCAATCTTCTGTCCTTGGACTCACTTTACACTGCACGCTGTCGGAGCAGTGCTGCCAGGATAATCAAGGACACGACCCACCCAGTCAACACACTTTTCGTCCCTCTTCCCTCTGGGAGAAGGCTCAGGAGCTTGAAGACTCGTATGGCCAGATTTGGGAACAGCTTCTTTCCAACTGTGATACGACTGCTGAATGGACCCTGACCCGGATCTGGGCCATACCCTCCAAATATCCAGACCTGCCTCTCGGTTTTTTGCACTACCTTACTTGCCCTTTTCTATTTTCTGTTTATGATTTATAATTTAAATTTTTAATACTTACTATTGATTTGAACTCCAGGGAGCGCGAAGCGCAGAATCAAATATCGCTGTGATGATTGTACGCTCTAGTATCAATTGTTTGGCGATAATAAAGTAAAATACTTCACAGGACCGAAAGAAGCTGCAGAAGGTTGTAAATCTAATCAGCTCCATCTTGGGTACAAGCCTACAAAGTACTCAGGACATCTTTAGGGGGCGGTGTCTCAGAAAGGCAGCGTCCATTATTAAGGACCTCCAGCACCCAGGGCATGCCCTTTTCTCACTGTTACCATCAGGTAGGAGGTACAGAAGCCTGAAGGCGCACACTCAGCAATTCAGGAACAGCTTCTTTCCCTCTGTCATCTGATTCCTGAATGGACAGTGAATCTTTGGACACTACTTCACCTTTTTTTAATATACAGTATTTCTGTTTTTGCACGGTTCTTTAAATCTGTTCAATATACATAATTGATTTACTTGTTTACTTATTATTATTTTTTATTTCATTTTTTTCTCTGCTAGATTATCTATTGCATTGAACTGCTGCTGCGAAGTTAACGAATTTCACATCACATGCCAGTGATAATAAACCTGATTCTGATTTTGTTTCTGATAACTGTGTCCTGTTGCAATTAGATAGGTTTGCTGGGAGTACTGTGGACAGTCTTGTCCCCTAAATTGAAAATTAATTTAATTGCCGGAAAAAGAACAAAGGTTCATCAGAGTGGTTTCAATGACAGCAGCAAATAAGGAGGCATAGATTAGGCTAGGCCTGGACTCTCTCTCAAGATATGAAGAATGACAGGAAATCTCTTTGAAACTTGCAAAATATTTCAGGTTTTGACAAGCTGGAAGCAGAGAGGGTGGTTCTTCTGACTGAGCAGTCCGGAGAGTATCAGGAAAAGGGATATGTTATTCAGGATTGAGATGAGAAAAGATCTCTTCACATAGAAGGTGGAGATTCATTAAAATTTTCTACTCTGACAGCTGCAGAAGCTCCATCCTTGGATTCATTCACAACTGAATTGAATAAATTTATGGATATTACAGTCCTGGAAATGATATGGAGTAGTGCAGGAAAATGTAGCTCTGGTAGAAGATCAGTGTTGAAATTGAGGAATGGCCGAGCAGGCTCAATGGACTAGATAGCCTAATTCATCTGCTTATTATGGAAGGGTCAACCATCAGTTTGAGCAAGCTGTGAACACGTGCAATAGTCAGTATGGTCTCTTTATCATTGCACATTTAGTGTGATTAGTCTTTTAACTAATATTGTTTCTGAGTATTCAGTATTTGTTAGGACTGATAATGCTGTAATAATCAGCAACTGTGTTATTCATTAATAGGAGTTGTTCTGCTGTTGACAATTTGTGCAAGTATGATGCCAAGAAATAGAACCAGGGAACAAAGACATGGCACCCAAATATTAGCAAACTGTTGCAGGAACTATTGCAAAGACATCTGAAAACAAGCAGAAGATTATTTTCTCCCACATTAACACACAACAATTACCTGGATTCCCCCAGACAAATTTTAAATATATTAAATATAGAAAGGGCAAGTGGTAGGCTTACTGAGGATAGAAGAGAGAATTGAAGGTTAGAAGGGAAACAAAATTGATGGGGAGCTGCTGAGTAGAACCGTGGAGGATATAACTGGAGAAAGCATTTAAAACAACACAGATTAACTGCAGGATGTTCCAAATGCACAAACATACAAACACATGCATTCTCTGACAGTTAAACTGCAGTCAAATTAAAGTGAACAGATGCAGCAAAGGAAATGCAATATTCCAGGTGTTCAGAAGCTAAGGAATTAAGTCCAATATGAATTCTGATTTTTAAAAAAGTAAAAGGGAGCAAGTTCTTACTATTTCTAGTGGCCTGCTGATCCAAGCCATGCTTTTTCCAATATTTCCTCAGTTAAGAGAATTGCAGATTTCAATATAAATTTACTTATATGAATTTAATCTGCAATAATTTATTCCAATAAAATATATCAGGGCATGACAATTGTACAGAGGTATTCTTTTTGAATAATGGCAGATCTGGGAATATAAGGTTATTTTAGTCAAGGGCAAGCTGCTAAGAATTTAATGACCCATTTACTCTACCAATCTTCTGCTGACAGAGGAGTGGTGCAGAGGCCATTGTGAAGTGCATTTGGTTCTTATAACCACAGGATTCTCAAAGATACTTAGCAAAAGGAATAAACAATGTTACACACATTGATTCTTATGCAAACATTCATAGGTTATTAAAATTTATTACCATTTTACCAATAACTAAGATCCTTAATCATTGATGTTATTATCTGTTTGATTATATTAAGTATTATACTATATTATATTAAAAATGTTTGTCTAGCATATCAGCCCCAGGTAGAATCCTAAAGTGCTATGTAGTAGCTATAGCTCATTACAGTATTAATTTCAGGGATAGAGTGTAAAGTTAATAACGTCAATATTTGAGGAAAAGTGTGGTATGGAATATTTTATGCCACCAATTGAAGATAAATTTTTGTGGAGTCCTTCTGTGTCCTTACTTGCAATGAGAAATTTCTCATAAATTCCATGATGAGAAGAATGTTTATTTCACTTTTGCTTCATACATTTTCAAAAGATTTACGTAGAGATCTTCAATTTGAGAAGAGGACAACTGCTGGATAATGTCTGAAGTTTATTTAAAATAGCGACTGATAAGTCTCTGCTATAGAGTGTTGGAGTCAAGGAGCATAACAACAGGCCCTTCCACCTACCATATCTAAGCTGACCATCAGGTACCAAACCCATTTACTTTCACTTAGCATGTGATTCCTTAGGCAAGTGGTTGAGTGATCCCACAATGACAACCTCTCACTCAGGGTCAGAAAGACCAAGGAGCTGATTATTGACTTCAGTAGGAGGAAGCCAGAGGTCCACAAGCCAGTCGTCATTGGGGGGTGGGGTCAGAGGTAGAGAAGGTCAGCAATTTTAAATTCCTCAGTGTCAAGTGAAAAGCTCAAACAGATAAATAGAGGGGTAGCTCAAGCAGAGTGGCCTGTGGAAAGTGGCCAGTGAGTGAGTGGGCCAGTGAAGGAGTGGAGATTTGAGGCTTTGACTCGAGAGGCTTCGACGAGAAGAGGCAGAGGACAAGCTTGCTCGCAGTTAGTGTTTACAATGCCTCCTGAGACGGTGATGTGCCTCTCATGTGAGATGTGGCAGTCTTGGGGGAACGCCCCTCTCCCGCAGAGTCGCATCTGCCAGAAGTGCATACGGCTGGGCGATCTGGAAGACCGTGTAAGGAATCTGGAGCAGCAGCTGGATGACCTTTGACTCATAAGGGAGAATGAGGCAGTCATAGATGAGAGCTACAGGGAGGTAGTCACACCTAGGCTGTTGGAAGCAGGTCGTTGGGTGACAGTCAGAGGGGGGAAAGTGAAGGTGCGCAGACGGGTAGTGCAGAGCACCCCTGTAGCCATTCCCCTGAATAATAAGTTTACCGTCCTGGATACTGTTGGCGGGGACGACCGACCAGGTGTGAGCCACGGTGGTAGGGCCTCCGGCACTGAGTCTGACCCGGTGGTGCAGAAGAGTGGGACGGAGAAGACGAGAGCTGTTGTCTTTGGAGACTCTATAGCCAGGGGAGCAGACAGAAGATCTTGTGGATGTGAGAAGGACACCTGCATGATTTGTTGCCTCCCGGGTGCCAGGGTCCGAGATGTCCCTGACCGGATGCACGACATCCTGGTACGAGAGGGAAAGCAACCAGAAGTCGTGATACATGTTGGTACCAACGACATAGGCAGGAAGAGGGATGAAGTCCTGAAGTGTGAGTTTCGGGAATTAGGCAGAAGGCTGAAGAACAGGACCTCAAAGGTGGCGTTCTCAGGATTGCTGCCAGTGCTACATGATAGTGATGGTAAGAATTGGAGGAGATGGCAGTTGAATGTGTGGCTGAGGAGTTGGTGCAGGGAGCAGGGTTTTAGATTTTTGGATTATTGGGATCTCTTCTGGGGAAGATGGGACCTGTAAAGATTGGATGGGTTGCACCTGAACTCGAGGGGGAGCAAGTAGGTTTGCTAGCATGGTTTGGGAGGGTTTAAACTAATTTGCAAGGGGGTTGGGACCCGGAGTGATAGAGCAGTGAAAGAAGTGCATGGAGTAAAGCCAGATCTAACATATAGAGAGGCTTTGAAGAAAGAGAAGCAGAATAAACAGTGTAAAGACAGTAAGGTAGAAGAGCTGAAATATGTGTACCCTCAATGCAAGAAGCATCAGGAACAAAGGTGATGAACTGAGAGCTTGGATACATACATGGAATTATGATGTAGTGGCCATTACAGAGACTTGGCTGGCACCAGGGCAGGAATGGAATCAATATTCCTGAATTTCAGTGCTTTAAAAGGGATAGAGAGGGGGGGGGAAGGGGAGGAGGGGTGGCATTACTGGTCAGGGATACTATTACAGCTACAGAAAGGTTGGGTAATGTAGCAGGATCCTCTTTTGAGTCAGTATGGGTGGAAGTCAGGAACAGAAAGGGAGCAGTTACTCCGTTGGGGGTATTCTGTAGGCCCCCTGGTAGCAGCAGAGATACCGAGGAGCAGATTGGGAGGCAGATTTTGGAAAGGTGCAAAAATCACAGAGTTGTTATCATGGGTGACTTTAACTTCCCTAATATTGATTGGCACCTGATTAGTTCCAAGGGTTTAGATGGGGCAGAGTTTGTTAAGTGTGTCCAGGACGGATTCCTGTCACAGTATGTGGACAGGCTGACGAGGGGGAATGCCATACTAGATCTAGTACTTGGTAATGAACCGGGTCAGGTCACAGATCTCTCAGTTGGTGAGCATCTGGGGGACAGTGACCACTGCTCCCTGGCATTTAGCATTATCATGGAAAAGTATAGAATCAGAGAGGACAGGAATTTTTTTAATTGGGGAAGGACAAATTATGAGGCTATAAGGCTAGAACTTGCGGGTGTGAATTGGGATGATATTTTTGCAGGGAAATGTACTATGGACATGTGGTCGATGTTTAGAGATCTCTCGCAGGATGTTAGGGATAAATTTGTCCGGGTGAGGAAGATAAAGAATGGTAGGGTGAAGGAACTATGGATGATAAGTGTGGTGGAAAATCTAGTCAGGTGGAGGAAGGCAGCATATGTGAGGTTTAGGAAGCAAGGATAAGATGGGTCTATTAAGGAATATAGGGAAGCAAGAAAGGAGCTTAAGAAGGGGCTGAGAAGAGCAAGAAGGGGGCATGAGAAAGCCTTGGCGAGTGGGGTAAAGGAAAACCCCAAGGCATTCTTCAATTATGTGAAGAACAAAAGGATGACAGGAGTGAAGGTAGGATCGTTTAGAGATAAAGGTGGGAAGATGTGCCTGGAGGCTGTGGAAGTGAGTGAGGTCCTCAATCAATACTTCTCTTCGGTATTCACCAGTGAGAGGGAACTTGATGATGGTGAGGACAATATGAGTGAGGTTGATGTTCTGGAGCATGTTGATATTAAGGGAGAGGAGGTGTTGGAGTTGTTAAAATACATTAAGATGGATAAGTCCCCGGGGCCTGATGGAATATTCCCCAGGCTGCTCCAAGAGGCAAGGGAAGAGATTGCTGAGCCTCTGGATAGGATCTTAATATCCTCGTTGTCCACGGGAATGGTACCGGAGGTTTGGAGGGAGGTGAATGTTGTCCCCTTGTTCAAAAAAGGTAGTAGGGATAGTCTGGGTAATTATAGACCAGTGAGCCTTACCGTCTGTGGTGGGAAAGCTGTTGGAAAAGATTCAGAGATAGGATCTCTCGGCATTTAGAGAATCATGGTCTGATCAGGGACAGTCAGCATGGCTTTGTGAAGGGCAGATTGTGTCTAACGAGCCTGATAGAGTTCTTTGAGGAAGTGACCAAGCATATAGAAGAGGGTAGTGCAGTGGATGTTGTCTACATGGATTTTAGTAAGGCATTTGACGAGGTTCAACACGGTAGGCTTATCCAGAAAGTCAGAAGGCATCGGATCTAGAGAAGTTTGGCCAGGTGGATTCAGAATTGGCTTGCCTGCAGAAGGCAGAGGGTCATGGTGGGGGGAATACATTCAGGTTGGAGGATTGTGACTAGTGGTGTCCCACAAGGATCTGTTCTGGGACCTCTACTTTTTGTGATTTTTATTAATGACCTGGATGAGGGGGTAAAAGGGTGGGTTGGCAAGTTTGCAGATTACAGAAAGGTTGATGGTGTTGTAGATAGTGTAGAGGATTGTCAAATATTGCATAGAGACATTGACAGGATGCAGAAGTGGGCTGAGAAGTGGCAGACGGAGTTCAACCCGGAGAAATGTGAGGTGGTACACTTTGGAAAGACAAACTCCAAGGCAGAGTACAAAGTAAATGGCAGGATACTTGGTAGTGTAGTGGAGCAGAGGGATTTCGGGGTACATGCCCACAGATCCCTGAAAGCTGCCTCACAGATAGATAGGGTAGTTAAGAAAGCTTATGGGGTGTTAGCTTTCATAAGTCGAGGGATAGAGTTTAAGAGTCACAATGTAATGATACAGCTCTATAAAACTCTGGTTAGGCCACACTTGGAGTAGTGTGTCCAGTTCTGGTCGCCTCAGGATGTGAAAGCATTGGAAAGAGTACAGGGGAGATTTACCAGGATGCTGCCTGGTTTAGAGAGTATGCATTATGATCAGAGATTAAGAGAGCTAGGGCTTTACTCTTTGGAGAGAAGGAGGATGAGAGGAGACATGATAGAGGTGTACAAGATAATAAGAGGAATAGATAGAGTGGATAGCCAGCACCTCTTCCCCAGGGCACCACTGCTCAATACAAGAGGACATGGCTTTAAGGTAAGGGGTGAGAAGTTCAAGGGGGATATTAGAGGAAGGTTTTTTACTCAGAGAGTGGTTGGTGCGTGGAATGCACTGCCTGAGTTAGTGGTGGAGGCAGATACACTAGTGAAGTTTAAGAGACTACTAGACAGGTATATGGAGGAATTTAAGGTGGGGGGTTATATGGGAGGCAGGGTTTGAGGGTCGGCACAACATTGTGGGCTGAAGGGCCTGTAATGTGCTGTACTATTCTATGTTCTATGTTCTATGTTCTATGTTTTATCATTTCAGAAGATCCGTCCTGGGTCCAGCATGTAAGTGCCATTTTGAAGAAAGCACGGCAATGCCTCTACTTTCTTTGAGGTTTGTGTCGATATAGCACGTCATCTCAAACTCTGACAAACTTCTATAGATGAGGGTAGAGATTATATTGACTTGCATGGAAAGACCTACAAAAAGTAATGGATATGGCCCAGTACAGGTAAAACCCTAGCAACAGGAATTCTGCAGATGCTGGAAATTCAAGCAACACACATCAAAGTTGCTGGTGAACGCAGCAGGCCAGGCAGCATCTCTAGGAAGAGGTACAGTCGACGTTTCAGGCCGAGACCCTTCATCAGGACTAACGCTAAAGGTAAAACCCTCCTCATCATCGAGCACATCTGCATGGAGTGCTGTCGCAGGAAAGCAGCATCTATTATCAAAGACCCCCACCATTCGGGCTCTCAGGGTTGTAAGTGGTGACATATATGTACCTTGATAATAAATTTACTTTGATGAACCTCTGCACTTTGAACTTAGAAGTTGGAAGATCATTTCTGCACAATGTGGAAGAGATGGATGTTGTTTTTTCAAACCAAATATCAAGCATGCTCATGAACTATATATAGCCTTGAAGAGAAAAATATACACTTTTTCTAAAGTAATTGCTCTAATATAGCAAAATAACATCACAGGTGCTATGTCAGATATGTAAGTACTGTATGCCAGTTTATTCACTGGGGTGGAGATAAGACAGTGCATTGGCCAGTCGAAGTAATTCACACGGTAAAGCTCCATTGGTTTATCTGGGTTAGGACTGAGACATCCTGCCCACAATTTCTGGTAATTAGGCTGCTCGGGGTGTCGTCTTTGCATGGCTTCAAGTGGAGTGTTGTTGGCAGCTAATTCCTCCACCTGTACTGGCTTCCTTCTTTCCACTGGGAGGTTTGTGGTAAAAGGGTTGAGGAACAATGGGCTGGTGAAAAAAGGAGATCATGCTGCTTTGAACTCCGGGCAAGTCATCTAAATTACATTCAAGCTCTCTACTTCCATCAGCTTTGAATGCACTATGTTCTGAGAGCAGATTCATCCAAAGACTTGTACTGCAAAGTGCTACAGTACTGAATGAGAGGAGGGTAAATAGTTGTAGTTGGGGGGGGAGGAGGGATATAAATGCAGACTATACATCTTCTTCCACATCCTATTCCCAAGAGAGGCACATGTTCACTTTGGTTCACTTGAACCTGCTGTCCTAGTGTGCAAAACATTTATCCTGATAATTAAACGTACAGGTCCATGAAGGATAAAGCGAATGATCTTCCAACACGCCCTAAGGATTGTATCACACACTCCAAATTCCAGAAAGCAACTAATCCAAATGTAGTCTATTATATATCTCCAACAACTCGATAAATTTATTCACACCATCTGCTGATAAGAAAGGAAGTAACTTGGATAGAAAATAGGCACAGGGATCATGATGCACTCTTAACCTGTTCCTGTTGCAGCGAGCATGCCAAACTTGTGGTGCCTGTTATTTACAAGGTGACAGTGAGCAGCCAAAACTAACCTTGCCGTTAGCTGAGGCATGATTCAGAGGGGACCTGAAATTATCAGCCAGCACATCTTAATGCTAGTCTGGCTACCTGAAGCCAACATGCAACTTTCAAAGAGGAAACTGATTAAGAAAATAAACCATCATGAAAGACATCAAATGACTAAACCTGATGTGGAATTCACTATAATAATGTCACAGCCAAAGAGACAGCAGGCTTTACAGTTTATATGGCACTGGAAGCTTGGTGGAGGAGGTGTAATGTAGGCTTGATGTTAAAAGATCAGGAGGCCTTCAAGACAAAGCAAGTGGGAGGAATAACTGCAGCAATCTGTCTTAGAAATCCGGCTCCAAGTGCTTAGGTGCAGTGCACAAAAAAAATCAACAATATCATATTGGAAGCTGTGGTCGGAAGTGTACCTTTGAAAAGAGTCTCTCACTACCTGCTTCAATTATCAGCCAAAGAAGTTTGTGGTCTCTATCAGCAGTCTTGCCAACTGCATCCTAATGCCCTGAGGTACCTTGCCAGGAATGCTACCATGACTCCCTGAGCCACAAATTTGTTGCCCTTTCTTTGGAAGACAATATTCATCCTCTCAGCCCTGCCCCTTTCTTTGCCAGTGCTGTTTTACTTCTTGTTGACAGTGACCATCAGTGTGGGCAACTGATGCTGTATTTACTGCCATTTCAGTTGCTAGAGATGTTCGCAGACAGCCCAGCTGGAAAAGGAATCTACAGGTTGCTTCACCTCTTCCTCAGTGTCCTGTCCTGCACCACTTCTCTGCCCCTCAGAGTCCGCACCCCCATAATGGGGGATTGTAGCAGCATCCAGAAGGCTCTATGGATGTTGGTACCGGCTCTGCCAGGTTCAGCACGATCCTGACAATGGTACCCCTTCCTCAGTATGCCACTGATCTTCATGACCCTCCAATCAGCGGGAATTCTTGTCACCAATAGCCAAAATTATTTTTGCTACGGTGCCTCAGATTGTGAATCGAAGTCTGGAGCCAAGTGGAAGCATGGACGCAGATGTCAGGTTTAGTAGGAACTAACCTGCAGGGCTTGTTGTCACTGGTTCCACACCAGGCAGGATACAGAGGGACTCAGCTCTTTGTTGTAAAACGTCTCAGAAAAGACATGTGGTGCCTGCAGACTGAAGTATGTGCAATCAGGTGATACACTACACCCCAAAGAACTAGGAGCACTCTCAAAACTGTGTACTTACACCACCTGTTGCTCTCTAAATACAGGCAGTTGTCTTTGCAGAGAGAGCATCACCGAGCCCCCTCTCTCCTGTAACACAAATGTGGACAGCAAACTGTGTGACACTGCTGACACATCAATAGTATACTGAAAGGGAGTCAGTGGTGACTTGTTTCAAAAGGAAAACAATAATGATAGGAGTTATAGAAAGCAAAGAAAGCTTATGGGGTGTTAGCTTTCATAAGTCGAGGGATGGAGTTTAAGAGTCGTGAGATAATGATGCAGCTCTATAAAACGCTGGTTAGGCCACACTTGGAGTACTGTGTCCAGTTCTGGTCACCTCACTATAGGAAGGATGTGGAAGCATTGGAAAGGATACAGAAGAGATTTACCAAGATGCTGCCTGGTTTAGAGAGTATGCATTATGATCAGAGATTAAGGGAGCTAGGGCTTTACTCTTTGGAGAGAAGGAGAATGAGAGGAGACATGATAGAGGTATACAAGATATTAAGAGGAATAGATAGAGTGGACAGCCAACGCCTCTTCCCCAGGGTACCACTGCTCAATACAAGGGAACATGGCTTTAAGGTACGGGGTGGGAAGTTCAAGGGGGATATTAGAGGAAGGGTTTTTACTCAGAGAGTGGTTGGTGCGTGGAATGCACTACCTGAGTCAGTGATGGAGGCAGATACACTAGTGAATTTTAAGAGACTACTAGACAGGTATATGGAGGAATTTAAGGTGGGGGGTTATATGGGAGGCAGGGCTTAAGGGTCGGCACAACATTGTGGGCCAAAGGGCCTGTACTGTGCTGTACTATTCTATGCCCTATGTTTAAAATTGCTTCTCACACTGCACTGACACTCAGTGCAATTGTGAATAATGAAATCAGTGACCTGAACTCCCATTTTTCAGCCCAGTGCCCGTAGCCCATGCTTTCCACTCTTCTCCAAATATCTGTCTCAACCTTGTATATGTGAAATGATTTGGCCTCCAGAGCTCTCTTTAGTAGAGAGCTCAAAGATTCTGAGAGAAGGAATTCCTCCCCATCTTCGTTCTGAAAGTTGCCCTTTATCCTGAGGCTATACCTCCAAATTATAGATTCCCTCATCTACATCATTCTCATCAAATCGCTTTAAAAAAGTGTTGTACTTCAATAAAGTTACAACTCGTTCTTTTGACCTCTATGAGGTTGAAGTCTGATCTATTCAATTACCTCTCGTAAGATAATGCTATCATCCCAGCTATTAACCTTGTGAATCTGAAATGAAAGGTTAAACCAAGTTTCTATCCCCTAAGTTGAATGTAAAAGACAATGGCATTTTTTAAAGAAATGAGTGCTTTAAATGTTCAGGTCTTAGTTCCTCCCCTCCAACCATTTGTTCTGATCCAGAATGTTACACCTTACATTCACTTATACTTGCTTTAGATCCTCATGATTCCTTACACAACTGTGCAGGCTCTGTCCTGCTCTGTTATTTCTTCTATGTCTAGTAATTATTCTCAACTATCACACAGAGAGAACACACTGAAAAGGTGGTGAAAGATTTCATTGGAATGAATCAAGGGATCAAGAGAGAGGCCAAAAAATATCAGAAAATTAAACAGACAGCTAAGGAAACCTTAGGTTAAAGAGCTTTGAAATCCAGTTCACAGGCCATCAGCAGAGGTGAATCTTCAAAAATGAAAGTTCTCTCAGTGTAGCCATTCAACTGCTGTATTAAAGAACTAGGAGGAGTAACACAATTTATGACAGTGCCTACACAAGTCTGCAGACACTGCATGCCTCTTCTGAGAAGCACTACATCAGACAATTAACCCAGGCAACCTGTTCATATTCTATACCTTCACAGTATTCTATACCTTCAAAATTGACCCGGCCCAAGAATCCCCTCATAGCAAGTGTCTAAACCAAATTTTGAACCTCAGACCTATTTAGAATGTATAAATAGCCTATCTGACATTAAAAATGGGTGATTAATCCTTAATTAATGTTTCAGAGATCTAAAATCCATTTCAATAGATACGGGTCAAATTTGACCCGAACAGTATGTAAGGGTTAAGACCTTTGGTATTCAAGAGCAGTACAAAATGAAGATTGAGAGCAGATGTCCAGTTGAGAAATCTCCCACACGAATGGAAAAGACATGAAATTCAAAAATTCAATTCAATAAATGTAAAATTAAATCATTTGGTCTCAAATACCTGAATGCTGATTTACTGAACTTTTGTTGACTAGAAAGGATAAACCTATTTTTCAGTAACAGTTAATGCTACCCATTGCAAGTTTGTGCATGGTAAAAGATCCCCAAATTTGTTGATCACAGATCATAGGTAAAGGAAAAGGCCATGTCCATGATGAACTTTGTTAATGCATTAATTGTGCTTTTCTCTAATTGTTTCAATAAATTTTTAAGATAAAGGTTAAAAATTTGGACACCCACAGTGGAAAACAACGGAAAATAAGAAATTGTTTGGTGAGATTGAATCTGTATTGATAGACTATGCAGCCAGTTTGACATATATGTGAGAATTTATCCAAGATATGTCATAAGGAGAATAATTTAAATTATTTCCCCATATCTTGTCATGCAGTTCTATTATGCCCTGCAGCCAAAGTTTTGAAATGTAAGCTGAAATCAGATTTGTTTCTCATGTTTACCTGCTAACACAATCCTTGTCACTCCTTTGCAGAGAAAAGGAAGACTTGCATTTAATAGTTACTTACACTTTTAGTTCGAGATGCAGAATATGATTTAACAGCATAAGAATAACAGCTGTGCTATACATGAGAAATGTGGCTAATTTGTGCACAATTTACTCACATACGCTCAGTGTATGTTCTTCTGCTGTGGTAGCCCATCCACTTCAAGGCCAGTGTTTTGTGTATTCAATGTTTCAGTAATATTTGAGTAATATTGTAAATATATTGCTTGATTAAGCATTCTTTGTTTGTTTACATAATTCATAATGGGTTAATGAGATACATCATTAGAAATATATGAATGGCATACAACATTGAGCCACCACATCATACGTTAGTGCCTCACTAAAGAGCAACTAAGTAGACAAGTTATCCTGAGCTCCTGTGATTTCCTTTCGATTAATTTCTGGAATTACATAGAAACATAGAAAATAGGTGCAGGAGTAGGCCATTCGGCCCATCGAGCCTGCACCGCCATTTGTTATGATCATGGCTGATCATCCAACTCAGAACCCCGCCCCAGTCTACCCTCCATACCCCCTGACCCCCGTAGCCACAAGGGCCATATCTAACTCCCTCTTAAATATAGCCAATGAACTGGCCTCAACTGTTTCCTGTGGCAGAGAATTCCACAGATTCACCACTCTCTGTGTGAAGAAGTTTTTCCTAATCTCGGTCCTAAAAGGCTTCCCCTCTATCCTGAATCTGTGGCCCCTCGTTCTGGACTTCCCCAACATCGGGAACAATCTTCCTGCATCTAGCCTGTCCAATCCCTTTAGGATTTTATACGTTTCAATCAGATCCCCCCTCAATCTTCTAAATTCCAACGAGTACAAGCCCAGTTCATCCAGTCTTTCTTCATATGAATGTCCTGCCATCCCAGGAATCAATCTGGTGAACCTTCTTTGTACTCCCTCTATGGCAAGGATGTCTTTCCTCAGATTAGGGGACTAAAACTGCACACAATACTCCAGGTGTGGTCTCACCAAGGCCTTGTACAACTGCAGTAGTACCTCCCTGCTCCTGTACTCGAATCTTCTCGCTATAAATGCCAGCATACCATTCACCTTTTTCACCGCCTGCTGTACCTGCATGCCCACTTTCAATGACTGGTGTATAATGACACCCAGGTCTCGTTGCACCTCCCCTTTTCTTAATCGGCCACCATTCAGATAATAATCTGTTTTCCTATTTTTGCCACCAAAGTGGATAACTTCACATTTATCCACATTAAATTGCATCTGCCATGAATTTGCCCACTCACCCAACCTATCCAAGTCACCCTGCATCCTCTTAGCATCCTCCTCACAGCTAACACTGCCACCCAGCTTCGTGTCATCCGCAAACTTGGAGATGCTGCATTTAATTCCCTCATCCAAGTCATTAATATATATTGTAAACAACTGGGGTCCCAGCACTGAGCCTTGCGGTACCCCACTAGTCACCGCCTGCCATTCTGAAAAGGTCCCGTTTATTCCCACTCTTTGCTTCCTGTCTGCTAACCAATTCTCCACCCACACCAATACCTTACCCCCAATACCATGTGCTTTAAGTTTGCACACTAATCTCCTGTGTGGGACCTTGTCAAAAGCCTTTTGAAAATCCAAATATACCACATCCACTGGTTCTCCCCATCCACTCTACTAGTTACATCCTCAAAAAATTCTATGAGATTTGTCAGACATGATTTTCCTTTTACAAATCCATGCTGACTTTGTCCGATCATTTCACCGCTTTCCAAATGTGCTGTTATCACATCCTTGATAACTGACTCCAGCAGTTTTCCCACCGCCGCCGTTAGGCTAACCGGTCTATAATTCCCCGGTTTCTCTCTCCCTCCTTTTTTAAAAAGTGGAGTTACATTAGCCACCCTCCAATCCCCAGGAACTAGTCCAGAATCTAACGAATTTTGAAAAATTATCACTAATGCATCCACTATTTCTTGGGCTACTTCCTTAAGCACTCTAGGATGCAGACCATCTGGCCCTGGGGATTTATCTGCCTTCAATCCCTTCAATTTACCTAACACCACTTCCCTACTAACATGTATTTCGCTCAGTTCCTCCATCTCACTGGACCCTCTGTCCCCTACTATTTCTGGAAGATTATTTATGTCCTCCTTAGTGAAGACAGAACCAAAGTAATTAGTCAATTGGTCTGCCATGTCCTTGCTCCCCATAATCAATTCACCTGTTTCCGTCTGCAGGGGACCTACATTTGTCTTTACCAGTCTTTTCCTTTTTACATATCTATAAAAGCTTTTACAGTCCGTTTTTATGTTCCCTGCCAGTTTTCTCTCATAATCTTTTTTCCCCTTCCTAAATAAGCCCTTTGTCCTCCTCCGCTGAACTCTGAATTTCTTCCAGTCCTCAGGTGAGCCACTTTCTCTGGCTAATTTGTATGCTTCTTCTTTGGAATTGATACTATCCCCAATTTCTCTTGTCAGCCATGGATGCACTACCTTCCTTGATTTATTCTTTTGCCAAACTGGGATGAACAATTGTTGTAGTTCATCCATGCACCCTTTAAATGCTTGCCATTGCATATCCACCGTCAATCCTTTAAGTGTCATTTGCCAGTCTATCTTAGCTAATTCACGTCTCATACCTTCAAAGTTACCCCTCTTTAAGTTCAGAACCTTTGTTTCTGAATTAACTATGTCACTCTCCATCTTAATGAAGAATTCCGCCATATTATGGTCACTCTTACCCAAGGGGCCTCTCACGGCAAGATCGCTAATTAACCCTTCCTCATTGCTCAAAACCCAGTCCAGAATAGCCTGCTCTCTAGTTGGTTCCTCAACATGTTGGTTCAAAAAACCATCCCGCATACATTCCAAGAAATCCTCTTCCTCAGCACCTTTACCAATTTGGTTCACCCAATCTACATGGAGATTGAAGTCACCCATTATAACTGCTGTTCCTTTATTGCACACATTTCTAATTTCCTGTTTAATACCATCTCCGACCTCACTACTACTGTTAGGTGGCCTGAACACAACTCCCACCAGTGTCTTCTGCCCCTTAGTGTTACGCAGCTCTACCCATATCGATTCCACATCTTCCTGGCTTATGTCCTTCCTTTCTATTGCGTTAATCTCTTCTTTAACCAGCAACGCCACCCCACCTCCCCTTCCTTCATGTCTATCCCTCCTGAATATTGAATATCCCTGAACGTTGAGCTCCCATCCCTGGTCACCCTGGAGTCATGTCTCTGTGATCCCAACTATATCATAATCATTAATAACAATCTGCACTTTCAATTTATCCACCTTATTACGAATGCTCCTTGCATTGACACACAAAGCCTTCAGGCGCTCTTTTACAACTCTCTTAGCCCTTATACAATTATGTTGAAAAGTGGCCCTTTTTAATGCTTGCCCTGGATTGTCGGCCTGCCACTTTTACTTTTCTCCTTAGTACTTTTTGCTTCTACCCTCACTTTACACCCCTCTGTCTCTCTGCACTGGTTCCCATCCCCCTGTTGTGAACTAACCTCCTCACGCCTAGCCTCTTTAATTTGATTCCCAGCCCCCAACCATTCTAGTTTAAAGTCACCTCAGTAGCCCCCGCTAATCTCCCTGCCAGGATATTGGTCCTCCTAGGATTCAAGTGTAACCCGTCCTTTTTGTACAGGTCACGCCTGCACCAAAAGAGGTCCCAATGATCCAAAAACTTGAATCCCTGCCCCCTGCTCCAATCCCTCAGCCACGCATTTATCCTCCACCTCATCGCATTCCTACTCTCACTGTCGCGTGGCACGGGCAGTAATCCCGAGATTACTACCTTTGCGGTCCTTTTTCTCAACTCCCTTCCTAGCTCCCTATATTCTCCTTTCAGGACCTCATCCCTTTTCCTACCTATGTCATTGGTACCTATATGTACCACGACCTCTGGCTCCTCACCCTCCCATTTCAGGATATCTTGGACACGATCAGAAATATCCCGGACCCTGGCACCAGGGAGGCAGACTACCATCCGGGTCTCTGGACTGCGTCCACAGAATCGCCTATCTGACCCCCTTACTATCGAGTCCCCTATCACAACTGCCCTCCTTTTCCTTGCCCTACCCTTCTGAGCTACAGGGCTAGACACTGTGCTGGAGGCACGGCCACTTTGTATTACAAAGCATAACAGTGAAGATGAGGTAATTTTAAATGAAACCCAAGACAACTACCTACCTGTTATCTAGCAGCGTATATTTCCTTTGGAAAACAGGACAGAGATGGTCGAGTTTGAAAAAAAGGCAGAAAATGGACAAGATGTACAGGTTCATAAACAGTAGACACTAGGCTGTAATAATAATAGTAATAAATAAAACTAAAGCAGCAAATGGCTGGCTGCATTAGAAAGATAGACATGTTCAATGGCACAGCAAGTAAGTGGATGATGTATACTGAATGAATTGAGTAGTATTTTAAAGCAAATGGAATAGATGATGAGAAACGAGTGCCAGTTTTGCTGAGTGCAGTTGATGCAAGAGCAAACAGCTTGCTTAGAAGTTTGACTGCTCCAACCAAACCAGCCGCAATAAGCTTTGATGATATCGTGAAGGTACAGGTCGACCTTCTATAATCCGGTACCATTGGGAACTCAGGAGTGCCGGATTTGTGAAAATGCCAAATTACAGAAGGATCACATCAAGCAATAGCTAACTGCCTCATCATACCTTTAAAATATCAAAAGATTCAAAGGTTAATTTAATGTTAGAGAAATGTATACAATATACATCCTGAAATGCTTTTTCTTTGCAACCATCTATGAAAACAGAGGAGTGCCTCAAAGAATGAACGACAGTTAAATGTTAGAACCCCTAAGCTTCCCCCCCCCCACCGCTCCGCTCCCTCCTGCGTGTAAGTGGCAGCAAGCAGCAATGCCCCCTCCCCACTGGCAAAAAATTAAGCGCACCCACTACCAGCACTCAAGCGTGAGCTAAGCGATAGCAAAGACACAGACTTGCAGTTACCCCAAAGACTGCATTGCACTCGCAGTTACTGAGAGAATCCTTGTTAGTTTCTTTTCCTCCGCTTAGTAATATGCTTAAGTTTAGCGGGTCACCACGTCTGATCTGAAGTTGTAGGTAGAAGAGAACAGAGCACCGGCCGGGCGACGCTGGAGGGCAATGTGCAACTGCTGGCAGGCTGGTGAGAAGGCGGACTGACCCAGCGTGCGCCAGCTCCCCCGCCGCTGGCGGGTGAGACAGGCGGGTGATGGGCAGCCACACCTCACGCAAATGATATAAATAAATGCAGGAAAACAAGCAGGAATCATTTGTCTGTGCTTAAAGGAGTGTGCCAACATGTGAACAGATCTAGAGCTACCAAAACAAGCGCAGCAGGTTGATACAGTGGCCTGGAAAATTTGGAATCAGTGCAGATTATCGAAGGAACCAGATTACAAGTAGTCGGATTAGTGAAAGTCGACCTGTAATGCAAGAATATTTAGAACTGATCATTGTTGTTTGCAGAATGATTTAGATTTTATACGTGGAATCAAAACATAGGAGAGTCCATATCATCTTACATGGTCGAATTGAAGAAATTGTCTGAGTATTGCCAGTTCAGTGATGGGTTTAATGATGCACTGAGAAATCAATTAGTTTATGCAATATTGCCAACCAACTAGTGGGAGTATTCAAGGACATTTTTAACCTCTCACTGCTACTGGCAGAAGCTCCCACTTGCTTCAAAGAGGCAACAATTATACCAGTGCCTAAGAAGAATAATGTGGGCTGCCTTGAAGACTATCGCCCGGTAGCACTCACATCGACAGTGATGAAATACTTTGAGAGGTTGGTTATGACTAGACTGAACTCCTGCCTCAACAAGGACCTGGACCCATTGCAATTTGCCTATCGCCACAATAGGTCAATAGCAGATGCAATCTCAATGGCTCTCCACACGGCTTTAGACCACCTGGACAACACAAACACCTATGTCAGGATGCTGTTCGTTGACTATAGCTCAGCATTTAATACCATCATTCCCACAATCCTGATTGAGTAGTTGCAGAACCTGAGCCTCTCTACCTCTCTCTGCAATTGGATTCTCGACTTCCTAACCAGAAGACCACAATCTGTGCGGATTGGTGATAACATATCCTCCTCGCTGACGATCAACACTGGTGCACCTCAGGGTATGTGCTAAGCCCACTGTTCTACTCTCTATATACACATGACTGTGCAGCTAGGCATACCTCAAATATCATCTATAAAATTGCTGATGATACAACCATTGTTGGTAGAATTTCAGGTGGTGACGAGAAGGCGTACAGGAGTGAGATATGCCAACTTGTGCCTTTACTTCCTGAGAAAACTAAAGAAATTTGGTCTGTCCCTTAAAACCCTCACTAATTTTTATAGATGCACCGTAGAAAGCATTCTTCTAGGGTGCATCACAACCTGGTATGGAAGTTGTCCTGTCCAAGACCAAAAGAAGCTGCAGAAGATCATGAACACGGCGCAGCACATCACACAAACCAATCTTCCATCCTTGGACTCACTTTACACCGCACGCTGTCGGAGCAGTGCTGCCAGGTTAATCAAGGACACGACCCACCCAGCCAACACACTTTTTGTCCCTCTTCCTTCCAGGAGAAGCCTCAGGAGCTTGAAGACTTGTACAGCCAGATTTGGGAACAGCTTCTTTCCAACTGTGATAAGACTGCTGTACCGATCCTGACCCAGATCTGGGCCGTACCCTCCAAATATCCGGACCTGCCTCTCGTTTTTTTTGCACTACCTTACTTCCCATTTCTCTATTTTCTATTTACGATTTATAATTTAAATTTTTAATAGCTACTAATTTTTACTGTTTTTAATCTTCTTAATATTTAATATTTGTAATCCAGGGAGCGGGAAGCGCAGAATCAAATATCGCTGTGATGATTGTACGTTCTAGTATCAAGTGTTTGGCGACATTAACGTATAAAGTACAAGTATAAAGTAGTGGAATAGTGCCGCAGCAACAACCTGACACTCAATGACAGTAAGACGAAAGAGCTGATTGTGGGTAAGACGAAGGAGCACATACCTACCTTCATAGAGGGATCAGAAGTGGAGAGAGTGAGCAGTTTCAAGTTCCTGAGTGTCAAGATCTCTGCGGATCGAACCTGGTCCCAACATATCGATGTAGTCATAAAGAATACAAGACAGCGGCTATACTTTATTAGGAGTTTGAAGAGATTTGGCATGTCAACAAATACACGCAAAAACTTCTATAGTTGTATTGTGGAGAGCATTCTGACAGGCTGCATCACTGTCTGGTATGCAGGGGCTACTGCGCAGGACCAAAAGAAGTTGCAGAAGGTTGTAAATCTAGTCAGCTCCATCTTGGGTACTAGCCTACAAAGTACCCAGGACACCTTTAGGGAGCAGTGTCTCAGAAAGGCAGTGTCCACTATTAAGGACCTCTAGCACCCAGGGCATGCCTTTTTCTCACTGTAACTATCAGGTAGAGGTTACGGATCCCACTGCCTTGTGGGTATCTTCAGGAGAAGAGAAGGCTAAGGAGTAAACCCTACACAAATCTGGAGTGGAGCCCCTAACGTGGTTGGATGACGTATCTCGTCAACTCCTGGCAGCTCCTGCAGCCAAGCTGATGCCAAATGTATTGCTTCGCATTCCTTTGGACCACATCCACGAGGCTGAGAACAGGATCTTGATGTCTGGGCAGCCCAGGATCTCCATGTTCATCGCCTAGATCTGCGCCCCACTGCAAAACCAACACAGGAGGCAGCAGTTACGAGTTATAAGTCCAACCTGATTGGCGTAAGGTACGGGCGCTACAGGTTGCCTCCGACGGTGGGAAAGGTCATTGCATCTCACCGATCAGCTACCATCTGCCTCAATCCGGGCAGCTCCCGGACAATTGGGTGCTGATTCGCCACTGTCTGCCTGCTTCAATGCGTGCTTGGAGATTAGATTTGCATTGAAAAGCAGACAGCTATCACTGCACCAGGCAAACCACAGAGAAGAAAGAAGAAACCACCAGTCATGCGACTGGCCACCTGGAACGTTAGGACCATGTGCCCTGGCCTCGCAGACGGCCTGCAGCAGGTCAACGACAGCAGGAAAACAGCAATCATTGACTCTGACCTGAGGAGGCTGGACATCGACATAGCAGCCCTGCAAGAGACCAGGCTTGCTGCAGACGGCATGCTGCGGGAGAGGGACTACCTTCTTTTGGCAGGGCAGACCACCTGAGGAACCCCACCTGCATTGCGTTGGCCTTGCTGTCAAGAACAGCCATGATAGTTCCTCCCACCGGCGGGTCAGAATGCATCCTTTCCCTCAGCCTTTCAACGTCATCCGGTAAAGTGAACATCCTGAGTGTCTATGCTCCAATGCTGGGCTCACCTCAAGAAACAATAGACCAGTTTTATGAGGACCTCGACGCTACCATCAGCAAAATACCAGAATCTGAACACATCATCCTGCTTGGTGATTTCAATGCTAGAGTCGGATCTGACCACAGCTCATGGCCAGACTGCCTCGGACACTTCGGTGTTGGCAAGATGAATGACAATGGCCAGAAAGTGCTGGAGCTTTGCTCCTATTGCAAGCTGTGAATCACCAACACGTTCTTCAAGACAAAGCCTCGCCATAAAGTCTCCTGGAGACACCCAAGGTCCGGACATTGGCATCAGCTGGACATGATCATCACCAGAAAAGCCGCCCTCAACATTGTGCTTCTAACACGCAGCTTACACAGTGCAGACTGCGAAACGGACCATTCCATGGTGTGCAGCAAAGTCTGACTGAAACCAAAGAAGATCCACCACACCAAGCAGAAAGGATGCCCACACATCAACACCGTTAAGGCAGCAAACCCAGAACTTCGCACGAAACTCAATGACCAAATGGAACAGGCTTTCAAAGCAAATACAGCCACAACCATGGAGGAGGGGTGGCAATTCATTCATGACACCATCTGCAACACCGCCATGTCATCCCTCAGGAAGAAGGAGAGGAAAACCCAAGATTGGTTTGAATCTCACCTGTCTGAGATGGAACTTGTCATCAATGCCAAGAGAGAAACTCTGATCAACTACAAAAGAGACTCGTCAGGAAAGAATCTCAATATGGCAATATGGCAATATGGCACTGAATATGGCAAGAAACAATGCTCAAAGGACGGCTAGACGCTGCACAATTGACTACGGGCAGAACCTATGCCAGAACATCCAGACCTGCGCCGACAGTGGCAATGTGCAAGGCATGTATGAGGGGATGAAGAAAGCCTTCGGGCCCACCGCTAGCAAGATCGCTCTGTTGAAGTCCAAGGACGGTGAAGTCATCAAAGACCGTGCCAAGCAGATGGAGAGGTGGGCCGAGCACTACCAGAACCTGTACTCCACTGAGAACATGGTCACTGAGTCTGCCCTTGCCAGTATCCCTGCCCAACCTGTCATGAAAGAGCTGGACCTACCCCCAACAGAGGAAGAACTCAGCAAGGCCATCGACGCGCTTGCTCACGGCAGGGCACCAGGCAAAGACGGCATCCCTGAAGTGCGGGAAACCAGTGCTCCTAAGCCTTCTTCATGAGCTGCTCCGCCAGTGCTGGGAGGAATCAGTTCCCCAGGACATGCGAGACGCAAACATCATCACATTGTTCAAGAATAAAGCAGACTGCAACGACTGTAACAATTACAGAGGCATATTCCTGCTCAACACCATTGGCAAGGCGTTTGCCCGAGTGGTTCTGAAGTGACTGCAGACACTAGCAGAACGCGTCTACCCTGAGTCCCAGTGTGGCTTCAGAGCAGAGAGGTCCACCATCGACATGATCTTCTCACTCATGCAGCTACAGGAGAAGAGCCAGGAACAGAGACAGCCTTTGTACGTTGCCTTTATCGATCTGACCAAGGCTTTCGACCCGGTTAGCAGAAGAGGCCTCTTCATACTCCTGAAGAAGATCGGATGCCCTGCTGAATCTCATCGCCTCTTTCCATGACGGCATGCAGGGGACAGTACAATTCGATAGATCATCCTCAGAGCCCTTCCCCATCCAAAGCGGAGTGAAGCAGGCTTATGTCCTTGCCCCAATGCTCTTTGGGATCTTCTTCTCCCTCGTACTGTTGTACGCTTTCAGGACATCTGATGATGGAGTGTACCTACACACTAGGTCCGAAGGCAAGCTCTTCAACCTTGCACTACTCGGAGTAAAGACCAAAGTGCGTCATGTCCTGATCCGGGAGATACTCTTCGCTGATGATGCTGCCCTGATGTCACACACACAGTCTGATCTCCAGAGGCTGGTCAGTTCCCTGGCACATGCTTGCCAAGAGTTTGGCCTCACCATCAGTCTGAAGAAGACAGAGATCACGGGCCAGGACGTCAGCGAAGACCTAGCAACAGCATCGGCGACCACACCCTGCAAGCGGTAGATGAATTCACCTACCTAGGATCAACAGTCTCCAGCAACCTGTCCCTCGATCCAGAGCTCAACAAGAAAATAGGGAAAGCCGCCGCTGCTTTGGCCAAACTGTCAAAGAGAGTGTGGAAGAACAACAAGCTCACCACAGCCACTAAGATTGCAGCGTACAGAGCCTGCGTACTGAGTACTCTCCTCTACGGCAGCGAGAGTTGGACAACCTACGCGTGCCAAGAGCACCACCTCAACAGCTTCCACCTATGGTGCTTGCATCGGATCCTGGGCATTTCCTGGAAAGACCGCGTGCCAAACAAGGACGTCCTGGACCAGGCCAGCATGCCAAGCGTGTATGTCCTTCTCACACAGCGATGACTGCGCTGGCTTGACCGCGTCCGCCACATGCAGGATGGCCACATCCCCAAGGACATCCTATACGGAGAACTCGCTGCAGGATCCCACCCCATAGGGCACCCACTGCTGCGTTACAGGGACGTTTGTAAACATGACCTGAAGTCTGCTGATATCAGGGTGGACAGTTGGGAAGAGACAGCTGCAAATCGCTGCACCTGGCAACAGGCTGTACCTACAGGCATTACCAATGCAGAGGAAAAACGAACTCGACTGTGGTCGGACAGAAGAGAGAGAAGGAAAACTGAGGCAGTGACTACCCAGCCGCAGCCATCAGCCTTCGTGTGCCGCAGTTGTGCCAAGGACTGCCGCTCAAGAATCAGCTTATTCAGCCACAGCCGATGCTGTTCCACACCCAATTGTCCTAAACCGGGCGCATCCATTGTCTACTTAGACAGAAGGAGCCATTATTATTATTACTATTATTATTATAATTATTATTATCATCAGCATCATCAGGTAGGAGATACAGAAGCCTGAAGGCACACACTCAGCAATTCAGGAACAGCTTCTTCCCCTCTGCCATCCGATTCCTAAATGGACATTGAAGCTTTGGACACTACCTCACTTTTTTAATATACAGTATTTCTGTTTTTGCACATTTTAAAAAATCTATTCAATGTACATAATTGATTTACTTGTTTATTTATTATTATGTTTTATTTTATTTATTATTATTATTAATTTTATTTCTCTCTGCTAAATTATGTATTGCATTGAACTGCTGCTGCTAAGTTAACAAATTTCCCGACACATGCTGGTGATAATAAACCTGATTCTGATTCTGATTCTGATTCTGATTACAAGGAAGCATTCTAAAATGGCTCCTAACTGAAGTTCAACTCACTTTTAAAAGAGCAGTTGAAATTGCTGTGTCAATGGAAACAGCAGCCAAAGGTGGAAGGAAGTTGCAGTCAGGAATGAAAGTGAGTGCGAACAAAATTGCAACATCTAAAGAGAAACCTGCCTGACTAAACAAATCGTGTTACTATTGTGGCAGGGGCTCATGTACACCAGACCCATACAGGTTTACAGGTGAAACTTGCAGAAAGTGCAACAAAATAAGGGATAAACAAGGAACATGCTGGGCCGGCAAAAATAAATGGTCTTCACAAGGAAGAGGAAAAAGTTAAAAAGTCAAGATGCATTATCAAAAAGGTCACTAATCTGAATGCTATTGATGAAAATCTGATAATGATGAGAATGAAACAGGCTATTTAAGTCTTTCCACAAAATGAGTTTGAATAGCATTTCAAAGATATTGAGCTGAAGCCTGCAGATAGCCAACTAAGAACTTACACTGGAGAAAAGATAACTTCTGTGGGAGTAACATTTGTAACAGTAAAATACAACAACCAAAAAGCCACATTTGGTTTGAATTTTGTAAAAAGCAGAAGGGCTAGCATAATGATACCGTAAGTTGCTAAAACAACTATAACTTGATTGCATACTGCATTTCCTGCAATAGAGAGAACTGAAAGTAAAAAAGGAAGGTACTGAATAATGCCATAGTATTGTTCATGGATGGCATTGGAAAGCATAAACATATCGAAAGTAAGTAGAAAATGAAAATTGAAAATGAAAATTCCCACACACATTTTAAAAGCCCATCCAATTCCTTATATCATCCGTAGTAAAGTAACCAGAGAGCTAGATTGCACAGAGGCTGAGGGAATTCTTTTCAAGGTTGAGTGGAGCCCCACGGGCAATGTCAGGGTTCCCAGCAGCCAAGAAGGATGGACCAATCAGGATCTTTTGTGATTTTAAAGCTTATGTGAAGGGTGGAAGAGGAGGGTTTTGGGGTTTTGTTGTGTCTGTCATTCATTCTGTGGGGTTTCTTGTTTCATGGACATCTGCGAAGACTACAAATGTTGGGATGTATACTGTATATCTTCTCTGATATTAAATAAAGCTTTGAACCATGAACCATGAACCCAGCACTGAAAGAATATCAATGGCTTCTTCCCAAGATAGAGGATATCTTTGTAAACCTTTCGGGAGGGAAACACTTCAGCAAAGCAGACTTAGTTGAGGCCTACCTAGATATGGGAATGGAAGAAGAGTCCCAAGTGTTTCTCACCATAAACACTCTCAAAAAACTTTATTGATGTACCAGGCTTACTTCTGGTGCAGCTGTGCCTGTGCTCTAGCAGAAAATGGTGGAGCAGGTTCCCAGGCACTCAGTGTTATCTGGATAACATTACTGTTAACCATAAGGATGACAAGGAACATCTCCAGAATCTCAAGGTAGTGTTAAAAAGATCAGAAGATTATGGGCTCAGAGGACAACACATCAAGTGGGAATACTTTAAACCAAGCATTACTTACTGTGATCACACCATTGAAGCACAATGATTGTAAAAGTGTGCTGAGAAAATTCAAGCTGTGGTGGATATCCCAAGGTCAAAGGACATGTTGAAGTTGTGGTCCTTATTAGGATTTGTCAGTTACTCTAACAGGTTCCGGCCATACCAGGCTACTGTGTGCCACTCCTTGAACTCATTACTAAAGATCAGGAAGAAATGGCAATGGACAAAGCAGTGTTAGGTGTCTTTCCAAAGGGCAAGGGATTGGTGGCGTTAGATACTGTGCTCATACATTATGATCCAGATCGTCCAGTAAAGCAGGCCTGTGATGCCTCATCTTATGGTATAGGTGCAGTTGTGTCACATGTTATGTATCATGGAAATGAACACCCCCTAGCCTTTGTATCACATTCGCTCACCATTGCAGAGGAAAATTATGCACAGATTGACAGGGAGGCCATTGCAGTGACTTCAATGACTCAGGCTGCCGAGTGTGCCCAGCTCTAGATGTTTCAAAAAGGACAGGGAGGGAGGCAAAAGAGGTGGGGGAGTGGCACCGCTAATCAGGGATAGTATCATGGCTGCAGAAAAGGAAGAAGTCATGGAGGGATTGTCTACTGAGTCATTGTGGGTGGAAGTCAGAAACAGGAAGGGGCCAATAACTTTACTGGGTGTTTTTATAGACCCCCCTCCCCCAGTTGTAACAGAGACATCAAGGAGCAGATAGGCAGGCAGATTCTGGAATGGTGCAATAACAATAGGATTGTTGTGATGGGTGATTTTAACTTCCCTAAGAGCAAGAGGTGTTGTGGATAGTCTGGAGGGTTGTCAGAGGTTACAGCGCAACATCAACAGGATGCAAAACTGAGCTGAGAAGCGGCAGACAGGGTTTAACCCAGATAAGTGTGGCGGTTCATTTTGCTGGGTCAAATTTGAAGACAGAATATAATACCAATAATAAGACACTTGGCAGCGCAGAGGATCAGCGAGATCTTGGAATCCATGTCCATAGGACACTCAAAGCTGCTGAGATTGACAGTGTTGTTAAGAAGGTGTATGGTGTGTTGCCTTTCATTATCTGTGGGACTGAGTTCAAGAGCCATGTGGTAATGTTACAGCGATATAAGACCTTAGTTAGATCCCACTTGGAGTACTCTGTTCAGTTCTGGTCACCTCATTACAGGAAGGATGTAGCTGCTATAGAGTGTGCAGAGGAGATTTACAAGGATGTTGCCTGGATTGGAGAGATGAGTGAACTTGGCTTTTTCTCCTTAGAACACCAGAGGATGAGAGGAGACCTGATAGAGGTGTATAAAATGATGAGAGTCATTGATCCTGTGGATAGCTAGAGGTTTTTTCCCAGAGCTGAAATGGCTAACGCAAGGGGGGGGGGATAGTTTTAAGGTGCTTGGAAGTAAATACAAGGGGGATGTCGAGGTAAGTTTTTCACACAGAGAGTGGTGGGTGTGTGAATACATTGCCAGTGAAGGTGGTGGAGGTGGACACAAAAGGGTCTTTAAGGAGACCCTTAGATAGGTACGTGGAGCTGAAAAAAAATTGACGGCTATGCGGTAGGGAAACTCTAGGCAGTCTCAAGAGTAGTTTACATGGTTGGCACAACATTGTGGGCCAAAGGACCTGTAATATGCCGTAGATTTCTATGTTTCTTTGTGGCCTTGACTCTGGTTTGGGGTGTAAAACATTTCAACCAGTACTTGTATGGAAGAGAGAGAGTACCCTCACTACTGTCCATTTTTAATCCACAGAAGGGCGCTCAACTACCAGCAGCAACATGAATGCAGAGATGGTCTCTGATTCTTGGAGGGCACAATTACAAGATTGAAATCAAGAGTACCACTAATCATGAAAATGCCGATGTATTATCCTGTTTACCCTTGGAAAAGGAAATGCCTGAAAAATTTACAAAAGCAGACTCTCCGCTGGAAATATTCTTCCTAATGCAAAAGAAGACTTTCCCTATTAAGGCATAGATGATCCAAAGGGAAACTAGAAAAGATCCCCACACTTTCTCAGGTTTATATGGCTCCCCAAAATGGCTGGAATGTGCTGCAGAAATTCCAGTTTCCCCATTTTTACCAGCACCAGGATGAACTTGCCCTTGACAAGGGCTGCCCTATGTGGGGATTGAGAGTTGTTGTATCATCCAATTTGAGAGCTAAATTGTTGGAGGAGCTACAATGCCAGTCATCTAGGCAGGGTCAAAATGAAAGTTTTGCCTCAAAGCTTTGTCTGGTGGCATGAAATAAATCAGCAGACTCCAACAACCAACAACCAACCAACTATGCTGCTCTTGAGTAATCTCTTGTATTTATGGTTGGATCTCCTCAAACCCAATCTCAGAGGGAGAATGCAGGACAAACCGTGGAGACAAATTGAGGGCTCCTCAAACAAGGAGGTTTGACGTTTCACACCTGGACAAGCAGTCCAGGTGAGCGGCTATGGAGGTCATCAACAATGGGTATTTGGAAAGATTAAGGATAGAACTGCATCACTCTACTATGCAGTGGTGATTGCATCTGTTGCTGTTTGGAGACAACACATTGATCAGTTGACGAGAGGAGAGTCAATGGTCAGAGAAATAAAGAAGGTACCCAGAGCTGTCAGAACCATTTCTTGCAGTCCAGAGTCAACTGCTACAACCACAACGGAGGAGTCCCCAGATTTGCTACCATTGACTTTAGCTGGATTTTATTACTTTTGATGCATTTTTGCCTAATGGAAAAAAGGAAGAAAATGAAATTTTGGCATAAAACTGAACTTTCCCAATAAGTGTTAAGGGATTCAAAAAGTGCATAAAATTGCACTAGCACTTTGCTTTTTGGAATTATTTAAATTCATAGCACGTTCATATAGTCATGTAATGGGACATCATCTCTTTTGGGTAAAATATCACCAGAAGTTATCAATAAACCTACACAAACGTATTTAGCCCCAAAGTCCCATCATTGATGCACAGGAACTTCCAAATCTGTGAAACTGACCATTAAAACTGTTAGAGTGA
The DNA here is from genome assembly GCF_963921235.1 of Mobula hypostoma. NCBI lineage: Eukaryota > Metazoa > Chordata > Chondrichthyes > Myliobatiformes > Myliobatidae > Mobula > Mobula hypostoma. The sequence continues at coordinate 149,349,486 of NC_086102.1, forward strand.
TCTGCATCTTATTACTTAAATAATAGCTGTGTTTATTTTTCCCTAATGACAGCTGAATACAGTTCTTGTAACTGCAGGCACGTTCTTGCACTGCCTGCTGAGACTGCGTCAAAACACTAAGTATATTTCTACTGACAGCCGCAATACGATAGCTCGTAGACTATCATGAAGGTAGCAGAATACAATGTGGTTAATATTATAACAAATTTAGAATATTACCGTGCTCAGGATGGCATGGAAAATTCTTTAGGCAATGGCTTGAGCTTATGAGCAACATCTTCCATTGCATGAATAGCAACAAGCCAGTGTGAAGAGATTAATATGGGGCGTGATCATGGCATCGAGCACCGAAATACTTGATACAAAAGAGCTACCATCCTTATCACTGATGCCTTTAGTGAAGGCTGCAGAACTTGGAATTGTTGGTGACCAAAGCATTGATGTTCCAGCAGGGGCACTTTAATTTGCTTAGAGATGCTGCCTTATGTAAATCTTTGATTTTGAGTTATAAACAAAGGTTGTTGGGTACAAGTTTTGAATTAACTTTCTGTCAGATCAGCATGATTAAATACTCTGCACATTTGTATTTGAAAACTTACAGCCCACTAAGGTGACTTCTGCTTAGTCCTGGTTCACAATGAAGAAGTTCCACTGAAAACAGGATAAATGTGCTAGTGGGTGAGTAATCAGATTTTATACAATTCATTTTCTAGTGTTTAGTAGCTGAAAATGATATGAGCAGCCAGTTCAAACAATAAATGTCCTTCAGGCAAGGAAACTTGATGGTCTGGTCAATATATGTCTTCTGACCCAACAAAATGTGATTAGCTCAGGAGAGGCTAGTTGTTGGAATCAATAAATACTGTACATATGAATGAATAGATTATGGAAGAGTTTGGGAAGGTGGATGGATGGAAAGTGCCTTTACTTGTGTTGGAGTCCATATATCGCTACTTACAATCTAAACGTGACTAGATTCTCATGGAAGGTTGGGACTTGGTTGGTCATCTCTTCTGAATCATCTTTACTTATGCAGATTTCTCATTTTATCTTCACCTTATTTCTATAACAGGGCAAAGGGGATCAAGTCATGAGGATAACCCATTACAAAGATTCCCTTCCTGAAACTACCGATTTATCTATTCTTTTTGTAAGTTATCATGTCTTTGTAATGAACAGCTGCCACATAACAAGAAAAATTCACTGTGTTGATATCAGTGATAATGAATCTGATTCTTGATTCTGAAACTATTTCACAATGTGGCCTCCTCTACGTTGGAAGAAATGTAAGTTAGGTATAATTTTAATGGCCGCTGGTGGCATTTCAGGAGAACGTGGAGTCAGAAGTTTCTTTTAGCTGTTAACTTGGTCAATACACTCCCCTTTCTTTCTGAGGGAGAGGTTGTGGATTCTGACTACCTGTTTCTTGCTGATAACACTGATTACCATGTAGATTTGATACTGCATCTTGCCTCAGGTCTAGGCTGGTGCAAATTTCTAAACCCTTCATCTGGGAGGAAGTGTTTAGGTCACACTTTGAGCCCAGCCCTGTTCCTCCAGCTCTAGTCCCACATAAATAATTCCATAGGTTTGGTTATTTTCTCCTGCACTGGGGAAAATTAGGCATTACAAAATGGCAGCTGTACTCACTGGAGATAGATCAGCATATTCTTATGCCTTAGAGAAGCAGAAGTTCTGGCTGTTTAGCAGTTGCCTGCCTTCAGGATGGCCTAGGCTTGGGTGTCCATTTCAGTTTTATTACCACTGACACATGTCACAAAATGCATTGTTCTGCAGCAGCTGTAAATTGCAAGACATAAAAATTACAATGTAACAAAATAAATAAATAGTGTAAAAGATGAACAGCAAGGCGTGTTTATGTGTTTGCGGACCATTCCAAAATGGACGGCTGGTGGAGCAGTCACACTGAATGGTGGGTCCTCCTCCCTGATGGCAGTGATGCAAAGAGGGATTGCACAAGATGATGAGGTTCTTTAATAATGCATGCCACCTGAAGATGCCCTCAATGGCGAAGAGAGCTTTGGCCGTGATGGAGCTGGCTGCGTCTACAACCCTCTGCAGCCTCTTGTGATCCTGTGAAATGGAGGGTCCACCACAGGTTGTGATGCTACCAGTCAGAATGCTCTCCACTGAAGAGTCCGTACAAGGTTGTGATGCTGCCATTCAGAATGCTCTCTGCTGTACATTCATAGAGGTTTCCAAGTGTCTTCAGTGACATACACAATCCCTGCAAACTCCTGATGAAGCACAGTTGCTGGTCTGCAACCTTCAATGTGTTGGACCCAGGGTAGATGCTCTGAGATGTCAATCTTCAGGAACTTGACTTCCAGGTGGCAAGCTCTCTAAAATCAGAAAATAGATTGGAAGCTGAGCAAAGCTGATTGCAGGCTTTTAAACATGAATAACTGCATGACTAATAGTATTGAGATGGAAGGAAAATATGAAAGTAAAGCTTGACAAGTAACTGAGAGGGTATCAGTTGCTGGGGCTCTTCTCTCTAAGCCAGATAGTTTTCAGATTTAAGACCCAGTCCTGACTTGAACACATAAATCTAGGCTGCTCTGTCAATTATACATTGTCAAAGCCTTTACTTCTAGGTGAGATTTAACATTGAGGGCCCATCCCTCCTCTAAAGAGGATGCAAAAGATTCCATATTATGATTTTGAAGAGGAGTTACCCTTATCCTGTCAACTGCCCCTATTTGGTCAGTAATGATGGTAAACTCTCTTCCTTACAAGTACTGGTTGAAACGTTTTACACCCCAAACCATACTCAAGGCCTGTCTGCATAATTTTTTACTGCAGCGGCAATTGTACATGATGCAAAGCATCATGTTCGGTACAATCACTCATTGCATGTGACATGACTGCACCTACACCAAAAGGCAAGCTTTTCTGGACGTTGTGATCATAATGTATTAGTAGAGCATCTTACGTTACTGTTTCCTTTGCTCTTCAGAAAGTCATCTTACACTGCTTTGTCCATTGCCATTTCTTCCCAATCTGTAGTAATGAGTTCAAGGGATGCCTGAGGGATGTCAGTCAAAGTGTTGCAGTGAACAGTTAGTTTTTGATATACTGCAGACCTAGGTTTCTCTCTGGGGGCTCTGCTGTTGCTTGCATGGTGGGTGGTGGGAATGCTGATGCTTTCTGCTAGAATAAGTATGGGGGGAGAGTTGATGCTTCTTGCTGCTGTCTCTGTGTGGGAGGGGGTCATGGGGCTTTGGGGTTCTTACATTTTTATTCTGTCATTCATCCTTTGGGGTTTTTCTTCTGTTTCAAGGATGTCTACAAAGAGTAATAATTTCAAGTTACATATTGTATACGTTCCCTGATATTAAATGGAACCATTGAACCATTGAAGGGGTGGAGCTCGGTTGTCAAGTTTGGCAGGAACCTGTTATAGTAATTGACAAATCTAAAAAGGACCACAACTGTGACACATCCTTTGCCCTTGGGACAGCCACCACTGCTTGGATTTTCTCAGCACACTTGCATAAATTTGTGTGAGAGTGGTGTGATCACAGTACGTGAAGCTTGGTTTAAAGAAATCACACGTCATTTTGTGCTCTGAGCCCATAATCTTTAGTTTTTTTAACACTGTCTTGAGATTTTGGAGATGTTCTTTGTTATCCTCACCATAATAATGACGTCATCCAGCTAACACTGAGTGTTTGGGCAGCCTGGCAGCACATAGTCCATAGCTTTCTGCTAGACTGCAGGTGCAGACGCTACTTCAAAAATAAGCATATTATAAGTTATAAAACCCTTTATGAGTGTTTATGGTGAGAAACACTTTGGAGTCTTCTTCCATCTCCCTCTATAGGTACAGTAGGCCTCAACTAAGTCCATTTTGCTGAAGTGTTTCCCTCCAGAAAGGTTTGCAAAGGTATCCTGTATCCTTGGCAGAGGGTATTGACCTACTTTCAGTACTGGGTCGACGGTGACCTTAAAATCATCGCAGATCCTGACAGACCCATCTGTCTAGGCAACTGGGACAACTGGCATTGCCCATATGCTCCACTCAACTTTGAAAAGAATTCCTTCAGCTTCCATGTGATCTACCTCACTGGCTATTTTATCGTGGATGGTATTAAAGAAACAGACAAGGTTTGTAACACTCGTGTGTAGTATTTTTATTTAACACTGTTTTACCATTGATATGTTTGAGTTTTCCAGTACCATCTTTGAACACTGATGTGGCATCATCCAGTACCTTTCTTAATTCACTTTCAGTTGACTTTATTGCAGGGGATGTGGCATGGATCTCCAATTAAAATGGAGTTGTCTCAGCCACTAATGTCCCCACAATGCTGGCTCTCCTGTTTTTACTACATACAAGCCCAATGTGATTTATTGTTTTTTTTTATTTCACCGTTATGAATGTCATTCCCATAGGAGTTATCTTTTCTCCGGTATAAGTTCATAATTGGATATCTGCAAGCTTTTGTTCAGAAATATTGAAATGCTGTTCAAACTCATTTTGTGCAATGACTCATCAGCCAAGATAGTGTCCAATTTCATTTTAATTAATTTGCTGTTCACTTCTGGTGTAAACCATATTGCTTATCTCATGTTAGATTTCACATGGTAAATCTTAAAGCTGCTTAGTCCTGGGTCACTCTCATCATTATACGAATTTTTCACCAACAGTTTGCAGGTTAATGGTTTTTTGAAATTACAACTAGACTTTTTATCTTCTTCTCTTCTTGTGAAGTCTATTTATTTTTGTCTGCCTAACATGCTCTTTGTATGTGTCTTACTCGGTTGCAATTTTCTATGAGTTTTGCCTTTAAACCTGCAATGGTCTGGTGTATGTGATCTCCTGCCATAACTGTAGCGCAGTTTGTTCAGTCAGAACAGTTTCCATTTAAACCCTGCAATTTTGTTCACGCTCACTTTCATTCCTGACTGCAAGTCAATTGACTGGCTGCTGTTTGCATTGATAGAGCCATTTCAACTGCTCTTTTAAATGTGAGCTGTGCTTTAGTTACGAAGCATTTTTAATACTTCCTTGGAAGATTCCACAAACTAATCAATCTTTCAGTGCATCATAAAAACCATCTTTGACAAAGCTTAGACAAGTTCTTGAATTCAGCCATGTGAGCTGAAATGGGCTCCCCTCCCTTTTGATTCTGCTTATGAAATCAAAATCATTCTGCATTCAAAAATTGTTTCAGTTCTAAATGTTCCTGCTTTATGTTTAAGATATGTAGAAAGCTCATTTCAGCTGGATTGGTTGGAGTAGTTCAACTTCTAAGCAAACTCTAAGCTTTTCCATTCATTGTACACTCAACACTGGCACTTGCTTTTCAGTGGCTATCTGTTCTGCTTCAAAATACTGCTCAGTTCATTCAGTATATATCTAGTTATCTGTTATGCAATCGAATATATCTATCTTTCCAAAGTATTTATTTATGTATTATTATCATCACCAGGTACTCACTGTTTATGTACCTGTGTCTGTTCTCATTGTTTCTTAATTTTGCCTTTTCTTTTAACTTGACTGCATCTCTTCCCTTCCAATGAAAAAGGTGCTGTGGTTTAACAGGTAGGTCATCTCGGGTTTGTCTTAAAACCTCCTCATCACCACTGCTATCACAGGAGCCAGGATACTTGCCTTCTTTGTTTTTTTTTAACTGTTTTTTGTAGCGAGGAGCTTACATGTAAGACACGGTGGCATAATGATGTCTGCCATTCATGTACTGTTACATATAACCAATAATGAATTATGTAAACAAACAAAGGATGTTTAATCAAACAATATATTTGTACTATTACTCAAATATAACAGAAATTTTATATATACTTCAGTACATAACCCAAGGACAAATACACTCTGTAGCCTAAGAAGCAGTTAATATTTGTATCAGCGTTATGACCAAATCACAGTCAGGCTGTCTTTATTTTTCTTCTCTATGTTCATTCAATGTCCTACTCAGACCACACAAGAAACTGGGCTTCCAAATCCTCTCAGATGAATTGACTAAGATGATGTTAATTCTGAAAGCATCTACACCAAACACAACAGTTATAAAGTCTAGAGAACACAAGCAAAATCAACTCTCAGGATTCCTTGAAGACCTAGTGAATGAATGTCTTGCATGTTGTGACACCAGAAAAAAAAGGAATTTGCATTTAGATAGTTCTTTTTATGTCCTTAGGACATCTGAATGGGTTTCCCATCCAGTGAATTAGTTTCAAAGTGCAGGCACTGCTGTATAGACAAATGCAATAGATACTATGCACTGAGCCAGACACCACAAGCAACAAATAAATGTGCTATCATGGTGATGTTTGATGTATATATGTTGGCTAGTTAGCTCATGTTATAATAGCATCGCAGAATCCTCCCAGTACCTCACTCAATTGTCCTCCAAAATTATCCTCTCAAATCCTTGGGTGGATTTTAAGGTCACAGTCACTTAACTGTGTTACACCTGGTCACAGATCAATGTGTAAGAAATGGCTAAACGCTTTTTAAAATAGTAACCAGCACCAGTGGGAAATAAAACCGGCCTGAGGACAACATGAACAAGTTTGCATTCACGTGTGATTCTGAAGTACCTATTCACTGATTAAGCAAACTCACATATGAAAAATTACAATGTTTAACTTGTATATACCGTTACAGGGTGACCCTCTCTACTGAAGGAAGAATAAAGCAGAATCTAGTGTTGAAGTAATGCCAGAACTATAAAAGCTTGAAAGTATAAGTTATTTTTTACTTTTTTTCTTTTTCCCAGTCAGCAGCACTGCCCCCCACTAACAGCAACAACCACCACAGACCCACATGACCGCTTTCAGGTTTAAGGGTAGGCTTGACTTCACCATCTCTTGTGATTGCTGCTAATGATCCTTTTAGGTATACCCCAAGCAATAGAATCTATTTTAACTGGGCTGACTCAATATTTGTGGGAAACTATTGGATGCAAAATAGCATTAGAAATGTTTCAGCTCATTAAATACTGCTGCCTTATCAAACACCACTGTAAGGAATTAAAATAGAAAGCTGAAATACTAAGTGCTTCTTGTACCACAGATGCTGTTTGATGCACTGAGGGTTTATGGCATTTTCTGGTTTTATTTCATCTTCCCAGCATCTGCATTTTTTTTTAGTTTCCATTTTATGGATTACAGTCACTGGTTAGATGGAGTGCCTCCTCTAATCACTACCCTCCAACCGGACGCTGGCTCATTTCATTTGAAAAATGGGTTCCTTGTCATTTGTGTCCAGAAGGCAATGGAACAAGTGTTGTACAAACTCCTTTAAATGAGAGAAAGAACTGTGAAAACAGAAGTGGTTAAGTTATAAAATATTGTTGTGAGGCCAAAGGTCAAATGATGCAATGAAACCATTCAAGGAAGACCAGAATCCTTGACTAATATTACTCCCCCAATAAGGATCAGCACAGCAAATTCTTTGGAATCTATAGTGCGTTTGTCAGATGTTGTATCTCCTTTATTACAATAACAACCTGCTTTTACTGGACTAAAAGATTCTTTAGTAGTTTACAAAAATGATCAAGTACACTACATCTTCATTCTCATTGTCCAAAATAGTATGGGCCAGGCCAGTGATAAAGCGCCCCCACACCCACCATGGGGGATATCGATTCGCAACTTCTTCCTCTCAGGAGGAGGAGGGGGAAGGCGCTCAGGAATGTGTCAGGGATGGTGTAATGAACACCTTCAAGGCACAGAGAAATTTCCACTAAGGAATTAGTGAGCTTAGAGGACAAGTACAGACAAAAGGCTGGGGAGCCTTTGGCCACATGGTTATTGAAGATATGGGATGAGGCGGGTACCGGAGTGGCCTATCTATTGGAAAGGTGGGTGCTTCAGGGAGCCTATCATCCCAACATGTGATCAGTAATGCTCTGAGAACACTGTTTGCTTCTCCTGAGCATACTGTACCACCATGGGCTTGGATAACAGCAGCAATTAAACTTAAGTATCATTCTCTTACTGAATGGAATTTAAAACACCAAGAGAGGGTACTAAAGTTCTGCGCTAGTGGGCTCTTATCACAGAATTATACTGCGATAGTGGTAGCCCAGCAGAGAATGTTGAATTAACTTCTGGAATGTTAGGACACATGGTTACTTTTGCAGTATTTCCAATAAAAAGGGTAGTGTTGTCTTTAACCGCATCAACTGCTGGTCATCCTATAAGTACAGCGATTCAATTATTACAGAGTCTGTAGAAGGGGGTGCATATAGCTAGGTATGGAAGTTAGATAAGCAGACAGGGAGCGGGGGGGATTCTGCATCCCGCAAAGAGATGTGTTCAACATTGCTCAAAGCTGGGATACTGGAGGAGTCCACAGCTCAGCCCTCTATGCAATGTGGAGCAATTTCTATATGGGGAAGGAAGATAGGGAAGCTGTTGAGGGGGATGGGTCATGCTTCAAGTCCTCTGTAGATCAGGGTTCCTTTTGTCCTCTGCCAGATTCCTCACATTCATTGCAGAGTTTCCTGCAAAGGATATTGGCTAAAATTCTCCAGCAGTGGAAATCGGGGGGTGGTTAGTACCTCGTGGTTGTAGGGAGGGACTCATTCAACCTGCATCTCTCTTCCTTGTAGGTAGAGTGTGAATGATTTGAATGCGGAGAAATGTGAGGTGTGGCCATACACATCAGTTTGCTTTTGTGTGTGTATGTGTGTGTGTGTGTGTGTGTGTGTGTGTTTCAGGACTTTGTCTTTAAGAGACTCGGTCAATATGCTGGACTTCGCTTAGTTGCTTTTTCCTTCACAGTTACTCTATGATAAGTGCTGTTCCTCTGTGAGAAATTAATTGTCAGTTTTAAGTTTTTTCAGTTCTATAGGAAGTTTTAAAGAAGAGGACTGCAGTCCAAGCTTTGTGCTTTGTGTTTTGTGTTCTAATCCTTTACTTCGTTTCTGAGCTTGTTTTGTCAATTACTTAGTTTCGTGTTTTATTTTCAAAAAATCTGTTACATGTTGTGTCTTGATCTGTTACTTTGTTACTTGTTTCCCCATGTAATTGGTTTTAGGGATGACTCATTTCATATTGGTCATGTGAAATTTGAGTTAAAATTTAGTTTAAATGTGGGCAACTTTGTTCTGGATATCAGATGCTCACATTTCAGAGGGAATTGAGCATTTGGGGAGCAATTCTAATAGCTCTATTGTTCTTGTGTTTTCTACATGGTCAATGACTAATCAGGAGCAAGTTTATTTGGATCTCCCTGCATCACAAAATGTCAAAGTGGGTGGTGCTGATTTGTGTTGGGAGATCCTGTTATACATTCTTGGGGATGGCATCTGAATTTACACAGTGGACGAATGGATTAGATTACTGAAATTGTATGAGGACTCTTTACTACATCACCAAAGGGATGCCACTGATATTGATCCCTTTGACAAAGAAAAGACTGTGGGGGAAATTATCTGGTTTCTCGGGTTTTGGAAGGAGGGGGTTGCCTATTCCAGCCAACTTCAACCCAGAGTATGGTAACAGCCTGAAGAGACTTGAGATTTAGTAGCCCTGGTGGAGTAAATGCTTTAAGGGCTGGTATTTCCCTGCATATCATTTATATAATTGGAAGCTCCTGACTTCTAAATTGATTTCTCCATCTGGCAGACAGTGTTGATGTAGGTGGTATGCTCAGTACAGTTACAAGGTGCAAGATGGATGGCAAGTGTGGGCAAGAACAGTATCCTGTCGTTAAGCTTGGCACTTGTTGGATGCTGACTGGTGCTTACTGGATATGCAGTTCCTAAGCCTCCCTGTTGTTCCAACAGAGTGGTGTGGTTGATATGTGGTGCTGTATGTATGCCACCCCAATGCCCTGGATGAACCCCTTGTCCAGCTTGGTCGATAAGAGGACTATTGCCAAGGAAGGATGTTTTGAATATTACCCTTTCTCAGCATGGTACAATCAGACTGCCCTGGGAGCTGCTTTCAATGGCCTTGGATTGCCTGCTCACAAAGAAAGATGGCACTTGTACTGCTATTGGTCAAGAATGCTGCACCTACATTCCTGATGGGTCGGGTAACATTACTTACTTGGTTGATCACATCTGAGAGTAACTGCTTAAGATTAAGAGAGGGGACCAGCTCATTGGCTATTACACTCCAGCATAGGGCTGGTGTCCTGTTGGAGCGCAGAGAAGCTGGTTGACTACTGTTGAGCAATGGAAGGTGACTAATGGGTTTACGGCACTGGATATTGTACTTCTATGCTTTATATGTAACTTTGAGAGTTCATGAGAGTCATTCTAGTCTGATGATTGGATCATCACATTCACAACCTTCGAGGGGTGGCTTGTCCTGTGGGAGGCATGCCTTATTCTGATTGTCAAAAGTCACTTCTGTTGTGATTGGTTAGTTTAGAAACTAAAGGTGCTTTTCCCATTGGATAGCTGCCTGGTGTCCAGTTTCAAATATCCTGGGTATATAGGGAGCACATGTGGGAGGCTGGGTCTCTGCTTCCTTTGTTTATGGCAAAGATGTACATGACTATTGGGAAGGTATGCTCCTGGCATGCTTTTAACAAATTATGTTGTATGTAAGTATGTTTGTTTCAGCTTTGTAGTTTCTGTAACTTGGGGAACATGAATGTTTGGTCGAATTTTTGACTGTAAATAAATAATTAATATATTTATTCAAAGGCAGTGCTCTTCTTGTCTCACTTGACAGACCAACAACCTTGATTCACCATTACAAGTCTATGATTTTCATTTGCTTCCAGGGTGAGTTTTCTTAATGACTAGCAGTATTTGCATCTACCATAATGAAGTGTTTTGAGAGCCTGTCTATGGCTAGAATTTACCTCTGCCTGAGCGAGGACTTAGACCTGTTGCAATTTGTCTATTGCCACAACAGGTGTACAGAAGATGCAACCTTACCAGGTCACCACTCAGCTTTGGCACATCTAGGCAACAGCAAAACATACAACCGGCTGCTGTTTATCAGTTACAGCTTGGTGTTCAACACTATTATCCCTTCAGTACTAATCATGAAGCTTCAAAACCTGCACCTCTGTACCCCTCTCCGCAGCTGAATTCTTGACTTTCTTATTGGGAGACCACAGTTGCTGCAGGTTGGTAATAACATCTCCTCCTCCTCACTGACTATGTCGGGCCTACACAGGCAGGCACCACCCAGCTAACAGGGGTCATCTGCCACTTGTTTCCAGATCATTACCAGCAGCCTATTTAAACTCAGCTCTCAACCACAGTCCTTGTCTATCCATTGAACCAGGTAGCTTCAACCAGTTGCTCTTAGCCTTCAGTTACTTTATTTTCAGTGGTGTTTAGTATCTCTTCTCTCTTATTTTGTGGGCCTTTGTGGCTTGTTATTTTTCCAGTCTATTATTAAAGTTATCATTCATCACTGAATTGTCTCTGTTGTTCTGCTTTTGAGTCAAGCCTCCTCTACATTCCTTGACAGACTTTCGACAAACCTTCAGGATGTGTGCTTATCCTACTGTTCTACTCTCTCCACTCATGATTATGCAGTTGGGCGTAGCTCAAGTGCCATTTATAAATTCAGCAATGACTCTTCTGTTGCTAGCAGAATCTCAGTTGGTGAAAGAAGGTACATAGGAGTGGGATAGATCAGCTTGTTGAGTGGTGACTCAGTACATCCTCACATTCAACATCAGTAAGACCAAGGAATTGACTATGGTCTTGAGGAAAGTGAAGTTGGGAAAATATCCAGCAGTCCTAGTTGAGGGATCAGTGGTGGAAAGGGAGAACATCTTCAAGTTACTGCGTGTCAACATCTCAGATGATCTATCCTGACCGAACACATTGGTGCAATGACGAAGAATGCACACCAGCAGCTTTACTTTATTAGGAGTTTGAGGAAGTTCGGCGTCACCAAATTCACTTGAAAATTTCTACTGAAGTACAGTGGAGAGTATTCTGACAGGTTGTATCACCTCTTGGTATGAAGCCTCCAATTTACAAAATCACAAGAGGCTGTGGAGAGTTGTAGACCTAGCCATCTCCATCACGGGCACAACCCCCCCTGTCATCAAAGACATCTTCAAGAGGCTGTGCCTCAAGAAGGTGGCATCCTTCATGAAAGAGCCTCGTCATCTGGGACATATCCTCTTCTCATTACTACGATCAGGAGCCTGAAGACCCACTTTTAACAATTAAGGAATATCTTCTTCCCATCTGTCATCAGATTTTTAAATGGTCCTTGAACTCCTGAACACATACCTCATTATTTCTTTATTTGTACTCTTTATTTACATTGTATTTGATAGTAATTTCATGTCTTTGCACTGTACTGTTGCTGCAAAATAATAAAATTCAGATCATATAAGACTGATAATAAATCTGATTCTGATTCTCAGCTGTTTATTCAATGACTTCCTCTTCATCACAATGTCAGAAGAAGTGTTAATCATGAATCCTCTCAGCTTGTATCAGATTGTTCACTTCTGACTCCAGAACTCAAAACTACAAGTAAGCACTCAAAACAAAAGACGATGAAGGAGCAGGGGAGGCGGAATCCCAATGTAACCAACAAACAAACATTGGATGAAAATAAAACTCCAAGCACACAATGCCAAATACATGGACAAACAAAATGCAAAAATGCACATTTAAGAAAAAGATGCACAGGAAAAACATTTAAGCATAGGACAAACCCATACGCCTTTATAGAGTGCAAGGCAAAACAATGCTGAAGATGTCATGGAGGGAATTCTTTTAACAGGCAAAGATGAACAACCATGTATTATCAGTATTGTATCGACATATCTCATTAATTCTTAACTGAGATTGCTCCTGTTGCATTCATAAGTCATTTCCTTCATTATTACTGTCACACTGCATGGTATGGCATTCCAGCTGACCAATGGTCCTCAAGATAATGCTCTCAGAATCATGAACACCCAATTAGCACTGCTACTGCTGTCGTTAAACATGACAGTCCAGACCCCGTGCTTTTACTTGTGTGATTTTGGAATGTATTTTTGCCAGATATAAAGGGGGCAGGTGTTTATGTTGTCTTTCAGAGCATTGCTGCAGGACACTTATCAAAGAGCAGTTCTCTCGCCAAAGCTCTGTACTGATTCCACACAAGCAAGCCCTTACTAAGGACACTATTTATTTCCATGCCCGACAAATGCTTTCTGGAACAATCATAATTCTGAGATTATAACAAATGGGCTTTTTGGATGAGTTGGCATTTAGGTTAATGCTTCAAGCAGAGTGCAAGCTTTATCTCCACCAATAACTGTTATGTTATTGGCTTCTATGGAACAAATAATAGACTAAATACAGTAGAAGAAAGTAAGGCTGATCTCACTCAATTACTCACTTCTCAGCACAAGTACTAACACTCATTTTGCAATATGAAATTGCTTCAAGTGTTATCTCTTGGACCATGCAAATGCTGCCCTGAAAAGTTGGTACAAAGAAAGCCCTGATGGATTACCGCAGGTGGTGGAGGTGTCTGTTCTTCTAGGCTGATGAAGTTAATCTTGCAAAGCTGACACTAGCTGCTGTTTCCATGGCAACAGGGTGAGGTTTTTTTTTACTATGCATGCAGCCAGAGAAAACCGGCTGTACGCTACAGTCTGTCCAGTCAGAATGAGCAGAAAGTCAGTAAGAATAGTTAAGAAACCAATACGAATGCATGCTACACTGTAGAGAGATATCAATCAACCAAAAACATGAGTCAAAGAGAGAGATAGCACAGAAACAGGCCATTGGGCCCACTAAGTTTGTTCCAGCCATCAACCATCCATTTATATTAATCCTACATTTCCATCAACTCTCTCCTGATCCTACCACTTTCCTACATGCCAGGAGCAATATACAGTGGCCAGTAAACCAACCAACCCACAGGTTTTAGGATGTTGAAGTGAACCAGAGAACCCAGAGAAACCCGCTGGGTTAAAGGGATAGTATGCAAACTTGATGCAGGCATCAGCCACAGCCAGAATTTAACCTGTGTCTCAGGCACCATTAGACAGCAGCAATACTAGTAGTACCACTGTGCCTCTCACTGGATTATTCCCAAGGTAACATATACGTATTCTGAGAATATATTTTACTTTGAACTTTGAAGTGGTGAGTGCCCAGGTAGATTGGAAGTCCAAGTGGCAAATATACCAATTATTCTTTACTAGCTCTTCATCCCAAGGAAGTTATAACCTGGCCATAGTCTGTAACAATTGTGCATCGTGGAAAAAAAAAGAACAGCAATCCCAATGATGCTGACAGTGAAGGAGAAATGAAAAAACCTCGAGGCAAAGACAAAAAGCTGATAATGCTAAAAACCTGAAATTAAAAGAAGTAAAAGCTGGAGATACATAGCAGGTCCTACAGCACCTGGGGAGAGGGAAAATGATCAAGATACTTTCATGTAATCAAGATCTGAAAGCTTTGACGTTAGCAATTCGGTAACTACTTGTTATTTTAAAAAAGTTAACCAAAGAAATGAGAAACTTAAAAAAAATTATGGCTTCAGTGGAACTGAATTTCACTGGTAGAGAAGAATGCACTGTCAATATTAAATATAGTTTCATGCTACTTGAATTTCTAGGTAATAATATTAAAAAGGTAAAAATATTAAAAATATTAACAGGTAACAACCTAGACAGATCATCGCGAATGGATAACAAAGCAAGAATGAAGTGGTTCAAGGTGAAGTGTAGAAATTCCTGCCAAGAGTAGCACCAGCACGTCACAGGCATCAATCCGTTGAAGATGCACTACTTGTTCCCTGACACTCAATATGAAGTCTGTCAGAAGCAGTCAGCTCCTGACCTCTTTGCAAGCACTGAAGCGAGTACTGAGTATCACGGCCTCTCGCTGTTCCTGATGCACATTAATGAGTTGGATTTGAGAAGCCTGATGTAAGTGTGATTAAATTTACACATCCTAGGTGGTCAAAACAGTTGAGATTGAAATTCATGATGGTAAGATAAGCATTACATTTTGCAAGTAGAAAAATGGGCAACGTCAAGCAAGCTTAAAAGAAAACATGAAAAGATATACAGATATATTAGTAAAATCTTTACTTAACACAGACAACTACTGTTGGTTCTGACATGCCTGATAAGCAGATCCTGAGGAGAAGGATTAAGAGGAGCTGAGGTAGAAAGACATATATGCAGAAAGAAACCTGGAAAAAGGTAGCTATATCATGAAAGATCTCCCCTATCCCGCTTTTTCCACTCACATCTGGGAAGAGACTAGGCAACATTCATACCAGGAATGCTAGATTCAAAACCAGTTGCTTCCCCCAAGTGACCAGGGTGATCAAAACATTCACCCATTGACCCACCACTCCTCACCCCGGGTTTCACATGCCCTGCTGCTACCTTAGAGTTCCTCTTGCTAAGAGCCACTTTGTCACTTTATCATTTCCTGTCTGGGTTACCGTGTGTTCAGATACCATGCAGCCAGCCAGCGTTACTTTATGTGTATATAATCACTATGTATATGAGCTAATCTTATGTACGTATATACGGCCACACTCAACAGTTACTTGTACATTGTGCTTTATAGCATTACTTTTATATTTATATTTATTACCCCATGAGTGTAAGTTAACCAAGTATGCAGAATTAAGATCAGAGTGCAGAGACAGAGGGTGGAAGGTCTCATGCTATCCATTCGAAGTAGGCTGCCGTGGGTTTATTGCGTTCACTTTCCAGAAGTGGCTGCGTGACCTTGGCTTCACTAGAAGAGAGATCAAGTCAACCAGCAGGGCTGTAGCTGAGGCAGCAGAGAAAGGACCAGCATGGGTATGGACCAAGTATGTCCAGAGGGGCAGATAGTCAGACAGTGTATACATCTTTTGCAAACCCTTCAGTAGCTGCATAGACAGCTGAAGAGCAGACTACCTGTTGGATGGAAGTGACTGATAGAGGCAGATGCCAAGTTTTTAAGCTCACCAGTGGGAGGTGGTGCTTTAGCACTGCTGACCCACCACCTCAAAGGAGTCTTGATCATAAGCAGGCCGAAACTCCTGAAGACAGGGGGCAGGTCAACTGATGATCTCACTGGTGATAGCACAGGACAGTTAACATCTTAGTCCATGTGTATTTTCAATTCTGTTTTTTATGCTTATTGTGCTTTTTTTATGCTACATCTGATCCTGAGTAACATTCATTTCTTTTCTCCTTTATACTTTTGTACTGAAGAATGACAATCTCGAATCCTGAATGAATGTATCGATGTGGCACTGCTGCAAGAAGGAGAGATTCACGGTTCTTGGATCTTTGGGGTCTGTTCTTGGAGCAGAGGTGACCTGTGCAGGAGAGACAGGTTGCCCCTAAATTGGAGGGGGACTAATATCCTTGCAGGAAGATTTGCTGGAGTTACCCTGGCAGCTTAAACTAGTTTGGCAGTGGAGGTGAGACCCGAAGATACAATGTGGCAGATGAGAAAGTTGCAGAAAATAAAAGAGTTACAGCAAACAAGTTCAGTCGGCAGGAACATGACAGCGAGTAAGGGAGGTCTGATAAACTAAACCACATTTATTTTAATGCAAGAAGTCTGACAGGTAAAGCAGATGAACTCAAGGCATGAATAGATATATGGGACTGGGATTTTGTAGGTACTGTTACAGGAACATGATTGAGGGAGGAGCAGGAATGGCAGTCAAATGATCCAGATTATGAATGCAACCTGGTGGATAGATATGGGGGCGGGGGGTGGGGGAATAGTGTTTTGATTAGGGAGAACATCACAGCAGTATTTAAGGAAGATGTTCCTGGAGGATTATTCTGTAAGAATAGATGGGTAGAATATGGAGGTGATTTCATTACAGGTCCCCCAATCATCTGCAGCAAGTATAGGTGTGGGAATAATAGGGCTGTAACAGGGGTGATTTTAACTTCTCTACTATCAATTAGGACTGCCATTATGCTAAGAGCTTGGACGGGTCAAAATCCATTAAGTGTATCCAGGAATCTTTTCTCAAACGGTATATAGGTGGCCCTACTAGAGAGGGGCATACGTGCAACTCCTTCTGGGAAATAAGACGGGGAAAACATCTGAAGTGTTAGTGGGCGAAAACTTCTGGACCAGTGACCCCAAATCTATTTGTTTACAAGTAAAAATCCTAAACTGAGGCAGGGCCAATTATAATGGAATTAGACAGGAACTAGCCAGGATTTATTGAGAGGGGCTTTTTGGAGGTAAACAGCATTAAGAACAAGAGGTAGAACATCATGTTGCAGATGTACAAGACGGTGGGTAAGACTGTGCCCAGAGTATTGTGTGCAGATCTGGTCAGCCAGCTATATGAAGAATGTCATTAGGCTGGAAAAGTTGCAGAAAAGATTCAGAAGGAATTTATTGGGTTAGGTTAGCTTGAGTTATGAGGTGAGAATGGATTAGCTGTGCTCTTACCCTGGAGCATAGGAGGCTGAGAGGTGAACTTACAGAGGTTTATAAAAGTATGAGGGACATAGATAAGTTGAATGATTACAGCCTATTTTTTTCCAGGACAGGGGAATCTAAAACTAGAGGGCATAGGTTTAAGGTGAGAGGGAAAAGACTAAAAGAGATGTTAAGGGAACAATTTTCACACAGAGGGTGATAGATATGTGGAATGAGCTGCCAGAAAAAAGAAGATGCAGGTACAATTACTACATTTGAAATACATTTAGACAGGTACATGGATGAGAAAGGTTTAAAGGAATATCGACTAATTGTAGGTAAATGGGACTCGTTCAGGAAGACTCCAGTGTAGGCATGGATCAGTTGGGCAAGAAGGCCTCTTTCTCTGCTATATAATTCTATGAATTTATGACAACCAAATTAAAAATAAAACTGCTGAAAATGTATGGATGGGTATATTAAGATTGTGATTAACTTATTGGACAAAAATGCAGAGGATTTGGTTATTGGTTGCTAAGTTTGAGTTTAAATTCTCACTGTCATAGAAATGGAGGAAATTAAAGTTGTGGATTGAATAAATCTAGAGTTAATAATATAGGTGTCAGTAAAATTGATAATATTGAAGATACTTTTGACTTGTTATGCATTCTTCTCATATGGAATAGCATGGGACTCTAGATCAACCAATGTGATTGGCTGTTAAATAGCCTATCTAGTTCAGGGGGGCAATTATAGATGGGCCACAAGGCTGTTCTTGCTGGTAATACTCCGTGAATATTTTTCTTAATAACTGTATGATGAACTCACTGTAACATATTTATGGTTCAGTGGATGTGTTCCCTTGGTGTGCTGTCTGGGAGGACCCAGGCAGGGAAACCAGATGAAACAAGCTTGCTGGATGATACAAACAGCAGACTGAATTCATGGTCCACCAAGAACCTCTGTCACTCTTCTCAAGTCTAAGGTGCATACTGTATGTCTTTATTATTTGTAGGGAAGGAAGCTGGGAACTAAACACTTGGAAATATCAATAGGTTCCAATTATCCATGAAATAAGAGATCGATGGGAAAATGAGGCCTACCTGATTATCCTGAAGTAAACTGTCTAAAGATACCAGAACTGAATAAAGGAAGATGCTCAAAGTGCTTTCTAACTTTTTTAAAGAATCCATCTGCCATGATCTACAGGAATGAATTATGGGAATAAGATATGATTTTGATCATGCTTTACAAACGTCGCTGAGGGACATTACAGTTTGAAAAATGTTGACAGGTAGGTTATTTTTCTAAGTAAGCTGAACCACGAAGCATCAGAAACAGATGCTTCAAGGAGCAGGAAATTGGCAGCTAAACCTTAACTGGAGGCCTTGCAGATAACCCATTCTGAACCAAGAGAAGTATTGTTGAAATTCCTGAAGGTATTTCAAGATGAAGGGATTTTACACTCCACAGCTGATTGCAATCAAGTTTTATGAGCTCTGTGGCTAGTTGGAAAGTTCTTCTAGGATCAACTGATTCATGCACTAACCATTGGTCACTAAGCATTCACCCTTTACTAATTGCATGC
Source organism: Mobula hypostoma (assembly GCF_963921235.1). NCBI lineage: Eukaryota > Metazoa > Chordata > Chondrichthyes > Myliobatiformes > Myliobatidae > Mobula > Mobula hypostoma. The sequence goes on from NC_086102.1 coordinate 149,368,416, forward strand.
TTTTTACGTGATTGGAAATCATTGCTAATTATACACTGTGTACCAAGTAATTATCATGAGCTACGTGCTTTTGGCTAAAGCCACTCACAATGATGATGTTCCGGGCACAGTAGTTGTGATATTTAAAGAGGAGGTTGATTGAGTTTTGTAAGGTTGGGGTGGCAGCACTTTGTGGAACTGAAACAGAAGAGGTGTTGAAGCCTGGAGCAGATCAGCCAGCATCATTTTGAACAGTCTGCTGGGCTTGAAGGACAAGGTGACTTATTCCTTCTTCTATTTTTCTAGTGCTTGTGTGTACTCCTAGTCCTTAAATTACCTGCTGTTTGGTTTTTCAGACCCTTCAGGTGGAAAGGAGAACATTTTAAGATGGAGTAGTACCTCTCTGCTACTCAAATATACTGTAAAAGAACATCATTCATATGTAGCACGACTTGGTATTAAAACAATCACCAGAATAATGCACAAACTTGCACTACATTCTGCTCTAGTCGATTTAAATTGTGATTGTGTCTTCATGAGTATTCCTCTTTGGCCAGCAGCCATTCCATCTATATCAGAGCTTTATTTTATTTCTGTAGGATAAGACAAAGGAGGACTTTTCAACGGGCTGAGCTACTGCACTGTGCAGTTGTAATTTCCAAGTTCCCTGTAGTATATTGATTGTGTTCCAACCCTGCTTTTCCACCTTGTTACATTCACTACAGCTTCATATGTCACACAGCTGGTCATAGACTTCCTTAGTTGTACAAAGTAGTACAGATTTCCAAACATTATACATGTACAAGACAATACACTGCTCTGCTAGTTTAAACTAAGAAAAGGTAACTTTGACTTTTTATCCTTACTTATGTCTTCCTTATGTATCCTTACTTATGTAATCAAAGGTTATGGGGATAAGGCAGAAACTAAATACTGATTGTGGATGATCAGCCATGATCACAGTGAATGGCGGTGCTGGCTCGAAGGGCCGAATGGCCTACTCCTGCACCTATTGTCTATTGTCTTGCAAACCTTCTCCCTCTGTTGGTTACAACATTATGGTAAGTATCACCAAGGAAGTCGGTGAACAATTAGCCAACTTTTATCATATGTTCTAGAAAATAAAATATGCAAGTGGACATTTGCTTCAGACCATGGCCTGAAATGATGTGTTTGAAGACTGAAACATTCCTAGCCAGCAGCAGAAGCTAACTCTGAGATCTTGATCTCATTCCCTTAAATAAAACAGAACTGCCAGTCAGGGAGACTGCAGATTTTGCAGAGCTAATTAAACTGGAAGCGATGGTGCATATATTATGCCAAATAAAGAAGATGAAGCACAGATCCAGGGATCTGTATGATAACCATGCCTATTTAATGTCCCTGGAGATTAGAAAGGTGGATGTCAAAAAGCTGCAGCTTTCCCCTTTCACTCTTTGATGACTGACCCTCTTTTTCCTCCTGTTTGCATGTGCTGCATACAGATTTCTGAAATACCATTATAAATGTTATGTAATTCTATTAATTACACAAAAGACTTGGGAAGAGTACTAAAACACAATCATTGCTTGATTACGTTAATAGCTATGCCTATTATGTTTGTTGACATACTTGAGCTTGCAAATTGCTTGTATGATGTTTATTATGCACACTTGCAATAATTCAAGCGACTGTCAATGGCAAAGGAAGGCTACGCTGGTAATGCAAAAATCAAATTAGCACAGAATTAAGCTTATTCTCCAGGATATAGCTGTCACCTGCAAACCTCCAATCAGATAACCATCAAGATTGTCTTAAAAGAAGTGGCTAGTGAAATGGTTGATGCTTCAGTTGTAATGTTCCAAAAATCCTAAGTTCAAAATTCAAAGCAAATGTATTATCAAAGAATGTATTCGCTACCGTCTACTACCTTTAGGCTCATATTTTGCAGGCATTTACATGAAACACAAAAGAACCTATGAAAATATACATGAACGGCAAAGAACTAATGTGCAAGGGAAGACTAACTGTGCAAAGGAAAATAATACTGAGAATTAGTTGTAAAGAATCCTTGAAAATGAGTCTGTAGGTCATAGATCAGTTCAGAGTTATCCATAGAATAGAGTTATCTATTGAATGGTTCAACAGCAACAACCCCTCACTCAATGTCAGCAAAACTAAACAGCTGATTTTTGACGGCAGGAGGAAGAAGCCAGATGTCCATGACAGTCTGCATTAGGGGAACAGAGATGGAAAGGTGAATAAAGTTATCCATGTCTGTTCAGGAACCTAACGGCTGTAGGGTAACAATTGGTCCTGATCCTGATGGTGTGGGACTATGTGCTTCTGTACCTCCTACCCTGATGGTTATAGTGAGAAGAGGGCACAGCCTAGATGGTGGGTTTCTTTGACACTGACACTGTCTTGTGTCAGTGCTCTATGAAAATGTACTCAGTGGAGGGGGTGGCTTTGGCTGTATCCACCAATTTTATAGCCTTTTCTAATTCTGGGCATTGGCATTTCCATACCAGGTCATGATGCAACCGATTAGGATACTCTCCACTATGCTTCCATAGAAGTTTGTCAAAATTTTTGATGATATTCCTACTCTATGCACATTTCTAAGATGTAGGAGCACTGTTGAGCCTTCTTTGTGTCCCAGCCTGCACAAATCCTCTAATGTGTTAACAGCAGGGAATTTAAAACTACTGGCCCTTTCCAAATCTGTTCCCCTAATGCAGACTGTCATGGACATCTGGCTTCTTCCTCCCACCGTCAATAATCAGCTGTTTGGTTTTGCTGACATTGAGTGAGGGGTTATTGTTGTTGCACCATTCAATCAGATATCTAATCTCCCTCCTCTATGCCAACTCTTCATCACCTTTGAATTGGCCATCTACAATGGTGACATCAGCAACATACATCAAAGTTGCTGGTGAACGCAGCAGGCCAGGCAGCATCTATAGGAAGAGGCGCAGTCGACGTTTCAGGCCGAGACCCTTCGTCAGGACTAACTGAAGGAAGAGTGAGTAAGGGATTTGAAAGCTGGAGGGGGAGGGGGAGATGCAAAATGATAGGAGAAGACAGGAGGGGGAGGGATGGAGCCGAGAGCTGGACAGGTGATAGGCAGAAGGGGATACGAGAGGATCATGGGACAGGAGGTCCGGGAAGAAAGACGGGGGGGGGTGACCCAGAGGATGGGCAAGAGGTATATTCAGAGGGACAGAGGGAGAAAAAGGAGAGTGAGAGAAAGAATGTGTGCATTAAAAAGAGTAACAGATGGGGTACGAGGGGGAGGTGGGGCCTAGCGGAAGTTAGAGAAGTCAATGTTCATGCCATCAGGTTGGAGGCTACCCAGACGGAATATAAGGTGTTGTTCCTCCAACCTGAGTGTGGCTTCATCTTTACAGTAGAGGAGGCCGTGGATAGACATGTCAGAATGGGAATGGGATGTGGAATTAAAATGTGTGGCCACTGGGAGATCCTGCTTTCTCTGGCGGACAGAGCGTAGATGTTCAGCAAAGCGGTCTCCCAGTCTGCGTCGGGTCTCACCAATATATAAAAGGCCACATCGGGAGCACCGGACGCAGTATATCACCCCAGTCGACTCACAGGTGAAGTGATGCCTCACCTGGAAGGACTGTTTGGGGCCCTGAATGGTGGTAAGGGAGGAAGTGTAAGGGCATGTGTAGCACTTGTTCCGCTTACACGGATAAGTGCCAGGAGGGAGATCAGTGGGGAGGGATGGGGGGGGACGAATGGACAAGGGAGTTGTGTAGGGAGCGATCCCTGCGGAATGCAGAGAGAGGCGGGGAGGGAAAGATATGCTTAGTGGTGGGATCAGCAAACTTAATATAGGATTGGAGCTGTACCAAGCCACATGATCATAACTATAAACTGAGTAGAGCAGGGACTGAAGTACACTGCCCAGTGGTGCACCTGTGCTGATGATGAGCATGGAGGAGGTATTGTCGCCAGTTCAAACTAGCTGGGGCCTGCAGCTAAAGAAATCAAAGATCTAGTTGCAAAAAGAGGCAATGAGGCTATGTTTTGAAGCTTATTCAGGGGATTTGAGGGGATGATGGTATTGAATGCTGAGATGTAGTCAATGAAGAGCATCAGGACATATGTGTCTTCATGATCGATCTAGATGTTCCAGAGTTGAGTGAAGAGCCAATGAAATGGCTTCTGGTGTTGATTTGTTGTGATGGTAGGTAAACTGGAGTAAGTCCAGGTCACTCCACAGGCAAAAGGTGATATCCTTCTTGACCAACCTCTCAAAGCACCACATCTCGGTAGATATAAGTGCTACTGGACAATAGTCACTGAGACAGGTTACCACATTCAGCACCAACCTCTCACTCAATGTCAGCAAAACCAAACCACTGACGATTGACTGCAGGAGGAAGAAGCCAGACGTCCATGAGCCTTGAAGCAGGTGGGTACCTCAGACTGCTAAACTGAAAGGCTGAAGATGTCCTTAAAGATGCCAGCCAGTTGATTATACAGGTATTCAGTACTTAGCCAGGTATTCCATCTGGGCCTGATGCTTTCTGTGGATTCACCCTCCTAAAGGAAGCTCTCATGTCAGTCTCTGAAATCATAGGCTCATCAGGGTCTGTGGGGTTTTGTGAAAGTGCTCTCAAGTTCTGTTGGTCAAGGCGAGCATAAAAGGCATTGAATTCATCTGAGAGAGAAATCTCATTGTTATTTTGGTTGCTTGGTTTTCCTCTGTAGGAGGTGATGGCATTCAAGTCCTGTCATATTTGTCCAACATCCCTCTGTGATTCAAGTTTAGTCCAGAATTGCCAAATTGCATGTCAATGACCTATGATATCTTACTTGGACTTACATCAAGGAAAGTTCCATCAGATTGGAAAATAGCAAATATAATCTCATCATTGAATGAGGAATGAAGATTACAGGTCAATTGGTTTAATTTTCCATGAGGAAAATGTTTTAGCAGGGCGCTTAGAAAAATTCAAGATAATCATGGATAGTCAACATAGTTTTATGAAAGGGAAATCATGTTTGACCAAGTTCTTGGAGTTCTTAAAAGTATTAACATGTATTGTAAACCAATGGATGAACTATGCCTACATTTCCAGAAGGTATTTGAGAAGATGCTACATTATATGTTAATAGGGAAAATCAATGCTCATGGTCTGGATGATAACCTACTGATGTGGATGGAAGATTGACTGGAAAACAGGAACCAGAGACTAATGTAAGTTTTTGTTGGTTGGTTGATAAAACGAATAATGTGCCATGGGGATCAGAGCTGATGGCTCAAATGTTTGCTATTTATATAAGTAATTTGGTGTATAGGCATAGTTACTAAATTTGCAAAGAAAGGAAAGTAAGTTCTGTGTAAGACAGGGAGATAGTTTTTGTGAATACCTACCTACCTACCGCCCATTTCTCTGCTAGCGTTTAGGGCAGCAATGAAGGTCCTCCATCTGTGATTGTGTTCAGCGGTTCCTTCATCATTTCAGGAGCTGGGTTTTCACTACTGTGGGTCATGCAAGTTCCGGGTGGAGACTCAGGAATACCGTCGCACTTAGATATGTGATTCTTCATTGCTGTTTCTATAACAGTTTTGTTTTGACATTCAGAGTTGTTAGCCCTGAGCAGAACTCCCAAATGTGGATGATGACCAGTGGACCATTCTTAGTCTTGCCTCATCCCTTCAACCTGTTTGGCTTGGGTGACCCTACAAAGCACCAAAGCATAAAGCCCTGGCGCCAGGCAGCATAGCTCATTATAATTGATGCACACAAGCTTCAAACCCCTACAAGGAGGTTGTGAGTGAGAAAAACATTGTGAAATTGTGAATTTTTGCAAGAAAACCTCTAAATGACCTAATATTGAATCTACTTATTGAGAGGTTGGTGAGCTCTGAGTTGTAGAGCAATCTTTTCTTCATGGAAAATAACTTGAGAAATATTAAGCAACACATACAAAATGCTGGATGAACTCAGCAGATCAGGCAGCATCAGTCGCTGTTTTGGGCCAAAACCCTTCAGTAGGACTGGAGAGAAAGCTGAGGAGTAGATTTAAAAGGTGGGGGGAGGGAGAAAGAAACTGAAGGTGATTGGGGGAGCGATGAAGTAAAGAACTAGGAGGTTAATTGGTGAAAGGGACAGAAGGCCATGGAAGAATAAAAAGGGGGGAGGAGCACCAGAGGGAGGTGATGGACAGACAAGGAAATAAGGTGAGAGAGGCAAAAAGGGGATGGGAAATGGAGAAAGGTGGGGTGTGGGGAAGCATTACCGTAAGTTCGAGAAATCGATGTTCATGCCATCAGGTTGGAGGCCTCCAAAGTGGAATATGAGGTGTTGTTCCTCCAACCTAAGTGTGGGTCCTGCTGAAGGGTTTTGGCTCGTAACGTCGACTGTACTCTTTTCCATAGATGCTGCTTGGCCTGCTGAGTTCCTCCAGCATTTTGTAGGTGTTGCTCGGATTTCCAGCACCTGCAGATTTTCTCTTGTTCGAGAAGTGTTAATATGCAGGTAAAAGATGTAGTTTGGAAAAGCAACAGAATGTTCTTAATCATTACTAGTAGAATCAAATACAAAGGTAGGAAGGTTACTCTCATGGGGCAATAGTGAGGCCACATTTGGATTTTTATATATAGTATTGGGCTCTCAGTGAAGGAATGACATTTTTGGAAACAGTTTAGAAAAATTGACTGTACTATGGTTGTCTTTGAAGGAAAGATTAGACAGACTAGGATTGTATCTGCCGAAGTTTGGAAAAATGACAGAGAAGCAATTGAAGTATATAAAATCTTATAGGATCTTGACAATGCAGTTATAAAGAGTAATCTTCCTCATGTGGAAAAATCTAGGACAAAGAGGACACGGCTTAAAAGTAAATGGCCACCCATTTGGGACAGAGATGAAATCTTTCTCTTTAAGAGTTGTAAGCTTTTGTAAATTCCTTCCTTAAAAGATCATAGGAGCAATTATTTTGAATTAATTGTAGACTTCAGAAAGGGTAAAATGAAGGAACACACACCAGTCCTCATTGAGAGATTATAAGTGGAGAGGGTGAGCAATTTCAAGTTCCTGTGTGTCAATATCTCTGATGATCTATCCTAGGTCCAACATATTGATGCAGTTACAAAGAAAGCATGACAGTGGCTATATTTGATTAGGTGTTTGAGGAGACTTGGTATGTCGCCAAAAACATTCACAAATTTCTACAGATGTACTATACAGAGGATTCTAACCGGCTACATCACCATCTGGGATGGTTGAGGGGCACTGTACAGCATCTAAATAAGCCGCAAGAAGTTGTAAACCCAGCCATCATGGGCAATAATCTCCTCAGCATCGAGGACATCCTCAAGGAAAGATGCCTCCAAGAGGTGGCATCTATCATTAAGGACCCATATCACCCAGGAACATGCCCTCTTCTCATTGATATCATGAAGAAGGAGGTACAGGAGTCTGAAGGTACACACTCAGTGATTCAGGAATAGCTTCTTCACCTCTGCCATCAAATTTCTGAATGGACATTGAACCCCTGAACACTACCTCACTACTTTTTTCTCTCTTTTTGCACTACATATTAAATTTTTATATATACTTACTGTAATTTACAGTTCTTATTATGTATAGCAATGTACTGCCGCTTCATAACAACAAATTTTGTGACATATGCCAGTGATATTAAACTTGATTCTAATTCTGAATATTTTAATGCAGGGCTGATAGTTGTTGGAAATAGTTATGAATACAGATTTGAAGTTACAATCAGCTCAGCCATTATCTTGTTAAACACCGGACAGACTGGATGGACACAGCGGCTTCCTGTACCTTATTTCTCGACTTGTATAATCATAACGAATTATGAACTCAAGGATAGATACCCTGTACCAGCTTACATAGTACAGTCCTCAGTTACGTCACACACCTCTGCATCGGATCCAGAGTAAAGATGATTTCATTCTTTTTTAAACTTGTGTACTGGAAATAATATTAAAGAATCTTAAGTCTATACTTGTTTCCCTTGATTACCTCACACAGTAACTGTTTTCCTCAGCTACCTCACATGATAACTATACCCTCTGTTACCTCACGGAATAACCGTTCCTCCTCAGCTCTCATTGTAATTCTTCCTCCGCGGGAAGGCCAGCTTAAATGATTGACTGTGTTCAAACCTGCCACCAATAAGGATGCATTTACTGAGGCTGAGGTAATTGGAGCATGTGTGCTCTTTCTACCTGGGCTCTCTTCGTTCCTGCAGTATAATCACCAATACTTCTCAATGTCAGCAGACTCTCAGGTCTGTCAGTTTAATTCTCTAAGTCAATCTATAAGCTTCTTGATATGGAGAGCTGGGGGTGTGATCAGCCTGTAATCACAGAAGCACAATATCATGGTGTTTTTGGATAAAATGAATGAGTTGAAAGACAAAATGCTACACTGGAATGAGCCAGAGTCCCAGTATTTTTAATCGCTGTCACTGAGAATAGGTTCACATTGCTTTTGTTTGAAGCATCAATAACCAGTGATTCCTCAGGGGACAGAAGAGCTAGAACTGATTGGGTAAGGGTAGGAATCTTTTGAGCAGCTGTCATTGTTTTACGCGTGGGTGACTGGTAGAAGACTTCTTGACTTATTTACCACATTGGAAAAGAACTCTTCAGTGAGAGTAAATCACATGGGTGTCAAAATCCACAATGAGAGATGGCTAGTACAAGAAAGTATCTTGCCAAGTTTATACTGTAGTTGTCCCAACATTTAGCACAAAGGTATTTGTTTTGTTTATAGTATATATCAATGGAAATTACACATTGAAATTCATTGTCTTGATTTAAAATCTGTCCAACTGTGGCAGTGGAGGTGGTTTTACGTAACCATTGATTTATTTTTTCCACTTTCCAGTCATTTGAAAAGCCAGGTTATTTCCATAATTGGGCAGATTGGGCTTTTATATTGAAGACTGAAGCCTGGCGATATAATTTGAGATCTTGAGACAATTTTAACACAAGGCTACTAACCAGAGGAAGATTGGAGCATTCAGTTTGGTTATACTTTCACCTGCAAGACAATACCCAACATCACCCTGGCTTTTTTAAAAATTTTCATATCTTTTCATTATCAATCCAAAATTAACAAGAGTACATCGAAGTAAACATCACTTACAATGCCTCAAAGAGAAGAGAAATAAAAAGACATTCATATTAAAAGATTGAAAACCTTTTTGTGACAAAAAGAAAAAAAAGAAAAAAGACTTACTAGAGGAAAAAAAGGTGAAAGGAAAAAAAACCATTGGGTGTTCAACCCCGGAGCCATGCGTTATACAAAAAGCTTCTAAAAAAAGATAAACATCAAACTGCCAGCAAAAAAGTATACAAAAATTTACAATTAGATCATTAAGGAAATCTAGCAATTAACTCAAATGATAATAGCAAGCAAATTAACCCCATCTTTTTTCAAAATCAAACATAGGTTCAAAGTTTTGACTTCTAATTTTCTCCAGACTCAGACAGAGCATCACTCGAGAGAACCACTGAGACAAAGGGGGAGCCAATGCAACAACAGAATGGCCCACCTAGCAATCAATGTGACAAATGCAATAACGTGTTGATCAGACAAAGAGATACCGTGCATATTTTGCAGAATTATTCCAAAAAGCACAGTTAATTTGTTAGGTTGTAAATTAATTTTTAGTACTTTAGAAATTGTAGAAAAAAACTGACTTCCAGAACTGTTCCAGTATAGAACAGGAGCAAAACATATGTGTCAATGTAGCTGTCTCAGTTTTACATCTATCACAAAAACTATCAACATTAGGAAATATTTTAGACAATCTCTCCTTCATCAAATAGTAACAGTGTACAATTTTGAATTGAATCAGTGAATGACTAGCACAGATCGAAGAAGAGTTAACCAACTTCAGAATCCACGTCCAGTCCCCCATCACAAAAATCAAATTAAGTTCCTTTCTTAATTCATCCATGCTGAAACTTCCACCCCTGCTTTGCCATTTGTGTAAATTAAGGTGTGGGCAGCAGAATTTAGGTTTAACCTCCTCAGGTCTGCATGGAGTGAAATGAGGGAAACCAAACAGCATTTTCTGAAGGGAGTCAGATCTAGTGATGGTCAAAGTATAGATAAAGGTATCAGTGATAATTCAGTGACCAAACAATGAAACCTTGGGGTGTTCCTATCAGTACCCCCATCTACACTGGCTTCTGGACCCTTCACCCTGTTTCTTATCCTCTAAAAAGAGGATCCTTCAGTGCCTTCAGGTACTTGGTGGCAATTCCCACTGCACCAAACGCTGACCTTACTCATTGACCCCTTGTCCTTCCTCCTGCATAACACAAGAAGTCTGTTGGGTACGATAGCCTGAGAATTTAACTGTGCCTCAGTGTTCTTCCCTGCACCACCTTCACGTTCCTGTTGCCATTTAAAACTGTTCAACAAGTAACAAAGGAAACATAATCATAGACACTGAGTCATGCCAGGATGGAGAGAAGCAAAAAGGTGCTGAGGGGCAAATTGCCAGGTGAGATGGGAAAAATATTCAAAATGCTCAAAGCCATATCCCCCAGTTTTACTGCAGGGGGAACAAAGGCAGGAGATCAGTCTGCGTACAGGATTGGTTGCTTATTTAAAGATGGTAATAAGTTTCACACATCTTCCAATGGGAATGCAGTCCAAATGAGTTTCCCTGGTGACAGGCAACCTCAAGAAGGGCAATTAAGTACCATTGAGGATTAAAAAGTCAGATACAAACAATGAACTGTTTTCTTTTATCCTAACTGATTGACATACAGCATGATCCACAGAGGGAACTGCCCTTCTATTCACATTGCAGTAAGGAACTTGCATGGACTCGTCAATTCAATTAGCAAAGTCCATCAAGTGCCTGCAATTCTTCAGTTACGGGATAACATGGGCACTCCGAACAATCTCATCAAGTTGAGTCAAGTTTACTGTCATATGCACAAGTATGTTGAGGTACAGGTACAATGAAAAAGCTTGCAGCAACATCATAGGCATAATACAGAAGGCAAGTTACACATAGAATTCTACCATACGGTGAAAACAGAGGGTACACAAAAGCAAGAACTTAGTGTAAACAAAAACAAAGTCACAGTCAGTGGTAAGTCCATGGGGTGCAAGAGGTGGTCTGTAGTGGTCCTTTGAGGGAGGGTTAGGATCGTGAATGTCAGTTCAACAAGCTAATGGTTGTAGGAAAGTAGCTGTTCCTGAACCTGGTGGTATGGGACTTCAGGATTCTTGCCTGATAGTAGGACCAGGAAGAGGGCATGACCCAGATGTTGGGGATTCTTGAGACCAGATGTGACCTTCTCAAGTCAATGCCTACTGAACATGTTGTTGATGGTGGGGAGGGTTCTCCCCATGATGGACTGGGCTGCTTCCACTACTCCCTTCAGCCCCCTGTGCATTGGAATCGCTGCATCAGACTGATGCACACAGTCAGGATGCTATCTACAGTGCATCTGCGGAAGTTAGAATTTTTGGCAACATGCCAAATCTCCTCCAGTTTGTAAGAAAGTAGAGGAGAGAATGTGTTTTCTTCTTTATTTTCATCAATGTGTTTAGCCCAGTATTGCTTAGGTCAGTATGAGGGTTTCTATTCTGAAAAAGGGCCAGTTGATAAATTTTAAGAGCAATTATATGCATGGCATATCTTTCTTAATATACTTAACAAGAGATGCTTTGCCAACATAAAACAGGCTAAAATATGAAATGCAATCTTTATGGATAATTAAGGAAGAATAAAAAAAACGCATGCTCGATTTGTGGGCCTTGCTATTGGGTCGGAGGTACAGAAACCTTACTTCTCACACCATCAGCTTCAGAAATGCTTATTACCCTAAACAAGCTCCTGAACTGGTGTGAATAACTTCCTTCACACCACTCTGAATTGATTCTAGGACCTACAGACTCACTTTCAATGACTCTTTACAACTCATGGTGTCACTGTTATTTTCTTTGCACAGTTTGCATTTTTGCATGTTTATTCTTCGTCTGTTCTGTCTGTTTATGCACAGTTTTTAGTTAGATTCTGTTGTTTTTTTCCTGTAAATGCCTGCAAGAAAATGCATTGGTCATGACTTTTAAAAGTATCACCTGATTCTGGCAAGGTCCCAGAGGACTGGGAAATTGTAAATGTCACTCCACTCTTCAGGAAGGTAGGAAGACAAAAGAGAGGAAATTATAGGCTAGTTAGCACAACCTCAGTGGTTGAGAAAGTGTCTATTATTAAGGATGAGATTTCAGGATGCTTGGAGGCTAATGATAAAACAAGTCAGCGTGGTTTCTGTAAAGGGAATCTTGCCTGACAAATCTGTTAGAGTTCTTCGAGGAAATAGCAAGCAGGGTGGACAAAGAAGAGGAAGTGGATGTCATTTACTTAGATTTTCAGAAGGCTTTTTATAAGGTGACTCACATGAGGCTGCTTAACAAAATAAAATGCTATGGCGTTACAGGAAATATACTGGCATGGATAGAGGAATGCTGACAGGCAGGAGGCAGCCAGTGGGAATAAAGGGGGCCTTTTCTGGTTGGCTGCCAGTGACTAGTGACGTTCCTCAGGGCTCGGTATTAGGACTTCTACTTTTCACATTACTTGTCAATGATTTAAACAGTGGAATTGATGGTTTTGTGGCAAAGTTGGAGGATGATACGAAGATAGGTGGAGGGGTAGGTAGTGCTGATGAAGCAATGCAATTGCAGCAGACTTAGACAAATTTGAAGAATGGGGAAAAAAAGTGGCAGATGGAATTCAGTGCTGGGAAATGTGTGATAATGCATTTTGGTAAAAAGAATAACATTATGGACTATTATCTAAATGGGAAGAAAATTCAAACATCAGAGGTACAAAGGAACTTAGGAGTCCTCATGCAAGACTTCCAAAAGGTTATTTCACAGGTTGAGCCTGTGGTAAAGAAGGTAAATGCAATGTTGGCATTTATTTCAAGGGTAATAGGATAAAAAAACAAGGAGATAATGCTGAAGCTTTATAAGACGCTAATCAGGCTACACTTGAACTATCGTCAACAGTTTGGTCCCCTTATCTCAGAAAGGGCGCATTGTCCTTATAGAGAGTCCAGAGGAGATTCATGAGGATGCTTCCAGGAATGAAGGGGTTAATGTCTGAGGAGCGTTTTGCAGTTTTGGGCCTGTATTCTCTGGAATTTCAAAGCATGTGTGGGGATCTCATTGAAACCTACTGAATGTTGAAAGGACTAGATAAGGTGGATGTGGAGAGAATGTTGCCTCTGGTGGTGGTATCCAGCTTCAAAGTTGAGGGGTGAGCTTTCAGAACAGAAGTAACGAGGAATTTTTTTTTAGCTGAAGAATGGTGAATCCATAGAATACTCTCCCACACACTTTGGTGGAGAACATGTCCATGGGTATATTCAAAGCGGAAGCTGATAGATTCCTGATTGGTCAGAGCATCAAGGGATATGGTGAGAGGGCAAGTGTATGGGGTTAAATGGGATCCGAGGTCAGCCATGATGAGAATGGCAGAGCAAATAAAGATGAAGCCACACTCAGGTTGGAGGAACAACACCTTATATTCCGGCTGGGTAGCCTCCAACCTGATGGCATAAACATTGACTTCTCTAACTTCCGCTAATGCCCCACCTTCCCCTCGTACCCCATTTGTTACTTATTTTTATACACACATTCTTTCTCTCTCTCTCCTTTTTCTCCCTCTGTCCCTCTGAATATACCCCTTGCCCATCCTCTGGTTTCCCCCCCCCACCTTGTCTTTCTTTCTGGACCTCCTGTCCCATGATCCTCTCGTATCCCTTTTGCCTATCACCTGTCCAGCTCTTGGCTCCATCCCTCCCCCTCCTGTCTTCTCCTATCATTTTGGATCTCCCCCTCCCCCTTCAACTTTCAAATCCCTTACTCACTCTTCCTTCAGTTAGTCCTGACGAAGGGTCTCGGCCTGAAAATTCCACTGCACCTCTTCCTATAGATGCTGCCTGGCCTGCTGCGTTCACCAGCAACTTTTATGTGTGTTGCTTGAATTTCCAGCATCTGCAGAATTCCTGTTGTTTGGGCTGAATGGCTTAATTCTTTTCCTATGTCTTATAGTCTTATGGTCTTAAAATGAATCTCAACATAGTGTATGGTAACATATACCTTACTTTGATAATAAATTTACATTGAAGCTTGAAATTTGAGTGCACTCTACAAAAAGCATTTGTAAATATCTAAAGCTTAATGAATCCATTTTAAAAACAATAACATATATTCCCTAATGTTAATTTTACTTGGCACAGGAAAGTTAAATTCAACCCAGCCTTACCGTCAATCCTCCTCCTATTTTCCCTATCCAACATACACTTAACTGTTCCCAAAGTTACTGTCGCTGCCAGTGTGGACACTACTTACCTCCTCTCAGCATCTTTCTCTATTTGAGTTAGAATCAGTAGAACTTTATAAAGTACTTTTGTCTGCACAAAACCTTTGGTCTTTCAATGCATTGAGAAGTCTGTAAGAGAATTTTGCCAATTGGCACATTCCAGACTGAGGCAGTACGTGCTGAGAGACACACTGAAATGCAGCGTAGTTGCATCAAATGTTTTGCAAGACAGGAACACAGTCTAAGATTCTGCTGCCAATGGTCATTGAGGGATGGGATCCTGAGTTGCAGCCCCACAAACACTCAGGTATATTGTTGAAAGAGGAAACATTGTAAAAATGCATTGTAAAAAGTATGTACTGGTTTGATGACACAAAGAATGTTAAGAATAATATGTATTGATTGCATTGTATTTCCAGAATGTAGTTTTGAATGAAGTTCACTGTTAATAAAGAAATGTTTAGTTTACTTTGTTTATAGAGGGAGTCATCCCAATTCCATTGTTGATGGACTAGAGAGAAAGAAGATTCAGAAACAAGGGATTGATTCCCATTGAGAAGAGAAATACGATTGAATATTCTCACAGGTTAAAAGACCTTGATGTCTTGCATTACAGAGGTACATTCCCACCCTTGACTTATTGTGGTCTTTGCTTCCCCATATACATTTTTCTCTGCAATGTTTAATATAAGAAACACACTGCTTCTTGACTGTAATTTAAACACATAAAATATTTATAAGAAACAGAATTATTTATAAATCTCTAGACAAGGATAGGGACTTCCACTCTTACATGTGGAACCAATTTATTGAGTTACAAGCAAGTAATTATCGACTCTTTAGATATTAAAGATACATAAAATTGAAATTTTTTGTAACTGGTTATTTATGAATAGTGTAATACAAAATAATCCAATGCATTGCAGAAACAATTTGAAACATTTAACATAACAATAGAAAGTTCTAGGAACAGGCAAGCACGTAATCTGTATAAAGACAGAAAGAAAGACTTAATGTTTCAATCAGTGACTCGAGCCTGAAATGCAGAGGTAAACAGAGATGATTCCAGGAAGTAAGCCTTTGCACAAAGGATAATGAGGATCTGGAGCAACTGTCCTTCAAAATTCTGTCGTGAGTCAGTTAACTGAAAATTTCAAAACATAGATCAATAGATTTTTGGTCAGTAATGATCTGAGGGTTACAGAATTTCATTGAAATTAAAGTGCAAATCAGTCATGTTTTAATAAAAAGCATTCCGGTTTGAGGGCAGAATGCCACTTTCTTTCCCACATGTTTATCATAAGCTTGTCTCTATTAATCAGCTGATATTAATCAGTTGATGAACTCTGTGACATTTACAGAATTTTACATGATTACTTTGAGATTCCAGTGTTTTTTGAATGCTTTGCATTTTTAAAGCACTTGACTTTCTTTGTTGTGCGAATATTTTTATTGATTCCTTTACTCTGAAATTAATGCTCTGACACATATTTAGTCACACTTAACAGGAATGAGTCTAAGAATCAGGACAATGTTTCATTCACAGGTCTCTTACATGAGAGGTTGAATTCTACTAAATCCTCAAAGATCTGGTGTTATTCAATGTGTTTTTGTGGGTTTGGACCAGATGACTTTATCTCAAGGACTCTTCATCTTACATTATCAGTATCGATTGTTTACTTATTGTTATTAATATTTTTTACTCTTGTATTTGCAATGTTTTTTGTCTTTTGAACACTGTCCATCCTGTTGGGTGCAATCTTTCATTGATTCTATTATGGTTCTAGGATTTACTAGCTATACCCGCAAGAAAATGATTCTCATGGTTGTACATGGTGACCTAATGTACTTTGATAATAAATTTACTTTGAACTATGAACTTATTTAATTATGATGGGGACGGGAGACTTAGATTGGGCTCATCAGCACTTCCTCAGTCTACTACCTGCATATCCAGGATGTGGCCTTTCACTATGAACCATGAACTAATGTAAAGCAGCCAACTACCTTCTATCAAAATCATGTTGCATTCTGCATCTTACATTTATGTAGCACCTTTTATGTCTCCTTTAGAATGTACCAAGGTGCTTCAGAATAGATTAGATAATTTTATTATGTGTTTGAGATGCATCACCCAGCAATCCCCCAGTGTAATCCTAGCCTAATTGTGGAACAATTTACAATGGCCAATTAACCTACCAACTGGCACATCTCTGGATTGTGGGAGGAAACAAGAGTACCCGGAGAAAACCCATGCAGTCTCGGGGTAACGTAGAAACTCCTTACAGAAAGGCTGCAGAAACTGAACCCATGTCATCTGTACTGTAAAGCATTGTGCTAATCGCCATGCCACGGTTCCGACTCTATTTATTGCAAACCTAAAATCCATTTAGTATACAGCAAGAGCCCGCACTTACAAAGAAAATAATGATAAGGTAATCTGTTTTTGAATGATAAATATTTACCAGAATACTGGGAAGGATTGCCCTGTTTTTCTTCTAAATAATCCCATGAAGTGTTTTAGGTCTCTGAAGAGAACAGCTTGGTCTCAGTTTAATGCCTTTTACAAAGGACCACACCTCTGTTGAAGCAGCATCCATTTAATTGCTGCACTAGATTGTAGGCCCGCATTTCTGTGTCATAGACAGCCGACATCAGGAACATCCTTCAAAAAAGTAATTATTTTAAAAGCTTGTAGTCTGCGTTCTGACTTCATAACAATCCAATCAAATATTGTTTGTGGATAAAATATGTTTTTAACTGCCATTCTCTAGTCTCATTTGTTTGCCAAAAGCACAAACTTGCCAGTTACTAGTTTTTATTTCCACTGAGGTTGGGTGAGATTACAACTTCGAGGACATGTGTTAAGGGTGAAAGGTGGAATGTTTAAGGGGAACATGAGGGGAAACTTCTTCACTGAGAGGGTGGTGAGAGGGTGGAATGAGCAGCGCAAGTGTTGGATGCAATTTTTGTTTCAATGTTTAAAAGAAGTTTAGATGGGTACATAGATGGGAGGGGTATGGAGATCTATGGTCCGGGTGCAGGTCAATGGGACTAGGCAGTTCAAATGGTGCAGCATAGACTAGATGGACCAAATGGCCTGATTCTGTGCTTTAGTTTCCTATAACCCTATGATTCTAATAATATTTTGTCATATGTCTGGTAAAATGCAATTCCCTTTACCTGATTAGACTGATCACACAGTTAATGACCTTAATGTCAAACTGTGGAAAACTACTTTCTACTGTAAAAGATGCCATGGCATTGGAAGCTGATGATGTTGCAGCCATTTTTCAGATGTATTGTGATTACGTAGACTTCGAATATGTTGTGTGAATAGTGTAATCACGCGAGTTGAGTACAATGTTCTCCTAAGGCATTACCTGTTGGTGGTCTTCAAGTGGCTGCAGAGGCCAATCCAGGTTCCACATATTCTGAGGGGCTTCCAGACCTCACAATGCTGCCTTCTTTGCCACTTTCTGATCCCCACAGGACTTAATCTGGGATGTTAGGGTGGATTCCCTTGATGGGGAATGCTTGTGCGTGACTTTGTTTAATGTGGGGAT
Source organism: Mobula hypostoma (assembly GCF_963921235.1). Classification (NCBI taxonomy): domain Eukaryota; kingdom Metazoa; phylum Chordata; class Chondrichthyes; order Myliobatiformes; family Myliobatidae; genus Mobula; species Mobula hypostoma. The sequence continues at coordinate 149,386,310 of NC_086102.1, forward strand.
GCTGATGCATGGGCAGCCCCCTTGACAGTCCGGGGTCAGGATCCAGTGGCATGGGATACAAGTCAACTTGGGACCCTTCAATGTGCAGCCTTCCTCCATCTTGACTGCAGTGTTGATGTGCCATCATCTTCCATCAGCTCTGCCACTGAGGTTTTGGTTGGATCACTGTTTGTCTAGATCCTCCCCCCCGACCTTACTGCCATGCTGTTTACCAGAAGCTAAACTCCAGGTGGTTTCACTCTCTTGATTTCAGGAACTCACAATCCTCCCCTCCACAACAAGGTGATGCTCCTCAGAGAAGCATCCAGTATGACAGATTGGACAGGCCCTTGATGTTTACTATGTGCAGCAAGTGCATTGCCCCACCCACCTCTCCCATTCTAATCAAACCACCTAAGGAGGTACCTATCCCTGAAGCATGTTTTAGACCCTTGGCAAAAACAGATGGTGGACCTAACACCTTTTTTTACAGAATGGTTTACAATCATTCATTGGATGGTGTATTGTCTCAAATGGACTTTAGGAGGGTTGGTGAACCATTGTCTTGAACTGCCCTAATCTGGGCAGTGAAAGCGATCCCACAGTGTTATTTGGGAGAATATTTTATTTCCAGACAATGGTGCTATGTCACTGGCTATAGAACTTGCAGGTGGTGCCTTCTCCTGTGCTTACCTTCCTTCAAGAGTTCAGTGGTCTCTGGGCTTAGGCCATCAAGTAAACATTGATGCATCTGAGGTCTACTAAGAAGCTACATGATGACCTTGCTGATAATTAGGGCTATCCAAACCCCAGCTGAGGCAGCTACATTCAAGGCAGCCCAGTCTGTGTTCATCCTCATTAATTTGGCGATATTTCGCTGAACGTAGAGGCAGGAGGTGCGGAAATTCTGTCTTCCATTGTTCTCTCCCACAATCCTCCCTAATCTTCATTCCCATCATCCCTTCCATTCTTCGCACTTCTGTGCTTGTTCTTCTGACCTCTTCTCACTTCACTCCTCACTCTGCTCTCCCCCCGCAGCACTAACCTGAGAACGCAAGGCAGCAGACCAGAATTCCCACCACTGCCTATAAGGAGTTTATACATTCTCCCTGTGACCGCGCGGGTTTCCTCCAGGTGCTCCGGTTTCCGCTCAAGAGTACAAAGACAACCAGTTGGTAGGCTAATTGGTCATTATAAATTGCCCTGTGGTTGGGCTAGGATTAAATCGAGAGATTGCTGACAGGCATGGCTCAAAGGGCCTATTCTGTGCTATACCTCAATAAATAAAACAATAATTAAAATAACTCAAATTAGGACTGGACAATAAATGCTAGTCTTTCCAGCACCACTAACATCCTCTAAGAGAATGCATAAAAATCTAAATTCCTACTAAGCCTCCTAGGGTGCCAACAGGTGCTTGTAAACCACAGGTTATGCCAGTAAGGTATATGTTTGGACCCACCCATTCCAGCATGACCATTGATCTCTGCAACTAGTTAGGCATAGGACAATCCCTATGCCTGTGACCTATGTAGGTCCAGATGCAGGTCGATGGGACTAGGCAGAATAACAGTTTGGCACATACCAGATGGGCTGAAGGGCCTGATTCTGTGTTGTAGTGCTCTGTAGATTATACTATAAGCTTTGGCCTGTCTGAACAGAGAACAGCAGAATTTGACCTTCTCAGTGTAAGTTTGTTAAGAACATCAGCAACCAACTCAGAAAATGCCACTAGCACCTCCTCATGGTGTTTTAAAAGCCGGTCCACTGTTTGCTATGGACTTGAGTCATTGTAGGAGCAGTCACTTCCCATGCTGAGATTCCTGACAATATTATTTCAGTTCAAAAAGTCTACACAATGGGGAAAGATGAGCAAAATTGCACATGTGACGCTCAACATGACGGAATTATGTTCCATGTTGGAATGTCCAAGGGGTTAGAGATTAGTACTGATATTCATTTCTACAGTTTTATGTCTGTGTTAATGCTATTAAAAGCAGATCATTTTGTCTTTTAGCATACTGGCTTCTCATAGCAAGCTCTTACTCTGTCGTGTAATTGCTCAGCACTGACAGCATTGAATGATAGGGTCATTTCAGGGCAGCAATTAAGGAATCGCGAAGGGCACATCCAAGCTAACTGCCTGGTGAAGTATAGTGGCAAATGGAATTTTCCAATTAACGATAACTAGCAGCATCACCTTAAAACAGCACTTAGTCGATTGTTTAAGTGTGTAACATTTGCTGCTCTAATATTTTGAACACTGTCTCACCATGTTAATTTGGCAAGGACAAAAGATGGCAGGAGAGTAACTGGAAAGGGTGTTTGGGTAGCAGCTCGTTAAGATCATTTTTCACCTGATGAATTCAAAACTCTGCGTCTAGACCAGAGGCCCAAGAGCTTCACATACAATTGGTGCAGTCAGATTGACTCACTTTTATGTGAACTTAGGAAGATACTTGTCCATCTTTCTGTTCAGAGGCCATCTCAGCAGTGGTGGGAAGGAATTTAGGATTGTGCATTCCTTGTCAGTTTATCACACTGACTTTGAGGGCAAGAGGATGTTTACAGTATGTAGTGTCTAAGCACAATCTGGTTATTCTATGTGCAAAAGACATAGCTATATCCCACACATTACTGGATTTCGGAAGCATTTATATCGCACAATTTACATAATCAAGAACCCCAGCCACTCCAGACATTCTCTATTCTACCAGCTGTCTTCTGTCAGAATATATAAAGGCCTGAAAGTATGCACCCCAGGCTCAAAAACAGCTTCTATCTGCTAAAGCTAGTGAATGATCTCCTTGTACAGTAAGGTGAATGCTTGAGCTATCATGACTATGCACTTTATTGTCAGACTGATTTGCATTTTAGTCTGCATCCTATTATTGCTTATCCCTTGTTCCTACCTCAATGCTCTAATCCCTCTGTGGGTGCGCTTAAATCCATACTGGTTTGAGGCTGGCCCCTCCTGTTAGAGCTGCTTGGTGCTGTCCTCTGGTGTTCATTCAATGTTGCCCTCAGTGTTTACTTGACGGAAGAACAATCTGGACCAGGACATCATCCAAAGCATCATCAATTTACAGGCAATGCTGCTCAGGCACGTGGGCTATATATATACATTCCTGTCATTCCTGCCTGTGGCCATCAAACTTTACAACTCCTCCCTTGGAGGGTCAGACACCCTGAGCCGATAGGCTGGTCCTGGACTTATTTCATAATTTACTGGCATAATTTACTTATTGCTATTTAACTATTTATGGTTTTAGTACTATTTATTATTTATGGTGCAATTGTAACGAAAACCAATTTCCCCCGGGATCAATAAAGTATGACTATGACTATGACTATTTTTTGTAACTGTTTTTCTGCTATTGTATCCATATGTGCTATATGCTATGTGCTGTGTGCTGCGTGCAGTGTGCTGTTGGTTATGCATTTTGTACCTTGGCCCCAGGGGATCGCTGTTTTGTTTTCATGTATGGCTGAATGATAACTCGAGCTTGAACTTGGTAAAATGATATAAAATTATCTGTATGGATAGCATGCAAAACATAGTTTTTCACTGTACCTCAATACATGTGACAACAAAAAAGCAATTTATTAGTTACCCAGACACTGCAACACAAAAGCAGATCCTTTTGTCAAATGAGGCCTTATTGCTGTTAATGGTTCCAAAGCCCTGATTCTTATTTCTCAGTGTTGAGTATTTAATATTTGAATAATATTGTAAATATATTGTTTGATTAAGTATTCTTTGTTGTTTATATAATGCATTGTGGGTTATAGCATACTGTATGTCATCACGTCACCACGTGATACATGTGCGCCTTGCTTAAAAGTAAAGACAAACTTAGACTCACAATTTGGATTCTCATCTTAGCTTTTCAATTAGATTTATGTTTTGGATTTACAAAACATAACAGTGATGACAAGGTATTTTTAAAACAAACCTGAGATGACTATCTACCTGTTGGTGTGCAACAATACATTTGAGTTTAAAAAAACAGAGCAAGAAACAGTCTAGTTAAAAAAAAAGTGCTGCCCATTTTCTTCACAAAAGAAAATATGATTGAGTTAAAAGAGGCAAGAAATGGAAGAATTCACAAGTTCATAAACAGTGAGTATCTTTTACAAAAGGAGTAGAAAAACCTGACTGCGTCAGAAAGATTAACATGTTTGATCACACAAAAGATAACTGGAATATGCATATGGAATGGATTGAGCAAAATTTTAAAGCAAATGGTATCGGCAAAGGGAAATTAGTACCAATTTTGCTGAGTGCATTGGGATTAGATTAGGTTTAGATTAGATTAGATTCAACTTTATTGTCATTGTGCTGAGTACAGATACAAACCCAATGAAATGCAATTAGCATCTGACCAGAAGTGCAAAAGAACAGTATTATTTACAAAATAACTGCAAATAAAAAGTAAGTGCTACAGCATACCGATATAAAAGCAATGAGACAGTCCAATATGGGTGCAATGCTGTTTAGCGCTGTGATGTGAGGTTCAGCAAGGTCACAGACTCAGGGAAGAAGCTCTTCGTGAGCCTGCTGGTGCAGGAGCGGAGGGTCCTGTAGCGCCTACCGGATGGGAGGAGAGTAAAAAATCCTTGGTTAGTGTGAGATGCATCGTTGATTAAAGACATACAGTTTGCTTTGAAGTTTAACTACTCCAACAAGAGTTTTGCTGATATTGTAAAAGTAATGCAAGAACATTTAGAATCAAAGCCATTGTTGATTGCAGAATGCTTTAGCTTTCATAAGTTGAATCAAAAGGAAGGGGAGTCAATTTCAGCATAGATGGCTGAATTGAAAAACATGTCTTAGCATAGTTAATTCAATGACAAGCATAAATTTTACAAGATGGCATTCAAAAATGGCTCTAAATTGAAGCAAAACTTACATTAAAAGAGCAGTTGAAATAGCTGCATCAATGGAAACCCAAGAGATGCGAATGAGTTGCAGACAGGCATGATAGTGAGCGTCAACGTAATTGCAGCGTCTAATCGGAAACCTGCTTAGCTGAACAAATTGTGTTACCATTGTGAGGGGCTCACATATACCAGAGCAAAACAGGTTTAAAGGCAAAAGTTGCAGGAAGTGCAACAAAGTAGAATTCATACAAGAGCATGTTGGGCAGACAGAAAAAATGAACTGCACAGTGATGAGGAAAAGCTAAAATGTCAAGTTTCAGTTTCAAAAAGAACACTAATCTACATGCTGTTGATGAAAATTCTGATAATGATGAGAGTGAAAAAGGACTGAGTATCCTTGAGATTTACATTGTGAAAAATAGCAATGGACAAGCAATATGACTTAAGCTAGAAGTGAACGGCAAATTATTTAAAATGGAATTGCACACTGGCTTAGCTGTTTCAGTCATTCTACAAAACGAGTTTGAATGGTATTTTAAAGATACTGAACTGAAGCCTGCAGATATCCAGCTAAAAACTTATACTGGAGAAAAGATAACTCTTGTGTGAATGGCATTCGTAACAGTGAAATACAACAACTAACAAGACATATTGGACTTGTATGTGATAAAAACAGGAGGGCCAGCTTTGTGGGGTTGTGATTAGGTGAGACAAAGTTCAAAGTGAAGATTGTTATCATAGTACATACACGTCACCGCATACAGACATGAGATTCTTTTTCTGTGGACATACTTAGCAAATGTATGGAACAGTAACTGTAAACTTAAACATCAGGAACTATAAACTGTAAACCAACTGTGCAAGGACAAACCTTATTTTGGCAAAAAGGTAACTCCTGTGGGAATGACATTCATACCAGTGAAATACAACAACCAACAAGCCATATTGAGTTTGTATGTGGTAAAAGCAGGAGGGCCAGCATTATGGGTATGTGATTGAATGAGACATCTGTAACTTGATGGGAGATCCATACACTATTGCATACCACATCCCCTGTAATAGAGTCTACTGAAAACAAATTTAAAGAAGTACTGGATGAGGCCACAATTGTCTCCATGCTGTACACCATGAACCATTGCCCAACAGAGGGCAAACAGGTGCACTTTTGGTTGGAAAGTATGTTGGACCAAGGAAGGACCATGCTGCTCAGAGTGTTTGTGAAAATGACAAAAACAGTGGTCCGACTACAACAGTATTTGTAGGCAACATAAATGAGGAAGCTTCTGATATTTTAATCAGACAATTACTTGTGAAATGTGGCTTGGTTTTAAGCTAGGAGAGAGTCAAAGAGCGTCAGAAAAGTTGCAAGCGTTCAGCTTTTGTGGGTATAAAGAACCAGAATCTACTCTGCGTGCACTAAGGTTATTGTAAGAACTGCAAGTGGGAGACATCTGTAAGAATGGAAAGCCAAAAAGAAAGGAGCCAATGGAGATCAGAAAATTGAGGATTCGTCAGATGATCTTGTGGTTGAGGAAACCAATATAAGAGGACAGATCATAAAAAAGCAGTAGGGTAATTAATAAGAGAATACTCCAGTGAACTAAATGCCACTGCCTAAGAGCAAGATGCACATCCTAGAAAGAAGAACATGTAAAAAAACGAGGAGGATGACATAAGTGCTACGGAAAATGAAGAGGCCAAACAAGACCTGATTTCTCAAGAAAGTAGCAAATTCAGAGATACTCACAAGATCTACAAGAAGGAATATGAAGGTGAGAAAAAGAAAGACAAGTTGAAAAGGAGAGAAGGGATAGAGAGAAATGCCAAGAAAAGGAGAAGAAAGATGTCCAGAGTTGTCAGAACCATTACCCGCAGTCTTAGAGTCATCTCCTGCAATCATCATGGAGGAAGCCCCAGAAACTGAGAGCCACAAGTCTCATCTGCCAATCCAAGAGGTTCCAGTTGTCAGGAAAGACATTATCCCACAAGCCTCCACAGCAGTAAAATATTTAGGCCTAATTGGGACAATTTGCAATTTAATAAGCTGTGGATGTCTGTATAGTAGTTGTACTCTTTAGCGTATTGTGTATATAGTTGAGATGCATTCTATGTTGAGTTGGAGTTTATATCTAAGTAGGGAGGAGTGTTGAGTACTTAATATTTCAGGAATATTTGAGTAATATTGTAAATATATTGTTTGATTGAGAATTCTTTATTGTTTACATTAATGCATTACAGGTTATCTATAAAAGTATGTAAATGGCAGACGTCATCATATGATACGTGTGCACCTCTTTTAAAAGTAGAGACATAGATAGTCCCACATTTCAAACTTCTGCCTGTTTCTTTCAATTAGCTTCATGTTTTGGAGTTACAAAATATAACACTCGGGATGTTCTGATAGTTTGTTATCCTTTTTTCCTTCATCTACTTATCTTAAATGTTGAATTGGTTTCTACTTTAGTCAATTGTTTTGCTAATACATTCAGCTACTGATGATCTCCCCTCCTGGGCAGAAAGCATGCATAGTTCAGTAGGCATTTTCATAGAAGAGTGAAGGCCAAGTCATAACTTGACTGTTTCAGGATGATCTGAGATGCAGAGTGGAAGAGACGAGGGTTTGAAGTAATCACAGGAGATCGTGCAATGAATTTTTCCCAGAAACAATTAAGCAATGGTGTAAATGGTACTTGTTTTTTTTAGAAAAATATACAGAGATTAAACAGAACAAAGTTAGTATAAAAAGAGAGACCAACAGAGAATGCATGAAACTGAACTCTGGTGGCGGCCAGGGTAGGAACTGCAAATTAAAGAAAAATGGGAAAATAATTGGAATTATTTTTAATAGCTTGTGGCTGTGTTCTGTTACCATGAGACAGCATGATAGCATACTGCTTTGCGGACCGAGGGACCCGGATTCAATTGCTGTTTGAAGGGGGTTTGTACGTTCTCCCTAAGACCACGTGGGTTTCTTCCAGGTCCTTCACATTCCTCCCACGTTCAAAAGAATGTGCAGGTTGGTAGGTTAATTTGTTACATGAGTGTAATTTTGCAGTGTGGGCTCATTGAGCCGGAAGGGCCTCTTACTGAGCGGTATCTCTAAGTGCTTGTTTGGGTTCTAATTTGATATATTTGATATATTTGGAAGAAGTGAAGTGCGACCCCATAAGCATTTTAATATCTATAAGCAATATTTTTTGAAAATGTTGAAACAAATCTAATGGCTTAACGTTTGAAAATGCAGATTTGAACTCACTGTCCCTATTTTGGATACCTGAACTGATGTAAAGTATTATGTTAGTCCTACCAACAGAGCACACAAAATTATTTTTGTAATAAGAACATGGCTCTCAATGTAGCCTTTATCACAGATCTGAATCTGAAAGATTTATAAGACCATAGACCATATGACATGGGAGTATAATAATGCCATTCAGCCCATTGAATCTGCTTTGGTATTCAATCATGAAGGATTTGGTAGGATGAGAGTGGTAAGATGGGCAGCATGCTCTGACACAACGGCCTCTCCAGGCTCAACCGAAGGTGTCTGTCTTTTTTAAATGTCTTTTGTACAATCACAAGACAAAGCTAGACATTAAGACCTTCAAGTACTGCAGTTCCATCCCGTCAGTGAGTTACTCATTGGCAAAGGAGGGGGCCTTTGTGTCTGCTACAGAAAGGCATTGGAGTGGGTGTGTGAAGGCAATGCGTAGACTAGCATTGAGTGATTGACTTGGATATTTTTCTTGTGATCGCAAGATCCTGTTGGACATTGGTAATGTAAGATACTGCAAGTTTGGTTCATGGGTTTATTGGTGAGACCAATGGCGGGGGAACTGTGTGACCTTGGTTGTAGTGAGGACTGTACCTCATGTCATGAGTTTGCCTGTTGCAGCAGTCGAGGAGAGGAGACATGGTGGTTGTGGTGGTACTGTGCAGCATTCATGCTGGATAGGGGGATGGCCCCTCTGTATGTTTACTGCTATCTTATATGTGCTATATGTGCCTTGTGCTGTGTATGACTGTTGGTGCTGTGTTTTGTACCTTGGTCTCAGAGGAATCCTGTTTCGTTTGATTGTGTTCATGTATGATTGAATGATAACCAACTTTCAACTTCATTTATTTTCCCTTTCAATCCACTCTCCTGCCTTCTCCCATAACTTTTGATGCTTTACAAACCAAGAACCTATCAATCTCTTCTTTAAATATATCCAATAATTTAGCCTCCACATCTGTCTGTGGTAATGAATTCAACAGATTCACCACCACATGGCTAAAGAAATTCCCTTTCATCTCTGTTCTAAAGGGACATCCTTGTATTCTGAAGCTGTACCCTCAGGTCCTAAGCTCCCCTGCTACTGGAAATGTCTCCTCTCTGTCCACTCTGTCTAGGTCTTTCAGTATTTGGCAGGTTTCAATGATAGATGTTAACCTTTTAATTCCTGGGATCTTTCTCCTCATGTGTTAACCTTCTCATTCCTGGAATCATTCTAGTAAACCTCCTCTGGACTCTCTCCTATGCCCTATAAAGCCTCAGCATTACATCTTTTCTGGTCTTCTCAAAAGGCATGTTGAGATTGCATTTGTATTTCTTACAAGTAACTTACAAGTTAACCTTTCGTGAATCCTGCACTTGGACTCCCATGTCTATTTGTACTTCTGAATTCTGAATACACTCTCCATTTAGAAAATAGCCTATGCCTTTAGTCCTTCTACTACACCCTTCCCTACACTGCATTCCATCTGCCACTTCTTTTCCCATTCTCATAACCTGTCCAAGTCCTTCTGCAGACTCCCTACTTCCTCAGTACTACCTGCCCTCAACCGACCTTTGTATCATTCATCATCTTGGCCCCAGTGCTATCAATTCAATCATCAAGATCACTAACATATAGGTTGAAAAGTGACAGGCCCAATTATGCACCAGGTTTGTTTCCTTATCTGTTCAGTCTTAAACATGAAATCTGATATTGTCCAATATTAAAAATAAGACATTTTATTATTAATTTGAACATAGAGTTGTGCTGTTGAGCGGGTGTGTGACTTCAATGTGACTGCATGTACCTTGTGAAGAGCATGCTTGGACACCATGGGAACAGAACCCAAGAGAGTGCTGCCCTGCAAGGGGAAACTGAAGCCAGGAGGCTTGGATTCAGAAAAAGAGGTTCAAGGTTCAATTGAAATTTATTATCAAAGTATGTATATGTCACCTTATATTACCTTGAGATTTACTTGCTTGCAGGAATTCACAGAAAAACAAAGGCATACAACAGATTCATTGGAAAATTACACACAAAAAGAAGATGCAAATACAAAAAAAACAACAAAAACTAAATAGAAAAATAGGAGCCGAATGGTCCTTGAAAGTGAATCCATAGGTTGTAGAATCAGTTCAGTGTTGAGATGAGTTAAGTTATCCACGCTGGTTCAGGAGCCTAATGGTTGAAAGGTAATAACTGTTCCTGAACCTGGTGGTGTGGGACCTAAGGCTCCTGTACCTCCTGCCCAATGGCATCAGCGAGAAGAGATTTAAGATGGAAATGGGGAGGATTTCTTCTCCTGGAGTTTCTGAATCTTCAGGTTTCTCTACCCAGAGAGTGGCAGAGCTGAGGCATTAACTATATTGAAGGATGAGCTAGATTGCTGGAGAGTCAAGGGTTATGGAGAACGGGAAAGAAAGTCGAGCTGAAGTTTGGATCCGAGAAGCTGCAATGTAATTGAATGGTAGAGCAGTTGTGTGGGCCAACTAGATGATTTCTGCTCCTTTTTTATGTTCTATTGCTGATGACACAACAATTGTAGGCCATATCTCAGGTAATGATGAGTTTGAGCACAGAGAGTAAATTAAGAACCTGGTGGCATGGTGCGAAGACAATAACCTATCCCTCAACATCAGCAAGATGAAGGAATTGGTTGTTGACTTCAGAAGGAGTAGCGGAACGCACGACCCAATTTACATCGGTGGTGCGCAAGTGGAACAGGTCAAAAGCTTTAAGTTCCTCGGGGTCAATATCACAAATGACCTGACTTGGTCCAGCCAAGCAGAGTTCACTGCCAAGAAGGCCCACCAGTGCATTTACTTCCTGAGAAAACTAAAGGAATTTGGCCTGTCCCCTAAAACTAATTCTTATAGATGCACCATAGAAAGCATTCTTCTAGGGTGCATCACAACCTGGTATGGAAGTTGTCCTGTCCAAGACCGAAAGAAGCTGCAGAATATCGTGAACATGGCGCAGCACATCACACAAACCAATCTTCCGTCCGTGGACTCACTTTACACCGCACACTGTCGGAGCAGTGCTGCAAGGATAATCAAGGACATGACCCACCCAGCCAACAGACTTTTCATCCCTCTTCCCTCCAGGAGAAGGCTCAGGAGCTTGAAGACTCGTACGGCCAGATTTGGGAACAGCTTCTTTCCAACTGTGATAAGACTGCTGAACGGATCCAGACCCGGATCTGGGCCGTACCTTCCAAATATCTGGACCTGCCTCTCGGTTTTTTTGCACTACCTTACTTCCCATTTTTCTATTTTCTATTTATGATTTATAATTTAAATTTTTAACATTTACTAATTTAAACTATTTTTAATATTTTTAATATTTAATATTTGTAATCCAGGGAGTGTGAAGCGCAGAATCAAATATCGCTGTGATGATTGTACGTTCTAGTACCAATTGTTTGGCGACAATAAAATATAAAGTTTAAAGTATAATGTAAAATGGGGGCGTGCTGGCTATTTCTAGTTGAATGAATTCATGATTGTGTTTGTCACTTATTCCATAAAAGACACATGACAGAGAATGCTGTGAATAGCCTCATGCCTAATTGAAAAATATAAGTGTTGCATTGTAATATAATTAGCAAGTATGAGGAAAAGTAAATGAAATCTGATGATTGGCATTCTCACTTAAATTGATGAGAATTTAAATACATCAAAAGCCAAAAAAAAAGAACTGCTTAAAAGTATGCATTTCGGCCTCTGCCTTCTGTGTGATTTGTGTGATTATCTGTGAAATATCACTGGAATCAGGTTTTGAGTATAGTCAGAGTATCTGAGCTTCCGAATCAGGTAATTTGATCTGCCCCTGAGAATGGGCTATGCATAGAAAAATACACATTCTCCTTACAATCCAAGCTCTGGCATTTGGGTGCTCTGGTAGAGCAGAATAAATTTTCAAAATGAAGTAGGCTGCAAACAGCAAAGAATAAAAAAAATATTTTAATTGCAAATTGGTGAACTGATCTTGGTTTAAATTGTACAAGTCACTATTGTAATGCGCTTTAATTACTCTAATGCAATATCATGCTGGCACAGTTATTTCAAATTTCAAGCCAATTCAATAAAGGGGCTCTTGAAAAGGGATAACATTTTGATTGAATTTCATATATTTAATATGTGTTTTATCATATGATTCATAATGTGAATCATTAAAAATAAAGTAACTGATTTGAGTTGTGACTTGCATTAAAGAAACAGGACAAAGGGCGTCTCAGGTAATTATAAAGATGTATCTGGTATCTTGTTACTTTTGACAAAGCTGCTTTTATGATTAATGACATGTACTTGTTTATAAATCCTTTTTGCACAGCAGCAGCTAAGAGCATTTATCATACCACCTCAGCTTCATTATTAGATAAATATCACACAGACACAACCCCAATATGAAAGCCTATGACCTCAGCACATTAACCTACTGCCTCACATTTTTCTGTAACACTTGAATTAACTAAAGAATAATTTTGGAGGCACATGCTGAAGATGCCACTCTTGATCATTTCAAAAACAAAGTACCAAAGCTTCCTATAGTTTAATCACTAATTGAGTATTCCCCTATTGACATGACTTCTTGTTCTGCTTTTATAAGCTCCCCATTTCCCTTTAGAAATCTCACTCTTCTGCTGAACAAGTTCTTGGTGATTTGTACGTATTGCAGGGCTGCCACACTGTCAATAAATCAGATATGACAGAAGGATCATTATACATGAGACACAATCACAGGACAGGCCAGTTTAATTAGTTTGTAACTGTACAAATGTAGTTTGTAAGATTATTTCTAAACATTAAATAAAGCCTGATCCACAACTTTCTGAACCAGGCCCCATAAAGGAAAAATTTCAAAAAGACCTTTCTTGCTACTGCCAAGGTATATGTGTTTGTATACCAGGCCTTAATGCAATCAGTTGGATACTCTCCACTCTGTATCTATAAAAGTTTGTCAGACCTTTTGCTGACATACTGAATCTACGCAAACTTATAATAGCGTCATCATTATGCCTTCTTTGTGATGTCATTTAACCGCAGGCCCCAGGATAGATCTGATATGTTGCGCCAAGTAATTTAAAGCTACTGACCGTCTCCAACTGCATTCCCTTAATGAGGACTGACTCATGGACCTCCAGCTTCTTCCTGCTGTAGTTGATAATTAATTCCTTGGTTTTGTATTGGGTCATCAGGTATAATTAGAATTCGATATACTGTGCTTATAAAAAGTACACCAATGCCTTTGAGCAGAAAATCCTACAAAAGGTAGTGGATTTGGCTCAGTATATCATGGGTAAAGCCCTCCCAACCATTGAGCACATCTACATGAAACATTGATGTAGAAAAGCAGCAGCAATCGTCAAAGATCCTCACCATCCAGGCCATGTGCTTTTCTCATCGCTGCCATCAGATAGAAGGTACAGGTGCCTCAGGACTGTCACAGCTAGGTTCAAGAACAGTTACCACCCCTCAACCATTCAGCTATTGAACAAAAGGGGATAGCTACACTCGCTTAAAGGCTCTGTTATATTGTTATTTCATGCTTGTTATTTATTGCTATTTATTTATGTCTGCAATTGCAGTTTGTTTACTGTTAACAGATGTTTACAGTTACTGTTCTATAGATTTGCTAAGTATGCCTACAGAAAAAGAATCTCATGTCTGTATGTGTTGATGTGCATGTAGTGTGATAATAAATTTTATTTTGAACTTTGTCTCACCTAATCACAACCCCACAAAGCTGGCCCTCCTGTTTTTACCACATACAAGTCCAATGTGTCTTGTAGGTTGTTGTATTTCACTGTTACAGATGCCACTCTCACAAGAATTATCTTTTCTCCAGTGTAAGTTCTTAGTTGGCCATTAGCAGACTTCATTTCAGTATCTTTAAAATACCATTCACACTCATTTTGTGGGATGACAAACAGCTAAGCCCGTGTACAATTAATTTTTAATTAATTTGCCGTTCCCTTCTAGAGTAAGTCGTATTGCTTGTCTATTGTTATTTTTCACAATGTAAATCTTAAAGCTACTCAGTCCTGTGTCTCTCCCATCAATATCAGAATTTTCATCATCAGCCTGCAGATTAGTGCTCTCTTTGAAAGTGCAACTTGACTTTTTATCTTTTTGTCTTCCCTGTGCGGTCTGTTTATTTTTGTTTACCCGATATGCTCTTTGTATGTGTCCTACTTTGTTGCACTTTCTATCCACGTCTATCCACGGCCTCCTCTACTGTAAAGATGAAGCCACACTCAGGTTGGAGGAACAACACCTTATATTCCATCTGGGTAGCCTCCAACCTGATGGCATGAACATTGACTTCTCTAACTTCCGCTAGGCCCCACCTCCCCCTCGTACCCCATCTGTTACTCATTTTTATGCACACATTCTTTCTCTCACTCTCCTTTTTCTCCCTCTGTCCCTCTGAATATACCTCTTGCCCATCCTCTGGGTCACCCCCCCCCCCCCGTCTTTCTTCCCGGACCTCCTGTCCCATGATCCTCTCATATCCCCTTTTGCCTATCACCTGTCCAGCTCTCGGCTCTATCCCTCCCCCTCCTGTCTTCTCCTATCATTTTGCATCTCCCCCTCCCCCTCCAGCTTTCAAATCCCTTACTCACTCTTCCTTCAGTTAGTCCTGACGAAGGGTCTCGGCCTGAAACGTCGACTGCGCCTCTTCCTATAGATGCTGCTTGGCCTGCTGCGTTCACCAGCAACTTTGATGTGTGTTGCTTGAATTTCCAGCATCTGCAGAATTCCTGTTGTTTGTTGCACTTTCTGCAAGTTTCGCTTTAAAATCTGTCATTCACCTTCTTTTACATATAACCCACAATACATTAAGTAAACAACTAAGTATGCTTATTAATCAAACAACATATTTGCAATACTACTCAAATATTATTGGAATATTAAAAACACAACAGTATGGTGGGAATCTGAGATCTTAATGTGGGAAATGCATTAAAGAGTATGTCAGTGGCAACATGTTGGTGCAAGCAACAGATACGTGACTCACTACCTGCCATTTCATTCTGCTTTCCAACTACTGTGAGGCCACAGAGGACTGCATTCCAATTAGCTGAGCTGCCAGAGTAATGTCAACAAACAACCGACTGAGCGCAGTGCATTTGGTCTGGAAATTCCATGACAATGGTAGAACTGTAAGTCACAGATCTCCTTCCTGGAAATAAACAATTTTTGAGTTTTATCCCAGAAGTTTGATAGCAGTTATCAATCTCATGAACCAACGTGAACAATTTTTTTTAAATTAAAATGCACAGTTGAGAGAATAATTTTCACTGTCTCTTTGAAAGCTGACAGTTGTCTGAGTTATGTAATATTTACTGAAGCAATCCACTAATTTATGGCACAGCGTCATAATTAAATGTCATTAAAATTATTTTTGAAAAACTGAGATCTACCACTATTGTCATAGCCAGTTTAATACCAATAAATAATGTTTTCTATCTTCGTAAATGATTTTCATTGTGCAACTAGTCAAAATGAGCTGCAAAATTGAAGTCCAACTGCCCTTGTATCAAATGGGAGCCCACACAAAAACAAGGCTCCTTTTTCTTTAGATAATTCACTCCATGAACTCTGTCTTTACTTCTTGCTGCCTTGGAAAAACAGTCAAAATAACCAAAGGTCCCTCCCACCCTAGACAATTAAAAAGGTCTTATCCAAAATTGATGGTTTAAAAAAATTATTAAAATGGATATTACTAGAAAGAACAAAATTATTAAACTCAAAAAATCTACGAAACTGAAACCAAATTTTTAAAGTATGTTTAATAATAGGATTGAAGTCTTGTCTACTAATATTAGAAAACAAAAAGGGAAGAGGAGCTCCCAGTAAAGAGGCCAAAGAGAACCCCTTCACCGAGTTGTCCTCCAAATCCAACCATGAAGGACATTCATGTATGTCTGAGTAATGAATACAAAAAGTAATATATTGAATATTAATTGCCCAATACATTCTAAAATTTGCAAAGCCATACCACCATCATTTTTTAAATTTCTTTAATAAAGGTTTATTCAATCTAGGATTTTTATTATTCCAAATATAAGATGAGATTATAGAATCTATTCTATCAAAAAAACATTTTAGGAACAAAGGTAGGAACTGCCTGAAATGTATATAAGAATTTCGGTCGAACTACCATTTTAATAGCATTAATTCGACCAATTAATGAGACATTTTTTATGTTAATGCTGAATGGGTCTCACAGTTACCTCATTATGGTCCTTGCACTTTATCGTCTACCTGTGCTGCTATTTCAATATAACTGTAACACTCTATTCTTCATTCTGCTATTGCTTTTCCCTTCTATGCTTTGATGTACGTTTAAAAATTATTTACACTATATAGATGACTAAGTATCTTTTCACTGTATCTTGGACCATCTAACAATAAATAAACTAATTCCAATTTCAGTCTGTGAGTTGCTGGGCCTCCAGCTCTCTTTCCACCCACCAAATGCTATTTAGGTCATTGCATTTATGCCTGTCAGGCGCCTGTCAAGTTGTTTCTTTTCCCGGAAGTTTCCAGTCCAAGAATTCTTTGCAATTACGATTAGTTATAGAGTCATATAGCAGGGAAAAAGGTCATTCAGCCCCCATGTCCACACTGACTAGTGAGAACCCAGCCATATTAAACCCATATTCCAGCACTTGGCCTTGTAGCCTTCTATGCCTAGGTAATTTAAGTGTTCATCTGGATAACCTTCTTTATTCCAGTCTTTTTGTTCTGCATCTTCCCTTCCTTCTCCCACCTCACACTTTCCATGTCCTCACTCACTCACCCTCCAGCCCTGAGAAAATCATACCCCACCCCACCCAGGCATTCCCAGACAGGAATCCCCTCAGCAATGGGTCATGGGGTAGAGGGTAGCTCATGACAGACTTCTCAAGGCGAAAACTGTGGGCAGCGGGGAAGGGAAGCAAGTCTGGGGGGGGGGGGGGAGGGCTGGCCAGGGGAGGTGGTTCATCCTCCAGTCAATAGGATGTCTGTCTGCTGCTCTGTCCTGAAACCCTCAAGACCTCACTATTTCTACTGGACCCCACTGACCCTAAAACAATTGTGTCTCTGTCCCTGCATTGCCTCTGCAGCTTGGAGAATGGGGGGGCGGTGCTGTGCTTGTTTCTACGCTTCTCATAAGCCCTTCATGTATGTTATCCCCACTCAGATCCAAAATTCATGGGACCTCGGTCTCTTTGATTTACCTACACCCAGTGGGCCTCTGTTTGTCAAGGGTCTCAAAGCAACTACAGCATGCCTATGTTAATCTTATTTGTTATTTCTTTAGCAATGCCCACAATAACTGCAACAAACATGTTTGCCAGAGCTGGTATTTTGAAATCTTGACCTTTGAATGGCTAAATGCATTTCTAAAAACAGTTCAGAATTACGTGTTTAATTCTGTCACTATTGACCTTCAACAATGATTTCATAGACCTCAACAAATGATTACCAAGCAATTTGCTTTATTCTCTTGCTAATTTATTTGCACCCATTTTGAAATGGTTTCTGGAATCTGAGTTGTGTTAATAACAGTAATAATCACCTTGTGATGATCTTGCTTGCTTGTTTATTTGTTTGTCATTAAAATTAACACCAAGGAAAAAAATATGGTTCGCAGAAGAACATTTGGTGTGAAAACAAGTTCCAACACATGGAACATTTCACAGGGCAGGTTGTGTCTGTTTTCAGCTGAGGAGGCTACTGATTATTCTAACAGTCTCACAAACAGCACTGGAAGACCTGTTGCTTTTCTTGTTTAAGGTCAAAGCTGAGCAACAAGTGTGACTGTCAATGCATCTGACTGCACCCAGCAGTCTGCTGACAACTGCATAGACTCCACCCCAGAAAAAAAAAACACTTTCAACATTTCTCTTCCCACTAGAGACTTCAGCCTTCTCTGAAAGTGCTCGGATGAGTGTGTGAGCTGTTAAAGTTCTACTACTTTCTCAGTCAGCAGGCAGGAAGATCAGAGCCGTGACAGTCAGGGACCTTTCTCACTGCATATTCTACTTGTAAAGATTGAGGCACATCACAGTGAGGTGGCAAAGAACAAACCCAGAGGGAGCAATGACAACAGTATAGTGCCCAGAGGAACAAATTTGAGCTCCCTGGGGACATTCAGAAGAGGAGGGGGAGTCGCCAAAATAGGATTGAGCTGTCCATGGAATGGTTGGGAATGTCAGCAATTGTCTACTGCACATTGTAAGGAGATCTAACATTAATACACTGTCCCCTTCCTTCTCTGCTTCCCTTTACTTCTGGAAAAGAGTTTGATGAGTGGATTGAGGAGAAATGTGACCTCTCTTTCTCAAACAACAGTCTGGAAATGGTCACAGGAAAATTTATTTATTCAGGTTTATTTATCACATGTACATCAAAACACAAAGTGATGTGAATTGTTTGGGTTAACAGCCAACATACTTGGGGATGTTCTGAGGGTAGCATGCAAGTGTTGTCACATCTTCCAGTGCCGTGATAACAACAGGAAATAGAAAAGGCTTGTCAGAAGGGCAGTGTTATGATAATTGTGGGGGATGTTAACATGCGAGTGGATTGGGAAAATCAGGTCGGCACTGGATCTCAAGAGAGAGAATTGGTAGAATGTCTGCGAGATGGCTTTTTAGAGCAGCTTGATGTTGAGCCCACTAGGGGATCGGCTGTACTGGATTGCGTATTGTGTAATGAACCGGAGGTGATTAGAGAGATTGAGGTGAAGGAACTCTTAGGAGGCAGTGATCATAACATGGTTGAGTTCACTGTGAAATTTGAAAAAGAGAAGCCAAAATCTGATGTGTCGGTATTTCAGTGGAGTAAAGGAAATTACAGTGGCATGAGAGAGGAACTGGCCAAAGTTGACTGGAAAGGGACACTGGCGGGAAGGACGGCAGAGCAGCAGTGGCTGGAGTTTATGTGAGAAGTGAGGAAGGTGCAAGACAGGTATATTCCAAAAACGAAGAAATTTTTGAATGGAAAAAGGATGCAACTGTGGTTGACAAGAGAAGTCAAAACCAAAGTTAAAGCAAAGGAGAGGGCATTCAAGGAAGCAAAAATTAGTGGGAAAACAGAGGATTGGGAAGTTTTTAAAACCTTACAATAGGAAACTATGAAGGTCATTAAGAGGGAAAAGATTAACTATGAAAGGAAGCTAGTAAATAATATCAAAGAGGATACTAAAAGCGTCTTCAAGTACATAAAGAGTAAAAGACAGGTGAGAGTAGAAATAGGACTGATAGAAAATGATGCTGGAGAAATTGTAATGGGAGATAAGGGGATGGCAGAGGAACTGAACGAGTATTTTGCATCAGTCTTCACTGAGGAAGACATCAGCACTATACCAGACACTCAAGGGTGTCAGGGAAGAGAAGTGTGCACAGTCACAATTATGACAGAGAACGTACTCAGGAAGCTGAATAGTCTAAAGGTAGATAAATATACTGGACAAGATGAAATGCACCCACGTGTTCTGAAGGAAGTAGCTGTGGAGATTGTGGAGGCATTAGAGATGATCTTTCAAAAGTCGATAGATTCTGGCAATGTTCCGGAGGACTGGAAGATTGCAAATGTCACTCCGCTATTTAAGAAGGGGCAAGGAAGCAAAAAGGAAATTATAGATCTGTTAGCTTGACATCAGCGGTTGGGAAGTTGTTGGAGTTGATTGTCAAGGATGAGGTTACAGGGTACCTGGAGGCATATGACAGATAAGCAGGACTCAGCATGGTTTCCTTAAAGGAAAATCCTGCCTGACATACCTATTACAATTTTTTGAGGAAATTGCCAGTAGGCTAGACAAGGGAGATGCAGTGGATGTTGTATATTTGGATCTTCAGAAGGCCTTTGACAAGGTGCCACACATGAAGCTACTTAACAAGATAAGAGCCTATGGAATTATGGGAAAGTTACATACATGGATACAGCGTTGGCTGATTGGCAGGAAACAGAGAGTGGGAATAAAGGGATCCTATTCTGGTTGGCTGCCGGTTACCAGTGGTGTTCCACAGGGGTCCGTGTTGGGGCCACTCGTTTTTACATTGTACGTCAACGATTTGGATTATGGAATAGATGGCTTTGTGGCTATGTTTGCTGACGATACAAAGATAGGTGGAGGGGCCGGTAGTGCTGGGGAAACAGAGAGTCTGCAGAGAGACTTGGATAGATTGAAAGAATGGGCAAAGAAGTGGCAAATGAAATACAATGTTGGAAAGTGTATGGTTATGCACTTTGGCAGAAGATTATCTAAATGGGGAAAGAATTCAAAGTTCTGAGATGCAACGGGACTTGGGAGTCCTCGTACAGGATATCCTTAAGGTTAACCTCCAGGTTGAGTCGGTGGTGAAGAAGGTGAATGCAATGTTGGCATTCATTTCTAGAAGAATAGAGTATAGGAGCAGGGATGTGATGTTGAGGCTTTATAAGGCACTGGTGAGACCTCACTTGGAGTACTGTGGGCAGTTTTGATCTCCTTATTTAAAAAAGGATGTGCTGATGTTGGAGAGGGTACAGAGAAGATTCACTAGAATGATTCTGGGAACGAGAGGGTTAACATATGAAGAACGTTTGTCCATTCTTGGACTGTATTCCTTGGAGTTTAGAAGAATGAGGGGAAACCTCATAGAAACATTTTGAATGTTGAAAGGCGTGGACATAGTAGACGTGGCAAAGTTGTTTCCCATGATGGGGGAGTCTAGTACAAGAGGGCATGACTTAAGGATTGAAGTGCGCCCATTCAGAACAGAAATGTGAAGAAATTTTTTTAGACAGAGGGTGGTGAATCTATGGAATTTGTTGCCACGGGAAGCAGTGGAGGCCAAGTCATTGGATGTATTTAAGGCAGAGATTGATAGCTATCTGAGTAGCCAGGGCATCAAAGGTTATGGTGAGAAGGCGGGGGAGTGAGACTAAATGGGAGAATGGATCAGCTCATGATAAAATGGCGGAGCAGACTCGATGGGCCGAATGGCCGACTTCTGCTCCCTTGTCTTATGGTCTTATGGTCTAAGATGGCATGGTGACATTTGTAGGTAGAACCATACGACAAAACAGAACACAGCAAGAGGCAAAGCACCAACAGCAGAAGAAGCCCTTTTCCTTCCCCCAACCATGCACACACACAGACAGTCCTCCAACTCCAGGACAGGACTCCAGTCTCCAACCTTTGGCCATTGTGCTTTGACTTCCAGTCTGCCGATAGACCTTTGAGCTTCGATCTTTAATATCGACCCTTGGACTAGCCAATGACAGGACTCCAAATTCTGGGATCAAACTCCAGGCATGCCAACAGACTGGCTAGCATGCCAAATGCTCTACGTGGAATTTAGCAACACCTCTGAAAACATCCCATAAGGTAGGCTAGTAGGGGTTGGGAGTTTTAGAACAGAGAACATAGAACAGTACAGAACAGTAAGTGCCTTTCAGCCCACAATGTTCTGCCAACCTTTTAACCTGCTCCATGATCAAACTAACCCTTCACTCCTACATAGCCTACAACCATCCATTTTTCTTTCATCCATGTGCCTATCTGAGAGTTTCTTAAATGAGCCAAGGGAGATATTTTAGGTAAGTTTTCCACAAAGAGTGGTTGATACTTGGAGTGTGCCACCAGAGGAGGCGATGGCAACAGACATAATCACTACATTTCATCGGCGTATAGGCTCGTCCACATGGAATCCAGGGAGAGCCAGCATTTCGGATATAAAATTGGCTTGATCATAGGACGCAGAGGGAGTAGTGGAGGATTGCCTTTCAGATCAAAAACCTGTAAACCATAGTATGCCAGAGATTGGTGCTGGGTCAATTTCCTTTCGTACATAGTAATGATTTGGAAGAGAATGTAGTTGGCAGGATGGGTAAATTTGCTGGTGGCACTGTGGACAGTGAAGACTGTTACCTTTGGTTACCACATGATATTGAGACAAATGAGAAAGTCGACAAAGGTATGGCTAATGGAATTTAAGTAAGACAATGTGAAATTGTGCATTTTGGTAAGTTAAACCAGACTAGGGCATCCATAGTGAATGACAAAGACTCTGGGGAATGTTATAGAACAGACAGATCTAGGGGTACAAGTACTTAGCTCCCAGGAAATGGTGGACACAGGTGGACAGATTGTTGATGAAGCCATATGGAATATTTGCCTCCATTCACTGAGGTGTTGAATATAGAGGCTGGATCATAATTTGCAGCTGTAGCAATCATTTTTTCGTCTGCACTTGGAGTATTGTGTGTGCTATGCTATAGGAAAGCTGTGATTAAGTTCGAGAGGATGCAGAATAGATTCATCAGAATGTTGCCTGGACTTGAGGATTTACAATGAGACATTGGGTAATCTGGGACTTTTTTTAAATTACATTAGGCATTGACAGGATAGATAGTTATGCTCTTTTTCCCCGAATGTACTAAAGCCCTTACCTATTTTAAGATTTGCGATTTTAAATTTAAGGAGAAAATGGAAAGAAGCATAGAAACATAGCAAACCTACTGAACAATACAGGCCCTTCGGCCACAATGCTGTGCTGAACATGTACTTACTTTAGAAATTACCTAGGGTTACCCATAGCCCTCTATTTTACTAAGTTCCATGTACTTATTCAGGAGTCTCTGAAAAGACTCTATCGTATCCACCTCCACCACCGCCACCGGCAGTGCATTCCACATATTCACCACTCTCTTCGTAAAAACTTACCCCTGACATCTCCTCTGTACCTGCTTCCAAGCACCTTAAAACTATGCCCTCTTGTGTTAGCCATTTCAGCCCTGGGAAAAAGCCTCTGACTATCCACACGATCAATGCCTCTCATCATCTTATAAACATGCCTCTCATCATCTTATACACTGGATTATTATGGTAGCATAGCAGCTGTTATATTACAGCCTTACTGACCCAGGTTCAATTTCCTCACTGTCTTAATGAGTTTGTATGCTCTCCTTGTGACTGTAGGGGCTTCCTCTGGTTTCCTCCCACATTCCAAAGGCAGCTCATAGGTTAATTAGTCACATGGTTAATTGGGTGGCACAGGCTTATTGGGCCGGAAGTCCCTGCTACCATGCTGTAAATATGCTAAATAAATAAATACATTTAAAAATAAGCTGAGCAGCAAGTTTTTCCCCACAAAGGGTGTTGGTCTCTGAGACGAGCTGCCAGAGGAAGCAGCAGAGACAGATACAATTATAAAGCTGAAAAGACTTTTCGACAGATACATGGGCAGGAACTGTTTAGAGACATAATGCCCAAATGCAGGCATGGAAATAGATTGGGTAGGTGGTCAATAGATAGGGGAATAGAGGGTTATGGAGAAATGACACAGAAGAGGAGTTGAGGCCGGTATAGATCAACAGTGGTCAGATTAAATAGTGGGGCTGATGATCTTCTTCTATTCCTATCTACTTGTATTCTTGTGATTTTTTTCATTAATTCCTGCACAGTCTACTGTAGGATGTCAGCATGGGAGTAATAAACCCACCACAGCAGGCATTTCAAGCACAGCTGAAACTGGGACTGTTGAGATGAATGTGATCCCACTCCTGAGTCAGGTGTCAGCATTCGTTCACAATCTGTCGCCCTCTCTATCTCACTGATCCAGACAAATGCGAGTTTCACATCAGTGCTGTTTCATGGCAGGCAGGTCAGGAGCCACTTACCATGCAAGTACCAGAAAATCAAAGCTATCTTCAAGTGAGTGCAGACTGAGTACTCTGCTCTCGGCTGAATTCTCTGATGGACCTTTATCTGAGGTATGTTTTTGGCCAAAGGCATCCTCATTTTCTACCATTTCATTGCCTCCTATTAATAGACTATGATGGGAAGAACACAAGGGATTGCAACAGTTATTGGATTCCAATTTTATGTGACATACAGATAAAATCAGTGAAACTAAAAGCAGGTAAGTGCAATGTACTAAAAATTAGGAGGAAAAAAATAGCAGCATGCATCCCTCTGAAAGAAACTTAAATTATTAAGCAAGAAATTGGTAAACACTAAAGAGGCTTTATAGTCAACATTTCCAGTTTTTGTAAACCTGCAATAAAATGACTCTTATAATGTGGAGCCATTTTGGCAAGACTGCAGAACAAATATCTTTAAACACAGTTTAGTGGTTGGTGTCCCTCTGTTGGTGAATCCAGAATTGGGGGCCTAGTGTTTAGTGATGAGGAGGTTCTGGGGTAAATGCCAAAGGTTGATCAGAAGACTGGAAGTCAAGGCCTAATGGCCAGAGTCCTGAGTCTTCAAATCTCTGTGCGTCCTCCAGGGACGTTGAAACCCAATGTCTGTGAGCCCAAGTCTGCTGCAGGCAGGAGGCCGAAGACGGCTGGTCTTGGGTCTGGAGGACTGAGCGTCTGCATGTGGAGGAAGGAATGGGGCTTGTTTTGCTGTTGTTGTTTTTTTGCTTGTTGTGTTCTGTTTTGTTGTGTTCTGTGTTGTTCTGTCAAGCATTGTGGGCGTACTACATTGGCACCAAATTAAGAGGCAACACTTGCGAGCTGCCCCAGTACACTCTCGGGTGCTTTGATTGCTAGTGCAAGTGATGCATTTCACTGTTTGTTTAAATGTACATGTGATAAATACACATGTGATGTGTACAGAGACCTGGAGCCTCTACTACAGACAAGAGCAGCGTCTCAACGTCTTCCACCTTCGCAGCCTGAGACGCATCTTGGACATCACATGGACTGTCCGAGTCACCAACAATGAGGTCCTGGCCCACGCCCAGATACCCAGCCTCTTCACCCTGCTCCAACAACGCCGTCTCCACTGGCTGGGCCACGTACACCGCATGTCAGACGGGAGATCCCGAAAGACCTGCTGTACAGGGAACTGGCCTCCGGCAAGAGAGCACAAGGGTGGCCCCATCTTCGTTTCAAAGATGTCTACAAGAGAGACGAGAAGTCACTGAACATGAACGTCGAGAGGTGGGAGGACATAGCAAGCGATTGCTCTCGCTGGAGGCTGGAACTACGCAGAGGTCTGAAAAGAGGAGAAGAGAAGCTGAGGCTTGCTGCTGAAGAAAAGCGCACTCGTCGGAAAAACAGCACCAAGATAACAATGGAGGACAGTGCCTTCAAGTGCAGTCGCTGCAGCCGACACTGTCACTCCCATGTGGGCCTCTACAACCACAACAGACGCTGCTCAAACACAGACTGAAGCAAGACCTTCCAGGCGCAGATCCATGGTCTCGCGAGACTAACGGATGTCACCACCACCACATGTGATAAATAAATATTAATCCCGAAATCTTGAATACAGCAGTAGTTAATCCACCAGCTCCACAATGCTGGAGTCATTGGAGGAAATCTGGTTGATTTTGGGTTGCAGAACTTGGACTTGAGGTAGAACTAAGGAGAGATACCAGGTGAAGGATTTGGGAAAGTGGAATCATCAACTGTGGAAGATGGATTTAACTTGAAAATTAAAGGCCAGAAGGGATTACTGCAGGAGAAGGGGTCAGGATTGGCTTGGGACAAGGTGTATTACTGTTCAGCTTAGGGCAGGATGGATCTGGAGTTGTTCTGCATTGCAAGTGGCTGGATTCCAATAGTAAGGATAGGTTAGTTGAAAATGCAATTGAGTCAGGAAGGGAATGGTGATAGATAGGATCAGCAATATGACTAGGGATCCACTGACAGGGAGCATCCTGTGCCAAGACAAGCATAGCAGTGATGGAGATGATGGATGTGAGCAATCTGTAAAGATAGCAAAGAACATCCAGAGGCACAGGTCATTGCAGATGCTGAAAATAGGAGCAAATATGCAGAAGGGACAGAATGGTGAGGCAGGGGCCAGCCTTTCCACTCAGAGCCTTGGGCCTCAACCTAAAATATTGACATTTCATAGAAACCATAGAAACCATAGAAACTACAGCACAGAAACAGGCCTTTTGGCCCTTCTTGGCTGTGCCGAACCATTTTCTGCCTAGTCCCACTGACCTGCACACGGACCATATCCCTCCATACACCTCCCATCCATGTATCTGTCCAATTTATTCTTAAATGTTAAAAAAGAACACGCATTTACCACCTCATCTGGCAGCTCATTCCACACTCCCACCACTCTCTGTCTGAAGAAGCCCCCCACTAATGTTCCCTTTAAACTTTCCCCCCCCCTCACCCTTAACCCATGTCCTCTGGTTTTTTTCTCCCCTTGCCTCAGTGGAAAAAGCCTGCTTGCATTCATTCTATCTATACCCATCATAATTTTATATACCTCTATCAAATCTCCCCTCATTCTTCTACACTCCAGGGAAAAAAGTCCTAACCTATTCAACCTTTCTCTGTAACTGAGTTTCTCAAGTCCCGGCAACATCCTTGTAAACCTTCTCTGCACTCTTTCAACCTTATTAATATCCTTCCTGTAATTTGGTGACCAAAACTGAACACAATACTCCAGATTCGGCCTCACCAATGCCTTATACAACCTCATCATAACATTTCAGCTCTTATACTCAATACTTTGATTAATAAAGGCCAATGTACCAAAAGCTCTCTTTACAACCCTATCTACCTGTGATGCTACTTTTAGGGAATTTTGTATCTGTATTCCCAGATCCCTCTGTTCCACTGCACTCCTCAGTGCCTTACCATTAACCCTGTATGTTCTACCTTGGTTTGTCCTTCCAACGTGCAATACCTCACACTCGTCTGTATTAAACTCCATCTACCATTTTTCAGCCCATTTTCCCAACTGGTCCAAGTCCCTCTGCAGGCTCTGAAAACCTTCCTCACTGTCTACTACACCTCCAATCTTTGTATCATCAGCAAACTTGCTGATCCAATTTCCTTCTACAAACACCCACACCCCATCCAACAGATGTCATTCGGCCTACTGAGTTGGTCCAGCATCCATATGTGGAACTCTATAACAACATATCAGCTAAGGCTAGTATCCCTGCTAAAACTTGTACTCTTAGTTGGCATTGCCTTAACTGCCTGAATGTTGGTGACCCACACCATTCAGTGGCCAGGGATGGACAAGTTAATTCTGCCTAAGTGATGCACAAACGAGTACCACAAGTTATTTGATGTCAGCACTAGCCCAGCCCAGAGGAACCAGCACTACTAATCAAGTAGTGTGACTCCCTTTCTCTGATTTTGGATTAAATTCCTTTGTGCAGTGCAGAGAATTGTCACATTGCATGAAAGAGGTTGCTGGGTATAGCTTTCCCATACCATTCTAAATGTCACCCTGACATAGCCTTGATGTTTTTTTTATGTGAAGGACTGGAGAGGAAAGTAAATTTTGCTTCTCCTCCTCCTACAAATGATTTGATCAATAAAAACTTACCATATAGAAGGGGCATTTTTTTCAGTCACATTCTTCTGCTGGCAAAACCCTGTCAACAGTCTGCAGCTGACTTCAGCTGTCACCTGGCAATCAAGTTGTTTGCTAAGTATTAAGCAGCAAATGATAAGGATTAGGTCAGGATTTTAGCATAGTGTTTAAATCAGCATTGTTTATGCAGTAGGAATTATAAGGATTTGGGCCACACCATCATAATGCATTACCTTCGACAGAATCCACCTCAGATCAATTCAATGTGTATTTCAACAATTTTAACTTCCTTTCCAATCAAAAGAAATTTATGTCAAGTGGAGTGGCACTGTTGGAGTGGGCCAGTATCAGAGTGGGGTGTTGAGGCTTTGGCTCGAGGCTTTAGCATGAAGAGACAGAGAAAGTGGCCCAGTTGTAGGCTTGAAACAAAAGGGCTTCAGTAAGAAGTCTTTGAATCAGTGTACGCAGGAAGGTAGTTAGGGCAGTGAAATAATCCTGTAAGATGTGGGGAGTAAGGGAACCTCACACAGAACAATATGTTGCCTCCTAGGTGATAGCTCAATCATGTCTCAGAGCAGTTGAATAATTTCAAAGTGGGGAGGGGTGGGGTGCATGTCATGGTGAAGATTGGCATTAATGACATAAGGTTCTGTACAGAGATTACAGCGAGTATAAGGAATTAGGAAAACAGCGGAAAAGCAGGACCTCAGAGGTAGCAACCTCTGGATTATTCCCAGTGCCACGTGCTAGTCATGGTAGGAAGAGAAATGTAGAATGAGTGGCTGAGGAACTGATGCAGGGGTCAGAGTTTCAGATTCTTGGATCGTTAGAACCTCTGCAGGGGCACAACTGACCTATATTAGGGGGAGGTGTTGCACCTTAACTGGAGGGGAACCAATATCCTGGCTAGCAGGTTCATTTGAGAGGATTTCTATTAATTTAAAGGGTGATGGGAAACAGAGCACCTGATCCGAAAGTGGAGAGATTGCGAGGAAGGTAAATGTTGTGACTAGTAAGGACAGAAGGTGCAAAGTAACGGACACAAAGAGACAGACAGGTTGAAATGTGGTATATTTTGCTGCTAGGAGTAGCAGCAAATATGGAACTATTAGTGCATGGAACTGTGATGTTGTGAAAGTTACAGAGACTTGGTTAAGAGAGTAATAAGAATGGATACTTGACAAATGTTCCAGTGTTTTGATGCTTTAGGAAAGATGAAGAAGCAGATAAAAAAAGTTGGGGTAGATGGGGGAGGGAGGTGTGGTATTAATTAGGGAGAATGTCACAGCTGCACACAAACAGGACATTCTGAAGGGCTCATATACAGAGTCTATCTGAGTAGAACTCAAAAATAAGAAGGGAACAATCACTCTGTGCAAGCAGATTAGGGAAAAGTGTAAAACGAACAGGGTTATTGCAGTGAGTGACTTCAACTTTCCTAATATAGAACATAGAAATCTACAGCACATTTACAGGCCCTCCGGCCCACAATGTTGTGCTGACCTAAAAGCTGCCTAAAATTTTCCTACTACACAGTCCTCTATTTTTCTAAGTTCTATGTACCTATCTAAGAATCTCTTAAAAGATCTTATTGTATTCACCTCTACCACCGTCGCTAGCAGTGCATTCCACGCACCCACCACTCTCTGTATGAAAAACTTATCTCTGACATCCCCCTTATACCTACTTCAAAGCACCTTAAAACTATGTACCCTCGTGTTTGATACTTCAGCCCTGGGAAAAAGCCTCTGGCTATCTACACGATCAATACCTCTCGTCATCTTACACACCTCTCATCCTCCATCACTCCAAGGAAAAAAGGCCATGTTCAATCAACCTATTCTCATAAGGCATGCTCTCCAATCCAAAGATAACATCCTTGTAAATCTCCTCTGCACTTTCTCTAGAGTATCTGTATCCT
Source organism: Mobula hypostoma (assembly GCF_963921235.1). Lineage (NCBI taxonomy): Eukaryota > Metazoa > Chordata > Chondrichthyes > Myliobatiformes > Myliobatidae > Mobula > Mobula hypostoma. The sequence goes on from NC_086102.1 coordinate 149,415,641, forward strand.
TCCTGTAGTGAGGTAACAAGAACTGGGACATCTCTAGTGCAAGAAGTTCAGACAGAACAGAATTTGTTAGGTGTATGCAAGATGGTTTATTAAATTAATATGTAGATAGTCCAACATGAGAAGGGGCTTTACTGGACTTGGTGTTGGGTAATGAGCCTGGCCAGGTGACTGACCTTACAGTGGGGGGAGAACAGTGATCACAACTTTAAGAGATTGATAGATAAAAATTCAAAGTAAATTTGTTTTCAAAGTACATAAATGTCATCAGATACTACCCTGAGATTAACTTTCTTGTGAGCATTCACAGCAGCTACAAAGAAACATAACAGAATCAATGAAAAACTACACACAAACAATACGTAAAAGATGACATACAGTGCAAATACAAACGGACGAGCAAAATCATAATAATAAATGAATAAATAGTAAGCATTATTGAGAACATAAATTGCAGAGTCCTTAAAAGTAAGTCCATGGGTTGGGGAATGAGTTCTCTCAAGGGGTGAGTGACGTTATCCACTCTGGTTCAGAAGCCTGATGTTTGAGGGGTGATAACTGTTCCTGAACCTGATATTGTGGGACCTAAAGCTCCTTCCTGATTGCAGCAGTGAGAAGAGAGCATGGCCTGGATGGTGGGACAAGGTTAAGGGTAGGTATGGACTTGCTGAGAGTGAATTATATTGGAGCAGGGCCAGTTACGTAAATATTAGGCAGGAACTAGGTTGAGTTAACTGGGAGCAGCTGTTTTTGGGCAAAACTATTTTTGGCATGTAGGGAGTGTTTAAAGACCAACTGCAAAGAGTACAAGACAAGTAAGTTGCAGTCAGATAGAAGGACAAAGGTGACAAAGTAAGTGAAGGATTTTCAATAATTCCAAAAGACTGAAGTAGGGTAAATACTGAAAGGCTTTTATTGGCAGTAAAATATGACTTCCATGCTGATTGTCTGCCCCCGGACTGAGGGGGAGGAACAAGGTGAAATCGCCTTTATTCAGGGGTCTGTGGGAAGAGCCACAGGGGCAGTCAGCAGAGGGGAATGTCCAGACAGTTAACCCAGTTACAACATATATATGGTTTACCCAGTAAGGGAACCCTGGAAGTTGAGAGAGGTGGTGAACTTAGTCAAGAAGAAAAAGAAAATATATGTCCGGTTAAGGAAGCTATATTCCAACAGATTCTTGAGGATTATAAAGAAGCTAGAAAAAAATTCAAGAAGGGAATTAGGAAAGCCAGGAAGGGCCATAAAAAGTCCTTGACAAGTAGGATTAAAGAGAATCCCAAGGTATTCTATAGATACATTAAGAGCAAGAGGATATCTTTTAACGTTCCAATGTCAGAGGTTTTTAGAAGTGATAAAAACTGCGGTAAACAATTATTTTAGTTACTTTAATTTTTTTTAAATAGCAGTTACTTCAAAATATATAAGGTTCTTGAAAACACTCAGAATTATTAAACTGAAGAATTATTTTAACAATTATTTTTATCCTTCCCTCGTGCTTCTAGTCTTCATGCTTGAAGGCTCCGGGGTTGACATCTTCGGCTGGGTTTGATTGACACAGCGACCTGGCAGAGAAGTTTCCAGTCTGCTGGGGTACCTATTTTAGCAGTCCAGGAGACTTAAGCAGTGGTCTTTCACATCTGCTAGTTCAAGACATGTAGTATGTGGACCTAGATCTGGCTGTTTTCATTGGAATGACTGTCCACACCCAGCAAAATCCAACCCAGTGATTCAGTATTTTGATCTGTTTTATTTGCTTTTAACTGCTTTGTTAATATTGTTCAATACTGCAGTACGTGTACTACATACACTACCGTACCATGCACAAGAACATATTTCTCATGCATTTTCTTCCTTTTGGTGGAACTTCACACTTCTCAGCAGTCAGTTCCATCAGCCATTGTCCTACTCACTTTCATATTCTGTTTGAACCAGTGTTCAGATTCAAATCACATAAGCAATTTCAATAGCCTTAGTAATTTATTATCACCTCCAAACTAAACTGATCTGCAATAGGGTTGAGTTCACACCCATGCACTTTTTCCTATTTTATAGTTCAGAAAATCCCAAGGACCTTACAAGATGTTCAGGAAAACTGGGTGATTTGGCAGTAGAATGAACCCAAGCCTACACAGAGTCCCAGAGTTTTGTCTGACACACAATGGGGAACAGGTCGGTAATGGTCTGGGTCTGGGTTATGGGGATGGAAGGGCTAGGCCTGGTGCAGCTGGGATGAAGGAAAATCCAAAGACAGGGTAGCAAAAGTTGGTGCAGCAGCTGGGGAAGCAACAGATCCTGAGAATTAAGTGTGGTCAGCTGTGCAAGTAAAGAAGAAAGTCTGTAGTGTTCATATTCCACAGGCAGAGAGGAGGTGGTTGTCAATCTGGATGTGCATGTGTGTACGTATTTATATGTGGAGGGGTGGAGGGTTGCAGCCTTGGCCATGTTAGGCTATAAAGACTGGTGGGGTGAGGATGCAAAGGTTTGACCCTGGAGGCTATAAGGTGTGGAGTCCCAGAGAAAGTGAAGCTGAAGATCCAGGGTAGCTGAGGCTGGGGGAGGCTAAGGGACAATTAGTGCAATGGTGGGTAAGTATTTTATTTGGACAGACATTACAGTAAAATAAATCTGATACTTCAGACAAAATGGAAACTGTGATTGATGACAAGGACCTTTTTCAATTATCAAGTTTAAATGAACATTTCCTAATCCACCCTTTCCATTTTGAATCACTTGTCTTTTCAGCTTTTGTTAATAATCTTTGGGACAGATTCATGGCAAAAAAAAAAGAGAAAGCAGACAATTGATTTTACTGTTGTGTTTTCTTCTCTTTCCAGGTCAAATTTTGTGAGCCATAGTTACTCAGCTTTTCCCATTTCCATGTTGTGGAAAAGAGATGGCTTTCCCCTTGGACAGTCTACTCAATATATAGGAAGTATTAGCTAGGAGCAAGTTGAAGCCAAGATGTTATTGTAAATCATGGCTGAGGATATTATCCCATTGGGCTGCACCCTAAACAGTAGGTGCACACGCTATGCAGTGCTCCACACACAAAGGCCTTCTGTCTCCTTACTCGGCAAATTGATTAACTTCATCACTGGATTCTAATGAACTACCTTCTTAACTTTTACTGCATTAGTATCCAAACTAATGGTTCAGGTACCCAGAACGCTGATGTTGGAGTTCATCTAGGGATGTACAAAGGACCTGCTGTATATCGGGTGTGTCATTTTCCACAGGCAGAACACAATGTTAAGGCCATAGCTAAGTTTTGCAAGTGTGAATATCTTCAAATAATATGTATTTTTAGTCAACAGAGTCTAATGATAGTTGTGCTAAATTTGTGTATGTGGGGTGGAGTATGGTGTGAATACTCCGCTCCTCACTGTGTGCCTACACTCATCAGCAATATGCTGTGAAAAGCAGCACTGAATTATTTTACGAAATATAACACTGAACATTTTGTCATGTATTTGCTGTGGGAGCAATGTGTGCTTATATGTCAAGGCATTGTGTTAACACCTCCAGGAGAAAATTAAATGCTCATAGACAGATTTGTTAAGGCATTAGACATAGGGCGAGAAGTTTGTGTTCAGTAGTTAGCACTAAGGTAGCACAAGCGTACTGGCAACTGGTTGTACTCAGTCCCCATCCTTTAGTTTAACTGCATCAGAATCAGAAGTGGGTATATTATCTCAGACTTGCGTTGTGAAATCTGTTGTTTTGTGGCAGGAGTACAGTGCAAGATATAAAAATTACTGCGAGTTAAGGACTGCATAAAAGTCAATGAAAGGGCTTTTGTTGTTCAGTCGTTAAGTCGAGTCTGACTCTTCATGACCCCATGGACTCCTGCACGCTAAGCCTTCTTGTTGGAAACTAGGATCCCCTAAGGTCATACGCATTGTCTGAGTAATATTATCTATCTATTGTAGCCTCTGTCGTCCTCTCCTTCTGTTGTACCTAACATGAAAGTCTTCTCCAAGAAATCCTGTCTTCTCATGATGTGGTCAAAATATTTGAGCTTTTATCTCATGATCAAGCCTCCCAGTGAGTATTCTGGCTGTATTTCTTCAGATATTGACTTGTTGGATCTTCTTGCTGTCCAACAAACTCTTAACACTTTCCTCCAACATTCAAGTTCAAAGGCGTTGATTCTTTTGTATTCAGCCTTACTAATAGTCCTTCCTTTCCACTTATTACCACGGAGTTAATAAGGCTGGTCGACATAATCTTGGTTTTCTTAATATTGGCAACAAGCCAGCTTTTAGACTTTCTTCTTTCACTTTGATTAGAAGCTTCCTTAAATTCTCCTCACTTTCAGCCATTAGAGTAGTATCCTCTGCATATCTGAGGTTGAAAATATTTCATCCAGCAATATTAGTAAGGAAAAGGCATTTAAGGTAGTAAAAGTGAGTGGGAAGTGGATAACTGGGAAGCTTTTAAAATCCAACAAAAGGCAACTAAAGAGCCGTAAAGAAGAGAAAATATGAAATATAAGGCAAACTAACGAATAATTTAAAGCAGGATACTAAAAGTTCTTTCAGTTATATAAAGAGTAAAAGGGAGGTGAGAGCTGACATTGGACCAGTGGAAAATGATGCTAGTGAGATAGTAATGGGGGACAAAGAAATAGCAGATTAATTTGATGGGTACTTTTTTTTAAATCAGTCTTCACAGTGGAAGACACTAGCAGTGTGCCAGAGATCCGTGAGTGTCAGGGACCAGGAGTGAGTGTCATCGTTATTACAAAGGAAAACATGCTAGGCAAACTCAAAGGTCTTAAGGTGGATAAGACAAATGGATCAGCTGAACTACATTCCAGAGTCCTGAGAGAGGTTGCTGAAGAGATAATGAGTGCAATGGTCATGATCTTTCAAGATCACTTGGTTTTGACATGGTCCCAGAGGACTGGAAGATTGAAAATGTCACTCCACACTCTGCTCTTTAAGAAAGGAGGAAGGCAAAAGAAAGGAAATTATAGGCCAGTTATCCTAACCACAGTGGTTGGGGAAGTATGGGAGTCCATTAATAAGGATGAGGTTTCAGGTTACCTGGAGACTAATGATAAAATAAGTCAAAGTCAGCATGGCTTCTGTAATTTGAAATCTTGCCTGACAAGACTGTTAAGAGATCTTTGATGAAATAACAAGCAGAGTTGACAAAGGAGAGGCAGTGGAGGTCACTTACTTGGATTCTCAGAAAGCATTTAATAAGTTGCCACTCATGAGTTTGCTTAACAAGATAAAATCCTATGGCGTTACAGGAAAGATACTGGCATGGAGAGAGGAATGGCTGACCGGCAAGAGGCAGCGAATGGGAATAAAGGAGGCCATTTCTGGTTGGCTGCCAGTGACTAGTGGTGTTCCTCAGGGTTCAGTATTGGGACAGCTACTTTTCACATTGTTTATCGGTAATTTAGATAGTGGCATTGATGGCTTTGTGCTGATGTTTGCGGACAATACGAAGATAGGCGGAGGGGTCGGTAGTGCTGAGGAAACAATGCGATTGCAGCAGGACTTGGACAAGTAGGAAGAATAGGCAAAAAAGTGGCTGATGGAATATAGTGTTGGGAAATGTACAATAATGCATTTTGGTAAAAGGAACAATAGTGCAGACTATTATATAAATGGGGAGAAGGTTCAAACATTAGAGGTGCAGAGGGACTTGGGAGTCCTCGTGCAAGACTCACAAAAGATTAATTTACAGGTTGAATCCGCTGTAAAGAAGGCAAATGTAATGTTGGCATTTATTTCGGGGGAATAGAATATAAAAGTAAGAAGATAATGCTGAGGCTTTATAAGACACTAGACAGGCTGCACTTGGAGTATTGTCAACAGCTTTTTGCCCCGTATCTCAGAAAGGATGTGTTGACATTGGAGAGAATCCAGAGGAGGTTCACAAGGATGATTCCAGGAATGAAGGAGTTAACATATGAGGAGCATTTGGCAGCTTTGGGCCTGTACTCACTGGAATTTAGAAGAATGCGGGGAGATCTCATTGAAACCTACCGAATGTTGAAAGGACAAGATAGGATGGATGTGAAAAGTATGTTTCCTCTGGTGGGGGTATCCAGAACTAGAGGGTACAGCCACAAAATTGAGGAGCAACCTTTTAGGACAGAGGAAAGGAGGAATTTTTTTAGCCAGAGAGTAGTGAATCTGTGGAATGCTCTGCCACAGACTGTAGCGGAGGCCAAGACCGTGGGTATATTCAAAGCGGAATATACATGAACTGTTTAGAAATCAGATGGTGGATGTATAGAAGGTGTTCTTAAATTGTTGAGTATGGGTCTTCAGGCTCCTGTACCTCCTCCTCGTGGTAGTAATGAGAGGAGGTATGTCCTGGATGATGAGAGTCCTTAGTGATGGATGCCACTTTCGTGAGGCACTGCTCATTGAGAGTTCTTTGATGGTGGCGAGAGTTGTGTCTGAGATGAAGCTGGCTAAGTCTACACCCCTCCACAGCTTCTTTCGAACTTACGTATCTGAGCCTTCATACCAGACAGTAAGGCAACCAGTCAGAATGCTCTCCACCATATATCAGGTGACAAATGCAACTGGCGGTGTCAAATTCTGCCTTTCTGCAATCCAGAATCTATGCTATGCCAGAATCTCCTCTTCCTGTAGGGTAGTTAGGGATCATGACCTACACCCTATACAATGGGACAGATGGGTAAATTCCTTTTTGAATTCCCACTATTCTGATGGAGGGTCCAGGAGCCAAGATTGGGCAACTGGCAGCGGTCAGTTTGGGATGAGCATCTATGGAAAGATGGGAAGCCTGGGTGAGAAGGAGGTCCTGTGTAGGAATCCAAAACGTGAGCACTGACAAGAATGGGAGGGGTTAAGTGGAACAGTCCGGCCTCCCAGATCAAATGAGCAGTTGGAAAGTACGACACGGCAGGCAGGTGACTCGCCTTTATTCTGACAAACCCCGCAATGTCCTGCTGGGGTGTTAAAACCACAGTGCAGCCCTCAGCACAATGGATTACATGCAGTTCACACCCTTGGACACCTGCCTATCAACCACCATGCTATGATTCAGATTCAGATTTATCATACAGCAGAAAAGTCATTTGTGCCAGTAACCAACACAAGCGTTGCCACACATTCCTATACCACATAATGTGCCCACAATATTCAGTATAAAAACAGCAATGACCCAACAACAGCAAAACAAGCCCTTTCCCTCCCTCCCATACAACCACCCAGCCACTCACACACAGAGACAGCCCTCCGACCACAGGACAGGCCAAGCCTCAGTCTCCTCCACTGGATTTGCAGACCCCAGACGGACTCACAGTCTTGCAGACCCAGACCTTCAGCAACTGAGCCTCAACTCCCCATCGACCGTCAGGTTTTGATCTTCAGTATCACCGACGATGGGACCCCAAATTCCAGGCCCTCAAAATGGATATGATGACATTGATGATGATAATAGATAAAATGTGAATTACAGTAAGTATATATATATATAAAACAATAAATTAAATAAGTAGTGCAAAAATAGAAATTAAAAAAATAGTGAGTTAATGTTCATGGGTTCAAATCCCATTCAGCAATCAGATGGCAGAGGAGAAGAAGCTGTTCCTGAATGGTTAAGTGTGTGCCTTCAGGTTTGTATACCTCCTTCCTGATGGTAGCAATTAGAAGAGGGAATGTGCTGGGCAATGGGGGTTCTTAACGATGGACGCCACCTTTGTTTGTCTTCGCTCCTTGAAGATGTCCTGGGTCCTATGGAGGCTAGTGCCCATAATGAAGCTGACTAAGATTACAACTCTCTGCAGCTTACTTTGATTCTGTGTAGATGATACCAGACAGTGATGCAGCCAGCAAGAATGCTCTCCGTGGTACATCTGTAGATATTTACGAGTGTTTTAGGTGATATACCAAATCTCCTCAAACTCAATGAAACTAAGCTGCTGTTGTCCCTTCTTTGTAGCTGCATTGAGATGTTGGTCAATATGTTAGTACACACTGCAGGCATTATGCATCGCTGGTGGAGGAAATTAATCTTTAGAGATCTGGTTCAAAATGCAAATGTTAATCTTGCTGAGTGCTGTCAGAACTGCATTCACCCATGCACGTGGAGAGTACTTAACTCGTAATTTGCATCTTGAGTGGAGAGGGGGTGAGTCATTCACAGCAGCACACCTGGCCTCTGATTTGCTTTTGCACCCAAGGTATTCCTGTGGTCAGTCCAGTTGAGCTTCTCGTCATCGGCGACCCAAAGAACTTAATGGTGGTGGGCTCAGCTGTGGTAATGCAATTGAGAGCTAAAGGTAGGTGGATAGCCACTACCTTGCTAGAGATGCTATTGCCTGACCCCTATGTGGTACTTATATTAAAATATAGATTAAAATATTATCAGGATTATAATTAAGGTGCATTCCTGAACAGCACACAGTGCATGTGGGACATAGAACAACCCTATACTTCAGGCAAAATGTCTTGAAGTGAAATTCACTGTTAGTGTAATATGTAGTTGTTTATAGCATTTCCATCTTAGCAAAATTTATACTGGCACAGTGGGAGGTGAAATGAAATACCTAGATTGTCATTTGACGGATTATAAAATAATACATTTGCTATGATTGATGGTGCAAAGGTAAAATATTAAATTATAGATAAAGATCCAGGAAAATAGGTTTTAAAAAGGGAAATTGTCACTTTTGTTTCAAGGTGGAAAAGCCTACTGTATTAGGTTAATCCATATAACATGTGGCACCTTTTACTTGCTGTCTCTCTCTCTCTCAGATGGAACCTCAATTAACACTGAACCACCCCAAACTGAGGTCTACATTGGCTTTTGAATGTTATGGGTAATGAGACCTTTAAGTGATCTGTAAATAGCTTCATCAGCTGAACATGTTTCTGTAATGATTATTATACAAGATGTTCCACAAACCAAGCAATAACCTATTTAATAGGGCATTCCTGACATAGTTCAGTCTATTCACTCGAATTACTTGACGGTCCTGATTTTCTAAATGTAGCCCTTTGATCCTTTGCTAAAATACATATTAAGCTGTTGCATCGTCAGCAAAGGAGCAGGTGAAGCATTGAAGCAAACCATCAAGCTCATGAGCTGGCATAGATTACTTCATTCACAGTTACTCTAAACTAATTCTTCACCTACAGCCTCACTTTTAAGGACTCTTTTCAATTCACAATTTTAGTATCAGAACAACCAGAAGTTGTGATACATATTGGCACCACCAACATAGGTAGGAAAAGGAAGGAGGTCCTGAAGAGAGAATATAGGGAGTTAGGCAGAAAGTTGAAAAACAGGACCTCCAGGATAGTAATCTCTAGACTGATGCTTGTGCCATGTGTCAGCGAGGGTAAGAATAGAATGATTTGGCAGAAGGTTTGGTGCAGGGGGGAAGGATTTCATATTTCCTGATCTTTGGGATCTCTTCTGGGGAAGGTATGACCTGTATAAAAGAGACAGATTACACCTGAATCCGAGGTGAAACCAATCTCCTAGTGGACAGGTTTGCTAGAGTTTAAACTGATTTGTTGGGGGGGGGGATGGGAACCAGAGTGCTAGGGCTGAGGATGGGACAGTTGGTATACAGCTAGGTGCAGTGTGTGATGAAACTGTGAGGAAGGAGAGGCAGGTGACAGAACAAAATTGCAGTCAGTGGGATGAGTTGAAGTGTAACGAGGGGCCAAAATCGAAAAGGGTGATGAATATTGGACTGAAAGTGTCATCAAATCAAATCAAGTTATCATTTAAGCCATTAATGGATACAGTTGATCGAGACAGCATCCCTTTGGGGCCAAGGTGCATAATGTACATTCAAAATAGCGAGAGAAAAATCAAAACAAAAACACACATTGTTTGTTATCCTAGAAAACACATTTTTATTTTATATTTGAATGTGCGCAATTTACAGAATAAGGTAGGTGATCTGCAATGCGTTTCAAGATTGGCAGGTATGAAGTTATGGGCATCGCTGAGGCATGGCTGAAAGAAGATAATTATTCGGAGTTTAACACCCAAAGATACACATTGTTTCGAAAAGATAGGTGCGCAGGTAAACGGGGTGAGTGACTCTGAAGTATCAGATCCTTAGAAAGAGGTGGGTAGACTTAAGAAACTGCAAGAATGAAAAATATCCTGATGGGAGTTATATATATGCCTCCAAACAGTAGCCAGATGTGAGATGCAAATTACAACAGGAGATAGAAAAATCATGTAAAAAGGGCACTGTTGCAGTAGTTCAATATGTAAGTAGATTGGGAAAATCAGGTTGTGCTGGATCCTAAAAGAGGGAATTTATAGAATGCCTACAGAGGTGGCTTTTTAGAGCAGCTTGTGGTTAAGCCCGCTAGGTATTATGTAATGACCCAGATTTGATTATGGGGTTTAAGGTAAAGAACCTCTGAAGAAGTAGTGATCATAGTATGACAGAATTCACACTACAAATTGAGAAGGAGGAGCTAAAATTGGATGTATCACTATTACAAAGGAGTAAAGGAAGTTACAGAGGCATGAGAGAGGAACTGGTCAAAGTTGATTGAAAGGGGACACTAGCAGGGATCAGAGCAGAACAGTCACAGAACCTGCAGGGGTTTCTGGGAGCAATTCAGAAGGAGCAGGATAGGTACATCCCGAAGATGAAGAAGTATTCTCAAGGGAGGATGAGGCAACTGTGGCTGACAAGGGAAATCAATGCCAGCATAACAGCAAAAAAGATGGCATATATTATAGTAAAAATTAGTGGGAAGGTAGAGGATTTGAAAGCTTTTGAAAACCAACAGAAGGAAACAAAATCTATAAAGAGAGAAAAGATGAAACATGAAGGTAATCTAGCCAATAATATAAAAGAGGATATAAAAAGAGTTTTCATATAAAAAAGCATAAAAAGAGGTGAGAGTGGATGTTGGTCTGCTGGAAAATGCAGCTGGAGAAGTAATAATGGGGGGGGGATAAAGAAACGGTGAATGAACTGAATAAGTATTTTGCATCAGTCTTCACTGTGGAAGACACAAGCAGAATGCTAGAAATTCAAGAGGGCTGAAATGAGTGTTGTTGCTACTACTAAGGAGAAGGTGCTTGGTCGCTGAACAGTCTGAAGGCAGTTAGGTCACCTGATAAGATAGACTACACTCTAGGGTTCTGAAAGAGGCAGCTTGAAAGATTGTGGAGACATTAGTAATGATCTTTCAAGAATCGTTTGATTCTGGAATGGTTCTGGAGCACTGGAAAATTGCAAATGGCATGTCATTCTTTGAGAAGGGAGGGAGGGAGGCTGAAGAAAGGAAATTATAGGCCAGTTAACCTGACTTCAGTGGTTGAAAAGATGTTAGTGTCTATTATTAAGTATTAGGTCTCACGGTACTTGGAGACACATGACAAAATAAGCCAAAGTCAGTATAGTTTCCTTGAGGGGAAACCTTGCCTGAAAAATTTGTAGAAGTTCTTTCAGGAAATAACAGGAAAAATACACAAAGGAGAGTCAATGGATTTGATTACTTGGATTTTCAGAAGACCTTTGACAAAGTCCTGCACATGAGCCTGCTTAACAAGTAAGAGCCCATGGTATTACAGAAAATATACTGGCATGGATATTGGCTGACTGGCAGGTGCCAAGGATTGGGAATAAAGGAGGCCTTTTCTGGTTGGCTGCCAGTGACTAGTGGTGATCTGCAGGGGTTAGTTTTGGGATCGATTATGCTCACATTATGTGTCAATGATTTGGATGAAGGGATTGATGGCTGTGCGGCCAAGTTTGTGAATGATATGAAGATAGGTGAAGGGGCAAGTACTGTTGGAGAAACAGGATGTCTGCAAAGACAGACTGGGGGAATGGGTAAAGAAGTGGCAGGTGTAAGCTAGTGTAGGGAATTGCATGGTCATGCACTTTGGCAGAAGAAATAAAGGCATAGACTATTATCTAAATGAGGAGAAAACTTAAAAAAAAATCAGAGGTGCAACGGGTCTAGAGAGTCCTCTTGCAGAATTCCATAAAAGTTAACTTGCATTTTGAGCTGGTGAAAAGGAAGGCAAGTGCAATGTCTGCATTCATTTTGAGAGGTTTAAAGTACAAAAGCACAGACATAATGTTGAGGTTTTATAAGACATCTGTCAGTCCACACTTGCAATATAGTGAGCAGTTGCGGGCCCCTTATCTAAGAAAAGATGTGCTGGCATTGGAGAGGGTTAGGAGAATGATCCTGGAAAAGAAAGGGTTAATATATGAGGAGCATTGCACCTGTACTCGCTGGAGTTTAGAAGAATGAGGAGTATCTCATTGAAATCTACTGAAAATTGGTAGAGGGGATATGAAAAGGATGTTTCCTTATCGTTGGGGAATTTAGCACCAGAGGGCAAAGCCTCAGAATAGAGGACATCCATTTAGAACAGAGATGAGAAAATATTTCTTTTGCCAGATGGTACTGAATCTGTGGAATTCATTACCACAGCCAGCTATGCAGGTCAGGTTATTGGGTGTACTTAAGGCAGAGGTTGATAGGTTCTTGATTAATTAGCACGTCAAATGTTACAGGGAGAAAGCTGGATTATGGTGTTGAGAGGGATAATCAATCAGCCATGATGGAACGGTGAAGCAAGCTCAAAGGGCCAAATGGCCTAATTCTGCTCCCATGTCTTATGGTTTTATAGACTCATGATATTATTTTTATTTTCCATTTATTTTGTCAGTCTTTGTTTATTGGTAGTTTTTCTTAAAATTGTATTTGTTTTTTTTCCTGAAAATGTATCTCAAGTTAGTATATGGTAACATATATGTACTTTGATCATAAATTTACTTTGAACTTTGAACATTCTAACATTTTCATACATGAAAACAAGTGTATTTATAAGGCAGAGGAAGGGGAGGGCTGGATGGGGACAAAACAGGTGGAGACCTGGATTGAACTGAATACTGTTGAAATAGTATCAGAGAGCACAATGAATGCTTATTTATTATTGTTGATCTATCTGGAGAAAAATGACAAATGGAAGATGACTGAGGTCAGCAGAGGGAGTAAAAAACATGACAGAAGTATGGGTTCATATTTGGTCACCTCTATCAGAATTTATTTTCAGCTTGCTTCTACCTATTACTGCAAACAACCATTCACTCCCACTCTGATCTCTTTGCCTTTGACCTCCTGCACTGTTTCAATGAAACCCAACAAAATTTCAAGGAACAGCGCTTCATCCCCTGTCTGGACATGTTGAAGCCCTCAAGATTCGCAATGTTACATTCAACAATTTTAGGTAACCAGCTGCAGTGCTGTTGACAAAAAAGCCTTGCAGAGGGTGGTTAGGGGAGCAGAGAAGGTTATTGGGGCCTCCCTACCTTCTGTCCAAGACCTCTTTCAGAGTCGATGCCTCCAGAAGACACGGTACATCATTAAAAACCCCTCACACCCTCTCCATGAACTGTTTGTTCTTCTGCCATCAGACAAATGTTACAGGAGCATCAAAACTAAAACCACAAGGCTACTAAACAGCTTCCTCCCACAGGCAGTCAGACTGCTAAATAGCTGCTCCACCTGACTCTGCTTTGGACACTTTTAACTTGCACTGGACACTTATAACTTGATTTTAGCTGACATGTGGCTGTTGTGTTTTACTATTTATTGTTATGTTTATTATTTAGTGCTGCGTTTGTTATGTTACGATTGCACTGCTCCTGAGAAACGCTGTCTCATTCTGCCCTGCAGAGCTGATGTATGGTTAGAATGACAATAAAGTTTTTTGAATCTTTTGAATCTTTGAATCTTGAATTTCTTGTTTGAGTAAAATTGAGTCATCCACCTGCAAATGTTTTCTCTATTCACAGATGTTGCCGGCTCTGCTCAGTATCTCCAGCATTCTCTTTTATTCCAGATTTCCAGCAATGGCTACCTTCTGCGTCAGAATTCCATTTTTTTTCTTGAAATTTTGGTAAAGGATTTTTAACCAAAAACATTAACTGTTCATCTCTCTCCACTGATGCTACCTGGTCTGCTGAGTGATTTTAGCTTTTCCATTTTTACTTCAGATTGCCAGAATCTGTGATTTTTGGCTTTCTGACATTTTCAGAATTGCTTTGTGATGACATTCCTGCCCTTTATAAATAGCATTGAATATGTGGTACTGTCACACACAAAACCTATAAGGTACAGTGTAATATACTTATTGAAGGTTTGGCCACTATTCCTCCAGAATTGAATATCTTCATCCTTTGAGTGATCTTTTAGAAGAAGTAAGGTCAGTGTGGCCCCATGACTCAGCGGTTACTGGGATCAATCGGATGACCTTGCAATCAGGTGGCGCAAGAGCCAGTGACCCCTTAGTGAGTCTGAAGCTGGAGGCCTGGAGTTCGAGAACACATCATCAACTTTTCCTAGAAGATCAAAGCCCAAAATTGGAAGTCGAAGCCCGATGACTGAAGCACTGGATGTACGAGTCTGAGTATCCACAGGGGAAGCTGAAGGCCTGTTGTCTGTGAGTCAATGAATCTGCTGGAGGCCCGAAGGTTGGCGTTGGGGTTGGAGGGTGAAGGTCTGCCTGGGCATGTGTGAGTGGGTGGGTGGGTAGAAGGAAGGAATGGGGCTAGTTTTGCTATTATTGTTTTGCTGTGTTCTGAGTTGTTCCGCTGAACATTGTTGGCCTGCTGCTTTGGTGGCAGATGTATGGCAGCACTTGTGGGCTGATCTCAGCACAGCCTTCGGTTGTGTTGGTTGTTAAGGCGAACAACACATTTCACTGTATGTTTCGATGGTCATGTGAGTAAATAACTGAAGTTGAAAGCATTACCTAAATATCAAAAAAGAACTACGGTATGCTGAAGATTCAGAGGCACAGGGGTGCAGTTAGTAGGGCTGCTGCTTCACAGCTCTGATGACCCGGGTTTAACTGGAATCTCTGCTGTCTGCATGGAGTTTCCACATTCTCCCACTAGATCCTGGTTTTCTCTCAAATCCTAAACACTTGAGGGTTAGTTAGGAGACTCCTGTTCATCTCAGTTGCCAGTCCCCTTTTTGATTTCCCTCATTCTACTGAATTCTCTTCCCCTCCCTCATACTTGCCCATCACCTCCCTTTGGTTCCCTCCCCCCACTTCCCTTTACAGGTATTCCATTCATTTCAGATCCCTTCGTCACCCCTTTATTTTGTCCTCCCCTCCCTTTAATTTTTGTTCTGGCTTCTGCTCCTTTACTTTCCACTTCTGTTGAAAGGTCTCAGTCAAAACTTTGACAGTTTATTTTCCTCGATAAATGATGCCTGACTTGCTGAGATCCTCCAGCAATTTTTAATCTATTGCTCAGTTGCCCGGCATTCTGAGAGTGGAAGGCATACATTTAACAGGTCACTGGACAGTAGTAAGTATCTTCAAAGAACTGGATAGATAACCTAAAGGCATGAGTTTGTATTTCAGCACAGCAGACGTGAAAGATAAATTTTGGCAATTAACAAAAAAAGTTGGTATCAGTAATGGTAACTGCAAAGGTATTGGATTGTGACAAGAACCATCAGCTTTATCAATGTCCTTCAGGGAAAGAAATTTGCCATCCTTAACCATTCTAGCCTATGTGTGACTCCATACTTACTGATATTATTGAGATGGGATGTTGTCCACCCTGCCACACTTCTTACACTGAAAGAAATTATTGCAGGCCTAGCTGGTGACTCCTACATCTTATGAGGAATGAAATTACAAAGAGAATCACAATAGAATCTGGACTTCTGAAATATATTTTGTCATTTTTGTAACAAAATTTGAGACACTAAACATAATCTAATTAAACTTCACTGTATTCTGTAAACAGATTACCCTTTGCCTTTGCAGAGGGGTAGAATACCAGCCCACTGCTAAAGAAAATATTGAATCCAATAAGCATGGAAAGTTAAGTTTAAGTCAAGTTCAAGTTTAATCATCATTCAACTATACCTGAATATAGCCAAATGAAACAGCACTGCTTTGGGACCTAGGTGCAAAACACATTACCAATGGCACACAGCACATAGAGTACATATAGTTATGATTCCACAAAAACGTGCATTGTAAAGAAAAAAAATAATTTAACCCAAGTCCCTGAGTGGCATGACTAGAGCTTGTCATGTTGCAGTTTGTTCTTCCACCAAGCAAATACTCGCCAGAAAGGAATGGGTAAATGTAGGAATATAATTAAAGGGGCAATTTGATGACAAATTAACACTGTTATGAGGATGTTGAATTGATGATTTCTGAATTACCTGATGGCAAATGAGCAGTAGCATACAACAATTATTATGAATTGCATGCTGTGATATTTACATTGAGCACATTTCTTAAATCTCTCAGAGAAAGCCATTTGAAAATGCTACAGTGCACATGCAGGCAACATGGGATTCCTAGAAACAGCCCAGGTAATGATATCCTTCAACAGCATCAATTAACTAATTAACCACTTGCCTTGATCTGAGTTATCAAGTTCTGCATGTAAACCTGTTTCCAATTTTATTTGGCAAAGCTAGCTCAAATTATGGATGCACCTGGATATTGGCTTCATGATAGCACGGGGAGTTATTGGGAATGGTAAAAGGGCAGCTTGGAGGGGATTTTGCTCAGCAGTTGTGAGTGAAACTGGTTTGACAGTGGTGTAGGGAATGCTAAAGAAGGTAAATAGTACCAGAGATAAAAACTGGATCTCAGTGTTAGTGGAGAATGGGAATTTTGCAGCAACAGACAAAGAAAAGGCAAAATCTCTGGAGAAACATGTTTGCTAAGATACAAAGACAAGACAATTTAAGGGATGAGCATATTCAGAGACACTGGCGTATTTTGATGGATAATAGGAAGATTTGTGAGAAACAAGAAATGTTTGCGAGTGCTATGGATGATGACTTTACGTAGGCTGAATCAAAATTTACTGTCAATAGTGTAAACACTACAGCCCTGGGACAGGATATGGTAAGTTATCATATGCTCCAGCATCTGCCTGCGGCAGCTCTACAGAAGTTACTTGAGTTTTATAATAAGGTCTGGAAGCAAAGAATCCGTCCAGGAGACTGGAAAGGGCTGTGGTGCTGTATGTGGCTAGATTGGGGAATGATCTGATGCTGGCAAGTAGCTACAGGCCTATTGCTCTCACTTCTTCACTACGTAAAAAATAGATAAAATTATAGCAATTAGGCTGATGTTTGTTTTGGAGAAGAGAGAATTACTTAATCGCTACCAATGTGGGTCCTGTAAAGGGAGATCTACATATGATGCCCTTGAACTACAGGGAAATGCTATTCAGAAAGCTGTTATAATGAAAGCATCAGTAGTTCCAGTGTTTCTGGACATTGGAAAAGCGTATGATATGCTATATAGGGAGGGGCTTTTGATTAAACTCAGTCAGCTTGGCATTGGTAGTAGATTTTACAACTGGATATTGGGTTTTTTGTTTGGTTGGTCATTTAGAGTGAGGGTGGGTGAAGTAATGTCATCAGAGTTTGCATTGGATAATGGGACCTTCCGGGTAGTATTACAGTCCAATATTGTTTAATAATATTGATTAATAATATATTTGGTGGTGTTGGGCCTGGGTGTGAGTCGCCTTTAAATGCTGATGACGAGACTCTGTGGAAAAGGGGTCATAATACTGCCCACGTGGTAAGGTCAATGAATACAGCATTATCAGCAATGAAAGAATGGTCTCTGGGACTGGGGTTTTAAAGTTTCTGTTTCTAGGTCAAGATATATGGTTTTTACTTGGAAACATAGTGTAGATTATATTCACCTCGCTCTGTATGGGTGTTCGCTGTCTAGAGGTCCTGTGTTTAAATAATTGGGGTACATCTGGACTGGTTTGGAGAAAACATATAATGTTTTTGGAGGATAAAAGTCATTAAATTTATGTCCTGCAACACACATCAAAGTTGCTGGTGAACGCAGCAGGCCAAGCAGCATCTGTAGGAAGAGGTGCAGTCGACGATTCAGGCCGAGACCCTTCGTCAGGATGTGCTGTGTGGCTGGGTATGACACTCCCTGGTTTAATGTTGAATGGGGAAAAGTTTGACAGATGTGTTGTCTGTCTATACAGCAGAATTTATGGCCATTATCATTAGTCTGCAATGGATTGAACAAGTTAAGCCAAACACAGTTGTGATCTGCCCCGACTCCGTCTCAGTAGTGCACACCTTGGAATGAGAGCATTTGAAGACCTGACCTGTTGATGGAAGTGTATGTTCTGGAAAGTGTGGGAATAGTAGTATAGTTTTGTGGGGTACCTGCACATGTGGGTGTATTGGGTAATGAAAAGGCAGATGTTATAGCAAAACAGGCACTTACTAAGACTGAGTTAGATATTATAGTTAATATGGGAAAATATGAAGCCAAATTTTGTATTAGATTGGCTGGGATTGGGAAATGGCAGAATTTATGGGATAGGAATGGGACAGGGAGGTATCACAATTTGTTTCCATCAGTCCAGGAGAAGCATCATTTGGGAAGGAATAGGAGGGAAGATGTGTGATTGCCTAGACTGAGGGTTGGACATATAGGTTTGCACTCTACTTTGGCATTTGTTTGTAAGCATGGAAATGGGTGGTGTGATTTTTTAAAATATATATATATATAATGTCCTTGAGATGATGGAACATGTGATCAGAGTGTGCCATGACTGGGTGGATCTGGGGTACCTTGTTTGTAGGATATTTTGGCACCCAAAGCAGGGAAGGTCAAGTTCTGTAGGGCCTTGGTGAACTTCTTAATTAAAACAGGTTTTGGGACGTAGCCTCTGATCCCCGTCATAGCTCCTTTCATACTCCATTACAGTAGGTGGCGGTAATGCACCTTCCTGATAGGAGTGAACAGCCATTAGCACAAAAGAAGAAGAAGAAGAATATTGGCTCCATTTTTCAGGATTTTTTATGATGCTCCTGAAAAATGGAGATTATGATGTAAAGATTTATTCTTTTCTCTTGTACTTTAATCAGAAAATGACAATATTATATTAAGCCATGCAATGAAATGAGCAGAAGTGAAATCGATTCTCATTTTGCCCATTTCTCTGGCTCAGAACTAAAGTGAAAAGTGGTCATTCTTCAAGACTCTATCCTGCAGTATTTTTTTTACAAAAAACACAGCTACTGGAAATAATTCATTAAGAGAGAAGAGTTTATGTGTGAGCTCATAGGCCTTCGCTCTGTACTATCCTAGTTCAGGCAGCTCTTCACCACACACCTTTTTAAAAATCCCTGGTCAAAATGAAAAGGACACACCAAAAGACAGGTGGTCTACAGTCCAACCAACTTAAGGAGTCTATTGAAATTTGGTTGGAGAGAGCTATTTCTTTTTATCAGGTTGAGTTCAAGGTGGGCCAGCCTACCCCCTTGCCCTCCTGTATGTCTCTTCCAAGGATCCAGATAAGCTGCAGCTGGCATTACTGCCAACCCAACTTCTTCGACTAGATCTCCACAAGGAGATACCTATAGATGCCTGTAGCTTTCTGTTGATTGATGAGAGCACAGGACCAGCTTTAGATATGACATAGACATCTGGTATTACACGTGCACTGCAATCATTATTTAAACGTGCTCTAATGAATATCACAAGCACCATGCTTACTTTCAGGAGCACGCTTGTAGACACTTCTGTGCTCTAATCCATCCAATGTTCAAAAAGAAAGAGAGCAGGAACTTTATGTAACATGGCTTCTTTATGTTCAAAGTTCAAAGTAAAATTTATTATCTGAGTACATTCATGTCACCAAATACATCCCTGAAATTCTAAGCAAGTCTATAAAAAAGTAATAGTAAACTGTAAACATCAGGAATGATAAACTGAAAACACACTGCACAAAAGCAGGTATAAATAAATAGCAATAAATAATGAGCATGACATAGCAATATAACAGAATCCTTTAAATGAGTGTAGCTATCCCCCTTTGTTCAAGAGCCTGATGGTTGAGAGGTAGTAACTGTTCTTGAACCTGGTAATGCCAGTCCTGCAGCACCTGTACCTTCTACCTGATGGCAGCAGCAAGAAAAGAACATGGCCTGGATGGTGAGAATCTTTGATGGATGCTGCTTTTCTATGGCCACGTTTTACGTAGATGTGCTCACTGGTTGGGAGGGTTTTACCCAAAATGTACTAGGCCGAATCCACTACCTTTGGTAGGATTTTCCATTCAAAAGCATTGGTGTTCCCATACCAGTCCATAATGCAGCCAGTCAGCACACTTTCCACCACACATCAATAGAAGTTTGCCAAGGCTTTCAATAACATGCCAAACCTCCACTGACTTCTGAGGATATAGAGATGCTGTCATGTTTTCTTCGCAATAATATTTATGATTGGTTCAGGACCTTGATTTGATGCATTGTTTTAAAAGGCTACAGTGCTGAAATTCAAAATTCTCACTGAGCTGCTATACAACTGCTTATTTTATCTTACTTGGGGATACATTATGGAACAGACCCTTCTAGCCCTGTGAGCCACACCACCCAAAACCAACCTGTTTAATCCTAGGCTAATCACAGGACAATTTACAATGACCAATCAACCTGCCAACCTGTACGACTGTGGACTGTGGTAGTAAACCAGAACACCAGGAGAAAACTTATGCGATCAGTGAGAGAACTCAGAAACTCTTTACAGATGGCATCAGAATTGCACTCCAAACCCTGACTGTAATAGTACCAACCAATATGCTACCAAGCTGCCTGTGCTGACTGCACAGAAAGCTACAATAAATAGCACCTCACAGTTGCCACAACGGCATAAGACCGTAAGATATAGGAAGAGAATTAGGCCATTTGGCCCATCGAGTCTGCTCTGACATTTCATCATGGCTGATCTTTCTCACTCAGTCCCAATCTCCTGCCTTCTCCCCTTATCCCTTCGTGCCCTGCCCAATCAAGAATCTATCATCCTCTGCCTTAAATATACCCAATGACTTGGAATCCACAGCCGCCAGTGGCAACAAATTCCACAGATTCACCACTTTTTGGATAAAGCAGTTCCTCCTCATCTCCATTCTAAAAGGACATGCCTCTATTCTGAGGCTGCGTCCTCTGGTCTTGGACTCCCCCACCATAGAAAACATTCTCTCCACATCCACACTGTCGAGGCCTTTCAAAATTCGATAGGTTTCAATTAGGTCACCCCTCATTCTTTCGAGTTCCAGTGAGTAGAGGCCCAGAGTTATCAAACACTCTTCATATGACAAGATGCACAAATCTGGAATCATTTTTGTGAACCTCCTTTGAATGCTCTCCTTTGTCAGCACATCCTTTCTAAGATAAGGGGCCCAAAACTGCTCACAATACTCCAAGTGAAGCCTCACCAATGCTTGATAAAGCCTCAACATTACATCCTTGTTTTTATATTCTTCTTGAAATGAATGTTAATATTGCATTTGCTTCCTCACCACAGACTCAACCTGCAAATTAACTTTTAGTAATTTGACACAATGGCTCCTAAATCCCTTTGCACCTCAGATTTTTGTATTTTCTCTCCACTTACAAAATAGTCAACCCTTTTATTTCTTCTATGAAAGTGCATGACCATACATTTCCCCAAACTTTTCCCATACTGTATTCCATCTGTCACGTCTTTGTCCATTCTTCTAATCTATCCAAGTCCCTCTGTAGCCTCTCTACTTCCTCAAAACTACTTGCCCCTCCACCCTTCTTTGCATCATTGGCAAATTTTGCCATAAAGCCATCAATTCTGTCATCCAAGTCATTGACATCAGTGGAACTATACAAAAGTCACAAAGTTTAAGTGGTGGCTGTGTGAATGATAGTGCAACTGATTCCGTGAAGCCAGAAAACACTATCATTATTATTGATGTGCCTTCACTATGGGCCAACGTTACGAAAATGCTTGTTCATTTGAGATGATATGTGTATGCACGTACAATTTTCTGTATATTTTTAATTTTACTTTCATTTTCTTCAATAGCGACTTCAAGCCACTTCCTGGTTAAAAACCCCTGCCTTACAGACAGCCTCTCCATGTAAATAAGCTCCCATAAGGTCATGATATTCAAAAGTTCGATACACTTATGTACAAGTGTTCATTCCTGTAAGTATCAGAACTAGTTTTTTTTTCACTATCAACTATTAACTATCAACATTTGTTCTTCCTCATTGGTCTTATGTGCCATTTATTACAATATTGTGGAGGTACTGAGTGAGTTTTGTGTATTTCCTGACATATGAACAAAATCGACTAGTGTAAAAGTGGAACATATTCATTGCTTGTGAATGGCCTATATAAACAGTCCATGTATCTTTTTGGAATTGTTATTCTTCATATTATAATTCTGTAACCTCTACTCTTCAAATGATAACTGCATTCATAGCTTATTCAGTCTGATCAACATTTAACAAAAATAAAATAAAGCTGAGTGCTGATTTAACATTAACACATTCTGAACACTAACATATTTATATGGGCAAGCATGCAATATCTTCAGGAAAACTACATTTTCTTTTATTAGTGGTGTGATGGCAAAGACCAAAGATCCAGAGAGGAAATAGAACCAATTTCATTGACGTGCTCAAAATTTTAACCAGAAATTCACTACAGACACTGGTAGAGTGAATCAACCTCATAACATTAATAACAGAGGGCTGCTAATGAGTCCAAGTGCATTCCTTAATGCTTCAAATTCATCCAACCAGACTGTTTCTTTTGAACCATTACATCAGTATAAAGGGATAATCTGCTTCTGCATCCTGAAGCAGGCAGGATTTTGTCTTAACATATCATATGCAATGTGCGGAAAGAAGCACCTTTTAAGAACTGCCAGTAATACAGATCTAATCTTCACCTCAAAGCTTTGGGTACTTGACCTCTATTTCCCCAGAATTTTAGTTATTTGAAAGACCAGTCACATCACTTCTTGCTGCATTCATTGGTGTAACATTCTAGTTTCACTTTCAAGAGCTCTAAAAGTCTATCTCTCTGTTCTTCTGTGATTATCTAGTCCTCTTTGTAGTGCTGTGATTGTCTAACATGTTCTGTGCTGGTGATCTTCTTTCTCATTCCCTAGCCTTATGATTGCCTGTCTCTTCCTATAGCGATGCGATTTCTATCTCCTATTGCTATGCTGTGATTGTCCAACACTTCTGGAGTAGTAATTGCCCAGCTCTTTCTGTAGTAGCGTGATTGCCCCTTTCTTTTTATCCAGCAGTAATATAATCACTCACCTTTATCTGCAGTTCAATGATGTTGAGCCTTCCTGTTAGGTAAAACTGAGTAGAGCTTGACATAGTGTGAAACGGATGATAACGTCTTCAGACTGCTTTACATTTATCAGATTTTAGTTCAGTTCCATACATCAATTGACATAAAGTTCAGGAGAAATAAATAGCAGGTTGGTAATTTGCCACATACTATTTTTAAAACAATTGCACAATGTCAAGTTCAGCTTCAATCAGTGGATCCCCTTCAGTAGGAAGCAAGTGAACACCCTTTGGTCGGTGTGGTATTGGGTCCATTTGCCTCACCTCATCCATGCTGACCATGATTCCTGTCTAACCCAATCTCGTTTGCTTGTATTAGGTCTGTACTGTATCCCTTTACGCCTTTCTCACTAAAGTAGTCATGCAAACACATTTTCAATATTGGAATTATTACCACCTCTGCCACCTCCTCTGGCATCTTTGCAAGACTCTTGAAAATTTGTTTTTGTTTTCTTTGATTACCGATTTCCATAAGGACTTTATTCTCTACCTAGCTTTGTGGACATTCTTTTCTCTCTGTTCCCAATTCAAGATTCATGCCTGTGAGAGCAGTAAAATCCCCGCACAATAGTGCACAGCTAACTTTCTTTCTTCTTGTATCCTTATATCATCCATGGTCTGCAGTGTAGGGGAGAAGAATGGATCAAAGGGAAAAGGGAAGGAGGAGGGGCATCCTAGTGACCCCTCTCCTCTCCTATCAGATTCCTTCTTCTCCAGCCCTTTGTCTTTTCCAACTATAATTTCCCAGCTTTTTATTTGATCCCCCTCCCCCACCCATCTGGCTTCACCTATCATCTTCTAGTTTGTCCTCCTTCCCCTCCTCTCACTTTCTTATTCTGGTATCTTCCCTCTTCCTTTCCAGTCCCAATGAAGGGTCTCGGCCCAGAACATTGACTGTTTGTTTATTTGCATAGATGCTGCCTGACCTGGTGAGTTCCTCCAGCACTTGGTGTGTGTTGCTCTGAATTTCCAGCACCTGCAGGATCTCTTCTGTTCCTGACCTTTACACTGCTTCTTTGAATGTTTTACACCTTATTTGGCCCATTATTCTCAGAAGACAATAAAACAAATGTTAAATCTAATGAATTTTGTTTGACCATATTGAGTGGGAAACAGGAATTCTAACACGGTGCAGAGTAAACTTTTGCAATTTCAAAAATAGGACTGTGAGGGGTTAGGTGGGCATTTAATATCCCACCCCAGAACTAGAAAATCTGTCATCAGCCTTGATGGTGGCATGATTAATCTGAAGATGAGCTTCAGAAAATTGCCCTTCAACAACAAAGTGATTAGGTTGCATACTAACATAAAAAAACAGACATGGCTTATCATCACTTTGAGCGATTTTCATCATTCATATGATAAATTATTTCCACCAATTACTTTGGCTCTATTGCTGTTTATACCCATTCATGATTAACAAAATCTACTTGCAGCATTCACTGGTGCTATAAACCTGGATGTGTGTAACTGTAAGAGTGTTTGGCTTGAGGAAGTTCATCTAGTTCTGTATGTAGCCCGACAATCTTTGTTCTGCAAAGAAGAGCAAGCAAAATATAGATTATAAGAAACGACACAACAGATGATGTTTCTTCTGGTATTGGTTTGTATAAATCCAGGAGGTCAATACAAAGGTCTGCTTGAATGGTGACATTTCAATCAAAGAACAATGGATACAGCAATAAAAGCAGTACACGATCCTAATGACAGATACAGGATATGATGGTAGTATCAATGATAAAGCTTAGTATGTGCAATAACAATAAATAAACTCTGTATCTTGGTTTTGTTCTCTGTTACTTTTTGTGTATCATGAAAAAGAGCAAAAAGAAATCAATATAAGGTCCATAAAATCCTCTCGTATCACTTTTATTTACTCATAACAAAAACATCTATGAAAGCTTGGTAAAAATCTATAGATATACTATGGTGTACTGGAAGAAGATTAATTGACAATAATGTTAAGATAAAATGTTAAAATAATTATATTTGACTTTGGCATTGAAAGTTTGGTGTGAAAGCTGTACCTCAGAAACCAGAGAATAAATCTACTGCCAAATCCAAATGTGTTTCCTTCAAAGTGTGTTATACAAGAATGGTGGGAACAGCTGGATCACACAAGCTGTTAAGATCATGTTTGTTATTTTAATTTCATTCTTTTGAAAGGTCAGTGAAGTTTACTGCACGGAAATTACATCCTAAAAATGCATTATCAGTCAAACACTTAAGCAGCTGGCTCTCATTACTGGTCATTTTATCCTTTTTCAGTGGACACTTTTATCGTCTGTAGCGTCACACATATATTATTTGGAGCGGAAAAAGGTTTAGGAGTTAACAATCTAATTTTTTTTCTCAGTACCAATATTGTGCTGACCTATCACTAATTGTCAGAGCAGCTGAGATGGCTCAGCGATGAATGATAACTTTAATAATAGAGTGAAAATATAACAAGCCACTAGGGACCACAGATACCAAACATCACAGGCAACAAGGTACCTGAAGACTAGGAGCAACTCTTTGGGTCTGGCTGTTTGGATAGGGGACAAGGACTGTGGATGAGAGCTGGGTTTAAATAGGCTGCAAGTGATGAGTTGGAAACAAGTGGCAGGTGGCTCCTGTTAGCTAGAAGGAGAATGGGAGATGTCTACCTGTGTAGGGTTGACACTAACTGAGTTTGCTATCATTTTTTGTCTGGGATACCTGATTTTACAAAAGGAGCTATTAATGTTTTTATGAGTATGAAGCATTGTTTTCCATTTCAGGAAATGTGCCTTGAGCCAAACTAAACAGGATGAGCAATGTAATTCCAAAACTAAGCTTCACAATGCAGTAAAATTACAGCTGCTTTTCCTTGGAAATTCTTATCTCACTTGTCCTAATTTTCCTCACATTGTTCATTGTGGAAAAAAATCAATACAATGGGAATTCCCTCGGGAATCTGGAAGTAGTCTCCTTTCTCTGTAAATTCTACATTGAGAAAATCTAGTAAAGCAGACCCTGGTCACTTGTCTTTAATCTTAATCAGTTATCTACATGCAATGTTTTTCAACATAGTGTTTTCTGTTACAGTTCCTTCTAATTATTAGAAGTATTTAAGAAGGGATAGATATAGTTTTTTGAGCTAAAACAATCAAGGGATTTTAGAAAAAAGCAGGAACAGAGTCCTGAATTTGAATTATAAGCCATGGCCGTGTTCAATGGCAGAACAACCTGACAGAAAGGAATAAACTTCTTTTAACTCCTTGGTTGCAAATGGTAAAATGACAGTGGAATGTACACTCGGCAACCACTTTATTAGTTACACCATTCCAATCATTAGCCGCAACACAATGCATAAAAGCATGCAGGCATAGTCAAGAGGTTCAGTTGTTGTTCAGAATGGAGAGGAAATATGATCTAAGTGACTTTGTCCAAGCCAGACTGGAAGTAGCTAATAAAAATGGCCACTGAGTATCGCTGTCCTGGGTTTAAAACACCAAGACTTTTGAATGTCAGAGGTCAGCTTAACATAATTCCAGGTACAACCTCAAGGAGGCCATTGTGAGCAGAGAGACAATTTTGGACTAAACTGGAATTACAGATGGATGCTTGACAGCTGTGGAATGGCTTACACAATATAACTTCCTACAAGGCGAAATTTGCTCCACCATTCCGTCACTGCTGAGTTATTATCCCTCAGTCACATTCTCCTGCTTTCTCCCCATGGCCTTTGACAGCCTTACTAATCCAGAACCTATCAAACTACACTTTAAATACCCAATGACTTGGCCTCCACAGCTGTCTGTGGCAATGAATTCACAGGTTCACCACCCTTTTTATTTTTGTCCTCCTCCCTGTTCTAAAGGGACATCCTTCAATTCTGAGGCTGTGCCCTCTGGTCCTAGACTCACCCACTATAGGAAACATCCTCTCCACATCCACTCTGTCCAGACCGTTCAATATTTGATAGCTTTTAATAAGATTCCCCCGACATTCTTCTGAACTCCAGTGTGTACAGGCCCAGAACTATCAAACACTCCTCATCCATTAACCTCTTCATTCCTGGAATCTTTCTCCTGAACATCCTCTGTACCCCTTCCAATGTCAGCACATCCTTTCTAAGATTAGGCGCCCAAAACTGCTCACAATACTTCAGGTGAGGCCTCACCAGTGGCTTATAAAGCCTCAGCATTACTTCCTTGCTTTTGTATTCTAGTCCTCTAGAAAAGAATGCTAACATTGCAGCTGCCTTCTTTACCACTGACTCAACCTGCAAGTTAACCTTTAAAGAATCCTATATGAGGACTCCCAAGTCCCTTTGCACTTCAAATTTTTGAATTTTCTGCCTGTTTAGAAAATAGTTTACGTCTTTATTCCATCTACCAAAGCGCATGATCATTAACTTTCCCGCAATATTTTCCATCTGCCACTTCTTTGCCCATTGTCCTAATCTACCCAAGTCCTTCTGCAGACTCTCTGCTTCCCCAACGCTACCTGCCGACCCATCTTCATATCGTTCACAAACTTGGCCACAATGCCATCAATTCTGTCATTCATATCACTGGCACATAATATGATAAGAAGTGGTCATAACACCGACCTCTGTGGAACACCACTAGTCACCAGCTGCCAACCAGAAAAGGCCCCTTTTATTCCCACTTTTTGCCTCCTGCTAGTCAGCCAATCTTCTATCCATGCTACTATCTTTCCTGTAATACCATGGGCTTTCATCTTGTTAAACAACTTCATGTGTGGCACTTTGTCAAAGACCTGCTGAAAATTCAAGTACACAACATCCATTGATTCTGCTTTGTCTATTTTGCTTGTTATTTCTTCAAAGAATTCCAACAAATTTAGAACATAAAATATAGAATAGTACAGCACAGTACAGGCCCTTTGGCCCACAATGTTCTGCCGACCCTTAAACCCTACCTCCCATATAACCCCCCACCTTAAATTCCTCCATATACCTGTCTAGTAGTCTCTTAAATTTCACTAGCGTATCTGCCTCCACCATTGACTCAGACAGTGCATTCCATGCACCAACCACTCTCTGAGTAAAATATTTGTCACGCAAGGTTTCCCCTAAAGCACACTGTGCTGACTTCGGCCTATTTTATCATGGCCTCCAAGTACCCCAAAATCTCATCCTTAACTATGTACTCCAACATCTTCCCAACCACTAAAGTCAGGCTAACTGGCCGATAATTTCCTGTCTTTTGCCTCCTTCCCTTCATAAAGGGTGGGAGTAACATTTGCAATCTTCCAGTCCTCCCAAGCCGTACCAGAATCTAGTGATCCTTGAAAGATCATTTCTTATATTCCTTTAGAACTTACAGCTTCCCAAGCACCATCTCCTTTGTAATATTAACTACACTCGCTTCTTCCTCTGACCTCTTAAATTTTTTTGCATACTGTAGGTGTCTTCCACAGTGAACGCTGACACAAAATATTATTAAGTTTGTCCGCCATTTCATTGCCCTCTGTTGCTGCTTCTCCACTGTCATACTTTTGGTACCCTCTTTTATATTATTGGCTACCTTACCTTTAGGTTGAGTCGGTAGTGAAGAAGGCGAATGCAATGTTGGCATTCATTTCTAGAGGAATAGAGTATAGGAGCAGGGATGTGATGTTGAGGCTCTATAAGGCGCTGGTGAGACCTCACTTGGAGTACTGTGGGCAGTTTTGGTCTCCTTATTTAAGAAAGGATGTGCTGACTTTGGAGAGGGTACAGAGAAGATTCACTAGAATGATTCCAGGAATGAGAGGGTTAACATATGAGGAACGTTTGTCCACTCTTGGACTGTATTCCTTGGAGTTTAGAAGAATGAGGGGAGACCTCATAGAAACATTTCGAATGTTAAAAGACATGGACAGAGTGGATGTGGCAAAGTTGTTTCCCATGATGGAGGAGTCTAGTACAAGAGGGCATAACTTCAGGATTGAAGGGCGCCCTTTCAGATCAGAAATGCGAAAACATTTTTTTAGTCAGAGGGTGGTGAATCTATGGAATTTGTTGCCACGGGTAGCAGTGGAGGCCAAGTCATTGGGTGTATTTAAGGCAGAGATTGATAGGTATCTGAGTAGCCAGGGCATCAAAGGTTATGGTGAGAAGGCGGGGCAGTGGGACTAAATAGGATAAAATGGATCAGCTCATGATAAAATGGCGGAGCAGACTCGATGGGCCGAATGACCTACTTCTGCTCCTTTGTCTTATGGTCTTATGGTCTTATGGTCTATATTACATCTTTTCTCTCCTTATTGCTTTCTTAGTTATATTTTATTGGTTTTTAAAAGCTATTGAACATGATGTATGGTTTCACATGCTGTGTAACATGTCCAACAGAATCGAGAGAATAAGAGAAGATATGATCAAAAGGTGAGGTTCTCCCAACTCCTGCTGGGAGACAGAGTCCTCATAAGGAATTTGGGGCTACCTGGAAAGCATAAGTTGGCCGACCACTGGGTAGCTACTCCCTATGTGGTGGAGAGACAGATGCCAAACCCAACAGTTTTCCAGGTGAAACCAGAGGAGGTGAATGGGCCTGTCAAGATTCTCCATCGGAACCACCTGTTGCCCCTGGGTCAAGAGGTGCAAGTAGACCCAGAGCCCGACTTGGAGCCTACACCTAGTAAGGGGACTCTTCAGAAACAGACGAGGTTAGACCAGTCCCCACCCCTGAGAAGGGTACTGATTCGGAGGATGAGGACCTGGATGTCTGGTATATGCTGCCTTTCGCTAACTCCCCAGTGATTGAAGAAGAGACTCTTGGCTCTTCTCCCATTGAGACAGGTGAAGTGGGGCGGGGGCTATCTCTGGGCAGCCTGTTGCAGCGGGACTCTGCAGGGGAGGAAGCGGGGTTTGATCACGGATCAGAGGGCTCTGAGTTGCAGGTGGGCACAAGTGATAGATCAGCGGAGGCCTTGCCAGGTAAACTGGAAGTATCCCCAGTAGTGTTGGAACCTGAAGAGTTAAATGATGGGGTGCGGAGGTCTCCAGGAACTAGGAAACTGCC
The DNA here is from genome assembly GCF_963921235.1 of Mobula hypostoma. NCBI lineage: Eukaryota > Metazoa > Chordata > Chondrichthyes > Myliobatiformes > Myliobatidae > Mobula > Mobula hypostoma. Next base: position 149,445,801 of record NC_086102.1, read on the forward strand.
AGATAAGTTGGCCTATGTAACACCAGGGAATCCCTACTGTGTTGGGAGCTAGGTCACTGCCTTTTACACCTGGATTGGGCTTTGTGGTTTGCAGGAAGGGTTGGCGAATTATCTCAACGTCATGAGGACATGACTAAATTTGGTGAGGGGAGAGTGTAACATGCTGCAGGATTTCACTGCTGTGTAATATGCTGAATGGTTTCTCTGTAGCAGCAATGTTTGGGTTATGACAAGAGATAACGGGGTTTGGAATGCTATTGTTCTTTCTTGTGATCTGGAAGAGAAATTTTTTGCGGTCTTTGGCCGGGGAGAGATGAGGAGAGAAGACGTGAATGGAGAGAATTTGTAGTCCGCTGGACGGGGTGGACTTGGAGCGAGGGTCTGAAGGGCAGCGTCGATCGGAGGGGGTCGATGGTGGACGATCGACTTATCAGTGAGCTCCAACATTGCTCAACAGACTGTTTAATAAGATTGGGCCCGTTTTTTCCCATTTCTTTACTAACCATATAGTCAAAGTAAGCATTATAAAGCTTAAACATTTAATCACATATTGTGTACTGTTTGTTATTTCATGGTACTGATTTGTAACAGGGGACACATCACGCAGCATCCACCCAAACAAGATTTCTTATGTTTGGCTGGGCCGGGGGGGGGGGGGCTATCACCCCCTATATTAAGCCGCTAGCCGAAGCGAGAGTAACACTTTCCAATTCCCCAACTTCCCACCGATTTTTGGTATATTATAGGCCCTCTCTTTTGTTTTTTTGCTGTCCTTTACTTCTCTTGTCTCATCCTCGCTTTAGAATACTTCTTTTTTGGGATGTATCTATCCCATGCCTTCCAGATTGCTCCCAGAAATACAGCTTGATGTGACAAATTTTAAATAGACTGTGGCATCTTCCTCCTTCCTCCTCAACTCCGAAAACAACCTCTTCCACAATGTCTTCCTGTTAAATTGTTTGGCTTGTGATGTACCTTAACATATTACGATATTTTACAAGTATACTCAGTGGTATCTCAAATTTGGCTGGAAAATTTTGGTGAGAAGTTCAGAACACTGCCCAACTTCACGCAATATGTGAGTTGTACAACCAGAGGGGAGAGGACTCTGGATTTGATGTACGCTAACGTTAAGGATGCATACAGCTCCTCTCCCCTTTCCCCACGGGGAAGGTCAGATCACAACCTGGTGCATCTAAAACTCTGCTACATGCCTCTGGTGAAGAGTAAACCTGCAACCTCGAGGACAGTGAGAAAATGGTCGGAGGAGGCTTATGAGGCGCTCCAGGGTTGTTTTGATGTGACAGACGGGCAGGCACTCTGTGAGCCATATGGAGAGGATATTGATGGGCTCACAGAGTGCATCACTGATTACACCAACTTCTGTGTGGACTGCAATGTTCCGACAAGAACTGTCCTTCGTTATTCAAATAACAAGCCATGGGTAACAAAAGACATTAAGGACATCCTGAACGCTAAAAAGAGGGTGTTTAGAGATGGAAATAGGGAGTAGCTGAGGACAATACAGAGGGACCTGAAAACCAGGATCAGGGAGGCTAAAGACAGGTACAGGATGAACCTTGAGTGGAAACTCCAGCAGAACAACATGAGAGAGGTCTGGAGGGGGTTGAGGACCATCACTGGGTTCCGGCAAACTATCAACCGAGGCGCTGAAGGCAGTGTGGACAGAGCAAATGAACTTAACCTGTTCTTTAACAGATTTGACATTGTGGCCCCTGCCCATCCCCCACATGAGCCATCTGTTGTCGGCCCCCAACCAACACATATTCCACTCTCCCCTCCTACCCCTCCTCACAGTCCTCCACCCTGCTCTCATGACTATACCCCTTCCCCACACAAAACCACCACGGTGGGCTTCACAGCTGAACAGCTGAGAAGACAGCTGAAACATCTCAAACCAAACAAGGCTGCAGGACTGGATGGTTTCAGTACCAGGGTGCTCAAAGCCTGTGTCCTTCATCTATGTTACTTCGCCATGTATTCAACCTGAGCCTGAGGCTCCAGCGGGTTCCTGTGCTGTGGAAGATGTCCTGCCTCGTCCCTGTGCCGAAGACGCTGCGCCCCAGCGGCCTCAATGACTACAGACCGGTGACATTGACCTCCCACATCATGAAGTCCCTGGAGAGACTTGTTCTGGAGCTGCTCCAGCCTATGGTCAGGCCACACTTAGATCCGCTCCAGTTCACCTCCCAGCCCCTACGAGGAGTTGAGGATGCCATCGTCTACCTGCTGAACCGTGTTTACGCTCACCTGGACAAGCCAGCGAGCACTGTGAGGGTCATGTTTTCTGACTTCTCCAGTGCGTTCAATACCATCCACCCTGCTCTGCTGGGGGAGAAGCTGACAGCGATGCAGGTGGATGCTTCCCTGGTGTCATGGATTCTTGATTACCTGACTGGCAGACCACAGTACGTGTGCTTGCAACACTGTGTGTCCAACAGAGTGATCAGCAGCACTGGGGCTCCACAGAGGACTGTCTTGTCTCCCTTTCTCTTCACCATTTACACCTCGGACTTCAACTACTGCACAGAGTCTTGTCATCTTCAGAAGTTTTCGGATGACTCTGCCATAGTTGGATGCATCAGCAAGGGAGATGAGGCTGAGTACAGGGCTACGGTAGGAAACTTTGTCACATGGTGTGAGCAGAATTATCTGCAGCTTAATGTGAAAAAGACTAGGGAGCTAGTGGTAGACCTGAGGAGAACTAAGGTACCGGTGACCCCTGTTTCCATCTAGGGGGTCAGGTTGACATGGTGGAGGATTACAAATACCTGGGGAAACAAATTGACAATAAACTGGACTGGTCAAATAACACTGAGGCTGTCTACAAGAAGGGTCAGAGCCATCTCTATTTCCTGAGGAGACTGAGGTCCTTTAACATCTGCTGGACGATGCTGAGGATGTTCTACGAGTCTGTGGTTGCCAGTGCTATCATGTTTGCTGTTGTGTGCTGGGGCAGCAGGCTGAGGGTAGCAGACACCAACAGAATCAACAAACTCATTGGTAAGGCCAGTGATGTTGTGGGGATGGAACTGGACTCTTTGACGGTGGTGTCTGAAAAGAGGATGCTGTCCAAGTTGCATGCCATCTTGGACGATGTCTCCCATCCACTACATATTGCACTGGGTGGGCACAGGAGTATATTCAGCCAGAGACTCATTCCACCGAGATGCAACACGGAGCGTCATAGGAAGTCATTCTTGCCTGTGGCCATCAAACTTTACAACTCTTCCCTTGGAAGGTCAGACACCCTGAGCCAATAGGCTGGTCCTGGACTTATTTCCTGTCATAATTTACATATTACTATTTAACTATTTATGGTTTTATTACTATTTATTAGTTATGGTGCAACTGTAACGAAAACCAATTTCCCCTGGGATCAATAAAGTATGACTATGACTATGACTATGACTGTTTCTACAGCTATTTCAAGTTTTCCATCAAAGTCACAGCAGAGCAGTGGAAGAACTGCAGAAATGTAGAATGAACTCATAGAGTCATGAGATTCTGCAAAGGACGCTTCTTGTTTAGTGTACTGGTCCATACTACCTTGCTCCTCTGCAAACTGCCACAAAGGTCCTGTTTGGGAAAGACCCAGCTAATTCTTTAGGCTGGGCTTTACTTACACTTCTGCTGGATGGCTGATGCTCTGCCTCGAAACCAAAAGTACAACTGCGACTACACATTAAAAGTATTTAACTCACTTTAATCGCTTTGGGATTTCCTAAATAGGATATAAAGCACTAATAACTGCAATGTTTTCTCCCCCTAATTGACATCATTAATAATATTCAAACGGTTTTTAATCCATGAAGTTAGACATGAATTTGTTGATGTGTCCCTCAATCCCAGGACTAGTGATGAAAGGTTTTGTTAGCAGAAACATTAACCTTCTCAAAATTAGCTCAAGAATTGGTTAAATGGATACTGTTGCCTTCTGAAACAAATATAGATAGACTAGCCCTCTCATTTTAAAATTCAACTGTATTTTGAAGAAGCCTGATATCTTTCTCTATTGGCAATTAGAAATTACCCACCTAGATCATCATCCTCAGAGATATGGTCAATAATGAGAAGGCCACTTGGCTTCTTCCTCCAATGTACCAAGAAAACAGCTGGTATTTTTCTAAATGAGGTGTCCACATGGAGCATAAAACCACGCCATTGGCTTTAAATATTGAAATAATTTTTTGCGGATTACTGTTAATTGGGACACATGGGGATGAGCACATTCTGGCCCAATTAAGTGGCTGCCCTCACTAGTTGATGTTTCATGGAAATAATTCCAAAAGTATAAAAGAGGCAAACTACCATTTAACTGAGGAAAAAATATGTATTTAAATAAAAATCAGAACAAATTAGAACACTTTCAATACTACTACAGTACTAAAAACTGTATTAGTTCCTAATAGTAATCAATGGAGGAATTCATCTGGCATACGTATTCTTTTGATAGACTACAAATGAACAATATCAGTGCAGACACCTGATGTAGGCAATGGACCACCTTCAAACAATGCTATAACAATTGCATCCTCCAAATTTTCATTTTCATTGTAGTGTTCAAGATGATTGTGGATATCTTTAAATTCTTTGTAGTTCCCAAATTGTTGAAGTAGTGAAATCATTTCATTTTCACTGCTGGCAGGTTCTGGCATCTCCAAGCCTGAATGCTTGAAACCCCAGCAAGCAAAACAGTTCAGAATTGTCTTTCTGCGTATTTCTTGCAAACTATCTGTGATTAAAAAAGTCACCGCTTTTTGAATGCAAGCGCCTACAACTGACGCTGTTTAAAAACTGCTTGCTCTAAGTACAGTGTAGTATCTAACAGTCACACAAGTGCATGCCCCTTCTGACGCTAGTTAGAAACCGTTGGGCAACAATCTCCTGACCCAATAAAGTGGCATAGTGTCTCAAATAAATGAATGGCATTCTGGCTATTTTCTCAAAGAGTTTTTTAAAAAGTTGTTACAAATCAGCCTCATCTCCGATTAACCAGTAGTCCAATTAACTGTATATACCATTTGCAATGTTTAACTTATTCCGTTTTAGTAACTGCTTCATTATATATTTATAGCATTAAATATTTTATAAAATCTTTAAAATGCAATGCCTCAAAAAGACAGCATCCATCTTTCAGAACTCTCACCACCCAGGACATGACCTCTTCTCATTACCACCATCATAGACGAGGTACAGGAGCCTGAAGACACACTCAGTGTTTCAGAAATGGCTTCTTCCCCTCTGCCACCAGACTTCTGAAATGACAATGAACCATTGAACACCACCTCACAATTTTCTCTCTTTTTGCACTACTGATTTAATTTTTATATATACAGTATATTTCTTGCTGTAATCTATAGTATATTTCACTGTATGTATTGCACTATACTGCTGCTGCAACACAACATTCAATGATAATAAACTTGATTCTGCTTCTGATTCTGAAATATTTTTACTGGTAGAAATATTTAAATGGAAAAAGTGGTTTACTTCATCCAAAAAATGGAATTGGTACATGCCTCTTCAGTTCGTTTATTACATATTGTGAACTTGGTGACACTTCATACAGCCTGAATGAAATCTGCTCAAAGTTTTCAAATCGTGGATTCAATGAGATATTATAGAGCAACTTATTAATATTCAGAGCATGCATAAATTAAGTGCCTGGCTTGTTCTCTGTTGAATTCTTTTGGCTTTACATATTTGCATCAGACAATCATTTCAAAGTTGGATTACCATATAAATAAGCACGTGTCATTCTGAAAATTGAAACTAAAATGTTCCATTCACCCATGCTACATATCAAATCCTAAGACCCACTGCTGAAGGACCAAACTTAAAACCAGAAATGAGAAGATTTAAGTTGTTTTGATTTTATGACAACCTTTATAGACGAGCACTATAGTCTTCCCACTCACAGAAAATGGCAGTTTTTACAGTGTTTTGTAGCTCTGTCACACACATATATCCATTTATAATAATATTCATACAAACCTCCTTCAAAATGTAGCTGTTGAAAAATAAAACCATTTGAATTCAAATACATGGATAGAAATAACAAACTGTTGCAGCTTTAAAAGATTTCAGATGGATACAATTTGGTGTCTCTTGGGCACACAGTAATAAATAAAGGCACCATCTGGTTGCTTCTGGAGACCAGAAACTGCAGCTGAAATGATGTTAAATGGTCACTTTTCTACTAAATGACACAATTATCATTAATTGTTGCACACCACAGTCCTGAGGAGACAGCAGATTGCGTAGAGGGATAGAGAGTTGAAGAGCAGGGGCAATTCGATCATTTTGCATACCATAGTTCCCAAGGAGACATTGGATTGTTCATAATTATGCTCTTGCCCAGGACCAAGAAAAATAACTTAGATCTAAGCAGAGCGGCCATTTTAGGAGTAGCATAATGTGAGTGGGCCTGTTTTGGAGTAAGGAGATGAGGCTTTGGCTCATCAAAGTCTTTGGTGAAGAGAGGCATAGGCCTTAGGTAGAGTTCTTTAAATTATTTATTCTTTATTTCTTTCTTATTGTACATTTAAAGCAGCAGAGATGTCGGACAGGATACTGGAATGCCACTTTTGCGGGCTGAGTAAAGGCAGGGAGACCTCCAGTGTCCCTGATGACCACCACTGCAAGAAGTGCATCCAGCTACAGCTTCTTACAGACCGTATTAAGGAGTTTGAGCCGGAACCGGATGAACTCTGGATCTTTCAGGAGGCTGAGGGGTTGATAGACAGGACATACAGGAAATTAATTGCTCCCAATGCGCAGGACTTAGGTAACTGCATGACAGTCAGGAGGGAGAAAGGGGGTGGACAGCCAGTGCAGAGTACCCCTGTGGCTGTGCCTCTCAGCAACAAGTATAGTGCTTTGGATACTTTGTGAGGGGATGACCTAGCCGAGGAAAGCCACAGTGGTCAGGTCTCTGGCACTGAGCCTGGCTCTGTGGCTCAGAAGGTAAGGGGGTAGAAGAGGTGGGCTGCAGTGATAGGGGATTAGTTGGTTAGGGAAACAGAAAGGAGGTTCTGTAGATGAGATTGAGATTCCCGGATGTTTTATTGTCTCTGGGGTGCCAGGGCCAGGGATATTTCAGATTGATTCCACAGCATTCTTAAATAGAAGGATGAGCAGCTAGAGGTCATGGTCCATGTCAGTACCAATATAATGGGTAGATCAGATGACGAGATCCTGCAAAGTGAGTTCAGGGAGTTAGGTGCTAAGTTAAAGAACAGGACCTCCAAGGTTGATATCAGGACTGCTACCTGTGCCAAGTGCTAGTGAGGCCAGAAATAGGAAGATCATGCAGTTTAACATGTGGCTAAGGGGTTAGTGCAGGAGGGAGAGCTTCAGATTTTTGGATCATTGGGCTCTCTTTCAGGGAAGGTGGGACCTGTACAGAAGGACTGGTTTGCACCTGCACTAGAATGGGACTAATATCCTAGCAGAAAGGTTTGCTCATGCTGCACAGATGGGGGGAGGGGTTTAAACAAGAATTGCAGGGCGATAGGGTCCTGAACACAGATAGTGGAGTGGATGCGGAGAAAGATGTTATCAAGTCTACATACAAAGTCAGGAATCAAAAGGCCAAGCGTGGTGGAACTAATGTTCTAAACTGCAATGCACGGGCATTGTAGAAAAGACAGATGAGCTTAGAACATGCATCAGCATGTGGAATTATGACTCTTTAGACATTAGTGATTGAAGGAGGAGCAGGACTGGCAGCTCATTGTTCTGGGATTCCGTTCTTTTAGATGTTATAGAACAGGAGGGATTAAAGGGAAAGGGGTGGTATGACTACTCAAGGAAAATGTCACGGCTGTGCTCAGTCAGGACAGACTGAAGAGCTTGTCTAGTGAGGTTTTGTGGATAGAACCAAGGAATAAGATAGGTGGGATGATATTATAGACCATCCAGTAGTCCATAGTATATAGAGGAACAAATTTGTAGAGTTTGAAAACTGTTACAAGAAATGCAAGTTTTGATAGTAGGTGAATGTTACTTTCTACATGTTGACTGGGACTCCCATACTGTAAAAGGGCAGGATGGGTAAAAGTATGTCAAATGAGTTCAGGAAAGTTTCCTTAATTAGTACATACAAGTTCCCACAATCTATGGAATTAGTTTCAAGGACTCTTCATCTGATGTTCTCGATATTTATTGCTTAGTCATTTATTCTTCTAATTTTTTTTCATGTTTGCACAGTTTGTTGTCTTTTGCACATTGGTTTTTGATCACCTTGATCAGTGTGGTATTTCATTGATTGATTCTATTATAGTTCCTGGATTTACTGAGTATGCCTGCAAGAAAATGAATCTCAGGATTGTATATTGTGTATAGAGAGTGCAAAACTAGATCTATTAGGGAATGAGATAGGGAAGGTAACAGAAGTTTGTGTAAGGGAACATTTTGCATCTCGTGATAATAATGCCATTAATTTCAAGGTAATAATGGAAAATTTAGCTCTGTTGTCAGGTTGAGATTTTAACTTGGAGAAAGCCAATTTTGATGGAATCAGAAAGGATCTGGCAAGTGTGGATTGGGACAGGTTTTTTTTAGCAAAGGTGTACTTGGTAAGTGAGAGGCCTTCAAATGCGAAATTTTGAGAGTACAGAGTTTGCATGTTCCTGTCAGAATAAAAGGCAAGAGCAATGGGTTTAGGAAACTTTGATATTCGAGAGATATTGAGGACCTGGTTAAGAAAAAGGAAGTACAAAGCAAGTATAGGCAGGCAGGAACTAATGAGGTACTTGAGTGGTTTAAGAAATGCAAGAGAACACTTAAGAAGGAAATCAGACAGGCTGAAAGAAGGCATGAAGTTGCTCTTGCAGACAAGGTGAAGGAGAATCCTAAGGGCTTCTACAGGTATATTGAGAGCAAAAGGATAGCAAGGGACAAAGTAGATACCCCGGAAGATCAGAGTGGTGATATATGTGTGGAGCTTAAAGAGATGGGGGAGGTCTTGAATGGATTTTTTTTGCATCTGTAATTTACTTTGGAGATAAACAGAGTCTATAGATGTGAGGAAATGCAGCAGCAAAGTCATGGAACTTGTACAGATTTCAGAGGAGGAGGTGCTTGCTGTCTTGAGGTAAATTAACATGGATAAATCCCTAGGGCCTGATAAGTCCTACGATGAACTTTGTGAGAGGTTAATGCAGAAATTGCAGGGGCCCTTGTAGAGATATTTCAAACATCATTAGCCATAGGTGAGGTGCCAAAGGATTGGAGGATAACTAATGTTGGTCCATTGTTTAATAAACACTCAAAGAATAAGCCTGGACATTATAGACCAGAGAGCCTGTCACGAGTAGTGGGAAAGTTATTAGAAGATTTTCTAAGGGACCAGATATATAAGTGTTTGGATAGACAAGGACTGATTAGTCATGTCTAACCTATCTCATAGAGTTCTTTGTTAAAGCTACCAGGAAAGTGAATGAAGGCAAAGCAGTGGATGAAGGCAAAGAAGTGGATGTTGTCTAAATGGACTTTAGCAAGGCCTTTGACAAGGTCCTGCATAGGTCAAGATGGTACAGACACTTGACATTCAAGATGAGGTAACAAATTGGATTAAACATTGGCTTTGTGGAAGAAGTCAGAGAATGGTTTTAGACGGTTGCCTCTCTGACAGGACGCCTTTGACTAATGCTGTGCCACAGAGATCAGTGCTGGGTCCATTGCTGTTTGTCATCTATATTGCTGATCTGAGTGATTATGCAAAAATTTGTGGATGACACCAAGATTGGTGGAGTAGTGGACAGTTAAGAAGGCTATCAACAATAACAGTGGGATCTGGATAAACTGGAAAAATGGCAGATGGAATTTAATGCAGACAAGTGTGAAGTGTTGCACTTTGGGAAGACCAACCAGGGTAGGTCTTACATGATGAGTGGTAGGGCACTGAGGAGTGTGGTAGAACAGAGGGATCTGGGAATACAAATCCACAATTCTTTGAAAGTGGTCTCACAGGTAGATAGGGTCATAAAGAAAACTTTTGGCACATTGGCCTTCATAAATCAATATACTAAGTACAAGAGTTGGGATTTTATATTGAAATTTTACAGGATATTGATGAGGCCTAACTTGGAGTATTGTGTGCAGTTTTGGTCGCCTACCTACAGGAAAGATATGAATAATATTAAAAGAGTGCAGAGAAATGTTACAAGGATGTTTCTGGGAGACCTGGGTTACATGGAAAATTAAATAGGTTTGGACTTTATTCCCTAGAACATAGAAGAATGAGCAGACATTTGCTAGGAGTATGCAAAATTATGAGGGTTATAGACAGGGTAAATGCAAGTAAGCTTTTCCCACTGAAGTAGGGTGAGACTGCAGCTAGAGGTCAGGTGTTAAGAGTGAAAGGTGAAACATTTAAGTGGAAAATGAGGGGGCACTCCTTCACTCACAAAGTATTGAGAATGCGGAATGAGTTGGCAGTGCAAGTGATGGATGCAGGTTTGATTTTACCATTTAAGAGGAATATGAATCAGAATCAGGTTTATTATCACTGCCATGTGTCATGAAATTTGTTAACTTAGCATCAGTAGTTTAATGCAATACATAACATAGAAGAAAAAAAAATAAGTATCAGTAAATCAATTACAATATATGTATATTGAATAGATTTTAAAATTGTGCAAAAAACAGAAATACTGTATCTTAAAAAAGTGAGGTAGTGTCCAAGGGTTCAATGGCCATTTAGAAATCGGATGGCAGAGGGGAATAAGTTGTTCCTGAATTGCTGAGTGTTTGCCTTCAGGCTTCTGTGCTTCCTAACTAATGGTAACAGTGAGAAAAGGGCATGCCCTGGGTGCGGGAGGTCCTTAATAATGGACGCTGCCTTTTTGAGACACAGCTCCCTGAAGATGTCCTGGGTACTTTGTAGGCTTGTACCCAAGATGGAGCTGACTAGATTTACAACCCTCTGCAGCTTCTTTCGGTCCTGTGCAATAGCCCCCCCTCCATACCAAACAGTGATGCAGCCTGTCAGAATGCTCTCCATGGTACATCTTTAGAAGTTTTTCAGTGTATTTGTTGACGTGCAAAATCTCTTCAAACTCCTAATGAAGTATAGCTGTTGTCTTGAAGTATAGCTTCTGTCTTGCCTTCTTTGTAACTGCATCGATACGTTGGGACCAGGTTAGATCCTGTGGTAAACCATATATATGTTGTAACTGGGTTAACTGTCTGGACACGCTCCTCTGCTGACTGCCCCTGTGTCTCCTCCCACAGAACTCTGAATAAAGGCGATTTTGCCTTGCTCCTCCTCCTCAGTCCAGGGGCAAACACTCAGCATGGAGGTCATATTTTACTGTGAATAAAAGCCTTTCAGTATTTACCCTACTTCAGTCTTTTGGAGTTATTGAAGGTGCTTCAGATCCTCAGAAATCTTGACACCCAGGAACTTGAAACTACTCACTTTCTCCATTTCTGATCCCTCTGAGAATTCGTATGTATTCCTTTATTTTACCCTTCCCGAAGGTAATAGATAATTATATGGGAGGGGTTTGGAAGGCTATGGTTCAGGTGCAGGTCGATTGGACTAGGCACATTAATGGTTCAGCACAGACTAGATGGTTTGAAGACCTTGTTTCTGTGCTCTAGTGTTCTATGACTATGTTCTATCCTTGTGGAACCTGCTCTAGATGTTAATATGGCCAGGATATTGAAGGCCAAAAATTGATTTTTTTTATTAATTCCCTTACTACATCCTTACCATATTAAATGGTTAGCTTCAGTAATGCAAACCTTTTTGAGCCCAAGCTCATTGAAATCATATGGAATGTGTGCACAGGGATGCCGGCTGAGTTAAAGCATATCTGCCATGTATACTCTAACCTCTGTTCAATGCACCTTCTTTTGGAAGGGTAGGATTTGAGAGGAATTGCACACTTTAAAGCCACCCTGAAAGTTCACTCAGTTTTCTGATCATTCAATAACATATAGTTACTTGGTGACTTCCACAGAAGAAAGAAACAATTCTATACCATACTAAGTGGTTAGGTTCAGTAATGCAAACCTTTTGACAGTTCTGCCACTATATTAATGCAGATTATACAACATTGCAAAGAATGACTCCAAGTCAAGTCAAGTCAAGTCACTTTTTATTGTCATTTCAACCATAACTGCTGGTACAGAACATAGTAAAAACGAAACAACTTTTTCCAGGACCATGGTGCTACATGAAACAATACAAAATCTACACTGAACTACGTAAGAAAAAACACAAAAACTACACTAGACTACAGACCTATCCAGGACTGCATAAAGTGCACAAAAACAGTGCAGGCATTACAATAAATAATAATAAATAATAAACAAGACAGTGGGCACAGTAGAGGGTATAGTAAGTTGGTGTCAAGCCAAGCTCTGGGTATTGAGGAGTCTGATGGCTTGGGGGAAGAAACTGTTACATAGTCTGGTCGTGAGAGTCCAAATGCTTCGGTGCCTTTTTCCAGATGGCAGGAGAGAGAAGAGTTTATATGAGGGGTGCGTGGGGTCCTTCATAATGCTGTTTGCTTTGCGGATTCAGTGTGTGGTGTCAATGTCTGTGATGACGGGAAGAGAGACCCCGATGATCTTCTCAGCTGCCTCATTACCCGCTGCAGGGTCCTGCGATCCGAGATGGTGCAATTTCCGAACCAGGCCGTGATGCAGCTGCTCAGGATGCTCTCAATACAACCTCTGTGGAATGTGGTGAGGATGGGGCGGGGGGGGGGTGGGAGATGGACTTCTCTCAGCCTTCGCAGAAAGTAGATACACTGCTGGGCTTTCTTTACTATGGAGCCGGTGTCCAAGCTGAATAGTACATGAAAACAAGAGTGAAGTGATGGCTTTCATCTGTGAATCGTTAATGCTGCACCAAGGAACACTTTTTAGTGTAAATTGAATGATTTAGTTCTTCCCTAACTTGACAATGGACAAGACATTTAGGGAATGACACAGATTATCCACATTTCAGTGCATTGTAACCACATTATTTAATAATGGCTACCATAAAATGTAAGAATGTATCCAACCACTTCAGATTGATGTGGCAATTGCTCCAGGATGTGGAACATTAAAAAGGCCTGAAAGAAGTGAAGGGATTTTAACAATTGCTTAATTGAACTTTTTCAAATGAATGATAATGCTGACCATACTGAATTTCATGCGTGATTTCTCTTCCATGCAAACTAAACCGAAATATAGATTCTGTCTAGCAATTTTTTTCCAACTATCAAGAATCAAAATCTTCCCTGCTAAGAGCCTCTTCAGTTCTCGGAGGCAGTGAACTGTTCCAAGAGGTAGTTATTACATGTTGAAATCTGAGCTGTCACATGTTGCAGAAGGTGGAACATGTCTAAAGGGAAGGTGGACACATTTAATAAAATACAATAGCAAGTTCAATCACTACTTGAAATGAGACCATTTGCAAGGGAAGGGGGGAGCTCGATGGCTTCTTGCCATATGGTGTCATTTACTTCAGTTGCGAAGGTGAAAATCTGTAAAACAATATGGAAATTCTATGGGTGCATCCCCAGTGGAAAGAATCTGAGCAGTCCTTACCATTGATCAGGAACTGGGTAAAATGACAACTGTTCCTTTCTTGGAAGTTTTTAGCAAGCTGAGCTAACTTGGTGATTCTAACTTTGCTTGGCAAGCAGTGTTAAAATCACACTCAAAGTGATGGTTTCTCATATCTCCACATTCAGTCGTGAATGCTTGTGGGCATCATTCAGGCACTGCAGTTAGTTTCGATGTTGAGAAATCCATGTTCACCTCTTTGATCTGCTGATCAGTGTTTTCTCACCATCCCTGGTGACACCCCAATTACACATTCATTCCTTCCATCTGATTCCTCCAGGCACCTGATATTTTCTACAGCCATCTGGAATATCTCAGAAGTATATTGATGGCTTGTCAGATTCTTCGTTTTGAATTAATCGTCCAGTCTTCTTGCATGGCTAAACAAATCCAAGACTTGCTTCATTCATAAACACACTCTGCGGATGCTGGAAATCCAGAGCAACACACAAATTGCTGGAAGAACTCAGCAGGTCAGACGGCTTCAATGGAGGGAAATAAACAGTTCTGATGTCCTGATGAAGGATCTTGGTCCGAAATGTCAACAGTTCGTTTTCCACCAGAGAAGCTGCCTGACTAGCTGAGTTTCTCTGACATCTTGTGTCTGTGTCCTTACAGCAGCAAGACATTACCCTATCCTGAAATTTTTCAACTCTGATTCCCCCCATTTATGCTTCACTAAGGTTTTATATTCTTGTTCTTAACCTTTCTGGAAGTGAAGAACTATCAGTACTAAACTTCCAAAGTTGTTTAGCTTTAAGCATAAATATTGCCTGCAGCATTAAAATGATAACCCTGTGGATCCTGTGTCCCTGGAATTATTGTATAATTGATTTTACACTAGAATGTTGTTCCATTTTGTATTGCAACATTGTTATGTCTTTGAGAGTTTACACAAAGATACATATTTCCCTAGAGTAAAACACTTATGAAGTTTAAGAGTCACAGTGTGACAGGCTGATTTGTTTGGCTTCTGGTCAAGGGTGTACACTCGATGGGACAGTGAATAATCTGCAGCAAGAGGTGGGGAAGGTTCCAAATTGAATATGCTCATTTGACCTCCAGAATAAATGGAATTTGGTGATTGCAACTCAGGCTTCCATTATCTACAGCCATTTTGTGTTTAAATGTACTAAATTGCCATTTCAAATTGGATTTTCCTGTAGGCATAAAGCATGTTGATCTGACTTTGATAGATGCTAGCTTGAAGGTGCTAATGGCAACCTTTAGGTTTCTATGACTCTAAACAAATCCAGGTTCTTTTTGAGAGTCACACAAAATGTAAACAGCTCTTTAGCTCACTAGATCGAAGTAGATTGCCTGATGATTGATGGCACCACTATTGATGGTGGAATCTCAGATGGCAATGAGGAGGCTTACAGGAGTGAGATAGAGCAGCTGCTTGAGTGGCGTCACAACAACAAGAGCAGGTAATTGATTCTTTACTTCAGGAAGGGAAAGTTGGAGAACATACATCAGTCCTCATTGAGTGGTCAGCCACGCTGAGCAGCTTGAAGTTCCTGGGCATCTTGGATAATCTTTCCAACACATGGCTGCAATCTCAAAGAAGGCTCACCAGTGGCTCTACTTAATTAGAATCAAATCTGAGATTTGATTTGCAACCTAAGACTCCTGCAAATTTCCATAGATGTACAAGAGGGAGCATTCTGCCTGGTGCGTCATAGCTTGACATAGAGGCTTCAATAAAAGGATGGCAGGAGGCTGCAAAAAGTATAGACTTAGCCAGAACTGTCTCCTTGTGACACCACTTCTGAAGATATCTCCACACTGAAAACGCCTTCAAGGTGTGATGCCTGAAGACGACAGTGTCCATCACTAAGGATCTCACTATATGGAACATGCCCACTTCTCATTACTGCTGTTGGGAAGGAGGTACAGGACCCTCAAGGCCCATACTCAATAATTTAGAAAGAGCTTCTTCCCCTCCTCCATCAAATTTCTGAATAATCCATGAAACCATGAACACATATTTTGTTATTCATTTATTGCATTATTTAATTATTTTGTTATTTATAGTAATTTTATTTGTATGCTCTGTACTGTAGCCACAATAAAACAAATTCCATTACATATGGAAAATCCTACAAAAAGTAGTGGATACCCAGTCAACCATGGGTAAAGCCCTCCCCACCATTGAACAAATCTACACAGAGTATTGTTGCAGAAAAGCAACATCCATCATCAAGGACCCCCACCACCCAGAACTTGCTCTTTTATTACAACTGCCACCAGGGAGAAGGTACAAGAACCACAGAACTCACACCACCAGATTCAAGAACAGTTATTACCCCTCAACCATCAGGATCTTGAACCACTGAGAGTAACTTCACTCAACTTCACTGAACTGGTCCTACAACCTATTAACTCACTTTCAATGACACCTGATCTCATGTTCTCTATATTTATTGTTTATTTCTCCTTCTTCTTCGTATTATTATTATTACTATATTTTCTTTTTCAACAACACAGTTTGTTGTCTTGGTTGTCTTTCATGTTGGTGCAGTCTTTCACTCATTCTATTATGGTTATTGGACTTATTGAGTATACCTGAAAGAAAATGAATCTCAGAGTTGTATACAGTGACAATTAGATTAGATTATGAGGACACGCAGAGCTCTTTTATTGTCATTTAGTAATGCATGCATTAAGAGATGATATAATGTTCTTCCAGTATGATATCACAGAAACACAAGACAAACCAAGACTGAAAAACTGACAAAAACCACATAATTATAACATATAGTTACAACAGTGCAAAGCAATACCGTAATTTGATAAAGAACAGATCATGGGCACGGTAAAAAAAAGCCTCAAAGTCTCTTGAAAGTCCCATCATCTCCCGCAGACAGTAGAAGGAAGAAAAACTCTCGCTGCCATGAACCTCCAGTGCCGCAAACTTGCCGATGCAGCACCCTGGAAGCACCCGACCACAGCCGACTCTTGAGTCCGTCCGAAAACTTCCAGCCTCCAACCAGCCCTCCGACACCAAGCACCATCTCTGCCGAGCGCTTCGACCCCAGCCCCGGCTGCCAAGCAATGGGCAAAGCCGAGGATTTGAGGCCTTCCTCTCCAGAGATTCTTGATCGCACAGTAGCAGTGGCAGCGAAGCAGGCATTTCAGAAGTTTCTCCAAATGTTCCTCCGTGCTTCTGATATTTGTCTCCATCAAATCAGGATTGTGCACAGTACCTACTTCACAAATACCGATATCATTTCAGAGCAGCCGCGCGCATTGCATCGCACAGCCATCTTCTCCTCCCCTCCCTTCAATGACTTTGAGAATAAATGTATTTTTAACTTTCAATTTGAAAAGAAGTCAGTGATATTAAACCTGAATCTGATTGTGATTCTAGATCGGTACAAGCTATCAAATACCTCCTTACACTTATCTTAGTTTTATTCTCCACACATTACTACCAACATTCTGGTGGCCCAATCAGCGTCGGGAGCAGAGCATGGCGAGAAGGTTTCTCGTAGGTCTGAGATGATTGTTTAAAAGGCTCTGGGTAAGTTTCTGTTAAGGTTCCCATCTTTTCCCTCTTACTGTATCTAGTGTAGTTAATGGCCGCTGCAAGTTCTTCATGCCGGATGTTGGAGTCCTGAAGACCCAGAGTCCCCAAGGGAACTACATCTGCATGAAGTCCATCCAGCTGCATCTCCTTGAAGGCCGTATTAGGGATCTGAAGCAGCAGCTGGATAACCTTTGTCTTGTACAGGAGAGTGAAGAGATGTTCGATCAGAGTTACAGGGAAGTGGTCACCCTAAAGTTGCAGGAGGCGTGTAGCCGGGTGACCGTCAGGAGAAATGGAAATGTGAATAAGCAGTCAGACAGAGCACCCCTGTGGCCATTCCCCTCAATAATAAGTTAATCATTTTCGATACCGTTGTGGGGGATGACCTCCCAGGGAAATGCCCCAGAGATCAGATTACTGCAACTGAGCATGGGTCTGTGGTGCAGAAGAGAAAGGGGGAGAAAAGGGGAGTGGTAGTGATAGGGGACTCAATAGTCATAGGAACAGACAGGAGATTCTATGGGTGTGAACTTGGTACATATTGCTACCAATGATATAGGAAGGACAAGCAATGAGGTCCTGAAGAGAGAATTTAGAGAGCGATGCAGAAAGCTGAGAAGCAAGACCTCTGGGGTAGTAATGTCTGGATTGCTACCTGTGCCATGTGCTGGTGGGGGTAGAAACAGGATGATTTGGCAGATAAATGTGTGGCTGAGAAGCTGGTCAAGGGGGTAGGGCTTCAGATTCTTGGATCATTGGGATCTCTTCTGGGGGAGATATGACCTGAACAAAGGTGACAGATTGCACCTGAACCCGAGGGGGACCAATACTCTCACAGGCAGATTTGTTAGAGCTGTTGGGGAGGGTTTACACTAATTTGGCGGGGGGGTGGTGTGGAAACCGAAATGAGGGGAATCAGGATAGGATGGATGGTAAAAAAACAAAGATAACTTGCAATCAGATGGTCAGGAAGGGCAGGCAGATGATAGAGCAAAATTGCAGCCAGCAGGGCAACTATCAGTGCATTAGGGATGCAGAATCAAAAAGGATAGCAAATACAGTACTCAAAATGATACATCATAATGCTCAGAGTATAAGAAATAAGGTGGATGATCTTGTTGCACTATTACAGATTGTCAGGTATAATGTTGGGGCCATCAATAAATCATGGCTGAAGGATGGTTGTAGTTCGAAGCTGAATGACCAGGGTTACATGTTGTATTGGAGGGATAGGAAGGTAGGCAGAGGGGACGTCATGGCTCTGCTGGTAAAGAATGGCATCAAATCAGCAGAAAGATGTGACATAGGATCGAAAGATGAATTCTTGTGGGTTGAGTTAAGAAACTGCAAAGGTGAAAGGATGTTGATGGCAAATACATACAGGCCTCCCAACAGTAGCGTGGATGTGGACCACAGATTACAATGGGAAATAGAAAAGGTGTGTCAAAAGGGCAATGTTATGATCGTCATGGGAGATTTCAACATGCAGGTCGATTGGAAAAATCAGGTTGGTAATGGATCTCAAGACAGCAAGTTTATTGAATGCCAACAAGACGGCTTTTTATAGAGCAATTTCTTGTTGAGCCTACTAGGGGATCAGCTATACTGGATTGGGTGTTATGTAATGAACTGGAGGAGATTAGGGAGGTTAAGATAAAAGAACCCTTAGGAGGCAGTGATGACAATATGATTGAGTTCAACTTGAAATTTAATCGGGAGTAAGTAAAGTCTGATGTAGCAGTATTTCAGTGGAGTAAAAGAAATTACAGTGGTTTGAGGGAGAAGCTGGCCAAAGTAGATTGGAAGAAGATACTGGCAGAGATGACAGCAGAGCAGCAATGCTGTGAGTTTCTGGGAAAAATGAGGAAGGTGCATTTCAAAAATGAAGAAATACTCAAAGGGCAAAATAGTACAACTACGGCTGACAAGGGAAGTCAAAACTAATGTAAAAGCATACAAAAAAAGCAAAAAAAAAATAGCAGTAAGATAGAGAATTGGGAAGCTTTCAAAAACCTACAGAGAACAACTAAATGAATTATTAGGAAAGAAAAGATGAAATATGAAAACAAGCTGGTAAACAATATCAAGGTGGATAGAAAAGTATGTAAAAAAAGAGATGAGAGTTGATATAGGACAGCTGGAAAATGAGGCCGGAAAAATAATAATGGGGGACAAGGAGGTGGCAGATGATCTAAATGAGTATTTTGCATCGGTCTTCACAGTAGGAGGCACTAGCAGTGTGCCAGGTGTTGAAGGGTGTGAGGAAAGAGAAGTGAATGCAGTTACTATTATAAGGGAGAAGGTGCTCAAAAAGCTGATAGACCTAAGCATACTTAAGTTATTGGGACCAGGTAAACTGCACCCTAGGGTTCTGAAAGAGGTAGTGGTAGAGAATATGGAGGCATTAATAATAATCTGTCAAAAATCATTGGATTCTGGCATGGTGCCAGAGGACTGGAAAATTGCAAATGTCTCTCCACTCTTTAAGAAAGGAGGAAAGCAGCAGAAAGGAAATTATGGACCAATTAACTTGATCTCAGTGTTTTTTTTTGCGTGTCGCACCAGACAGTCAGCCATTCTTGTCTGGCGTGTGGTGTCAGAATTGGTCTCTTTTCGGATTAACCGAGTCACGATATGAATGTTCCTGACTTGACCCTTTTTTTTACGAGGCCAAGTGGCTAGCTCGACGTTCAACCCGGCACGGATGGAAAGCGTGCTCGGGGAGTGGCCCGACTTGGGTTCGAACTCAGGAACCTTGGCTCCAGAGTCCGGCACTGATGCCATTGTGCTACAAGCCGGCCATCTCAGTGGTTGGGAAGATGTTGGAGTCAATTGTTAAGGATGAGGTTATGGAGTATTTGGTGATGCAGGACAAGATAGGACAAAGTCAGCATGGTTTCCTTAAGGGAAAATCTTGCGTGATGAAACTGTTGGAATTATTTGAGGAAATTACAAATAGGATAGATAAATGGGATGCAGTTGTTGTTGTTGTATATTTGGACTTTCAGAAGGTCTTTGACAAGGTGTCTCACATGAGGCTGCTTACCAAGTTAAGAGCCCATGGTATTACAGGAAGTTTACTTGCATGGTTGGAGCATTGGCTGTTTGCTAAAAGACAGCGAGTGGGAATAAAAGGATTTGTTTTTGGTTGGCTGCCGGTGACTAGTGGTGTTCTGCAGGGTTTGGTGTTGGGACCGCTTCTTTTTATGCTGAATATCAATGATTTTGATGATGGAATATATAGTTTTTGCCAAGTTTGCAGATGATATGAAGACTGGTGGAAGGGCAACTAGTGTTGAGGAAACAGGTAGGCTGCAGAAGGGCTTAGAGCAGGAGAATGGGTATGAGAATGCCAAATGAAATACAATGTTGGAAAATGCATGGACATACACTTTGGCAGTAGAAATAAATGTACAGACTATGTTCTTAATGGAGAAAATCCAAAAATCTGAGATACAAAGGGACTTGGAGTCCTTGTGTAGAACACCCTAAAGGTTAACTTGGGTGAGTCGGTGAGTGAGGAAGCCAGATTGAGTCAGTGGTGAGGAAAGCAAATGCAATATTAGTATTTGTTTCAAATGATCCAGAATACAAGTACAGGGATGTGATGCTGAAGCTTTTGAAGGCACTGGTAAGGCCTCACCTTAAGTATCGTGAACAGTTTCGGTCTCCTCATCTAAGAAAAGATGTGCTGGCATTGGAGAGGGTTCAGAGGAGGTTCACAAGGATGATTCTGGGAATAAAATGTTTATCATACGAGGAATGTTTGCTGGCTATGGGTCTGTCCTTGCTGGAATTTATAATGGGATATCTCAATGAATCCTTTCAAATGTTAGAAGTCTAGACAGAGTAGATGGGGAAAGGATATTTCCCAAGGTGGCTGAGTATAGGACAAGAGAGCACAGCCTCAGAATAAAGGGGTGTCCATTTAAAACAGAGGTGCGGAGAAATTTCTTCAGCCGAGGGTGGTGAAATTGTGGAATTTGTGCCCACAGGCAGCTGAGGCGGCCAGATCATTGGGTGTATTCAAAGGAGAGAGGGATAGGTTCTTGATTGGACATGGCATCAAATATTACAGGGAGAAGGCCGGGAGTGGCGCTGAGGATGGGTAAAAAGGTCATATGGTGTTAAGGTCTAACTTCTCCAGATTCTTCCATCAACCACATACTTAGGGGGTTTATCAGTTGCCAATTAATCTACCATTCTGCACATCTTCAGGCCATGATAGGGAGCCAGAGCACTCAGAGAGAGACCTTTCAAACTCCACTTAGAAAGCACAAGAGATCAGGACCGCACTTGGGTCACTGGATTTGTGAGACAGCAGCTCCTCTACCTGGCCACTGTGCTGCCCTAGAAGGCGGCTTGCCCTATAGTATTGCGGAGAATGCGGCGCTATTACAGCTCGCTGAGTCGGAGCACCCTCTGTAAGAAAGTTTCTATGGAATTTCCATGAGTGTGTGGGTTTCATCCGGATGATGCAATTTCCTCCCACAGTCCAAAGCTGTACTGGTTAGTAGGTTATTTGGTCATTGTAAATTGTTCTGTGATTAGACTAGCGTTAAATAGGTGGGTTGCTGGGCAACGTAACTCATTGGGCCAATAGCTTATTCTGCACTGTATCTCTGAATGAATAAATTATTTAAATGCTCTAAATCAATTCTTGAAATCTGATATTGCTGAAGGGTGTCACATACACCATTATTTAAAGAGATCAATGTCAACTGTTCTCATGGATTAATTATGGACCGGTACTGGGCTTCTTTTTGAGTTTTATTTTCACCTTTTGTCGGTGTAAATAATGGTCACTTAATGTAAGTAACTTGGTGAGAGAGCTGAAGTAGTTTGACCAGAGTTCCCCAGCTAACAAATGGGTTTACAGAGCATATCATCAGGTCACAAGCAGACAGATGGAAAAACAGAGGAGGTGAACAGAGTCCAGAGAACAGTAGCTTCTGTGAAGATTAATGGAAGGAGCTCACCTGGCATCTGTCTTTAACATCTGCTTCATATCATCGCTGAGGCCTCACAGAGAAGTAATGTGCTGTGGTGGCTGTTGACACCATGTATGGTCTTGTCCATGGCTGTCGAAGTGGCTAAAGCAAAGAAGTTTAATTTCTCCATGTCATTCTAGGCACCCTTATAGGACCTGGATGCATCCTGTTTCATTTGGCTCCCCTGGGCATCATGAAATAGAATTTAGGGTACTAAATATACAGGTGTACATCACTGAGAAGCTTGAAGAACCTTCATCAGGATGGGTGGATTTGTAGAAATGGTATTCTCTACTACAGCCTATGATGAATGAATAGAAGATTTGCCATATAATTTGGCTGAAAAATGGGACATATAGAGATGCTGCCTGGCCTGCTGCATTCACCAGCAACTTTGATGTGTGTTGCTTGAATTTCCAGCATCTGCAGAATTCCTCGTGTTTACATATAGTTAAGTGGCATATTTTCCCCCCCCCTTCAGAATATCTTTTGGAGCCTCTCATTAGTTGGGGTTGTTATGCCGACCAGGGCAGCATGATATGGAGACCAAATTATTGCCGAGGTAACGGGGTCCTCCTCTCTGCACAGCAGATGAATCTAAAGGTACGGCAGAAACCAATAGAGTTTGGCACCTGCAGTGCTGAAGGAGTTACCAATCAGCATTGAACTCAATGTAGAACTGCCATAGGAATTTCCCAATGCACGTTTGAGCCAATGAAGTGCTATTAAACTGTTGTCACTGTTATAAAGCAGGAATGTGGTAAATAGGATACACATGACAAGCTCCAGCAAACAGCAATATAGTAATGACTTGATAATCTCTTTGAAATATTGTGGCATAACACAGGGATAATACCCTTGATCTTCTTTCAAAAAAAGCCATGTGATTTCCTTTTCAAGCCCACCCTGCAGAGCTGATGTTTAACGGCACAAATGAAAAACAGCTCTCTGACATTGCAGCATTTCCTTGGTACTAATGATGTGTCTGCCTGGATATTTTGCACATACCCCTCTGGAGAGGGGCCAATAATTTTCTGACTGCAAGGTCACCAAGGGAGTTCCTTGACAGGAAGCAGTAATGTATGATTCATTTCTGTTTTTGCTGTTTTTCATTGCTTTTTGGGATCATGCAGTTCTGCTTTCTCCTTTTTCAGCTATTGGCTTTGGTGAAAGAAATGCTATTTTCTGCCTAGCTATGATCCTTTTGTTAGCTCTGTGGATCTAAACTGTATAGAAGGTAGTCTTCATATCAAGCAGATCAATAGAATTTTTCCATCTGGTATTCCATTTACCATTTGTCTTATCTCTGCAAATATTTTGATACAAATATACATGTCTGAGGTAAAAGCACAGGTCCTTGCAGTAGGGGTGACACTGTAGCATAGCACCTTACAACAACAGCAGACCAGTTCAATTCCCATCACTTTCAATCAGGAGCTTGTATATTCTCCCCATGACCATGTGGATTTCCTCTGGATGCTCCGGTTTCCTGCCACGATCCAAAAGCATACTGTACGGTTAGAGTTAGTAAGTTGTAGGCATGCTATGTTGGTGCCGGAATCATGCCAACACTTGTGGGCTTCCCCCTGCACATTCTTGGACTGGGTTTGTTGTTGACGCAAATGATGCTTTTCACTGTATGTTTTGAATTTTCCTGTACATGTGACAAATAAAGATAACCTTTGGAAAAGGATCTAGTCTTTCCCGACACATGACAAATAAACTCTTCCCGGGCTTCCAAGCAATACACACAGACTGCTGGAGGAACTCAGCAGGCCAGGCACCATCTATGGAAAACAGTCCAGTTGACGTTTCAGGCCAAGTCTCCTCAGCCAGACTGAAGTCATTTTCCATAGATGCTGCCTGGCCTGCTGAGTTCCTCCGGCATGTTGTGTGTGTTTCTTGGAGTTCCAGCATCTGCAGAATCTCTTGGAAGCTTGGGCTTCCAGCTGGGTACAGGTATTGATTTTAACCGACATTTCAATGACAGACGATGCTGCCTTCATCAGGGATACTTTACTTGTTAATGTGTGAAAAAGACTTACTGATTTTTCCCCTCAATTCAATTCCAATTCATTGCAGTTCTAACGTAAATACTTCATATCAGCGGGATTTTTCACTTGTTTTTGTTATGAAGTAATTTCAAGTTCAGCTGTGCTGATGACCAGGTGGAGAAGCGGGCTATCTGGTCTTGTAGCATGCAGAATGGAACAGTGTGTTCAAGAGCTGCAGGTTATTGCTACATCCTTATGCCAATAACATGGAATTCCCACATGTACACTTTCCCTGCGTCACCATGAGGGTAACAGTTCCTTACCGAAATGACTCAACAACATGCAACTAACTGGATATTTGGAGTCTGCTTATACTACGGCTACTGATGGAAATGTAGAGGGAATGCTATTTTCTAAATATCCTTTCTGTCAGAGGTAGTTTTGCACGTCGGCATTGTACAGAGAAATTGAACCGTACAAGTGTACAGCTTGCAGGAAGGTCATTTGACCGACTGGGAGAGAGTAGTTTGTAATAAGTAGATCATCAGAGAGCAACATGCAACATGCCACCACTTTTGAGCACTACTGAAGACCGGAAATCATGAATTTTTAAGGCTCAATATCTCATGGATAAGTGAGTTAATTTAAGTATTAGTATTGTCAAATAGATCAAGACATAGTAAAAAGCCTGTTTTGCATACTGCTTGTTTTTGTTTCTTTTCACACCTTGTGGCACATGGAACAGCATTTTTGCTATTTCTGTAGCATTTGATTGTCTTTAATGAGGCCGAGCTGTGAGTACGACACTCAACCCAGCACAAATGGAAGGCATGCATGGTGCTGACTGGATTCATACTTGGACCCATTTGTCTCGAAGTCCGGTGCTGACTTCACCTGGTTGGCTTGGATACTGCTTGTACAGATCAAATTATTAAACAGTGCATTAAGCTACAACAAGGTAAAACAATAACAATGCAGAATAAAGTGTAAAGACTATGAAAGAGTGCATTACAGGTAAATGATAAAGTGTAAAGATCACTTTGTAAAGTCTCGCCACTCTTCCTACTTACAGTGGCATGCAGAAGTTTGGGCACCCCTAGTCAAAATTTCTGTTACAATGAATAGCTAAGTGAGTAAAAGATGAACTGATTTCCAAAAGGCATAAAGTTAAAGATGATGCATTTCTTTAATATTTTAAGCAAGAAAACTTATTTATTTCCATCTTTTACAGTTTCAAAATAACAAAAAAGGAAAAGGGCCCGAAGCAAAAGTTTGGGCACCCTGCATGGCAGTACTTAGTAACACCCCCTTTGGCAAGTATCACAGTTTGTAAACGCTTTTTGTAGCCAGCTAAGAGTCTTTCAATTCTTGTTTGGGGATTTTCGCCCATTCTTCCTTGCAAAAAGCTTTTAGTTCGGTGAGAATCTTGGGCCGTCTGGAATGCACTGCTTTTTTGAGGTCTATCCACAGATTCTCGGTGATGTTTAGGTCGGGGGACTGTCAGGGCCATGGCAAAACCTTCAGCTTGCACCTCTTGAGGTAGTCCATTGTGGATTTTGAGGTGTGTTTAGGATCATTATCCTGTTGTAGAAGTCATCCTTTTTTCATCTTTGGCTTTTTTACAGATGGTGTGATGTTTGTTTCCAGAATCTGCTGGTATTTAATTGAATTCATTCTTCTCTCACCAGTAAATGTTCCCCGTGCCTCTGGCTGCAACACAAGCCCAAAGCATGATCGATCCACCCCCGTGCTGAACAGTTGAAGAGGTGTTCTTTGCATGAAATTCTGCACCCTTTTTTCCCCAAACATATCTCTGCTCATTGCGGCCAAAAAGTTCTATTCAGAAGGTTCAAAGGAACATCTAAACAAGCCTGATGCATTTTGGAAGCAAGTCCTGTGGACTGATGAGGTTAAAATAGAACTTTTTGGCTACAATGAGCAAACGTATGTTTGGAGAAAAAAGGGTGCAGAATTTCATGAAAAGAACACCTCTCCAACTGTTAAGCACAGGGGTGGATCGATCATGCTTTGGGCTTGTGTTGCAGCCAGTGGCACGGGGAGCATTTCACTGGTAGAGGGAAGAATGAATTCAATTAAATACCAGCAAATTCTGGAAACAAACATCACACCATCTGTAAACAAGCTGAAGATGAACATAGAACATAGAACATAGAAAAGCACAGCACAGTACAGGCCCTTCGGCCCACATTGTTATGCCGACCTTCAAACCCTGCCTCCCATATAACACCCCACCTTAAATCCTCCATATACCTGTCTAGTAGTCTCTTAAATTTCACTAGTGTATCTGCCTCCACCACTGACTCAGGCAGTGCATTCCACGCACCAACCACTCTCTGAGTGAAAAACCGTCCTCTAATATCCCCTTCGAACTTCCCACCCCTTACCTTAAAGCCATGTCCCCTTGTATTGAGCAGTGGTGCCCTGGGGAAGAGGCGCTGGCTATCCACTCTATCTATTCCTCTTAATATCTTGTACACCTCTATCATGTCTCCTCTCAACCTCCTTCTCTCCAAAGAGTAAAGCCCCAGCTCCCTTAATCTCTGATCATAATGCATATTCTCTAAACCAGGCAGCATCCTGGTAAATCTCCTCTGTACCCTTTCCAATGCTTCCACATCCTTCCTATAGTGAGGCGACCAGAACTGGACACAATACTTCAAGTGCGGCCTAACCAGAGTTTTATAGAGCTGCATCATTACCTCGTGACTCTTAAACTCTATCCCTCGACTTATGAAAGCTGACACCCCATAAGATAGAGGATGGCTTTTACGGCAGGATAATGATCCTAAATCCACCTCAAAATCCACAATGGACTACCTCAAGAGGCGCAAGCTGAAGGTTTTGCCATGGACCTCACAGTCCCCCGACCTGAACATCATCGGGAATCTGTGGATAGACCTCAAAAGAGCAGTGCATGCAAGAAGGCCTAAGAATCTCAGAGAACTAGAATCCTTTTGCAAGGAAGAATGGGCGAAAATCCCCCAAACAAGAATTGAAAGACTCTTTGCTGGCTGCAAAAAACGTTACAAGCTGTGATATTTGCCAAAGGGGGTGTTACTAAGTACTGACCATGCAGGGTGCCCAACCTTTAGCTTCAGGCACTTTTCCTTTTTTGTTATTTTGAAGCTGTAAAAGATGGATATAAAAAAGTTTTCTAACTTAAAATATTAAAGAAATGTGTCATCTTTAACTTTATGCCTTTTGGAAATCAGTTCATCTTTTACTCACTTAGCTACTCACAGTAACAGAAATTTTGACTGGGGTGCCCAAACTTTTGCATGGCACTGTATGTCATTGGTGCCTACATGGACCATATCTCTGGTAGCCTACCTTCCCACTCCCACCAGTTCTAGTTCCAACTTCCCCTCTGTCATCCCATTTCTGAATAGATATTGAAACCCATTGACTGTACCTCACTACTTTCTGCACGAGATATTGTAATTCAAAATGCAAGATGACCCATACCCTGACACTGGGGAGGCAACATACCATCTGGAAATCTCGATCCAGTCCACAGAACTTCCCCCCTGCTCTCCCAACCAACAAATCCCCCACTCTCCCTTTGCCTCCTCTACCACCTTCTCCTCTGAGCAACAGAGCCAGACTCAGCACCAGAGACCCAACCGCTGTGACCTTCCTTCTCCTTGATCCCCTCTGGAACCTAGCACCAACCTGTATATAACTCCCATCAGAGTCTTTTTCACCCTTGGGGTCATATACTCTCCAATGCTCCTGGTGTGGCCTCCTGTAGATAGATCTTAATTCTTTCCACAATTTTCCACATTTTCTGGTGAACGCAGCAGGCCGGGCAGCATCTCTAGGAAGAGGTACAGTTGACGTTTCAGGCTGAGACCCTTCATCTCTTGGATGCTGCCTGGCCTGCTGCATTCACCAGAAACTTTGATGTGTGTTGCTTGAATTTCCAGCATCTGCAGAATTCCTCGTGTTTGCGTTTTTCCATATTTTCTGTTCCTATGTTACCTCTTTCTAAGGATTTGATTTCATTTTTTACCAACACAGCCTCCACACCCTTCTACCTACCTGCCTGTCCTTTCTATACAATGTGTATCCATGGATGTAACCTCCCAACTATGATCTTCTTTCAGCAACGATGCAGTGATGCCCACAATGTGTGCACTCGGGTCATTCCCAAAACTGCTGCTATGACCCCATTTGGCCAATTTGAGTTATTGCAGATGCGACTTGGGCTGAAAAATGCAGAATAGATTTTCCAGCAACTAACGGACTGTACTAAAAGACTTAGATTTTTTTGTTTGGGCCTTACCTGGACAACGTATCGTACTGTGCAAAAGTCTTAGGTACATTTATATAGTAAAGTGCCTGAGACTTCTGCACAATTCTATAAATTGGTTAAAATAGGCAGGTGGTTGGGAAACAGAAATAAGAGTACTTAGCTTTATATTAGCTCTGTAGCATTTAGTGTTGTTTAGTAATTGGAAAGACGTCATGTGCCTAAGACTTCTGCATAGTATTGTACACGTTGCCAGAGCATCCAAACCAAGCCCTGATTCACATCTCTGCAGGGCTGATTCTTCTGGCCTGCAGCCGACTAAGCATCTCTCCCAGACGTCCAAACTTACAGAATTCAGTCTCGGGCTTCTGCTTGGCTGACGTCAAGTTGGGGGACACAGGAGTTTCTGCCTTGTGCGGCGTCTCAACTGGTCGCCCTCGTCCAATTGTGCCTACAAACTGAGGAGAATTCAACTGAATGCAGGGTCTGGGTCATCTTGCACTACGAACTACAATATCTAGTGCAGAAAGTAGTGAGGTACGGTCAGTGGGTTTCAATATCTATTCAGAAATGGGATGACAGAGGGGAAGTTGGGACTGGAACTGGTGGGAGTGGGAGGGTGGGCTTCCAGAGATGTGGTCTATGTAGGTACCAATGACATAAGTAGGAAGAGTGACAAGGCTTTACAAAGTGAGTTTAGTGAGTCCCCTGAAGAGTCCTTCCAGGTGAGGCGACATTTCACCTGTGAGTCTGTTGGGGCCATATATGGTGGGGAGAAATTCCAGTCTATCTACCAGCTTATTATTACCTCTGTTTTGTTGGAAAGGTATTGATATAAGCCAGGTAAACTGAGCATTGATGTCATAAACACATACTCACTAACAAAGTTAATGTGCTCAGAATTAATTTTTTTTTTCTATAGCATTATGCAAATTTACAGTCTTTAAAGCTGATAAGAAAATTAGCATTTTTGCATTTCAGTGAATTCCTCTGTAATAGAGTAGCTGGCAGCTGTATTGTCACTAAATATACTTGATTCTTCAAAAGTTCTTCTTCAACAACACAACCCATACCTGCAAATGCTGCACATAAAAGACCATGAGACAGAGGGGCAGAATTAAGTCATTTGATCTGCCACGATTTTTCACCGTTTAATCATTGCTGATTTGTTATCTCCCTCAACCCTTTTCTCTTGCCTTCTCTCTCTAATCTTTGATGCCCTTACTAATCAAGAACCTATCAATCTCCACTTTAAATACTTAACCAATGACTTGGCCCCCGTAGTGATCTGTGACTATAATTCCACAGATTGACCACCCTCTGGCAAGGTCAGAAGGTGTTTCGGAAATTCAGCACCAGCTGGTTTCCCCATTTGTCCCACTACATCTTGACTTAGGAATGTATTACTGTTCCTTCATCACTGTTGAGTCTATATTCCATTGCTTCCTATCCAAAAGCAGTGTCTGAGTACCTTCATCCAGTCAAACATCCATCAGAGGACTTCAGCATCTTGACAAGGCAACTCATCTCCACTTCTCATGGGAAATCAGGAATGGGTGAAAATGCTGGCCTTGCCTGTGACAAATGGCTCTGATCAGATACTTTCCATGAAGCATGCCAGTATAAACAGTGCAAATAAAAAAGATCAGGGATTAACCTCAGATATGTGTAGGAGCACTTGTACTTTCCAAGTTGCATGACTTGTCTGGAATCACTTTGGGACCGTTTACCATTTTGAATTTCACCCTTCTATTCATGATTCTATGCCTTGGAGAACCTGTCTGCAATTTAATCATATAATTTGACTAGCAGCTTAATGGATCACCATGACCATTTTAGCAACCCAGTTCATTCATTCAGTTTATGCTGACTCATTGAGGCTTAATTGAAGCAGTTATGTTCCACTAATACAGCAGCTTACCGATCATTTATAGTTTCAAGAAACTTATAGGAATCTGAAGGGGGAAAAAGTAATGGAAGTAGGAATTCAACCTGAAAATTACTAGGATTCCCACAGGTAATTCAACCACAGCTAGAAAATAGCATTTATACAGTATTCAGGTTGCCAGAACTGGCTTTTGAATGATATTAAATTCTATAAATACATAATACTTTAATTTTAAGCAATGGTTACAGCTTAGAAATACATTGGAGAAACCATTTATGTTTGCTGAAAATTCCATCCTCTCCTAAAACAGGGAACAGTTTTCCTTTCATTAAGAATAGCATTCAAAGCAAAATTACCTAGCGATCAAATGTAATAGCATTCATTTTCATGCATGGTATTATTGAGTATGGAAAATTAGATCACAAGGGATCTGGAGTGAGCTAGTCAATTGGATGGTGATAGGAGGACTGTTTTTTTAAGACTGGAGACCTGTGACCAGTGGTGCACTGCAGGGATTGGTGCTGGGTCCTCTGTTGTTTGTTACGCATATTAATAATTCAGATGAGAATGTAGATGGCATGATGACTAACTTTGCAGGTGATACCAAAATGGCTGGTAGAGTGAACAGTAAAGAAGGTTGTCTAATGTTACAATTAGATATTGATTAAGTGGACAAAGGAATGCCAGGCTAAAATTTACCACAGACATGCGTGAAGTGATGCATTTTGGGAAGCTGGACCAGGCCAGGACACAGACAATGAACAATAAGGCCCTGGAAAGTGTTACTGAACTGAGAAAATGAGGAATACAAGAATATAGCTAACAGTAGGTGGTAACAGATAGACAGGGCAGGGTAG
This sequence comes from Mobula hypostoma, assembly GCF_963921235.1. NCBI lineage: Eukaryota > Metazoa > Chordata > Chondrichthyes > Myliobatiformes > Myliobatidae > Mobula > Mobula hypostoma. The sequence continues at coordinate 149,476,932 of NC_086102.1, forward strand.
AAGGCCTTTATTGCACGGGTCATTATGTGCAAGTGTTGGGACATCATGTTACATTTGTACAAAACAATAGTTATGCCACACGGAGTATTGTGGGCATTTCTGGTTGCCACTGCATAGGAAGGATATGATTGAGCTATAGAGGGTGCAGAAAATATTCCCAAGGATATTACTGGGAGTGAAGGTCTTGAATTATAAGGAGAGATTGGACAGGCTGAGAAAGTTTTCCTTGGAGAGAAGGAGGCTGAGTGGTGACCTGATAGAGGTTTGTAACATCATAAGACACATTGATAGTCAAGTCTTTTCCTCAGGGTAGAAGAGTCTAAAACTATAGGGTATATGCCTAAACTGAGAGAAGAATGATTTAAAGAGAATTTAAAGGAGAATTTTTTCCCCATAGAGTGTAATGGGATTATGGAATGAGTTTATACAGCAAGTGGAACTGTTTGGAGGAATATGGGTCAATGCAGACAAATGGGATTAGTTTATATGGGAATTCTGGTTGCCAAATGGCCTGTTTACTTGCTACATAGCCATGGATCCATGGTGTAAGACCTTTCCTCTGATCATGTCAGGGTGAAATTGCACTAATTAGGAAATTGAACCTGCCACTTCTATGCACAATTAACCTCAGCATGATTAACATAATTCCAGCATCAATCAAGTGGCTAACAACACAGTAAATCACAATCTGCATATTCTCCACATTTGGGTGCAACCTAAAACCTTTGTTAAATAGTCAAAAAGACACTAGAAGTGTATCCAGCTGAGATTGCCAATAGGATGTCAATTAAAAGGCCTTGATTCTGACATTGATATCTTGCATGGAGATCTGCCAGCTTCAATTTTCAGTACTTGAAGATATTTGAAATCTCATCATTAGATGTTCCATCACAAATTGCAGTCTCTTTGATCTCGTCACATCAGAGCTACATGCCGCAATTTCTATCCTATTGATCTCTCCACACATTACAATAGCATGGAGCCAATTATAGCTTTTCAGATAGATAGAATAGTACAGCACATTACGGGCCCTTCGGCCCACAATGTTGTGCCGACCCTCTAACCCTGCCTCCCACATAACCCCCCACCTTAAATTCCTCCATATACCCGTCTAGTGGTCTCTTAAACTTCACAAGTGTATCTGCCTCCACCACTGACTCATAGTCATAGCCATAGTCATAGTCATACTTTATTGATCCTGAGGGAAAGTGGGTTTCGTTACAGTTGCACCAACCAAGAATAGAGTATAAATATAGCAATATAAAATTATAAATAATTAAATAATAAGATGTAAACTATGCCAGGAAATAAGTCCAGGACCAGCCTATTGGCTCAGAGTGTCTGACCCTCCAAGGGAGGAGTTGTAAAGTTCGATGGCCACAGGCAGGAATGACTTCCTATGACGCTCTGTGTTGCATCTCGGTGGAATGAGTCTCTGGCTGAATGTAATCCTGTGCCCACCCAGTACATTATGTAGTGGATGGGAGACATTGTCCAAGATGGCATGCAACTTGGACAGCACCCTCTTTTCAGACACCACCGTCAGAGAGTCCAGTTCCATCCCCACAACATCACTGGCCTTACGAAGGAGTTTGTTGATTCTGTTGGAGTCTGCTAACCTCAGCCGCTGCCCCAGCACACAACAGCAAACATGATAACACTGGCCACCACAGACTCATAGAACATCCTCAGTATTGTCCGACAGATGTTAAAGGACCTCAGTCTCCTCAGGAAATAGAGATGGCCCTGACCCTTCTTGTAGACAGCCTCAGTGTTCTTTGACCAGTCTAGTTTATTGTCAATTCGTATCCCCAGGTATTTGTAATCCTCCACCATGTCCACACTGACCCCCTGGATGGAAACAGGGGTCACCAGTGCCTTAGCCCTCCTCAGGTCCACCACCAGCTCCTTAGTCTTTTTCACATCAAGCTGCAGATAATTCTGCTCACACCATGTGACAAAGTTTCCTACTGTAGCCCTGTACTCAGCCTCATCTCCCTTGCTGATGCATCCAACTATGGCAGAGTCATCAGAAAACTTCTGAAGATGGCAAGACTCTGTGCAGTAGTTGAAGTCCAAGGTGTAAATGGTGAAGAGAAAGGGAGACAAGACAGTCCCCTGTGGAGCCCCAGTGCTGCTGATCACTCTGTCTGACACACAGTGTTGAAAGCACATGTACTGTGGTCTGCCAGTCAGGTAAGCAATAATCCATGACACCAGGAAAGCATTCACCTGCATCGCTGTCAGCTTCTCCCCCAGCTGAGCAGGGCGGATGATGTTGAATGCACTGGAGAAGTCAAAAAACATGACCCTCACAGTGCTTGCAGGCTTGTCCAGGTGGGCGTAGACACGGCTCAGCAGGTAGACGATGGCATCCTGAACTCTGCCATCTAGGCTGGGAGGCCAACTGGAGGGGATCTAAGTATGGCCTAACCATAAGCCGGAGCAGCTCCAGAACAAGTCTCTCCAGGGTCTTCATGATGTGGGAGGTCAATGCCACTGGTCTGTAGTCATTGAGGCCGCTGGGGTGTGGCGCCTTCGGCACAGGGACGAGGCAGGACGCCTTCAGAGCACAGGATCCCTCTGGAGACTCAGGCTCAGGTTGAAGACATAGTGAAGTTCTCCACATAGCTGAGGGGCACAGGCTTTGAGCACCCTGGTGCTGAAACCATCTGGGCCTGCAGCCTTGCTTGGGTTGAGACATTTCAACTGTCTTCTCACCTGTTCAGGCAGTGCATTCCATGCACCAACCACTCTCTGAGTAAAAAACCTTCCTCTAATATCCCCCTTCAACTTCCCACCCCTTAAAGCCATGCCCTCTTGTATTGAGCAGTGGTGCCCTGGGGAAGAGGTGCTGGCTATCCATTCTATCCATTCCTCTTAATATCTTGTATACCTCTTTCATGTCTCCTCTCATCCTCCTTCTCTCCAAAGAGTAAAGCCCTAGCTCCTTTAATCTCTGATCATAATTCACACTCTCTAAACCAGGCAGCATCCTGGTAAATCTCCTCTGCAACCTTTCCAATGCTTCCACATCCTTCCTATAGTGAGGCGACTAGAACTGGACACAGTACTCCAATTGTGACCTAACCAGAGTTTTATAGAGCTGCATCATTACATCGCGACTCTTAAACTCTATCCCTCGACTTATGAAAGCTAACACCCCATAAGCTTTCTTAACTACCCTATCCACCTGTGAGGCAACTTTCAGGGATCTGTGGACATGTACCCCCAGATCCCTCTGCTCCTCCACACTACCAAGTATCCTGCCATTTACTTTGTACTCTGCCTTGGAGTTTGTCCTTCCAAAGTGTACCACCTCACACTTCTCCGGGTTGAACTCCATCTGCCACTTCTCAGCCCACTTCTGCACCCTATCAATGTCTCTCTACAATCTTCGACAATCCTCTACACTATCTACAACACCTCCAACCTTTGTGTCATCTGCAAACTTGCCAACCCACACTTCTACCCCCACATCCAGTTCGTTAATAAAAATCACAAAAAGCAGAGGTCACAGAACAGATCCTTGTGGGACACCACTAGTCACAATCCTCCAATCTGAATGTACTCCCTCCACCATGACCCTCTGCCTTCTGCAGGTAAGCCAATTCTGAATCCAGCTGGCCAAACTTCCCTGGATCCCATGCCTTCTGACTTTCTGAATAAGCCTACCGTGTGGAACCTTGTCAAATGCCTTACTAAAATCAATGTAGATCACATCCACTGCACTACCCTCACCTATATGCCTGGTCACCTCCTCAAAGAACTCTATCAGTCTTGTTAGACACAATTTGCCCTTCACAAAGCCATGCTGACTGTCCCTGATCAGACCATGATTCTCTAAATGCCTATAGATCCTATCTCTAAGAACCTTCTCCCACAGCTTTCCCACCACAGACGTAAGGCTCACTGGTCTATAATTACCCAGACTACCCCTACTACCTTTTTTGAACAAGGGGACAACATTTGCCTCCCTCCAATCCTCCAGTACCATTCCCGTGGACAACGAGGACATAAAGATCCTAGCCAGAGCCTCAGCAATCTCTTCCCTTGCCTCATGGAGCAGCCTGGGGAATATTCCGTCAGGCCCCGGGGACTTATCCATCCTAATGTATTTTAACAACTCCAACACCTCCTCTTCCTTAATATCAACATGCTCCAGAACATCAACCTCACTCATATTGTCCTCACCATCATCAAGTTCCCTCTCATTGGTGAATACCAAAGAGAAGTATTGATTGAGGACCTCACTCACTTCCACAGCCTCCAGGCACATCTTCCCACTTTTATCTCTAAACGATCCTACCTGCACTCCTGTCATCCTTTTGTTCTTCACATAATTGAAGAATGCCTTGGGGTTTTCCTTTACCCCACTCGCCAAGGCCTTCTCATGCCCCCTTCTTGCTCTTCTCAGCCCCTTCTTAAGCTCCTTTCTTGCTTCCCTATATTCCTCAATAGACCCATCTGATCCTTGCTTCCTAAACCTCATGTATGCTGCCCTCTTCCACCTGACTAGATTTTCCACGTCACTTGTCACCCATGGTTCCTTCACCCTACCATTTTTTATCTTCCTCACGGGGACAAATTTATCCCTAACATCCTGCAAGAGATCTCTAAACATCAACCACATGTCCATAGTACATTTCCCTGCAAAAACGTCATCCCAATTCACACCCGCAAGTTCTAGCCTTATAGCCTCATAATTTGCCTTTCTCCAATTAAAAATTTTCCTGTCCTCTCTGATTCTGTCCTTTTCCATGATAATACTGAAGGCCAGGGAGCGGTGGTCACTGTCCCTCAGATGCTCACCCACTGAGAGATCTGTGATCTGACCTGGTTCATTACCTAGTACTAGATCTAGAATGGCACTCCCCCTCGTCAGCCTGTCCACATACTGTGACAGGACTCCATCCTGGACACACTTAACAAACTCTGCCCCATCTAAACCCTTGGAACTAATCAGGTGCCAATCAATATTAGGGAAGTTAAAGTCACCCATGATAACAACCCTGTTATTTTTGCACTTTTCCAATATCTGCCTCCCAATCTGCTGCTCGGTATCTCTGCTGCTACCAGGGGGCCTATAGAATACTCCCAATAGAGTAACTGCTCCCTTCCTGTTCCTGACTTCCACCCATACTGACTCAAAAGAGGATCCTGCTACATTACCCACCCTTTCTGTAGCTGTAATAGTATCCCTGACCAATAATGCCACCCCTCCTCCCCTCCCCGCCCCCACCTATCCCTTTTAAAGCACTGAAATCCAGGAATATTGAGAATCCATTCCTGCCCTTATGCCAGCCAAGTCTCTGTAATGGCCACTCCACCATAATTCCATGTATGTATCCAAGCTCTCAGTTCATCACCTTTGTTCCTGATGCTACTTGCAATGAGGTACACACACTTCAGCCCTTCTACCTTACTGTCTTTACACCGTTTATTCTGCTTCTCTTTCTTCAAAGCCTCTCTGTATGTTAGATCTGGCTTTACTCCGTGCACTTCTTTCACTGCTCTATCGCTCTGGGTCCCATCCATCTCGCAAATTAGTTTAAACCCTCCCGAACCGTGCTAGCAAACCTACCTGCAAGGCTATTGCTCCCCCTGATGAGGGCAGACAATTGCCTGGAGAATGTCCACACTTGCAAAGGATTGCAGTATTCCCTTTCCCATGGATCTTCCTCACATTTTTAAGGCAGCCTTTATGTGGTTCGTTTGGGAGGGTTGACGTCCTTCCCAGTGATCGTGATCAAGACAGCAAAAGCATGAAAGGCTCTTTGACTTCCTACCATCATTCAGGAGATTCCCATGCATGAAAACAAGAACGTTCAGAATGGGAAACAGTTTCTTCCCCCAGGTGATTAGGCTTCTGAACTCCCTGCCACATTTCATTCGAGGTGTCACTTGTTAATCTGTCCTGTACATCACAGTATTTAACTTATGCACTTTATATTGTTATTTATGCATGATTCATCTGTAGATTTTATCTTTACCTTTATAAGTTATTGTGTGCTATGTGTATCACTGTGCTTTACATCCTGGTTCAGAGAAATGTTTTCTTGTTTCTATATACAATATATGATCATGTATGTTATATACATGTAGATAGTTAAATGACAATAAACTTGACTTGACTTCAGTTGACTATAAGAACATAAGACATAGGAGCAGAATTAGGCCTCTCAGCCTACTGAGTCTGCTCTGCCATTCCACCATGGCTGATTTATTATCCCTCTCAATCCCATTGTCCTGCCTTCTCTCTGTAACATTTGATGCCCTGACTAATCAAGAACCAATCAACCTCCGCTTTGAATATCTCAAAGATTTTTCTTCCACAACTGCTGGAGGCAATGAATTCTACAGATTCACCACCCTCTGGCTGAAGAAATTCCTCCTTACCTCTGTTCTGAGGCAGTGCATTCTTGACTTACACTCACCCACTATAGGAAATACGTATTCTCCCTACTTCCATTCTATCTAGTCCCTTCAATATTCAGTAGGTTTCAATGAGATCCCTTCTCATTCTTCTAAATGCCAGTGAGTATAGGCCCACAGCCATCAAACATTCTTCATACATTAACCTTTCATTCCCAGGATCATTTGCATGGACATCCTCTGGATCCTCTCCAATGCCAGCACATCCTTTCTTAAATAAGGGGTCCAAAACTGCTCATGTTACTCTAAATGCGGTTGAGCAATGCCTTATAAAGCCTCAGTATTACACATTTGCTCTTATATTATAGTCCACTCAAAATTACATTTGCATTCCTTACCACTGACTCAACCTGTACGCTAACCTTTAGGGAATAATGTACTAGGACTCCTAAATTCCTATGCACCTCCGATTTTTGAATTTTCTCCCCATTTAGAAAATAATCTATGCCATTATTCCTTCTACTACCGAAGTGTATGACCATAAACTTTCCTAAACTATATTAAATTATATGCCACTTCTTTGCCCTTTCCTAAACGATATTTATATGTCACTTCTTTGCCCATTCTCCCAATCTGCATAAATCCTTTCGCAGTCTCTCTGCTTTCTCAACACTACCTGTCCCACCAGCTATTGTGATGGTAATAGGTTTGCTGACTGCGAAATTCAAAACTCAAACAAGGATTTTAAATCCTGCAGATATAAATAACTATCAGTACTCTTCACTAAAGTGAGATGATACTGTAACTAACCAATCTTCAATGGTTAGATTACTTCCCTGTTTATTTTCCACAGTGAGTTTAGCTGCCAATACCCACCAGTAGACCAGTGGTTCCCCTCTCCCTACCAAGAAGATACTTCTAGCTGGAAAAGTAGTTTAAAACAGAGTTCATTTATTTTCAGTGATACACATTGAAATAGAAACAACATTCTTAAAACACATTTCAAACTCACAAAGGACTTCTATCTTAAACACTTGCAAATTGCAAGCCACTTCCAAATAAAACGTTTCTAAAACACAAAGCAACAAAATTCTTAAACTCAAAGGAGGAAGCGTAAAAAAGATCTCCAAAACACAGGTAGAATTTTATAAATTAAAAAGACATCCCAACAAGTTGCAGACAAACAAATCATCTGTTGCAGAAACTGAAACTGGAGGAATGGATTCTAGTTCACACTGAGTTTTTTCCAGCCCTGAGTTGCTTGATATTCTTTGCCCGATTCCTAATCAGCCTGTACAGCTCTCTACATTAATACCATTTTTCTCCCACTTGTGTGACTTCACATGCATATAATATTTCCTCAGATATCCTTTTAACACGAACAGCCTAAATGCATCTTTTGGAGACATAGACCTCAGTTTAGTATTCACAGTTCACAATTAATGCTGTAAAGTTAACATAAAACTCCCAACTCTTAACACATCAGTTACTGAAATGCTAAATAATGTAATCCATCTGTTTTGCAAGCTTCCTTGAATGAAGCAATTTAAGAGCCAGCTTGTGTGTTTGAAACAACTCAAATTAAACAACCCCTTGTCTTATACTACATCTTGAGCAATAATAAAACATGTGCACTACTAGCATCTGCTTCTATACAGACAGAGCGACTGCAAAATACAAAGCTGTTCTATAGAGAGTGCTTTTATACCTGGTAATAGCTGAGAGATTTAGACTTTACAAAAGAAACCAGTCAAAAGATGAAAGCCTTTCTGAATACATTGCAGAACTGCACAAACTTTCCCAATACTGTGATTTTAGAGATGGATTTTCAGATGCATTAAGGGACAGGCTTGTATGTAGCAAGCATAATCAAAGTACTCAAAAAAGGCTTTTACCGAAAAGAGACTTAACCTTAGAACCTGCTTTGACCATTGTAATATCATTAGAAACTGCAGCAAAGAATGCAGTGGAACTACAGAAAAGGAGGTTAGAATGTGAAATGCATGAAGTGTCCCTGAATGGTGCAAAAAGCCAAAAATGTTATTGATGTGGCAAATCTTCCCATGATGCAAATGACTGTTGGCTCAAAGAGAAAGTCTGCAGAAAGTGTCACAGACAAGGTCACATAGAGAGAATATGCAAGGCAGATAAAAAGCAGAATCAAGTGAAAAATCTCAAACACAAAACTAAGCAAATGCATAAACTTACCGAATGTAAAACAGAATCTGACAACGTAGAGTCTGACAAAGGTGAACTGTCATGTCTAGAACTGCATAGTATTACTGAAGCAGATCACAATATAATATGGATCACAATAGATGTGTCTGGTGTAAAACTGAAAATGAAGCTGGATACAGGGCCAGCTTTGTCCATAATTCCAGAGGCTGACTACAATAGATCAATATGTAATGCTAAGGTTAAGGGGTGGGGGGGTCACTGCTCTAAAAGAAATAGTTCCATACACTACACTTCCTCCCCCTTTAGATTAATGCAACATAAAACCATATGTACAAAACATTCAATTTCCCTTTCGTAAACCCATATTCCAAATAAATATGCTTTCACTTACAGTCCATTAGAACTTCACATTTCTGAAGGTTTAGTCTTCTGGGTGGCACTCTGTTTCTTTCAGGGTAGCGCCTTTGGACCTGTGTAGTGGCATCAGGTTTGGTAGGTGTCTTGTCAAAGACAAAGTTTTCAGTTTCCAGTGTGACATCATCACTGTGAGGTAAGTCCAGTGACTGTAGTGTGTCGGTCTTGTTGGATGCAGTTGACTCAGGTGTGTTCTTTGGTTGAGCATCCAGTATCTGGTCTGCATGATGTCTCCATGTCTGATCTCCAACATCGAATGTTTGCATCAGTGGTCTGGTTCTCATAGCTATCCTACCGGGTGTCCACTTGTCTTCTCGGTAATCACACACTAGGACTTCCTGTCCAATCTCGAAGCTGCTTGCTGCTTCACTTGGAAACTGGCTGAACTGCATATTCTGTACTTTCCTCCGGAGGTCTGGTTTCAGGAGGTCTATGCAAGATCTCAGATTTCTGCTAATGAACAGTTGGAATTCTTTTGATATATGGTCCGTTATTACTCCTAATTTGTCCTAGTAAGCCGTTTGTGGTGAAGATAGTCCTCAGTGTAGAGACCATCTTTGCTGAAGTGATTGACTTCATTGGTATGACTTCTGGCCACTTCGAATGAGCATCCACAGAAATCAGAAACATGGAGTCCATGAATGTCCCAGCAAAGTCAAAATGTACTCTTTGCCATGGTGAATATGACCACCCCCCATGATGATATGTAGTTTTGTAGACACAACAGTTTCTAATTTCTGTGTTTTCCCAGAAGATTTTAACCGAGCAAGGGCTACTCTGTCTGTTCTGTCAAACCATGGAATTTTAACAACTAAATATACAAATTGTTCCAGTAACATTAACTATAACGTGAATAGGCTTAGTGGTCCTACTTGCTGCATTGTAGGAGTATCACATATGCAATATATGTTTATACACAAATAGTAAGTAAAGCACCTTCACATAGTTCTGCCTGATGACAATATAACACTTTGTAAATCTCAGTGGCACTAAGATTCCATCTCCACTTCCAAAGAGGTCACAACAGAATAAGTAAAAAAATTATCAAGAGTATAGCATTCCTCTGGCATACGTAGCTATCTTTCTGCTTCTGGTAAGTCTTTTACCAATGTTCAAAAAGTTTAAAGTTCGAAGTAAATTTATTATCAAAGTCCATATACCATACAAAATCTTGATATGTGTCTTCTTGTTGGTAGCCACAAAACAAAAAACCACAATGGAATCCATGAACAAAACACTCAGCAAAGACTGTCAGCGCTGAGCTGGTCCAGGAGACAGATGGCTGCAGGCCACAGCCACAGAACCAGTTCGAGCTGAGGCAAGTAAGTGAACTGAACACCTGTTCATCCTTCATCCTCACCCTTAATGCTTTGAGTTTTTTAAATGTGGCTTGACACTTAAATCAGCTAAATATCAATTCATGTCTTACTCTCGGTCCCGTGTCCCACTGCTTCAATCCAGCTTGAAGTTTCAGTCTGTTCCCAAGTCTGCTCCAACAATGGCTGCCATGACCATGCCTGCATTCTTCAGAGTCCAGTTCACAAAATCCTTTAGGATACTACAAAAACGCCACGTCACACATACTGTTCAAAAACACAGCTCCCAGTGGGAAATTACAGGCTGCAGATTGCTGTGATTAGAGGCCAGAAAAAATATGCAGTATTTATATAGTATTTGTACAGTAGTTAGTAGTTTTGTTTGTTGCCTGCAAAATGTCACCATGATGTATAACATAACACACAAAATACAGTAAAATCGATGGTTTTAAAAGTTAAAGGTGCAAACCATGATAGTATAATGCATCATTAGCAATAAACAAAACATTTACAGATTACATTATATATCATCTTAAGAAACTTATATAAAAAGTTACCCATGTTAGAAAGTAAATATACAACATCCAACATCAAGATGAGATGATAAATGTGCATACCAATATGCAGCATTGGTGATCAGGTCTAGGTAAAGGAGAGAAGCAAGGACAACTTGATCAGGAGAGTCCCTGCTCTTCACTCTTCCACAGTTGAGGACAGACCAGAAGAATAGGTAAAAAGGTGAGTATGAGCCAATGTTTAGCAAAGTAGATACACAACAGACAACACATAGTACTGCCGGTTAGGTTTGAGAGTTAACAAAGTCTTACGGATGGAGCCATCATACAAAGGCAGAAGTCAGCAAACTTCTATCTTTGCAGAGTTCAATATCTCAATGCAAAGAACACTACAAGCACAAGAATTGCAATAGCTATGGGAATTGTCAACTGGATAGCTTCAAAAGAAAATCTGGAACCCAATTTAAAGGAGTGCCAATCCATCTAAAAACCATATTCACTGCTGTGAAAGCTAAATTTACAACAACTGGAAAGGCCATATTTATAGTTTCAGCTAGGGTCTTAAGCCATTCAAGGGCTTAGTGCGAGTCTACAAAGGAAAATTGTGAAAGGAAAAAGGTCTCTCACTCATTTGCTTTTGACAGTTCAATTACTCTTGTAATGCATAAAGAAATATTATTTTAAGTTGGCCAAGTTTCTTCTAGCCATTGTTGACAAATATCAAGTCCTTTTGGAGCATTCTTTGCTGCATCCACCATAATTCATTTCTTTAAGCTGAATTTGCATTTCTGTTTTGAGATATGCAACATAAATTAAATCATAAAATTACTCTGAGTAATTTCCTGTAGAAACCTTAAAAATTGAGTGAACCTCTGATAGCGTTATGTCTTAACAACTTTTGTCACCAGAAGGATCTACCTTCTGAGTAAACCAAAGAATTCCATCCTTGCTATTATGACAGTGAGCACTGTCAAGGCATCACTTCAATACTCAATTACTCTAATTTTACTCTAATACTTTAAAAAAATCATAAATATTATTTGAGGCCAAATCATGGTTTCTCTGCCTGTTGATAATAACACCATACAACTGAATGCACAACAATAGTTGAAGGCTTGACTGTGTACGTGACACTTTCTACTTAGGAAGTAATATTATCTGTGTAACCCCAAAATTTAGCTTTATCAATGGTCCCCAACAGTAAAAGTTATCTTAAGCTTGTTTGCCCATTTTTCAACTTGTTGAAGTCTACCTGAAAAATAGTTGAATTCACAAGGACACCAATAGTTTTGAACTAATTTTCATCGTAAGGGTTATTTACACCACAGCATGAACTCTTTATTCACAACTGTTTGATTAAGGGCAAATAGTAAATCTGAGTAGGTACCAGAGTCTATGGGACTAAGATAACTAAAATGTTTATTGGACTATCAATTTCAGTTGAGCAGGGAAGAAACCATTTTCATTTCATCTTAGCTCCCGCTTCAGTGCACCTTTCCATCTTATCTTCAATGCAAAAACCCAGATGAAGGTCTTTACCAAACCATTTAGAATATAACCCAGAAATTCAGTAAATTGTCCTGTTACCTTGACATTTAGCAATGGAGTGAAATAGTGGCCATAATTGGAGAAATAGAAATGTCTAAAATCTTTGTAGTAAATATGTTCATATACTTGTTCTCCATAACGGGAGAGTGCAATAAGATATCTATCTAATGAAGAAATCTTCATTTTAAAATTCTGAGGTTCTCACAATCCTTTAGTTTATCAATTTCAATGTCATGTCCTCATGAGTGGGATCATTAAATGATATAACAAAGTCTATGCACTTGAGTCCAACTAAATGTCGAACATTATCTTTTGCCTCTCTCTTGGCTAGATGGTTGGTTCTTCTTAGGTGGAAAGATGCTGCCCCACCCGCTCACGCTCAATGGCTTAGTGATATTATGGCCTGGTTAGACCTTGAAAAGATTAATTATTCACTTCTTAATTCGGACATGAATTTTCATAAGGTGTGGGGACCTTTTCTTGAATATTTTCATAACTCTTCTTTAGGGTAAGTTTATCCTTTTTTATGTATGCTACAATCCCTTACTTTCAGCTTTTTTTTGTAAGTTATACGGTTTTTTGTTGTGAATTACATTATACTTTTGGTAGTCAGCATTATACCTTTTTTTTCCTATATATATTTACAGTTCTCTAGGGTTGAATGCTCCGATTAATTTTTTTTTCTTTTACATGCAGAAATGGTTGGCCCATGTTGTTTTTTTCAGTGGGAGTTTGGGGTGGATACTAATTTTACACAATTCTCTTTTGGGTGCTTTTTCTTATTGTTATGAATTACATGTTGGATTTGTTTGTTTCGCACTGTATAAATCTCCATTTTGTTGTTGTTTTTTTTCCTGTAGTTTTTACTGTAGAACACATAAAAAAATTAATAAAAAATGACATAACAAAGTCTATACTTTTCTTCAAGTGCAGTGGGAACCATGTCAATGGATTCCTTTATTAGTTTACTTTCAACATTAGGCTGGAATCTTTCAGTTTTGCTGGGTCATTAGTAATCGTTTCTGCAAATAATTCTTTGCCTTCCCAAGCATCTATGTTTACTTCATCTGCAATGCAGTCAGAGTGAATGTTTAAGCGGACAGAAACAATAACTTTGTGAGAGGCCAGGATTAAGGGTTCCAGCATACGAATTCACATACTGCATGATCAAGAGGCAAGGGCTATTCAATGATATTTAATTTTGAATCAACATTGCTCACAAATCCCCTTAAATGATATTCTTTGAGTCATTAAGCTTTAGGAGTGTCCAAGCCAGATGAGACAATTACTGTAGTAAAAGTGACTTTGTCTGAAAAATAGCAAATGGTAAGTAAGAAAGTACTGAACAAAATTACTAAAATATTAAAAGTAAAGTACAGCAAAAGCAACAGTTTGAATCTGTCTTACTATGAAAATAACAAGACATTCTGGATGTATTATCCATGGGCAATGTATTTATGAATTTTTGCCTCAAGTGAAAAGATAAAACATATCTTTTGATCTGAAAACCAATGAAAAATAATTCCTAAACACGAGGATTTAAAAAAATATTCTGGCATCTCCCCCTTCCTTTTCAGTCCTGTTAAAGGACCTTCGCCTGAAATGTTCAATGTTTATTAATTTCCACAGATGCTGATGAGTTCCTCTAGTATTTTGTGTGTGTTGCTTAAGATTTCCAGCATCTGCGCTTTCTCTTGTTTAGGAAGTTTTTTCATTGCTTTTCTGATCTAAACCTGTGTCTTATTTTTTCAATTTGTCACATCGCCCTCCATGGGTTGAGGAGTAGGGGGTTTCCTGGAGGACCCACGTACCAGTCTAATATAAGATTTCTCTCATCCTGGGGAACAAATCCTGCGGGAGCAGGTTTACAGGTAGTTTGACTTATGGTTTTGTTTCCCCTCCTCAACCTGATTACCACAGCCCTGTTAATGATAACCTGAGTAATGAAATAAGGAGGTTTCCATCTCGGACAAAAACTGCGATTGGAATTGCTCTATGAAATTTCCTTTATGGGACCCAATGCCCTTTTTATGGTCTCTAAGCTGTCTTGTAAGTTTTTTTTGCTTTCTCTTGAATTCCCATAAACTCTCTCAATTCCTTGAGGAGAGTTGTTTTGGGAGTAGGCGATGTTTAGCAATTAGGGGGGTACTTAGGTGGACATTATACATTAGGAATAAGGTGTAACATTCTTGTGTACTCCTATTTTTCCAATTGGCATTTTATTTACAGACATTTTCTCTTCAGGAACAGGAGTATTCTACTTTGAGTCCAGAATAGACTAGTTTTGACCGACCTCCGTTATGTCTTGATTCCTTCGCCCCATCATGCCGCTCGATTGTAAGTGGAAAGGACTGCTGTACTCCACTTAATCCATTCAGTTACAATCACTCATCATGTGAAGGCCTATTTATTCTCACAAGGCTTGAAACCCATACAAATGAAAGAAGACCCTTGGTCAGAATGTATTCAGGCAGGAGTGCAAGTATATGGGAATATGGAGTCCTGGAGTGCTGTGACCATTGCAGTCTCACTACAAAAAGTCATGGAGATTAATTATCACAGTTATATATTTATTAAGTTTCTAATAAGATGTGTTGCCTTAGGATGCCAGTAATAGGCCTATATAATCAAATTGCACACTTGCATTTGTGCAGTTGGTTTTCTTTGTCTTATAAGAGGTCGTCTTGTGACTGAGCCTTATTATAGGCCAAACATTCTTTACTATTTGCCAAAAGATGCTTACAATCACTCAACATGTGAAGGCTAGAATAAACTCCTGTCTAAACAAGGATATGGACCCACTACAATTTACCTCTTTTGCCACAAGAGGTCTACTGCAGATATGATCTCATTGGTTATTCACACGGTCTTGGATCACCTGGACAATAGTAAGACCTATGTCAGGATGCTTTTTATTGACTACAGCTCAGTTTTTAACACAATCATTCCTACAGTTCTGATCAAAAAGCTCCAAAACCTGGGCCTCTGTATCTCCCCCTGCAACTGGATCCTGGACTTCCTCACTGAAAGGCCACAGCCTGTGCGAATCGGAAATAACATCTCCACCTCACTGATAGTCAACACTGGCACACCTCAAGGATGTGTGCTTAGCCCATTGCTCCACTCTCTACACCCATGACTGCGTGGGTAGGCACAGCTGAAATACCATCTATAAATTTGCTGATAACACAACTATTTCTGGCAGAATTTCAGATGGTGACGAGAAGACATATAGAAGTGAGATATCAGCTGATTGAGTGATGTTACAGCAACAACCTTGTACTCAACATAAGTAAGTCCAAAGAACGGATTGTGGACTTCAGAAGGGGTAAGACAGCACAATCATCAAGGGATTAGAAGTGGAAGGAATGAGCACTTTCAAGTTCCTGAGTGTAAACATCTCTGAGGACATATCCTGAGCTCAACATATTGAGGCAGTTACAAAGAAAGCATGACAGAGGCTATGTTTCATTAGGAGTTTGAGGAGATTTGTAATGTCACTAAAGACACTTGCAAATTTCTACAGATTGATTGTGGAGAGCATTCTAATGGGCTGCATCACCATCTGGTATGGCGGGGTGGGGGTGCAGTGGGGTGGCACTGCACAGGATCAAAATAAGCTGCAGAAAGTTATGAATTCGGTCAGATGCGTCATAGGCACTAGCCTCCCCAGTACCCAAGGCATCTTCAAGGAGCAATGCCCTGAAAATGCGGCATCCATCATGTAAGGCCACCTGTATAACATGGCTAATTTCACATGAATGGCTTGTCCCCCTGTGACTGTGTCTGAGTCTCTATTTGGCTTCCTGAATCAGTACTTCCTGCCTGTTTACAGGAGGTATTTGCTTGTTATATTTTTAGGTGGCATTCCCACATGTTAGCTTCACCATCAGCTTCATATTTGCATGTTTTGGAAATCCTTTGGAATTGGGTTTAATTGTATCTAGGAGAATTCTTCGAACAACATCCTGCTTATTTTTTATTTATTGCTTAGTTACTACCGAAATCCTGGTCTCCCTTACCATAGTAAGATTCATTCCAACAACTTGTTTTACTGATTTATTACTTAGTTTATTGCCATAGCTGTGTAAGAGGCCTGCTGTATGTCCTGGAATGTGTAACACCTGTACTAATGATCTAGTTAATAATAACTCATAAATATTCTTCTACGTGGAGAAATGTGGAAGCAGTTTACCTCTGTGTAGTTGCCCAGATGGGAAGATCCCTTTCTACCACATTCCTAACATAATTAGAGTCAGTAAATATCAGAACTTGAATCAGGATCCGGATTAATATGCCATGAAATTTGTTGTCTTTGTGGCAGCAGTACAATGCAATACATAATAATAGAAAAAAACCTGTGCATTACTGTATATATATGTGTGGGTAAATAAATAGTGCAAATTTGAAATTAAAAAGTGGTGAGGTAATGTTCATGGGTTCAATGTCCATTCAGAAGCTGGTTGGCAGAGGGGAAGAAGACATTCCTGAATCATTGAGTTGGTGCCTTCAGACTCCTGTACATCCTTCCTGATGGTAGCAATGAGAACAAGGCATGAACTGGGCCAAACTGGTTCCATTTTATTTACTTGTTTTGACATAAATCTAGGGCTTTAGCTTCTGCAAATCGATCTGTATGATTCCCTAAGGAATGCACTTGCAATATATGTGGTTCAAATTCAGTTTCTGATACAAAAAAAACATCCTTTCATAATCAAGAACAGGGATTATAATTGAGTGGATCCATATTTATGGATTTCCGTTACTAATCCATCACGGTAGCATAGCAACACACACACAAATGCTGGAGAATCTCAGCAAGTCAGGGCAGCATCTGTGGAGAAGAGTAAACAGTCAAGATTTTGGACTAAGACCCTTCATCAGGACTGAAAAAAAAGGTGAGAATTTAGGACAAGATGGTGGCGGGAGGGAAGGAAAAATCTTAGAGTGGTAGTAGGTGATAGGTGAAACTGGGAGAGGTGGAGGGTAAGGTAAAGAGCTGGGAAATTGATTGGTGAAAGAGATAAAGGGCTGGAGGAGGGGGTACCTCAAGGGAGAGGATAAAAGACCATGTAAGAAAGGGAAAGAGGAAGAGAACCAAAGGGTGGTGATGGGCAGGTAAGGAGATAAGATGAGAGAAGAAAACAGGAATGGGGAATAGTGAAGGACAGGGGGACAAGCACTGGCAGTTCAAAAAATTGATATTCATGTTATCATGTTGGAAGCTACCCAGACGGAATATAAGATGTTGCCTGAGTGTGACCTCATTGCGGCAGTAGAGGAGGCCATTGGCAGTCGTGGGAATGGGAAGTAGAATTGAAATGGGTGGCTACCGGGAGATCCAGCTTTTTCTGGTGGATGGAGCTTAGGAAGCAGTTTCTCAATTTAAGTCCAGTCCCACTGATAAAGAAGAGGCCACACCGGGAATTGTTTGGGGCCCTGGATGGTAGTGAGGGAAGAAATGTAGGGGCAGGTGTGATACTTGTTCTGTTTTGAAGAATAAGTATCAGGAGGGAGATCAGTGGGGAGGAATGAGTGGACAAGGGAGTCATGTGGAAAGTGGAAATTGGGGGTAGGGACTGGTGCTTGGTGGTGGGATCCTGTTGGAAATGGCATAAATTATGGAGAATTATGTGCTGGGCATGGAGACTAGTGGGGTGGTAAGTGAGGACAAGAGAAACCCTATCTCTGGTATTGCAGCAGGAGGATGAGGTAAGTGCAGACATGCATGAAATGGAAGAGATGGAAGTGAGGGCAGTGTTGATGGTAGAGGAATGAAAGCCTTTTTCTTTGAAGAAGGAGGAAATCTCTTTAGTTCTGGAATGGAAATCCTCATCCTGAGAGCAGATGTGGTTGAGACAGAGGAACTGAGAGAAGAGGATTGCATTTTTACAAATGACAGGGTGCTAAGACATGTAGTCCAGGTAACTGTGAGAATTATTGGGTTTATAAAATATATTAGGAGATAGGCTGTCTCCAGAGATGGAGACAGGTTGAGAAAAGGGAGGGAAGTGTTGGAAATGGACCAAGTAAGTTTGAGAGGAGGATGGAATTGGAGGCAAAGTTGATGAAGTCGACAAGCCCAATATGAGTGCAGGAAGCAGCACCTATACAGTAAATGTCGTGTATCAGAGTACTGTATTGGACAATGGTACTCTAAAGGATGTCATGCTACATTAGGACACAAAGAAGATGGTTCTGCATCTTCCATGACAAATAAAGATTGTGAATCATCTCAGGGTTGCTTTCCCACTTTACGATGCCATCTTGTAAAAGTATTTGCCATTCCCCAAATCAAATCATGGTAGCTCGTTGTTCATTGTCGATAATTTGCTACCATTTTTCTAAGCTGCAAAGTATGTTTGTACAGTATAATAATTGGTCTGACTTCTTGCAGTGGCCTTCCTGCAACAAGTGTGTGTAATACATCGTTCTAAGGCAGTAAATTTCTTTTCTGTTGAGGTGTAGTTATATGAAGCATTGTGCATGGAGGTTTGTGTTTCTTCTCCCTCATTATAGTGGATGGCTACAACTGTTTTTGGAGAAGCACACTTTTGCAGAACATGAGATTTTGTTAATCCTCTTGTCCAGAGGTCTATTGCTTGCAAAACTGCATTCATCAATTTCTCTAGTGCCTCATAGTTTTCTGGAGTTAAAACAAAAGGCTTTTTATTTTCCCAATTTACATCTGTTTTATAATGGTTTTAACAACTGAACATATTTTGGTATGAAAGTTCTAGCATAATTCAGTGAGTCTGGTACTGATTGTAAAGGTCTTAGGGTCTTTGGGTAGCCTACTCGAGTGACTTTTTGTCTAAATTCAGGGATTAAACCACATCCCTGAGTGGTAATTTTCATACCTGGGAAATTTAATTTTATACAACAGCGTTGATATTTCTTGAGGTTAATTACATAGCCTTTGTGTGTCACTTGCAAGAAGTGGGTGTGACCAAAAGCCATTAGCCAGATCTATGCAAGATTTATAAGTTTTCAAGACAATCCTTACAGTATTTGTTGTTATGGCTTTTGCTGTATCGAAATGGCATGGTCAAATTTTGCCAAAAATACAAGCTTTGGCATATGAAAAGGCCTGTGTCCTATTTGTCAGATGAAGCATTTTGGATAAAGCTGTTGCTAAAATTCTCCTGTGCCTTTTTTATTACATTAACATTACCCTTCCCCCGCTTTACATTTTGTTTTCCCTCAGCTGCAGGGGAGAGAGTGGATGTCTGGATGGCCCTGTCCCTTCGTATATTTAGAGGCTGAAGGATGTGGCAGGCCTTGTGGTGTGTGCTCAGTTTCATATTCTCCACCATAATATCAATGGGGCATCTGAATTTCACCTCTGTCCCTTGGTCTATCTTGGTCTAAGATTTTTTTCCGCAAAGAAAGGGGTAGATCAATAGCTCATGGCTTCTATCTAGTGTCTGGCCATCTAGCTTGTGGGAGACTATCTCTTCCAAAGATAGGCAGTGCAGGGAGCTTGCCTGTTCCGTTGATTACTTCTTATTTGCTGAGAGACTACTGCAGGAGAGTGCTGTGGATGCGATCAACCTGAGGAAGAAAGTTGGTTTGATGGCTTTGTTACTGATCCTACATGCCCTTTGGAGGGAAAAGAAGTGGATCCTGTATCATTACCTTGTTATCTTTGTGTGGGAATGAACAGTAATCCTGTTACCACCATGTGGGTGTACAGGACCTCATTTAAAAACCTGAAATGGTTCATGTGCAGCTTAAGGGCTATTCAACATATGGTGCAGAGGTTTTCACTAGAATAAAGGGGTAACATCACAGAATGAACTAGGTCCCAGTTGGCCCTTGCCCTTTGTTCTCTGATCATATAAGATATTACTAAGTCCTGGTTTTTGGCTATTTAACTCAATACCATACTAAGACTTCCACGTACATCTCCACCACCTATATGTTTATTATTCCATGCATATCGCTCTGATATGGATTTCCACACTCATGTGGAGGTCATACCAAGGCTATGGGAAATAACATTGATGAGAACTGCTAAATACGTTGGGGAGTGCAATTGACCCAGAAAGTCTATAATCTCCGAGCATTCTCTGAAGTAGCCACCTCAGAATTCCTTCACCATCAGTTGGAGGCATTGTGTGTACTGCCTGCAAACTCTGAATCAGCGGTTCCCTACCTCAGGTCCATGGACCCCTTGCTTAATGGTATTGTTCCATGCCACAAAAAAGGTTGGGAACCTCTGTTCTGAAAAGTCAAAGCTCCAAAAACTAGATGGGATGTTTGTACTGGGGAAGCTGCAACAGCTCCCTGTACAGGAAAAGTTGCCTGTATTTTTCTTTTACTGGCTATAGTCAATCTTTTTAGTAATTCTAGTGCATGTTCCCAAGCATCTGTTCCCCTCTGGGGTTTGCTGGTGTGGGCACAACCTGATGTGTGTCTGGTAAGAATAAATGATATCTCTATGTATTGGGATTACGATAAGTGTCACCAGGTTATATCATGTGTGGTCACCACCCAGGTGCTTGGTTTCTATCTAAAAAAGGGGCCAATTTGTGTCTCCAGGTATGATTAATTACTAAATTGTTGGCATCTGGTACAAATTCTGATGGTTTGAGTCCAGCAGGTTGCACAGTGGATTTGGTCTGTTTAATCTGCATCTTGGTTTACCTTCTATTCCTTCATCATTCCAGTCTCTGACTGCAAGAATAACGTATTCATCACCTTTGATCTGAGGAGCAGGCAGGGTTTTATCCCATATTTCTGCTATATTGTTAATACATTCTGTACATTGTACATAATACATTGCCTGCACAACTGCTGTAGACCACAATGTCAACAACAGGAATTCTGCAGATGCTGGAAATTCAAGCAACACACATAAAAGTTGCTGGTGAACGCAGCAGGCCAGGCAGCATCTCTAGGAAGAGGTGCAGTCGACGTTTCAGGCCGAGACCCTTCGTCAGGACTAACTGAAGGAAGAGTGAGTAAGGGATTTGAAAGTTGGAGGGGGAGGGGAGATCCAAAATGATAGGAGAAGACAGGAGGGGGAGGGATGGAGCCAAGAGCTGGACAGTTGATTGGCAAAAGGGATACGAGAGGATCATGGGACGGGAGGTCCGGGAAGAAAGACAAGGGGGGGGGCTCCCCCTTACTCACTCTTCACCAGCAACTTTTATGTGTGTTACCACAATGTCAATCATTTTCTATACTAGGCGAGTTGCTGTAATACTTGTCGAGAGCTTTGAGTTGGATGACTGTTAAATAATAATTTTTTTCTAATATAACACTTAGGATACTTTAGGTATAAAGTGATCATGTTGGGAACCAACTATGATGGTATTGAGTTTGCTGATCACAAAGTTCTTTAACAGCACTTTAAGCCCTGTTAGATATACTGTAAATAGCCATGACTACCCTCACTGAAGGGAGATTATACCGTAACTACTCAATCTTTGAAGACTAGTTTACTTCCCAGTTTATTCTCCATGGTGAGTCTAGCTGCCAAATGCAATATTCTGCCTACCAAGGTGAAGATACATCTAGCTAACAAAGTAGCTTGAACACAGATAATTTGTATCACTGAGAAAAAAAATTATCTGAAGCCTCATTTGGAGAGTTGTGAGCAGTTTTGGGCCACTTAACTTAGAAAGAATGTGGTGAAACTGGAGAGGGTTCAAAGGAGGTTCACAAAAATGATTCCAGGATTAAACTTCTTGTCATATGAAGAGCGTTTGAACCCTCTGTAATCCAAGCCTGTATTCACTAGAATTCAGAAGAATGAGGGGTGACTTCATTGAAACCTATCAAATAATGAAAGGCCTTGACAGAGTGGATGTGGAGAGGATGTTTCCTGTGATGGGAGAGTCTAAGATCAGAAGATACAGCCTCAAGATAGATGGGCACCCTTCTTTGAACAGAGATGAAAAAAAATTTCTTTAGCCAGAGAATTGTGAATCTGTGGAATTCTTTGCCACAGGCAGCTTTGAAGGCCAAATCTTTTTGTATATATAAGGCAGAGTTTGACAGCTTCTTGATTGGTCAGGGCATGAAGGGATGTGGGGAGAAGGCAGGAGACTGGGTCTGAGAAGAAAATTAGATCAGCCATGATGAAATGGCGGAGCAGACTCGATGGGTGAAATTGTACAATACTGCTCCCGTATCTTATGGTCTTATGCTCTTCTTATATGTGAAACTGTTTTTGGCATCCTCTTTTTTAGAATATTGACTAACATCTTCATATTTCATCTTTTCTCCCCTTATGGATTTTTTGGTTTTTAAAAACTTCCAAATCCTCTAACATCCCACTAGGTTTCATTCTATTATATACCCTCTCTTTTGCTTTTATGCTGCAAAAAGATGCATGTTGCTTATGTAGCCCCATGGTGAACTTGGCATTCCATGTTTCAGAACAACATTTTTTTGACATGAACTACTGCGTATTGCTTTTAACCTTCTTTTGGCCAATGTCACAATATTTCCTCATGGGTCCTTGTAGGTACTTAAGTCACCTAAGTAGATGAACTCCGATTCCAAATATGCTTTCTTTAAAACCCACTACACCAGAACATAAACTCTGCTTCTTTCACCACAGTTGGCAGCTGCCTGTTTTCAGCACTTTCTGTCTTTATATCAGTTTTCCAGTCTTTTACTTCTGCTCACCCACAAATGTAAGTCAGCATGCAGCCAATTCTCCTTTGGGTTTAACAGGTCTTGTGTAAAGTTAAAATGATAGGAATCTTTGAAAAATGTGGAAGTAATTCACAAAAGAAAGCTGCAGTCTGTTTTTGATGATTAACAAGATTAGAGATGTAAGGCTGAAACTTGTGGTCAACCTAACTGCAAGGTTAATGGCACTGATAGTTATTTATACATCAATTACACAGCAATTTGATGAGGCATATACAGACAAAAGCAAACTTCTAAAAACTCCTGCTTCAGATGTGCTGCTCCTTTGTTATCTTGGCAGAAGGAGCATCATCATGGAAACGTATTGCATTGAAGTCAGTAAGTTCCTACACTTGTACGGTAAACACAATCCATACGATATAGAAAGCTAGGATTTGTCCATTTCAGAATGCATCCTTTTTAATCCTGTAAGAAAATGTAGTTACTATCAGTGTTGTTAAGACCAAAATTTAATTTTTTTTTAAAATGTGTAGACTTATTTTTTCAGACCTTTCTATTTCTGATTTTCTTCCTCCATAAGGCCATAAGATATACGAGCAGAAGCAGGCCTTAAATGCACCCAATGACTTGGCCTCCACAGCTGATTGTGGCAACAAATTCCACAGATACAGTAGCAGGAATTGGACCCCATTCACTGGTGCTGTAAAGCATTACACTAACCGGTACGCTACCGTCATCATCATCAGCAGGTGCCATGCCCAGTTTGAGCTTTGACTGCCATGGCCCACACACTCCTGTTTCGGGTCAAGTGGATCAATTCATTGGTATTCATTTCCAGTTCTCTTGCTGCTGTCTCCATCATCATTTGTCTTTGCCTTCCTCTTGCTTTCTTCCCCTTCAATCTTTCCCATAATTACCGTGCATTCTAATTCCTTTTTCCTAATCACATGTTCAATGAAGTTACATTGCCTTTTTATGATCTCATACATTATTTCTCTTTTTGTGCTTGCTCTGTTCAAGACATCCTCATTAGATATTCATTTCGTCCATGACAACCCGCCTCAGAGTACTAAAATGTTACTTTATCCAGTAATGTTATATGGCTCAGAATGTTGGACAATATCTAGTAACCTGAAGAAACAAATTAAAGCAGCAGAGATGTGGTTTTTGAGGAGGATGCAAAGAATATCATGGACTAAATGCTACCATGCTGCCCCAATTAATCCTCAATTAATGTGCATGAATATGTGCACAGCAATGCTGTAACTGTGGGGTATGAGTGACTCCTAAACCTCTACAGGAGATCTAGGACCTCATGAACATGGAAAGCAAATAGATGTCTCTTCTGATTTTCTTTTCCAATTAATTTAATCTTCCCTATCCTTTCTATATTTTGTTAATGGTACCTGACTGAAGATTGAATAAAAACAATCTAGTTTGCATTTCCAAGATCAGATGCCTTGCTGTTCAGTAACAATTCTCTGATCTGACTTAGCACTGAAGAGACATCTGTTTGTTGCTTTCAATGTTCACAAGGGCCTAGATCTCCTGTAGAAGTTTAGGAGTCATTTCACACCAAGAAGTTACAGCAGTGCTGTGCAAATTTTCATACACATTAGATGGCCAAAAAACAACTTTAATAAATTGGAAACAACTTTAATTAATCACAATTAATGAATGGCCAAAAAACAACTACAATAAATTATGTCCCAGCTATCCTGGAGGGTATGCTAAAAATAGAATGCCCCTTTCTTTAATAATATCATGGTTTGTCTAATATCTCCAATTCATTTCCCTGCCTCATTCCCATGTCCCTTAATTCCCTGGTACTCTAAAATGGAGCGAAAAGAGTCATAGAAAGATAAAGTGCCTGAACAGACCTTCCAGTCCACTGAGTCTACTCTGGCCGTTATCCACACATTTATATGAATCCCACTGCATGCTATGTTGGTGCCAGAAGCTTGGCAACCCTTGTGGGCTGCCCCCAACACATATTTGGACTATGTTGATTTTTAACACCCAATGACATTTTTCACTGTATGTGCCACGATGGTTATCCTCCTCTCTCTGGTGGACACGTCCCATTCTCCCAGTGGCCACACATTTTAATTCCACGTCCCATTCCCATTCTGATATATCTATCCCTGGCCTCCTCTATTGTAAAGATGAAGTCACACTCAGGTTGGAGGAACAACACCTTATATTCCCTCTGGGTAGCCTCCAAGCTGATGGCATGAACATTGTCTTCTCTAACTTCCGTTAATGCCCCACCTCCCTCTTGTACCCCATCCGTTATTTATTTATTTATTATTAATATATGTATTCTTTTTCTCTCTGTTCTTTTTCTCCCTCTGTCCCTCTCACTATACTCCTTGCCCATCTTCTGGGCTTCCCCCCTCCCCGCTTCTTTCTCCCTAGGCCTCCCATCCCATTATCCTCTCGTATCCCTTTTGCCAATCAACTGTCCAGCTCTTGGCTCCATCCCTCCCCCTCCTGTCTTCTCCTATCATTTTGGATCTCCCCCTCCCCCTCTCACTTTCAAATCTCTTACTAGCTCTTCTTTCAGTTAATCCTGATGAAGGGTCTCGGCCTGAAACGTCGACTGTACCTCTTCCTAAAGATGCTGCCTGGCCTGCTGCGTTCACCAGCAACTTTGATGTGTGTCACTGTATATGCCAACATGCTTGACAAATAAAGCTAATCTTAATCTCATCAACTCCTCCTGATTCTACCACTCACCTAAACACTAGGGTTTTTCCAATGGACAATTAACATTCCATCCCGTACATCTGTAGGATGGGGGAGAAACTGGAGCACCTGGAGGAAACCAGAGAGCATGTGCAAACGCCACCCAAACAGCGCTGGAGAGCAGGACTGAGCCCAACTCTCCGGCGCTCTTCTTGCCACATGACTGTACTTTCTGTATATCGGTGACTGAGCACCTGTAGCGCTGTGCAGGTAGGCGCTAAGAGATTTGTCAGCTAGGTGATTAGTGAATTCAGCCTAAGCAGACATAAAAAAACCAAAGAAATGCAATTAGGTTTTCCGCTCAATGATGCGAGCCATGCAAAATATACAAGGTCAGAAAAAGTCCAATTGATCCAGTCAGTTCCAATTAGACATGAAATATCAACATCCCTTCATCAGTAAGCCATCAGGCAAAGGCAAAAAAATGGAAGAAACCTAAGGCAAATTGAGGGAAAAACTCTCTTGGGAATTTCTCACCATCCCAAAAGTCAATCAATTAAGATTGTAGTAACTCGTATTGATATATCTTCCTATTATGTGGATCAACTCGACTTCTAGATTTCAACTGTCTCATTTCTGAAAGGCTGAATTGAGTCACTACTTAATAAACATTTTGATAATACTTAATAATCTATTCCAAAGACTGAATCATCCCCACAGATGTCAAGAACTGTAAAGGTAGTTTGACCCAAAAGCAGAGCGGCAGAGACTGTTTAGCAGTAAATGATACCTCACTAATAAACTGCAAAACAAAAGCCAGAAGGGGTCATAAAAGAAGAGAGAACAGATATTAACACAACAAGATAATTAGCTAACTGAAGGCTAGGGGCAACTGGTTGAGGCTGGCTGGTTCAATGGGTGGACAATGGTCTGTGAATGAGAGCTGGGTTTAAATAGGTTGCAGATGATGAGTTAGAAACGAGTGGCAGGTAGCCCCCTTTGACTGGATGGAGACTGGGAGGTGCCTGCCTGCACTGGCTGGCATTCTGACAGCCCAGAACAATCCAAGACCTCTTCTCTGGGCCATACCCTTTCCAATCAACCAGGTACAGCACACCAAATCAACAATGATGTGAACCCATCAAAATACGAACTGTACACACTGGACCCGCTTCCAACATCCTTGGTACCCCGAGGTGCAGGCTCAGGTGGGTTGAATAGCCATGGACAACATGCTTGAGACAGGAAATGTGGAAGGTAGGTGTGACTCTGAGGGACAGAAGTAGCTGGGGACAGTAAGTGACTGGACTGATGTGCCTTTTTCATCTCAGACAGTTGAAGAAGTTTTGCATGGGCCCCCAAATCCTAAGAACTTTCTACAGGGGTACAATCGAGAACATCCTAACTGGCTGCATCACCACCTCATATAGGAACTGTACTTCCCTCAATCACAGGACCCTGCAGAGAGTGGTGCGGACAGCCCAGCACATCTGTAGATGTGAACTTCCCACTATTCAGGACACTTACAAAGTCAGGTGTGTAAAAAAGGCCTGAAGGATCATTGGGGACCAGAGTCACCACAACCACAAACTGTTCCAGCTGCTATCATCCCGGAAATGGTATCACAGCATAAAAGCCAGGACCAACAGTCTCCGGGACAGCTTCTTCCACCAGGCCATCAGACTGGTTAATTCATGCTGACACAACTGTATTTCTATGTTATATTGACTGTCCTGTTGTACATACTATTTATTATACATTACTATAATTTGCACATTGCACATTTAAATGGAGACGTAATGTAAAGAATTTTACTCCTCATGTATATGAAGAATGTAAGAATAGGTAGGAAGGTACATTCACTGTCAGAGAAATGAAAACAATA
Organism: Mobula hypostoma; assembly: GCF_963921235.1. Classification (NCBI taxonomy): domain Eukaryota; kingdom Metazoa; phylum Chordata; class Chondrichthyes; order Myliobatiformes; family Myliobatidae; genus Mobula; species Mobula hypostoma. Next base: position 149,504,459 of record NC_086102.1, read on the forward strand.
TAATCCTGAAATTCTTTTTCTTTGCAAACATTCACAAAAATAGAGGAGTGCCCAAAGAATGAATGACAGTTAAATGTTAGAACCCCAAAGCACCCCCCAGCTCCCCCTCCCACAGATAAGCAGCAACAAAGCAATGATCCTCCCCCTCCCCCATCAGTAATAAAGCATCAGCACCACTGCCCCCACCACTGGGCACTCAAGTGTCCGAAGACTCAAGCAAAGCAGTCGCCGTTAGGCACCATCATCCAAGTCAATTCAGTAATCTTAAAGGGATCAATGAACCATGGCAAGCGTTTGCAGGAGTCGGCGCGCAGGAGAAGATCTTGGGTTGACAGCCAGACAAGGTCCCCAGGCTGCAGTGGTCTGGCTGGGAAGACACAACAGTTAGTCTCGTGGCAGTAAGTGCAGTTTGCTGCTAGGATGGCCCTCAGTGCCCTCTTCCTAACATTCTGGAGCCAGGACCTTGGTGAATTGGACCTCCATAGCGAACAAGGGGAGGGCAGATGGTAGCCATGAAGTTCTTCTTAGGGTTACATATTTGCAGTAGAGGAGGTGTGGTGATTGTGGGACAGCTCAGCCAAGAACAAGTGCTTTTTCCATGTGGAAGCGTTAGAAGCGGCAAAGCCTCGCCGAAACTTCTTCATTTGCATGTTGGCTCTTTCAAATTGACTGTTGGTCTGCAGATGTTAACCAGAGGACAAACTCACTGAGATGCAGAGGAGGGAGCAGAAAGTTTGTTAAAGGTGGGAGATGACTTGTGGGCCTTGGTCCAACCCAGTGTTCGGAGAGAAGCCGTGAAGGTGAACTACAGGTTGGAGGACCAAGTTTGCCATCTCAGTGGCAGACAGAAGTTTGGGGAGAGCAATAAAGTAGTCTGCTTCACTGCCATGATTACCATGTCTCATCAAAATGTGGCAAACTCATGATGAAATTCATGGCGATGTGGAACCACTGGTGTCCAGTCAGGGCCGCAGGAGCTCAGAGGGCTGTTGTTTGGAGGAACTGGATTGGGCACATAGAGGGCAGGCTGCAATGAACTGACAAATCTGCAATCATGGAGAGCTCCCAGAACCAGTGTCACAGAAAATCAGGGGTCTGTTGTGCACCTGGATAGTCAGGGAGAGGTGAAGAATGAGCCCATGGAGGTCACCAGCATGTACATGCAGTTGACAGGTGCGTTGACTGGAACATGTTCAGGCTGTAGCCCTGGTGGATCTGGTACTCGAGTTCCCAGATATTGGGGACGAGGATCTGTGAGAATGGAATGATGGGCTGAGGATCAATCTCCATTACAGCTGGGTTGAACTGTCATGACAAGACGTCTGCCTCAGTTTACTTGGAGCTGGGTCAGTAGGAGATGGTGAAGTTGAATTCCTCAAAGAAAAGGTCAAAGTGGGCCAGATGTGGGTTGAAATGGAGGGTCAGTTGTATGGATATGAAATTCTGGTGGTTACAGATCAAGAAGGGCTCAGTGGTTCCTATCAACCAGTGTCTCCATTCTATCAAGGCCCATTTAAGAGTGAATAGCTCCTTGCCTCTTACTCCATAATGACTCTGTGTAGAGTTGAACTTGTGTAAGAAGGCACAAGGGTCTATCTTGCAGCCCAGTCCTTGCTTGGAGAGGATGGCCCTGGCACCCATGTCAGATGTGTCCAGCTCTATCACAAAAGGTTTGGAGGCGTTTCGATGGTGGAAAATGAAAGCAGTGGTGAAGCATCGTTTGAGCTCCTCAAAAGTGTGGTCCATGGAGGCAGACTAGGATATCTGTGATGTAGGTGATTTGGTGAGGGAGGTAAAAGGAGTTGTGACTTAGCTGAAGTTCCTGATGAAACGGCAGTAGAAGTTGGAAAAATACGAGAAGCAGTGTAACTGTTTGAGGGAGCGCAGTCAGGGCCATTCAACAATGGCGCACACATTCCCTGGGTTCATGGTTGTGCTTTGCGACAAAATCAGCTGAGGTTGCTGGCAGTTGATCTGACAGGTGGGTCCCCGATTCAGCAGTGATGGGGAGAGTTGAGTGACTAGGCGAAGTGAGAGTTGTAAGTCGATAAGGAGGAATTGGATGGACTTGTGGTGCTCATGTGTACGGGTTGTGTATGCGTGCTGACCCTCCCAGTCCTGAAGGGGATGTCCATCAATGACAGTGATGCTGAAGGGATGAGAGATAAACTTGGTATGGAGTCTAAACTAGACAAATAGTCTGGTCCAGAAAGTTGCCTGCTGTGCCAGAATCCTCTTGTGTGCATAAAGGTGTCAGGGCAAGGAGAAGAACAGAGAGTGAGTCGGGCTATGGTGCTGGAATGGCAGCAACTGGTAGATGAATCATACAGCAAAGGTGAATTATTTGAATGAGTGAAGTGCTATTCATTGCTAACAATAAACATGTGGATATTTTGGAAGCAGTATGTTGGTAATTTTCTGCCACTGTATTATGGCACTGGAAATTGATATTTACAATAGTTGGAAACGAAGCTAAACTGATTTTCTTCGTAGCAAGTTGACCCTCAACTCAACATTGACACAGAGAATATGAAAATGTCAATTCCATTAACAGATGCTGACCTCTGATAATGGAATTGACATAATATTATGAGAAGGATTTGACACATGAAGGGTGACAGTCATCAAGAGAATCTAAATGTGAATCTTTACCCGCAGTTTATTTACAATGCAGTTTCAGAACCTGTAAAGGGTGCACCTCAGTTCTTAACAGTTTGCAGCTTGAATTTTGGAATTGAACATGGCCACTTGAGGACAATTTGATCATTTGTGACAGGTGGCAGGTTACTTTCTGCAGCAGGAGATTATTACACCAGTAATGTTTTGTTCATGTTAAGCAGTATTTATGCAAAAATCTCTTTTATTTGTTACTCTATAAATTACATGTACAGTATAAACTGATAAGCTGGTTTCAATTGTCTGAATATGTCAAGAAAAAAAATTCCATGTTTTATTTCCTTTCACCCACCATGATTTCAACTTAATTGATACTTCCAGAACAACACATGGTTTCTGGGCAGGTTAGGTTTAACAAACACAACATCACATTTGTTGGGGACAGTGTATGTAGATGTATAGGTCTTTACTTCCGTATGGAGACAGAAGAGAGAACAGATGCTGGAATTTGGAGCATAAAACAAACAGCTGGAAGAACTCAGTGGGTCAAACAACATCTGTGGAAGCAAGAGAAAGTTCAACGACCCTGCATTAGGATTGAAAGTGTGGAGAAAAGTTAGCCAGTATAGAAGGGTGGTCATATTTTGAATATTATTTTTAATAATATGATTTCAAGTAGGAAGACTCTCAGACATTGAACTGGTGCAAAAATCATGGTTTATGTTACTATGATGAAAATGCCAGGATTGTTTATATAGTCGGCCCTCCTTATCTGCGAGGGATTGGTTCCGGGACCCCTCGTGGATGTCAAAAAACGCGGATGCTCAAGTCCTTTATTCAACCTGTCTCAATGCGGTGGATCTCAGGACCCAGCGGAACCCCAGACCTTATTTAACCGATCTCAGTGCTGTGGACATTGGGACCCGGTGGCGGAGCTCTGAGTCCGCAGTGTTTCTGTTCATGAAAATAATCACGATCACGATTGAAAATAAAGTGGAAGTAATAAAGTGATCAGAAAGAGGTGAAACGCCATCGGTCATTGGAAAAGCGTTAGGCTACAGTCGGTCAATAATCGGAACAATTTTAAAGGATAAAGTGAGAAAGGCCCTGCCCCGATGAAAGCTACAATTAGTACTAAGCAACGCAGTGGTTTAATTATTGCGTTTTGGGGTTTTGGGTTTTTGACCCTACACATCAACCCGGCACGGATGGAGAGCGTGTTTGGGAGCGGTCTGTCACTGGATTGAACTCGGGAACTTCCATTCCCAAGCCTGGTGCTGAAACGTACGTTTCTTAAGTGTTTTATATGCATAAAAAGGTAAAATATATACTAAGACAAACGTTTGACTAACTGACGCTAAATAATACCGGATATACCTATTCCGACTTATTTAGTTAGAGAACTTACAGTTTTTTTTTGATCCCGATCCATGATAACCTACATATATCCTCTGGTATACTTTACTTACAATACCTAAAACAATGTAAATGTTATGTAAAATAGTTGTTATACTGCATTGTTTAGGGAATAATGACAAGAAAAGAAAAGTCTGTACATGCTCGAACAACAAGTGCTGGAAGAGCACTTCCGGATTTTCTCGATTCGCGGTTGGTTGAATTTGTGCATGCGGGACTCGCGGATAAGGAGGACCAACTGTACATGACAAATATCCAAATAACACTAACAGTTAAATTAAAATTATTATAAAATTGCTGGAGTTGCTTCAAATTACTTTTTGCTTATTAATCACCTGAAAGTGGGCTATGAGGATGTATCATTCAGATCCAGGTACCAAAGCAATGGAATTGCAAAATTACGTGTACAAATCACAACAACCTCCAAACAGATCAACAGCACAAGGTCCTCCAGAATCTGCTTTTATTACTACTCAAGGCAGATTCCAGGGTCATACTGACCAAAGTAGATGGAGTTCCTTAAGACTGGGAAATAGTTTATGTCAATAACCCTTAAATGGCTGAAGCTAAGTTTTAAGAGCATGAAACTATTTAAAGGGAAAGACCTCCTATCTGGTGGAAAATCCTGTTGCAACATTTGATGTGAAAGAATTTTAAAACAAGCCCATGAATGTAGCAATGCTATAAAGGACTGAGATTATACTCATTGACATGCATCTAAAAGGCAGATGGAAATTTCAATAGTGCAGGATAGTCTCTCTCCATTCATGAGTATTTCAATTGTGCAAAAATACCCAAAACGTGTTCAAATTTCATGTTGGGGCATGTTGGAAGTCTGTTTTTGCAAGTTGGTAAGAATAAATGTGACTCAGGATTGTTGTATACACTTAAATGATTCGGAAAAGCTCTTTGGGGAAGAAAATCTTACCTATTCTGGTTGATAACTAGCTCCACTCCCACACTAGCATGGTTAATCTTTAACCTCCTTCTGAAAAACTTGAGTGTATAATTGTCTGTTAAATTCGGAGTAAGTCAACGTTCTGCAATTTTTTAAAGTTTGTCAATCACCTGGAAAGCCCATTGATCAGCCATCTAATGATAACTTCAAAAGCCAGCAGGCAACAGGGGCAATAATAAGAAAGTCGTGGTTACTGACTCTCAAGACACTGCACTATAATGCAGTTTGCTTCAAATGTCCTTGCAGGACATGCAGCTGCTTCGGGGCTGCATCACCTCCTCAAAAGCAAGCTCCCACTCTTGTTACTGAGTAAGAGCAAAAGAACCCACACAAAGTAGCTTGGTGGTATAATTCAGGTGAAGCCCACAGGTGTGCCTGCCATTTCTTTCCTCAGAGACTACTCTCTCCATGAAGTAAAGTACCTTTGCACTGTTAAAGTAATTCTCACAATCCATGTGCCTTCTGCACTTAAGCCATTTGATGTGCATTAGTCCTCAAATCATACGACTCCTTGCTCTCTTTCTTTAAAATGTTCCTTAAATCCTACCTGTTTGACCAAGCTTTTGTCCCTGCACCTTTTCCATCACCTCTGTGTCAACATGTCATCTGACATTGCTCATCTGATGCTCTTTGGGATGTTTTACAGCAGTAAGTGCACTAGATAATGTTAAGCTGATGCTGGCTTGCCAGCTGCCAGGGGTCTCATCACGTGGTGATCATCCTGGCTTCAGTGGCAATTTTTATTGTAAGAGTTGCTTGTCAGAAGAAACATTGGAAGACCTGAGCTGCTGTGGAGAGTAGAGTAAACATCCCAGCTACTACATACATGGCAAAATAATGGCAGCAGAACGGGAAAAGCACTGATGTGATTTTCAGCCCCTGTAAAGCTATATTAATTTGCACAAGAAGCAAAAAGATGCTAGTATTCTAAAACTGGAAAAGTAAACAAAGGCTAAGTAATCCATGACTTTTAAATAACACAGCATACCCAGACCTTCCCTAATATCCATTCTAGATGGCTTGCTGAGAATAGTCATACACTACCCTCGAAGTTCAAAGTTTAAAGTAAATTTATTAGCAAGGTATGTATATGTTATCATGCACAATCTCGAGATTCATTTTCTTGCAAGTTTTTACAGGAAAAAATAAATGCAATAGAATTTTATGAAGAACTATTCATAAACAAGCAAATACTGACAGTGTGGGACCTAAGGCTTCTGTACATCCTGCATAGCCTGGATTGTAGCACATCTTTGTTAAGATTTTTCTTGAGGCTGCTCCATGTAAATGTATTTACTGTTGGGGAGGGCTTTGTCTTTGATGGACTGAGCTGTGTCCTGCATTTTCTGTAGATTTCTGTTCTGTTCCTGGCCGTTGATATTTCCATTCCAGCCTGTGATACAACCAGTTAGGATACCCTTCACAGTGCACCTATAGAAGTTTGTCAATGTTTTTGTGACATGACGAATCTCTGCAAAATTGTAAGAAAGTAGAGTTCGAGGCAAGATTTCCACTTACAGCAAAGGACCAGCGATATATTTCCAAGTTTATGAACACAGCCCATCCTCAAACCATTTTCTCAGGTGTAGGAATTGCCCTTAAAAAATAATGACCAATTGATAAAAGTGTTCAGACCAACTGTAAACAAAAGTATCAAAGTGACTGGTGTAGAAATGTTTCATTAAGTGGATAATTGGCAATTTTTGGTAAAATAAACATGCCCAAAAAAACAGGCTCTAAACTTTGACTCAGCTAAGAGCTTAGATTTTGTCCTGCAGAACATCAGTGAATACCTTCATATAAGGAGTAGTCAGTTGACCAGGGCTACTGGCCTTGGCCTTCAACTTTCAAGCCATCATCGAGCAGGGTCAGGAAGCTTTTTTTTTGACTTTTGAATAAGACAACAAAATCTTTAAAAAATGCAGCTGAGATGAATGATCAGATTTTTTTTTTGAATGATGCTAATTTAAGGAGCAATGCTCACCAGGAATATTCCTTTTTCATTTCTAAATATAACCAGGGAAATCACCTTCACAGACAGGCAGACCGGATTTTGATTTATCATAGCATTAAATAATCTGACACCCTCTGGACACTACATTACATTGGACATCACCCTAGAGTTTGTACTACAATTCTGGACTCATTTTACAACCTATAGAAACAAAGGGCCAAGAGCCACCAACAGTGTCTCCATATCACTGAGGCAAACACTTTGAGCAGAAATATTTATCACAGCTACGCCAGCAGTTATCTAATTCCAGTGAGAGTTGTTTTCCTTGAAAATGCAATCTGTCAAATTGTTGGTGGCAACTTGCAATAATATTAAGTAAAATGGAAATGAGCCACAAGGCAGTAAAAAGCCTTGCTCAATTTCTAACAAATTAATCATTAGTTGATTGATGCAAATGCTAGTAAGTTATTGCTGATTTGCTGTAACAAGTATAAACTCATGATTGTCCAGTATATTTATCAGTGGTTTAAATGCAATAGAAAATCACTTAGCCGGCCTGAAACATTGGTAAAACTGCTGTGCGGGTTCAAAATGAAATCAAAATCTTAACTGAACTTTTAATCAGGAAGATAATCAAAGGGACTTTCAGTGAAGAGGATTGTCTAATGTTAATATTTTAAACCAATAAACTAGATGTTATTAGTAGAGAAATTTTTACTGGCTACAAATAATATTACTGTGAAAAATCAGTCGCCTGAATTGTTAATTCTATTTCTCTGTCCATAGGTACAACCTGACCTGCTGAGATTTTACAGAAATTTCAGTTTTATTTCAGATAATTCACAATATTTTGCTTTTGTTAGCCCATTGTTTTAGATAGGTGCTCAGAAAACAGCTAGAGGAAACAATGCAGAGGAATTATCTATTCATTCCATAACACTGTGGACATCATTTTCCATAAAATATCTACTGAATTCACTGAGACAACACTTCAAGCAGACAGGGGAGATTTTGCAGTCAAATGATCCTAAAGTTGTTGGCATGAGCCGACAGTTTTCAGCACGGTGCTGGCATGACTAACTCTTACCTTACATCTTATACCTATGGCCTCTTGTCTTAGATACCCCACCAAAGGAAAAAACATACTCACTGACTCTCCTATCTGTCTCCCTCATAATTCTATATACCTCTGTTAGGTCTCTCCTAGCCTGCTATGCTGCCAGGAAAACAAGCCTAATCAATCCAATTTCTCCTTATATCTGAAATGTTCCATTACAGGCAACATCCTGGTTAATCTCTGCACCCTCATGCGATATTATTCTCTTGGCTAATAGAACTCAAGCTTAGATGTTTTGTCAGGAGGCTGCAACTTTGATCCATGGATAACAAAGTGTGGACAAGCACTGGGACACCAGAGCTATGTAAAATGTTAGCTTCCATTAATTATGTTGCTTCATTGAGATTCATCAGCCTTCTGAAAGTACAGCAGAAAATTGCCAAGCAGAGACTTTGACTGCCATCGTATAATGAGGAAGAAATAAAATGTATTTTTAAAAATCTAGCAGTAATAGGGTGATGGATAAAGATTTTAAATGAATAGAACAAAGTATTGATGCCAGCTGGCTGGCCACAAGCACTGATTTCTTGCTGGTGACATTCACCGGTGCTAATTGGAATTCTGATAGGCCTGACGAGCACTGAGATCAGAGAAATATTTAAAGCACAGATAAAGAAAGAAAACAAGCAGACTAAAGGAAATAGCGGCAAATCCATGGCAACAAAAAAATTTGCCAGATAAAATCATGTTGCTGCATTACCAAGTGTGTCAATGAGAGGACCCCTGTCTTCACAAAAGAATCACAAGCCTCTATGCAGTAGAAATCAGCCTCAGTACAGCTTGGGCAAAGTCAACGGAATGTTCCTGCTCTGTTAAATTCTGCATAATATTGGTGGTTCCTGGGCAGTTAATGCAGAGCTTTAAAGACTTTGAATGTACAGTGTCACATATCTAAGGCTCTCCAAAATTCTAATATCAGCCAGACAAAGAACAAATTAATGAGCAAGAAGATATCGAAGAATAAAAAAAGAAATAGAATGAAGGTTTGAAAAGGATTTTATTTCTTGACTTCTGGATTTCCCATGGAGAAGGACATAAAGCAATTTAAACTTGACCACTTTGGAAGAGTTTGTAAATCGATGGATATATACAGAATATACAAATATAGATATTTTTAATCTGCTGTGGGTGATTTGGGAGTCCTGCATACTACAATGTATTAGCCCACACTGTGAAAAAAACAATATAGCTGTTGAAGAAATGTTGAATTGTTTTCATCATTGCAATATCTTCACCATGTGATAAATCCGGAAATGCAGGAAGCTGTACCAATCACGTTAACCTCACTAAAGCCTTCCACTCATCAAGCAGGAGAGTCTATGAACGTCCTTCCACCGCCCACAGAAATTTGCCTTCATCTTCAGAACAATTGGCATGAAATTATGTCAACCGACAAGTCCGTATCTGATCCAATCTCAGCAAAGGAAAGGCTACATTAATTTCTTTCAATCTTTCTTGCTGCAGTGTTGCACCTCACTTCCAACAACTCCAGAGTGGAGCACATCTTCGTAGCTAATGAGGAACTGCTCATCTTGTATCAACCACACTCTAGAACGAGAGTGACTCAAGACTCAGTGATCAGGTTGCAGTATAGAGATGAAGCTTGCCTTTGCACACACTTGGAGGTGGAACTCCAAGACATCATCAACTTAATCACTGGAGCATATGAGAGGATGAGCCTTATCTAAAGCATTTGTTAAACCATTCATTACCCTGCTCTTGCAGAACCAAATTGTCCTTCACCATTAGAGGTTCACAAAAGCTGGCCGGTAGTGTAATGGCATCAGCACCAAACTTTGAGGCAAATAGTCCAGAGTTCAAATCTGTCCGGCTCCTTGCACGCTTTCCATCTGTGCTGGGTTGAGTGTTCAGCTAGCAACCTGGCCTCGTAAAAAAAACAGAGGTGACAAAAAAAAAGCCACCCGATGCACCTCAAGGCACAAAAAGGAACAACAATTAAAGGTTCACAGAAAGACCCTGAAAATAAAATGTGACTGCTGTCTTACAAAGGCAGGCTCTGTTGATGAAAATTCACCATTGCCATCAATACTTCAGCACAGCGTGATGACTGTGCTCATGGTTCACTGAGCAACAGTAATCTCTGCCTTTCTATATGCTTCTGAGTCCTGGACTACCTACAGCACGCCCCTCAGGGCACTGGCATAATTCTAGAAAAGCTGAATGTGCAAAAGCTTCCAAGTTCACTGGAAGGATCTGCAAATGAAGGCCTCTCAAAGATCAACATCCCCAGCAATGAGATCTTAGTTCAAGATTCAAGATTGTTTAATGTCAATTCCAGTATGCAGGTATAGGGGAGAGGGAAATAATTGTTACTCCAAATCCAAGGCAGCACAAAAGAACACAATAATATAAAGCACACAATAATAAAAACTACAATAAATATAAATACATAAGGTAATTTATGTACACAGATTGATTGCATGTCCATAAAGGGACCCCGGATACAGGAGTGCCTCTACATAAGATGACTCTGATAGGAAATTATGAAATAGTGGTGGTGGAAATGACGGGGGCTGGAGGTTCTGGGTTGGGTTAGTGGATGTTGATTAGCTTTACTCCTTGGGGAAAGTAACAGTTTCTGAGTCCTGGTGTGAATGCTAATTAGCCTCCTCCCTGATGGGAGTGGGACGAAGAGTCCACGATCGGGGTTGGCGGGATCCATCATGATTTTGTGGGCCGTTTTCCAGCACCTTTCAGTATAAATTTCCTTAATGGCAGGTAGACTGGTGCCAGTGATGTGCTGGGCAGTTTTGACTACCCGTTGTAAAGGTCTGCCACAGTACAGTTTCCATACCTGGCAGTGAAACAGCATGTTAGGATGCTCTTTACTGTGCTTCTGTAGAGAGTCACGAGTATTGATGTGTATAGTCCAGCTCTCTTCAGTCTCATCAAGAAGTAGAGACATTGGTGAGCTTTCTTAAATGTGCAGGTTGTGTTCTGCGACCATGAGAGGTTGTGCGAGATATGCTCTCCCAGGATTTTGAAACTGCTCACGGTTTCCACCACTGTGTCTCTGATATAAAGAGGAGTGTGAGAAGTGCGAGTTCTCCCGATGTTGATAACCATCTCCTTTATCTTGCTGACATTGCAAAACGGGTTATTTGCCTGGCACGAGGCTTCTGCTTCCTCTCTGTAGGCCGTCTCATCATGATTTGTGATGACCCCCACCACTGTCGTGTCATCATGAACTCGACAGAGTGATTACTCAGCGTTTGATGTGCAGTCCCGTGTGAGCAGTGTGTACAGCACACAGTCCTGAGGGGTGGGGCACCAGTATTGAGATTATGGAGAGGGAGGAGCAGTTGTACATCCTGACTGTCTGAGGTTTGTTGGTTAGGAAATCCAACTGCCAGTTGCACAGTGGTGTATTTAGACTGAGGAGTGGGAGATTGTTCATCAGAGTCCGCGGAACATTAGCGTTGAATGTCGAACTGAAATCCAGAAGCAGCATTCTGACACTAGTGTCCTTATTTTCTAGGTATGTCAGGACCAGTTGCATGACAGATGCTAGAGCACCTGTCGCAGAGTGGTTCTGTCAGTGAGCAAAGTGGTGAGTGTCTGGTGTGTCAGGAATGAAGATTTTGAAATGTGGCATTATCAGCCATTCAAAGCACTTCATGATGATTGGCATCAGTGCCACTGTGAATTAGTCATCTGGCTCTGAAGATATAGAGTTCTTTGGTACAGGGATAATGGTGGCTGATTTGAAACATGTGGGGATGGCAGCCTGGATGAGTGAAGAGTTGAAGATGTCTGTGAAGACATCAGTGAGCTGGTATGCACTCTTCCTGGGCCTGGGATGTTTCCTGGAATGTTAACAGACTCCCAGAAAAGATTTTCTATTCTGAGCTCTGCTGTTGAAGAAGATTTTCAAGTGGATAGACAAATGGTTGAATCACATTCTCAAAATTCCCTTGAAGAAGTAGCATCCAAGTTACTGTTGGAAATATATAGCCTATGAGCACTCAGAGCAGAGAAGGGGCAAGAAAGGTGACACTCAGGCTCTGAGAGGGGGCTGAGATGGAAAATAAATTACCCATAATCCAATGACAGAGTAGACTTGGTGAACTGAATGACCTAATTCTGCTTTTATGTCTTAATGGTTTTATAGAGAACCTCAACATCATGCATTAGGAACATGAAGAACATCTGTTCAACAATGAAAGATGTTTGATACTTTATAAACTACCCACTTCACTCAGTCTGTCAATTCCTGCCCCAGTGTGGAAGGTAGCTGGCAGGGTGGAGCTACATCTCTACCAAAGGAGGAGTAAAGCACTCCCTCTGCTAGCCTGCAGGTCACCTTCTGGGGGCATGCTTAGTCTCCCCCCCCCCCCCCGCGCCGATCAGGGTCAGGTGAAGCCATGGGAGCAGGTGATGGATGGTCATTATGAGCAAATGGTGACATATCACAAGTCCAGGTTATGCGACCACTGATGCTAGGCAAACAATCTCTAAAGAGTATTGATATAGGCAGGGGTCACCCATCTTGTAAAGACACTGCCTCAGAAGAAGGCAATGGCAAACCATTTCTGGAGAAACTTTGCCAAGAACAATCATGGCCAAAGACCATGATCGCCCAAGCCATACGCCACGGCACATAATGATGGTGATAAACTGTAGAAGAATCTACAATTCCAAAATTGGCCTCATTTACCACCTCACAACTGGAATGGAAGTAATTCATCCTCAATCCGAAGGGACTCTCTAAGAAGACAGGAAGCCTATTTGCACATAGGATGAGCTCTCCCACAGCAAAAGGATCATGGTATAACCAAGTGTTCATTGATGCTGGCTGACAGGAAGATACTGGGCAAGAAGCTAAGAAAATTCTTCCACAATAAATGGAAAATTCTGGCAACCAAACAGGTAGGATCATGATGGTGGAAAATTGGGGAGTGAGGACACAAAGCTAAGTTGGTCATTTTGCAGGACAGAAGAAAGTGAAAAGGAGAGAGAGAGTCTTTCCTACTGGCTAGCACATGAAAGCAGTTAATAAGCAGAATGGAGTGGGAACAGGTATTTGACATAAACTGTGAAAAGACTTTGGGATTCAAGTTTAAGTCCAACTGTATGCATGCTTAGAGCTAAATGGAACAACTTTCTTCTGTGACTTAGAAACATAGAAACATAGAAAATAGGTGCAGGAGTAGGCCATTCGGCCCTTCGAGCCTGCACCGCCATTTATTATGATCATGGCTGATCATCCAACTCAGAACCCAGCCTTCCCTCCATACCCCCTGACCCCTGTAGCCACAAGGGCCATATCTAACTTCCTTTTAAACATAGCTAATGAACTGGCCTCAACAGTTTGCTGTGGCAGAGAATTCCACAGATTCACCACTCTCTGTGTGAAGAAGTTTTTCCTAACCTCGGTCCTAAAAGGCTTCCCCTCTATCCTCAAACTGTGAAAAATACAGTTTATATATCACATACAACACATAAAATAATATTAACACAATAATATGAACAGTTAGTCAAAGAAAATATTCTGTAGAAGTCAAGTGCATATATGACATACAGTTAAATATACAATAGGATAATACAATTGGTGCTGTACCAAAAATAATGTGTACTGAGTGGTAATGGACTGTTTAGAGTCTAACAACTTGGAGGGAAGTAGTTGTTACCCAGTCTAACAGTCCTTATTCTTATTCTGCAGTACCTTCCGCCTATCAGTAGATAAAAGAGATTGTGGGACAGATGGAAGGAGTCATTGACAATGCTAAGGGCTTTGGCAAGGCAGCACTTCTGATATATGCCCTGGAAAGGAAGGAAAAGAGACCTCGATTATTCTCTTAGCAGTCCTCACAATCATTGCAGGGTCTTGCAATTCCCATACTAGTTGGTGACACAACTGGTCAGGATGCTCTTGATCGCTCACAAGCCTATAGTCACCACATGACTCAAATTGCACACTTCCACTGAAGTAGTGTCCACCTTCAGTGATTTTTACAAGCCATGACCAATTTCCACACCCAGTTCTGTGAATCAATCGAATTAAACTGACTTTAATAGCCTGCACTAAGCTTATTCCTCAGATTGCTTTGGAACAGCAGCAAAGCCGCGAAAATGAAGGCACTTCCTTACCTCAATAATGACTCTAAGTTTTGGAATCATATACTGTAATTTCACATATGAGACAAAAGAAACACATCCTATAATTAGAAAGACATTGTAAAGATGTCTGCTCAAATCTGAAAGAAAAGCCGATAATCCCGGAGATGCTCAATAGGTCAGGTAGTATTCACAGACAGAGAACTCGTGCTAACTTTTCGAATGTAGGATAATAATGTTGGTCATCAACCCAAAATTCTGACAAGATTTCTCTATTAATTGGCCCCTATGATACCTGCTAATTATGGAATATTTCCAGAATTTCCTGGTTTAAATAGAGGATCCTGCGAACAATTGAGAAGAGATTCACTGGAGGCACATTCCAACGAGAGCTTCCAGAGTAAACACACCTGTCTGTCTACAATAAATTTTATCACATTCTTACTTATATATGTCAATGGGGAGCACTTGTATTACTTCAAAACTGATCTTTGTTGTGCTTTGCCACTGATCAGTATATTGTAAATCATAGCAACTGTGTTTAAAAATAAAAGGTCCCAAGTAGTATACAGAGAAAAATAGACCAAGGTAACTAAATAATGACTTGCTGATGGGCTCCTATTACATGCCTTAACTGCAATATCACTGGAGAACACCTTTATTAAGCTACCTTCTACAAAGTTGATAATTCTCCCATATAATTCTATTCATACCCGTTTCAACATCCTGAAGTTGCTGTTTTTATCAAAAGATAGAACGAGAACTTTCTTAAGAATGTGTATGAAGAGTAAACACAATGAGATGATTTCCTTTTTGTGATCAAAAGAGCTTCAAAGGCAGAGATATTTCAGTGCACAAAAGCCAGTCTCATGTTAAATACATATTAAACTTTGCATACTTGCCCGATAGCCACTTCACAAAGCTGCCCTGTATTGTCTTTTAAATTTTCCCTCAAATTAATTTGACAAAAAAAACAAATATTCCCCCAAATGATAACCAAATGTAATGTGCATGTAGATGGCACTGAAGATAATGGGAGATATATCAAGTAGTTGTTCAGACAACTATATCAGATGTAATATTTCAGATTAATTCCTCACTGATTTCTGATCATATCTGGCTGGATTTCAATGACTTTATCTTGTGATTCATTGGAGAACCTACACCAAGACATTCTGAATTTCTGTGCAGTCAATCTGAACTCCTGCTCTGTCAGTGAACTCCATGGGCTTATCAGGAAGCATGGGATCCAGGGAAGCTGGGCTGTATGGATTCTGAGTTAGCTTGCTCATAGAAGGCATTGGGCGAAGAAGCTGGAATGTATTCTGCCTGGAGGTCAGTGACCACTGATGTTTGGCAGGGATCTGTTCTGAGACCCCTGTTCTTGTGATTTTTTTTATATTAATGACTTGGATGTGGATGTGGAAGGGTGGGTTAGTAAGTTTGCAGATGACACAAAAGTTGGTGAAGTTGGGGATAATATGAAGGGTTGTTGTAGGTTGCAACGGGGTACTACCAAGATGCACACCTGGGCTGAGAAGTGGAAGATGGAATTCAGCCCAGAAAAGTGTAAAATGATTCACTTTGGAAGGTCAAATTTAAAGGCCAAATACAGGGTTAATGGCAGGATCATTAGAAGTGTGAACGAACGGGGAGATCTTGGAATCCACATCCATTTATCTATCAAAGTTACTGCACAAGTTGATAGGGTTGTTAAGAAGGCATGTGGTGTGCTGACCTTTATTAGCCCAGGAATTGAGTTCAAGTGCAACATGGTAATGTTGCAGCTCTATAAAACGTTGAGTAGACCACAACTGAAATTGTGTGTGTTACTGAAATATTGTTTTCAGTTCTGCTCACCTCATTATAGGAAAGATGTGGAAGCTTTAGAGAGGGTGTAAAGGAGATTTACCAGAATGTTGCCTGGATTAGAGAACTTGTTTTATGAAGATAGGCTGAGCAAGCTAGGATTTTTTTCTTTGAAGTGAAGGTGTACAAGATAACAAGAGGTATAGGTTGAGTAGATAGACAGAGATTTTTTTCCCAGGACAGAAGTAATTAATACCAGGGGGACAATTTTAAGATAATTAGAGGATACTCAAGGTGGTGTGTCAGAGATAAGTTTTTTACACAGAGAGTGATGGAGTGTGGAATGCCCCACCAGGGTTGATGACCCTGATGCATCAGCCAGTTCCTGGGAAATCATGCGTTGAACCAGACATTATGATCAACAGTTAAAGACTCAATCCAATGATCAGATTCATGCATCTTGACAGCATGCTGTCCCAGAACATCATCATTGATGTTGAAGTAAACACCAGGATCGCCAATGCAATAGTAGCCTTCAGCAGACTTTATATCAATGACTGGAACAGAAGAAGCTGATGTCTACAGATGAAGCTGAAGGTGCGCAGGACCATATTACTTCCTACTCTGCTTTTCACCAATGAAACATTGACAGTGTACCAATGGAATGCCAAGAAACTAAACTATTTCCACATCATCTGCCTCAGAAATCTCCTCAACAAGACAGAATCCCTGACACTGAGGTACTTACCAAGACAGGCCTGCCCAGGATCGGCACCGTCTTGGTGCAGTTCCAGTTATGCTGAACGTAGCTCGTATAGTAGCCCATTGGCTGCCTAAGAAACTGCTTTACAGGGACTCCAGGTAAGAGAGTGGTACATTCAGATGCAGCAGCCTCTAGGGGGCCAGCTAAAGGTGTTTCACTTCTTTGTTATATGTCTTTTTATACTTTATACCTTATACTTTATTGTCACCAAGCAATTGATACTAGAACGTACAATCATCATAGCGATATTTGATTCTGTGCTTCCCGCTCTCTGGATTACAAATCGATAGTAAATAGTAAAAATTTAAATTATAAATCATAAATAGAAAATAGAAAAAAGGAAAGTAAGGAAGTGCAAAAAAACCGAGAGGCAAGTCTGGATATTTGGAGGGTACGGCCCAGATCCGGGTCAGGATCCGTTCAGCAGTCTTATCACAGTTGGAAAGAAGCTGTTCCCAAATTTGGCCGTATGAGCCTTCAAGCTCCTGAGCCTTCTCCCGGAGGGAAGAGGGACAAAAAGTGGGTTGGCTGGGTGGGTCGTGTCCTTGATTATCCTGGCAGCACTGCTCCGACAGTGAGCCCTAGGACAGAAGATTGGTTTGTGTGATGAGCTGCGCCGTGTTCACGATCTTCTGCAGCTTCTTCCGGTCTTGGACAGGACAACTTCCATACCAGGCTGTGATGCACCCTAGAAGAATGCTTTCTACGGTGCATCTATAAAAATTAGTGAGGGTTTTAGGGGACAGGCCAAATTTCTTTAGTTTTCTCAGAAGTAAAGGTGCTGGTGGGCCTTCCTGGCAGTGGACTGTGCTTGGTTGGACCAAGTCAGGTCATTTGATGTTCTCAAGACAATATACGACTCACAGAACTTAGGGTACTGCAGGTCTAACCAATCAGTGAGCTGCTCGTTGATCGGAGGAGCAAGTCTGGATGTCAGTGGAGCTGGCTGGGATATCAGAGCTGGAGTGGGTTTGGAGGTGCTGTACTGGGTGCAGGCTATGTTGCTGCCTGCTACAGGAAGGCATTGGAGGCATTGGAGTTGGTGCGTGAAGGCCGCACGCGGTGTAACTGTGGGTAATTGTCTTGGACATTCCTCTTCCAATTGCAAGACCCTGTTAGACAGTCATAATGTAAAATGCCGCAGGCCTGTTCCCTTCTTTGGTGGTGTGACAGGTAGCAGGGAAGCTGTGTAGCCTTGATTGTAATGAGGACTGGGCCTCAAGGCGTAGGCTTGCCTGCTGCTACAATACAGAAGAGGAGACACCAGAGACAGTGTAACATAGCGTTCGTACTCAGTTGGGGCTGGCCTCTCCCATTGGTTCGGCCCTCCAGTGTTCCACTGATGGAATAATGGGCTGGATTGCAGTGGCTCACACTGATGAGAACTTCACCATTAATCTGCATGACACTCTGCACAGGGGCTTGGGTTTTATATATATATGTTTTCTTTGCTTGACCATTTTTTTTTTGCTCACTGTTTTTGCCCCTTGGCCTGAGAGGAATGCTGTTTTGTTTTGGCTGTATACATGTATGTTTGAATGATAATTAAATTTGAATTTGAATTTGAACTACTAAAAGGAAAGTGTTGCTGTGGAGGCCAAAGGAAAATGCTATAAAGACACCCTGAAAACTTCACTAAAAGCTTTTGGCATCAACCCAGACACATGGGGAAATATCACCCAGGATTGAGTTCAGTGGTGCTCTTCCTTCCATAAGGTTGCAGTGACACATGAGGGCAGAAAAGACAATTGCAGCAGAGAGACATAGGCTGGCCAGGAAAGCTCAAGCTAGCTACTCCCAAGCCAATGTGGCTGCCATCTTCTGTCCACACTGCCAATGAACTTTTCAAGTGTGGATTAGCCTCTTCAGCTGTCAATGTATCCACAGATCAGTCCAACCCCTACAAATCATGGATGACTAGGGTGGTTCTCATTGTTGCATGATGGATGAACAAATGAACGAACATCTATAGTGTAATGAAATATACAGGGAAGTTGTTGACTCATTCCATCTATCAAAATCAGTCAAGTTTATTGTCATACGTGCAAGTATATTTGTGCACAACTGTATTGAAAAACTTGCAGCAGCATCACAGGAACATTATCAATGCTCTACAGACTGTTTCTAAAGATATTTTCCTCATTCTCACATAACATGAAGCATTTTCTGAGTGTCAGATGTTTTTTTAGCAGCATAGCTCAATATGGCCAAAGTGTTCATTGAATGTGTGTCCAGACTGCCATTCCGTGCAGTCCATTTGCTTTGATAGAGTCCATTTTAACTGTTCACTTACTTAATGAGTTATCAGGTAACTACGGATTAGCTTAGAAAGTCCAACTTTTCAGGCACCAAATAATTCTCTTGTATCTAAGTTCACCAGCCTTTTTTAAAATCATTAATCATTTAAGAGTTTCTGATGACCAGAGAGAATGAACTATACTTGCTATTTTATTAATCCATAATTTTCCAAGTCAGCTGGATGTACTATGCCTTCAACTAATGATCTTCCTGATATGTATTTGCTGTTTTTTTAATCTAATGATTCACCAAGTCTCCATTCAATATTTACTGCTATCCTTTATTTTCTTGATCAATATTACCAACATTCTCCACCTGTGATATTACTAGTGGGATAACTAGCTGCTTTGGCACCTTGAGTCATACAGAGGGGCGAGTAGTGATGTTGGAAAATACCTTGATGCCTGACTTGGGTGCTTACAAAGTTTTGGGAAACAATAGTATTATCTTAGGGACCTGGAAAGGCCTTACAGCTGAATTTTCCCTAACATTTTTCAATCTAGTGTACTACAATCAGTGCTGACACTGTAGTGAAGAAATCAGACTCAGGTTTGATAATGATTGTGTCTGTGTTCAACTACATATCAATTAAATAAAAGCACACATGCAGGAAATGGTTTTAACTGGTGTATTCACACTGCAGCGAGAGAGAACAACGTGCCCGTGTAGACAACAGGTCAAAACATAGTGCTGGGAGGGGTCATTGCTCTAAAAGAAATAGATCCGTACATTACACTTCCTCCCCCTTTATACTTATGCACTATAAAACTGTATATGTACAAAACATTCAATTTCCCTTTCATAAACCCATATTCCGAATAAACATGCTTTCAAAATAACAGTCCATAACTAATTTCACAGTTCTAAAGATCCAGTCTTTTGGGTGGCGCTCTGTTTCTTTCAGGATAGCATCTCTGGACCTGTGGAGTGGCATCAGTTTGGGTAGGTGTCTTATCTCAGGCAATGTTCTCGGTTTCCAGTGTCACGTTTGCTGTCAGTAACATAATCATCACTGAGAGGTAAGTCCAGTGACTATAATGTGTCAGTCTTGTTGGATGCAATCAACTCAGGTCTGTTCTTTGCTTGAGCATCCAGTAGTTGGTCCACATAACGTCTCCATGTCTAATCTCCAATATCCACTATGTACATCAGTGGTCTAGTTCTTGTAACGATCCTACCTTGTGTCTACTTGTCTTCTCCGTAATCACGCGTTACGACTTCCTGTCCAATCTCAAAGCTCCTTGCTGCTTCACTTGGCAACTAGCTGAACTGTTTTTTCTACACGTCCCTTCATAAATCTGGTTTTGGAAGGTCTATGCAAGATTCCTTTTCATGAACAGCATTGCAGGTGTTCGAAAAGAAGTTGTCCACCTTGTGCTATGGAGAAATGGCCTCCTTGTCCATTACCTTAATAGACTTCTTGAGATTTTAATAAACCTTTAAGCTAACCCATTCATTGCTGAGTGGTGAGGAGATGACTTGAAATATCCAATACCATTTTTTTTCATTAAAAGTTGGAATTCTTCTGACATGTATTATGCTCTGTTGTCACTGACGATTTGTTCGGGTAAAGGCATTTCTGGCGAAGGTAGTCCTCAGAGTGGAGACAGTCTTAACTGAGGTAGTTAACTTCATTGGTGTAACCTCCGACCACTTTGAATGAACAGTCAGAAACGTGAAGTCCATTAGTGACCCAGCAAAGTCAATATGTACTCTTTGCGATGGTGATGATAGCCAATCCCACATATGCAACGGTGCCTTTGGGGATGCATTGTGTACTGTTTGGTATCCCAAACAGCTTTAGGTCAAGTTTTCAATCTATCTATTCCCGGCCACCACACGTAGCTCCAAGCAAGACTCTTCATCTCCAAAGTACCCAGGTGTCCTTCATGCAGATTTTCTAACACTCTAGTGTGCAGTTTAGAGGCAACCACAGCATCAGATCCACACATCAGTATTCTTTGACATACTAACAGTTGGTCTTGTCTCGCTGAAAACTGTGGAAACATAGGGTTACCATGAGCTGACCGTCCTTGCAAGGTGATTTCATAGACTTTTGACAATGTCGGGTCAATCTTTGATCCCCTCTGTATTTCCGAATTTGTTACCAGCAGCTGGTCCACCAATGCGGTGTGGAACGCTTCTGCTGGGTCACAGTATGAAGACTTTACTTTTTCAGTGCTAGTAGTGAAAGATGTGACAAGCCATCTGTGTTTCTGTGCTTGTTTGGTACAATCGCTGTGTCATAACAGTGTACTCCTAGGAATAGTGCCCAATGTTGTAACTGGGTAGCAATCATCACTAGAATTCCCTTCCTGGATCTGAAAATGGACACAAGGGGCTGGTGATCTGTCACTAGCATAACTTTTTTTCTGTAGAAGTAGTGGTGGAACATAATCGGGCATTCAGGTCCATCTTTCATAATAT
Organism: Mobula hypostoma; assembly: GCF_963921235.1. Lineage (NCBI taxonomy): Eukaryota > Metazoa > Chordata > Chondrichthyes > Myliobatiformes > Myliobatidae > Mobula > Mobula hypostoma. The sequence continues at coordinate 149,525,895 of NC_086102.1, forward strand.
CTGACAAAACGGCTTTAATGCCATAAGGGAATCCATCATATACCAGACTGATGGGCAGGGCTGGGTCATAATGGGTGAGCAGATCATTGGATATAATTAGTCTCTTTGTATCCTTGACCGATTTTTCACATCTTTCTGACCATTCCCACTTTGTTCCTGTCTGTAACTGTGGGTGCATTATATGCAGCACCGTTGCAATGTTTGGGAGAAACCGGTGATGGTAGTTTACAAGGCACAAGTATGACCTGAGTTGTAATACATTTTCCAGTTTGGGTGCCTGTAACACTGCTTCAGTCTTTTCTTGTGACTTAATATAAGCCATGGGAAACATCCTTTCCACATCTACTCAGAATCAGAAACAGATTAATTATCACCGGCATGTGACATGAAATTTGTTGACTTAGCAGCAGCGTTCAATGCAATACATAACATAGAAGAGAAAAATAAATAAATAAAATAAAAATGATAAAAAATAAATAAGTAAATCAATTACAGTATAGATTAAAAAACATGCAAAAAAGCTGAAATACTGTATATTAAAAAAAAGTGAGGTCGTGTCCAAGGTTTCATTGGCAGAGGGGAAGAAGCTGTTTCTGAATCGCTGAGTGAGTGTATTCAGGCTTCTGTACCTCCTACCTGATGGTAACAGTGAGAAAAGGGCATGCTCTGGGTGCTGGAGGTCCTTAATAATGGACGCTGCCTTTTTGAGACACTGCTGCCTAAAGATGTCCTGGGTACTTTGTAGGCTAGTACCCAAGATGGAGCTGACTAGATTTATAACCTTCTGCAGCTTCTTTCCATCCTGTGCAGGAACCCCTCCATACCAGGCAGTGATGCAGCCTGTCAGAATGCTCTCCATGGTACAACTTTAGAATATTTGAGTGTATTTGTTGACGTGCCAAATCTCTTCAAACTCCAAATAAAGTATAGCCGCTGTCTTGCCTTCTTTATAACTGCATCGATATGTTGGGACCAGGTTAGATCCTCAGAGCTCTTGACACCCAAGAACTTGAAGCCGCTCACTCTCTCCACTTCTGATCCCTCTATGAGGATTGGTATGTGTTCCTGGTCTTACCCTTCCTGAAGTCCACAATCAGCTCTTTTGTCTTACTGACATTGAGTGACAGGTTGCTGCTATGGCACCACTTAAATCCTCTTGTCATAGGAGGCACCATCAGCCTTCCTGAATGATTGCTACAGTAGCATGTTAGTTTTCAATGGTTTTTAGGATGGCACCTTGGTTTCACTGAATATCAACATTTACTAATCAGTCACAGTTTAAAAAAAATGCCCTGCTTTTCTGTTTTGTACACCAAAATCGTTAACAGGTTTATGTATATTAGTATTCCACCTGCCATACTTTTGCCCACTCACTGAGCTCAAGTACTTAAAGCCTCTTTACGTCCTCCTCCCTACTCAATCCCAATGATCTGAATATCATCACTGACCTCGGGAATATCCTCAGTCATTTTGTTAACATAGAATAGGAATAGCTGGGCTCAAACTCTGATCATCATATGTTCTCGATATTTAATGCTTACTTATTTACTATTATTATTTTGTTGTCTTTGTTCTATTTGTACAGTTTGTTGTCTGTTGCACTTTGGTTATTTGTAGGATTTTGTGAATAAAACATGCAAGATTTGTTTCATGTGCAAAACAAAAGCTGCAGCTCTTTACCTCCATTACGTAAAAAAACAAAAACAGCCCCCTTATACTGATATCATTACATCAGACACCATCTCTCAAAGTGAACACAACTCAATGAAGGTGTTTGTGAATTATGTAAAACAGTGTCATCTGTCACCCATTACATTTTGGTCCTGTGCAGTAGCCTCCCCACCCCATACCAGACAATGATGCAGCCAGTCAGAATGCTCTCCACGGTACATTTTTAGAAGATTTTGAGTGTATTTGTTGGCATGCCAAATCTCTTCAAATTCCTAATGAAGTATATCCAAGCCTTTCAACATTTGAAACCTTTCAATGAGATCCCCCCTCGCCCTTCTAAATTGCAGTGCGTATAGAGCCAGAGCCATCAAATTTTCCTTGTATGATAACCCCTTCATTCTTGGAATTATTCTTATGAACCTCCTCTGAATCCCCTCCAGTGCCAGCACGTTATTTCTTAGATGAGGTGCCCAAAACTGTTCACAATACTCAAGGTGAGGCCTCACCAGGGCCTTATAAAGCCTTAGCATCACATCCTCATTTTTGTACTCTAGACCTCTTGAAATGAATGCTAACATTTCATTTGCCTTCCTCACCATGACTCTACCTGCAAGTTAACCTTTAGGGTACTCTGCATAAGGACTCCCAAATCCTATTGCATCTCAGTTTTTTGGATTTTCTCTCCATTTAGAAAATAGCCTGCACATTTATTTCTACTACCAAAGTGCATGACCATGCATTTTCCAACATTGTATTTCATTTGCCACTCTCAGCCCATTCTCCTAATCTGTCTAAGTCCTTCTGCAACCTACCTGTTTCCTCAACACTACCTGCCCCTCCACCAGTCTTCATATCATCTGCAAACTTGGCACCAAAGCCATCTATTCCATCATCTAAATTATTGATATACAGCATAAAAAGAAGCGGTCCCAACACGACCCCTATGCAACACTATTAGTCACCAGCAGCCAAACAGAAAAGGCTCTTTTTATTCCCACTCGCTGTCAGAGCAATCAGCCAATGCTCTAACCATGCTAGTAACTTCCCTGTAATATCATGGGCTCTTAATTTGGTAAGCAGCCTCATGTGTGGCAGCTTGTCAAAGGCCTCCTGAAAGTCCAAATCCACTGCACCCCTTTATCTACCCTACGTGTGATCTCCTCAAAGATTTCCAACAGATTCGACAGGCAAGATTTTCCTTTAAGGAAACCATGCTGACTTTGTCCTATCTTATCCTGTGTCACAAAGTACTCCATAACCTCATCTTTAACAATTCACTCCAACATCTTCCCAACCACTGAGCTCAGGCTAACTGAGCTCCATGCCAGAGTCCAATGATTTTTGAAAGATCATTACCAATGCCTCTACAATCTCCTCCGCTTCCTCTTTCAGAACCTTTGGGTGCAGTTCATCTGGTCTGCGTGACTTATGTACCCTTGGGTCTTTCAGCTTTTTGAGCACCTTCTCCCTTGTAATAGTAAGCGCGTTCTCTTCTCTTCAACATCTGGCACACTGCCAGTGTCTTCCACAGTGAAGACTGATGTAAAATACTCATTTAGTTCATCTGCCGTCTCCTTGTCTTTGACTTCCCTTGTCAGCCATGGTTGTACTGTTTTGCCATTTGAGTATTTCTTCATTTTTGGAATACATCTATCCTGTACTTTCCTCATTTTTCCCCGAAACTCACATCATTGCCGCTCTGCTGTCATCCCTGCCAGCATCTCCTTCCAATTTACTTTGGCCAGCTCCTCCCTCATACCACTGTTATTTCCTTTACTTCACTGAAATACTGCTATGTCAGACTTTACTTTATCCCTATCAAATTTCAAGTTGAACTCAATAATATTGTGATCATTGCCTCCTAAGGGTTCTTTTACATTAAGCTCCCTAATCATCTCTGGTTCATTACATAACACCTAATCCAGTATAGCTGATCCCCTAATAGGCTCAACAACAAACTGCTCTGAAAAGCCATCTCGTAGGCATTCAACAAACTCATTCTATTGAGATCCATTTCCAACTTAATTTTCCCAATCGATCTACATGTTGAAATCTCCCATGACTATCATAACATTGCCCTTTTGACACATCTTTTCTATTTCCTATTGTAATCTGTAGTCCACATCACAGCTACTGTTGGGAGGCCTATATACAGTGGCACGCAAAAGTTTGGGCACCCCCGGTCAAAATTTCTGTTACTGTGAATAGTTAAGTGAGTAGAAGATGAACTAATCTCCAAAAGTCATAAAATGAAAGATGAAACATTCCTTTCAACATCTTAAGCAAGATTAGTGTATTATTTTTGTTTTGTCCAGTTTTAGAGTGAAAAAAAGGAAAGGAGCACCATGCAAATGTTTGGGTACCCCAAGAGATTTGAGCTCTCAGATAACTTTTACCAGGGTCTCAGACCTTAATTCATTTGTTAGGGCTATGGGTTGTTCACAGTCATCATTAGGAAAGACCAGATGATGCAAATTTCAAAGCTTTATAAATACCCTGACTCCTCAAACCTTGTCCCAACAATCAGCAGACATGGGCTCCTCTAAGCAGCTGCCTAGCACTCTGAAAATTAAAATAAATGATGCCCACCCAGCAGGAGAAGGCTATAAGAAGATAGCAAAGTGTTTTCAGGTAGCCATTTCCTCAGTTAATAATGTAATTAAGAAATGGCAGTTAACAGAACGGTTGAGGTCAAGTTGAGGTCCGGAAGACCAAGAAAACTTTCTGAGAGAATTGCTCGTAGGATTGCTAGAAAGGCAAATCAAAACCCCCATTTGACTGCAGAAGACTTCCAGGAAGATTTAGTAGACTCTGAAGTGGTGGTGCACTGGTTCTACTGCGCAGCGACACCTGTACAAATATGTCCTTCATGGAAGAGTCATCAGAAGAAAACCTTTCCTGCGTCCTCACCACAAAATTCAGCGTCAGAAGTTTGCAAAGGAACATCTAAACAAGCCTGATGCAGTTTGGAAACAAGTCCTGAGGACTGATGAATTTAAAATAGAACTTTCTGGCCACAATGAGCAAAGGTATGTTTGGAGAAAAAAGGGTGCAGAATTTCATGAAAAGAACACCTCTCCAACTGTTAAGCATGGGGGTGGATCGATCATGCTTTGGACTTGTGTTGCAGCCAGTGGCAAGGGGAATATTTCACTGGTAGAGGGAAGAAAATGAATTCAATTAAATACCGGCAAATTCTGGAAGTAAACATCACACCGTCTGCAAAAAAAAAGCCGAAGATGAAAAGAGGATGGCTTCTACAACAGGATAATGATCCTAGGCACACCTCAAAATCCACAATGGACTACCTCAAGAGGTGCAAGCTGAAGGTTTTGCCATGATCCTCACAGTCCCCTGACCTAAACATCATCGAGAATCTGTGGATAGACCTCAAAAGAGCAGTGTCATCTTTAACTTTATGACTTTTGGAGATCAGTTCATTTTCTACTCACTTAACTATTCAAAGTAACAGAAATTTTGACCAGGGGTGCCCAAGCTTTTGCATGCCACTGTATAATTGCCATCAGAGTCCTTTTACCCTTGCAGTTTCTCAAGGATTCAACATATTCAGAAAGATGTATATCTTTTGACTGGTTCCTTTTGTAAAATCTAAATTTCTCCGCTATTACCAGCAGTTTAAGACTGAAGTGATTTTGTAAAATTGTGGCAATTGTAACAATTTGTCAAATGTCTTATTTGCTGGCCTTGCAGGGGTTACTAAATTGCGTAAGAGACTGTAAATTCTTGGGCGCATTAAGCCAAGAGGTGTCCAGGCCCATCAAACCTGTGCACATGGGGCAAGGCAGAGTCATTTGCGTGCCCACTGTGCTCCAAGCGAGGAACCCTGGAGCACATCCTCAGCGGCTGTGCAAGGGCACTTGGTGAGGGACGGTACAGGTGGAGGCATAATCAGGTCCTGAAGACCATCGCTGAAGCTGTCAGTGCAGGAGTTGAGTGGGTGAAGCGGTCCCGACCCTCCAAGCAGACCATTGCCTTTGTCAGAGCTGGGGAGCAGCCAATACCTGCCAAAAGAACATCTGCAGGCATTTTGACCTCTGCAAGGGACTGGCAGCTGTTGGTGGATCTCGAAGGGCAGCTGAAGTTCCCCAACCATATCGCAGCCACCACACTGCGACCAGACATTGTCCTAGTGTCTGAGTCGACTAAGAAAGTGGTGCTGCTGGGGCTGACAGTCCCATGGGAAGATAGCTTGGAGGAGGCCTTTGAAAGGAAGCTCTCCAAGTACACAGGACTGGTCAGCAACTGTCAGCAGGCTGGACGGAGACCGAGGTATCTCCCAGTGAAGGTTGGTTGTAGGGGATTCATAGCCCGCTCTTTAGTTAGGGCCTTCAGCATTTTGGGCAGCGAGGGAGAGAGGAAGAGGAGAGCCATCCGCAGTACCACCGATGCGGCAGAGAGGGCCTCAAGATGGCTGTGGCTCAAAAGAGGGGAGCCATGGAGTCATAAGTAGTTAGCCATCTGGACACAAGCTGGGGTCTGATCAGCCCCGGATGGGTCACCTGGAGGAGGTTGTATGATGTTGAAAGACCCGAAACACCCGATGATTCCAGGAACATCACTGAAGATGTGTCCTTAAGCATCAATAGATGTATGTACACAGCTTACACGCTGAGTTAATCAGAGACAACCAGGAAAGACTGGGTGACAACCACGAAAAGAGTGGTGACGACTGGAGAGTCAGTGACAGCCCGGAGAGACAGCAACCAGGGCAGAAGTTGTTTACAATATATATTAATGACTTGGATGAGGGAATTAAATGCAGCATCTCCAAGTTTGCGGATGACACGAAGCTGGGTGGCAGTGTTAGCTGTGAGGAGGATGCTAAGAGGATGCAGGGTGATTTGGATAGGTTGGGTGAGTGGGCAAATTCATGGCAGATGCAATTTAATGTGGATAAATGTGAAGTTATCCACTTTGGTGGCAAAAATAGGAAAAACAGATTATTATCTGAATGGTGGCCGATTAGGAAAAGGGGAGGTGCAACGAGACCTGGGTGTCATTATACACCAGTCATTGAAAGTGGGCATGCAGGTACAGCAGGCGGTGAAAAAGGCGAACGGTATGCTGGCATTTATAGTGAGAGGATTTGAGTACAGGAGCAGGGAGGTACTACTGCAGTTGTACAAGGCCTTGGTGAGACCACACCTAGAGTATTGTGTGCAGTTTTGGTCCCCTAATCTGAGGAAAGACATCCTTGCCATAGAGGGAGTACAAAGAAGGTTCACCAGGTTGATTCCTGGGATGGCAGGACTTTCATATGAAGAAAGACTGGATGAACTGGGCCTGTACTCGCTGGAATTTAGAAGATTGAGGGGGGATCTGATTGAAACTTATAAGATCCTAAAGGGATTGGACAGGCTAGATGCAGGAAGATTGTTCCCGATGTTGGGGAAGTCCAGAACGAGGGGCCACAGTTTGAGGATAGAGGGGAAGCCTTTTAGGACCGAGATTAGGAAAAATTTCTTCACACAGAGAGTGGTGAATCTGTGGAATTCTCTGCCACAGGAAACAGTTGTGGCCAGTTCATTGGCTATATTTAAGAGGGAGTTAGATATGGCCCTTGTGGCTACGGGGGTCAGGGGGTATGGAGGGAAGGCTGGGGCGGGGTTCTGAGTTGGATGATCAGCCATGATCATAATAAATGGCGGTGCAGGCTCGAAGGGCCGAATGGCCTACTCCTGCGCCTATTTTCTATGTTTCTAGAACGGGCTGGCAACCCAATCTGTGTCCTCTGAGAGGAGGACCCCCACAAAAACTACAAAGCATTTAAGGAAAAGATACCCCCAGGGGTGCCCGAGAGGGGGGGAGGATGAGCACCCCAGTCGGATGGACACAACGACATCAGACCCAGGCAATGAACAAACGACGATGAGGAAGCAGTGTGCATGTGGCAAAATCTGCAAGAACGATCGCGGCTTGAAGATCCACCAAGCGAGGATGAAGTGTTTGGCGGGAGCAGGAGTAGCACAATGCGCAGGTATCCAACCTGGTGAGACGAAGGAGGTGCCAGGCCCGGAGTCACCCCATAGTGCCCGGAAACTCCAAGTGTTGCAAACTAATCCCTCTAACATTAAGTCTAAGAGGAGGCAGATCAAATGGCCTGCAGTTAAAATGACTTCACTGTGGAAGCAGTTTGATGAAGATGTTAACCAAATTCTGGAGGTAACGGCAAAGGGAGGGGTTGACAGGAAGCTGCAAGCCATGACAACAATTATTGTCAGCATCGCAGCTGAACGGTTCAGAGAAGAGGAGAAGGAAAGCTCCAAAACATCTTAATCGAAGAACCAAAGAGCATTGAGGATCCACAACATCAGGCAGGAGATGAAAGCGCTGAAGTCCCAATACAAGGAGGCAGAAGAAGAGGAGCGCATTGGCTTGGCCCAGCTGATGTGCATACTACGAAAGAAGATCCGGGTCCTCCGCCGGGCAGAGTGGCATTGGAGGTGGCATTGTGAAAGGGCCCAAAAACGTGCTGCCTTTATCGCCAACCCCTTCAAGTTCACCAATGAGTTGCTGGGGGGAGAAGCGCAGTGGGAAACTAGTCTGTTCGCAGGAAGACATAGACCAACATCTGAAGAAGATATATAATGATCCTGAAAGAGAGCAGGAGTTGGAAGAGTGCGACATCCTAATAGACCCACCTGAACCGGATGTGCAGTTCGACATGTCAGAGCTGCAACTAAAGGAAGTCAGAGAGGTCGTCCGCAAAGCAAGGGCAAGCTCGGCTCCAGGACCAAGCAACACCTCATACAAAGTGTCCAAGAACTGCCCCAAACTCCTGCTGTGTCTGTGGAAGATCCTGAGAATCTTCTGGAGAAGGGGGAAGATCCCAGAACAGTGGAGTGTAGCTGAAGGGGTGTGGATCCCAAAGGAGGAAAACGCCACCCAGATAGATCAGTTTCGCATCATCTCCCTGCTGTGTGTCGAGGCGAAGATCTTCTTCAGTGCAGTTTCTAACCGGCTGTGCACCTACCTAGCAAAGAACACCTATATTGATACATCAGTCCAGAAGGGTGGCATTTCAGGGATGCCGGGCTGTCTGGAGCACATCGGTGTGGTGACACAGCTCATCAGGGAGGCCAGAGAGAACAAGGGCAACCTGTCAGTGTTGTGGCTCGACCTGGCAAATGCATATGGCTCCATTCCGCACAAGCTGGTTCAGCTCACACTGACTAAATATCACGTCCCCAGCAGCATCAGAGACCTTGTCGCTGATTATTACAGCAACTTCGGGATGAGGGTCTCTTCAGGAGTAATTACATCAACCTGGCACAAGGTGGAGATTGGCATCATCACAGGGTGCACTATCTCAGTGACACTGTTCTCCCTAGCCATGAACATGCTCACTAAGTCTGCTGAACCAGAGTGCAGAGGGCCCAGAATGAAGTCTGCTCAACGGCAACCACCTATCAGGGCATTCATGGATGAGCTCACAGTCACCACAGAATCAGTCCCAGGCTGCGTAAGGATTCTGCAAGGGCTCAAAAAGCTGGTGGAGTGGGCCCGGATGTGTTTCAAACCTGCCAAATCAAGATCGATGGTGCTGAGGAAAGGGAAGGTGGAGAACAAGTTCCGGTTCAGCATCGCAGGCACAGCCATCCCAACCATCACAGAAAAGCCAGTCAAGAGCTTAGGCAAAGTTTTTGACAGCTCTTTAAGGGACACAACATCCATTCAGGCAACCTGCACGGAGTTGGATGGCTGGCTGAAATCTGTGGACAAGTCTGGCCTACCTGGGAAGTTTAAAGCCTGGGTGTATCAGCATGGCATCCTTCCCAGAATCCTGTGGCCCCTCCTTGTCTATGCAGTTCTGATCTCAACAGTCGAAACCTTAGAGAGGAGGGTTAGCAACCACCTCAGGAGATGGCTGGGGCTGCCAAAGAGCCTGAGCAGCATCGCACTCTATGGACACCACAACAAACTGCAACTGCCCTTCCAATCCTTGGAGGAAGAATTCAAGGTAACAAGAGCCAGAGAAGTGCTGCAGTATAGGGACTCAAGTGACCCGAAGATGGCTAGAACAGGGATCCAAGTAAGTAGTGTCAGGAAGTGGAGGGCAGAGGAAGCTGTTCAGGAAGCAGAGGCAAGGCTGCGTCACAGGAGGCTGGTGGGAGTGGTCACACGAGGCCGAGCTGGGCTAGGATCCTTTCCAACTCCCCAAATGGACACCAGAGGGAAGGAAAGGCGTCGTCTAGTTCAGGAGGAGGTGAGAGCAGTAGTGGAGGAGATGAGAGCCTGCAAGGTGGTGGGAATGAAGCAACAGGGAGCTTGGACAAGATGGGAGAATGCGGTTGAGAAGAAAGTGACCTATGCTGATCTTTGGAAAGCCGAACCACACCGCATCCAATTTCTCATCCAGGCAGTGTACGATGTGCTTCCAAGCCCATCAAACCTGCACACATGGGGCAAGGCAGAGTCATTTGCGTGCCCACTGTGCTCCAAGCGAGGAACCCTGGAGCGCATCCTCAGTGGCTGTGCAAGGGCACTTGGTGAGGGACGGTACAGGTGGAGGCATGATCAGGTCCTGAAGACCATCGCTGAAGCCGTCAGCGCAGGAATAGAAACATAGAAACATAGAAAATAGGTGCAGGAGTAGGCCATTCGGCCCTTCGAGCCTGCACCGCCATTTATTATGATCATGGCTGATCATCCAACTCAGAACCCCGCCCCAGCCTTCCCTCCATACCCCCTGACCCCGTAGCCACAAGGGCCATATCTAACTCCCTCTTAAATATAGCTAATGAACTGGCCTCAACTGTTTCCTGTGGCAGAGAATTCCACAGATTCACCACTCTCTGTGTGAAGAAGTTTTTCCTAATCTCGGTCCTAAAAGGCTTCCCCTCTATCCTCAAACTGTGGCCCCTCGTTCTGGACTTCCCCAACATCGGGAACAACCTTCCTGCATCTAGCCTGTCCAATCCCTTTAGGATCTTATAAGTTTCAATCAGATCCCCCCTCAATCTTCTAAATTCCAGCGAGTACAAGCCCAGTTCATCCAGTCTTTCTTCATATGAAAGTCCTGCCATCCCAGGAATCAATCTGGTGAACCTTCTTCATACTCCCTCTATGGCAAGGATGTCATTCCTCAGATTAGGGGACCAAAACTGCACACAGTACTCCAGGTGTGGTCGCACCAAGGCCTTGTACAACTGCAGTAGTACCTCCCTGCTCCTATACTCGAATCCTCTCGCTATAAATGCCAGCATACCATTCGCCTTTTTCACCGCCTGCTGTACCTGCATGCCCACTTTCAATGACTGGTGTATAATGACACCCAGGTCTCGTTGCACCTCCTCTTTTCCTAATCGGCCACCATTCAGATAATAATCTGTTTTCCTATTTTTGCCACCAAAGTGGATAACTTCACATTTATCCACATTAAATTGCATCTGCCATGAATTTGCCCACTCACCCAACCTACCCAAGTCACCCTGCATCCTCTTAGCATCCTCCTCACAGCTAACACTGCCACCCAGCTTCGTGTCATCCGCAAACTTGGAGATGCTGCATTTAATTCCCTCATTCAAGTCATTAATATATATTGTAAACAACTGGGGTCCCAGCACTGAGCCTTGCGGTACCCCACTCGTCACCGCCTGCCATTCTGAAAAGGTCCCGTTTATTCCCACTCTTTGCTTCCTGTCTGCTAACCAATTCTCCACCCACACCAATACCTTACCCCCAATACCGTGTGCTTTAAGTTTGCACACTAATCTCCTGTGTGGGACCTTGTCAAAAGCCTTTTGAAAATCCACATCCACTGGTTCTCCCCTATCCACTCTACTAGTTACATCCTCAAAAAATTCTATAAGATTCATCAGACATGATTTTCCTTTCACAAATCCATGCTGACTTTGTCCGATGATTTCACCGCTTTCCAAATGTGCTGTTATCACATCTTTGATAACTGACTCCAGCAGTTTCCCCACCACCGACGTTAGGCTAACTGGTCTATAATTCCCCGGTTTCTCTCTCCCTCCTTTTTTAAAAAGTGGGGTTACATTAGCCACCCTCCAATCCTCAGGAACTAGTCCAGAATCTAACGAGTTTTGAAAAATGATCACTAATGCATCCACTATTTCTTGGGCTACTTCCTTAAGCACTCTAGGATGCAGACCATCTGGCCCTGGGGATTTATCTGCCTTCAATCCCTTCAATTTACCTAACACCACTTCCCTACTAACATGTATTTCGCTCAGTTCCTCCATCTCACTGGACCCTCTGTCCCCTACTATTTCTGGAAGATTATTTATGTCCTCCTTAGTGAAGACAGAACCAAAGTAATTATTCAATTGGTCTGCCATGTCCTTGCTCCCCATAATCAATTCACCTGTTTCTGTCTGCAGGGGACCTACATTTGTCTTTACCAGTCTTTTCCTTTTTACATATCTAAAAAAGTTTTTACAGTCCGTTTTTATGTTCCCTGCCAGTTTTCTCTCATAATCTTTTTTCCCCTTCCTAATTAAGCCCATTGTCCTCCTCTGCTGAACTCTGAATTTCTCCCAGTCCTCAGGTGAGCCACTTTCTCTGGCTAATTTGTATGCTTCTTCTTTGGAATTGATACTATCCCTAATTTCTCTTGTCAGCCACGGGTGCACTACCTTCCTTGATTTATTCTTTTGCCAAACTGGGATGAACAATTGTTGTAGTTCATCCATGCAACCTTTAAATCCTTGCCATTGCATATCCACCGTCAATCCTTTAAGTGTCATTTGCCAGTCTATCTCAGCTAATTCACGTCTCATACCTTCAAAGTTACCCCTCTTTAAGTTCAGAACCTTTGTTTCTGAATTAACTATGTCACTCTCCATCTTAATGAAGAATTCCACCATATTATGGTCACTCTTACCCAAGGGGCCTCTCACGACAAGATTGCTAATTAACCCTTCCTCATTGCTCAAAACCCAGTCCAGAATAGCCTGCTGTCTAGTTGGTTCCTCGACATGTTGGTTCAAAAAACCATCCCGCATACATTCCAAGAAATCCTCTTCCTCAGCACCTTTACCAATTTGGTTCACCCAATCTACATGTAGATTGAAGTCACCCATTATACCTGCTGTTCCTTTATTGCACACATTTCTAATTTCCTGTTTAATACCATCTCCGACCTCACTACTACTGTTAGGTGGCCTGTACACAACTCCCACCAGCGTCTTCTGCCCCGTAGTGTTACACAGCTCTACCCATATTGATTCCACATCTTCCCGGCTTATGTCCTTCCTTTCTATTGCGTTAATCTCTCCTTTAACCAGCAACACCCCCCACCTCCCCTTCCTTCATGTCTATCCCTCCTGAATATTGAATATCCCTGAACGTTGAGCTCCCATCCCTGGTCACCCTGGAGCCATGTCTCTGTGATCCCAACTATATCATAATCATTAATAACAATCTGCACTTTCAATTCATCCACCTTATTACGAATGCTCCTTGCATTGACACACAAAGCCTTCAGGCGCTCTTTTACAACTCTCTTAGCCCTTATACAATTATGCTGAAAAGTGGCCCTTTTTAATGCTTGCCCTGGATTTGTCGGCCTGCCACTTTTACTTTTCTCCTTAGTACTTTTTGCTTCTACCCTCACTTTACACCCCTCTGTCTCTCTGCACTGGTTCCCATCCCCCTGTTGTGAACTAACCTTCTCACGCCTAGCCTCTTTAATTTGATTCCCACCCCCCAACCATTCTAGTTTAAAGTCACCTCAGTAGCCCCCGCTAATCTCCCTGCCAGGATATTGGTCCCCCTGGGATTCAAGTGTAACCCGTCCTTTTTGTACAGGTCACGCCTGCGCCAAAAGAGGTCCCAATGATCCAGAAACTTGAATCCCTGCCCCCTGCTCCAATCCCTCAGCCACGCATTTATCCTCCACCTCATCGCATTCCTACTCTCACTGTCGCGTGGCACAGGCAGTAATCCCGAGATTACTACCTTTGCGGTCCTTTTTCTCAACTCCCTACCTAGCTCCCTATATTCTCCTTTCAGGACCTCACCCCTTTTCCTACCTATGTCATTGGTACCTATATGTACCACGACCTCTGGCTCCTCACCCTCCCATTTCAGGATATCTTGGACACGATCAGAAATATCCCGGACCCTGGCACCAGGGAGGCAAACTACCATCCGGATCTCTGGACTGCGTCCACAGAATCGCCTATCTGACCCCCTTACTATCGAGTCCCCTATCACAACTGCCCTCCTCTTCCTTGCCCTACCCTTCTGAGCTACAGGGCCAGAATTGAGTGGACGAAGGAGTCCTGACCCTCCAAGACTTGACCATTGCCTTTGTCAGAGCTGGGGAGCAGCCAATACCTGCCAAAAGAACATCTGCAGGCATTTTGACCTCTGCAAGGGACTGGCAGCTGTTGGTGGATCTCGAAGGGCAGCTGAAGTTCCCCAACCGTATCGCAGCCACCACCCTGCAACCAGACATTGTCCTAGTGTCTGAGTCTACTAAGCAAGTGGTGCTGCTGGAGCTGACAGTCCCATGGAAAGATAGCTTGGAGGAGGCCTTTGAAAGGAAGCTCTCCAAGTACGCAGGACTGGTCAGCAACTGTCAGCAGGCTGGATGGAGAGCGAGGTATCTCCCAGTGGAGGTTGGTTGTAGGGGATTCGTAGCCCGTTCTTTAGTTAGAGCCTTCAGCATTTTGGGCATCGAGAGAGAGAGGAAGAGGAGAGCCATCCGCAGTACCACCGATGCAGCAGAGAGGGCCTCAAGATGGCTGTGGCTCAAAAGAGGGGAGCCATGGAGCCATAAGTAGCTAGCCATCTGGACACAAGTTGGGGTCTGATCAGCCCCGGCTGGGTCACCTGGAGGAGGTTGTATGATGTTGAAAGACCCGAAACACCCGATGATTCCAGGAACATCACTGAAGATGTGTCCAGAAGCATCAATAGATGTATGTACACAGTTGCTCCTCCACATTGTTTGCATTACAATACAATTCAACCCCCGCGATATATGACTCCCAGCCTTCGTTAGCACTATCATTTTCATCAACTCTCCCAACCGAAGCCAACTCCACATTAAATTCACTTTAAATTCAGTGCATCTTTCACTGTTAATCAAGAGAGAGAGAGAGAGAGAGAGAGAGAGAGGACAATGCACATGTGTAGACAACAGATCAATATTTAGTGCTAAGGTGGGAGGGAGTGTCATTGTTCTAAAAGAAATCAATCCATACATTACAATGATCACTTTAGAGGGCAGCTCCATTCAGTCCACAAGGGTAGTCCTGAGGTTCCCATTACCTGTCATTTTAGTTCTCTAGCTTCTTTCTAGTCCGACTCCTTTCTCTTTAGCTTCTTTCTAATGGAACCCAATATAAACTCTAGCTCATGGCTTCTGACTCAGCATATTCCTACTCTTGTGATTCAACAATTTCAGATTGCTTTCTGCTTTATGTCAGAACAAACCAGTTCTGAGGAAGGTTAATTAATTTAAAATGTTGGCTCCATTTCCACTCTCCACAGATGCTGCCTGACATGTTGAATTTTTCCAGAATTTTATGTTTCTATTTCAGATTCCCAGCATCTGTAATTTCTGCTTTTCCTTCAGTGTGTTTGACTATTAACTGCCCCTTCTGTTCAAGAACAATTAGAGATGGGCAATAAATGGAGGTATTGCAAACAACATCCACATCCTGTGAATGAATAAAATACATAAAAACAAGTTGCTTTCAAATATTGTAGCGTTATGAATCACATTACCACTCACTACCACCAAAATACAACACTGGATTTATTCTCTGAAATGAATGAAAATCATCAGAATGAATAAGAAAATATATTTGGAGAAGACTGAGATGTTCAAGTTGAATTATTTCTATTTCTATTCACTTCTTTAAACAAATACGGAACTAAGCCAAACAGCCTTGGCCTCTGCTCCCAAATCTTCCTCTGGGTCTATTTCTTGCAAGAGTTTAAATAATCTTGTTCACTCATGGATTTTGTTTCTGTGGCAATTTACTGTTGCAATGAAAAATGGCCCACAGTTCTGAAGACTTTGAAAGAGGGGAGCGTGCCCAAAGGACACTGTGTAATAAGCCTGCTTGAAACTCGCATTTCTTTTTATGCCAGTAGTGTCGTAGAGATCAACACTTGATTACCTGGAAGGTTGAATATGATTTTAACTTTCCTCAAAGGTCACAGATAACCCAAAAGTCTGAGAAATAATGAAGCGATTTATGGACAATTTCCTCAAAACTCCTAACAAGTGAATTGTTTAACAATTAATTGACAGTGCAGAGAAATTGCCTTTGCTCTAGCAAACCGTCTGTCAGTAACAGTTCTGTCAGTGATTTGTTCTTTCCTGTTGTCTCTGTGCTGATCGGAGCACCCGGTTAAAAATTAGCTTCCATTCACAACTCACTCGTTCTCTCTCCCTTCCACCTTTTCTGCCCTTATTCTCTGTACATTTCAGTGACAGAGCCAGATTCCTCCATTGAATTTTAACTTGATGACATCACTGCATGCCCTGCTTCCATCTTCCACTCAGCTGTCCAATTAACAGAGAATAGCTGCACAAGAAAGTCCTTCTTCAGGATGCCTCAGAAACCACTTGCCTGACCCACAACATTATTCTGTGACGAGAATACACATAGATTAAGATGTTAGCTGTCCTGTGCTGGCACCAGTGGGATCAGCAGTTGGTCTGTCACCTGTCTTCAGGAGAAAGAGAGATAAGGAAAACAATGGAGCAGCATTTGGAGATGTTAATGAAGGGACGGGAGAGTTTAACGGAAGGAGAGCTGTCAAGATCAGCTCCCCCTTTGACCCCTGAACTGTTTGAAGTGATGGACAGGTGATACCCCAGCAGGGGGATAAAAAGGGACAGGTTCGCTAAGGCAAGACACACATGACACCCCGAGGTAACGAGACCCTGGAAGCGGTGCGTCTCCCACAAGTCGGTGGGAAGTTTTGGAAGGCTGATTGCGGAACCAAGCCATAGACGTACAGGGTGGAAAGACACGATCAGCGGGAACCTGGTGTGTGTCCGCCCTTGCCTGGGTGCCAGGTTCACCGCAGAGAAATGATCGTTATCTGGAAACGGAGGGGTCACGGTCGGTGACCTCAGAAGACATCACAAAGGGCTCGCCCGAAAGCTGGCTGCAAAGAATATCGAAGGTCTGTGTGGAAGCCGTTTGAATATTCATTCATTTTGCATTCTCTCTCCTTCCCCCCACTGTCCATCTCCCATGGCAGTGATTACTGCGAACTGAACTGAATTCAATTGAACTGAACTTTGCGTCACTTTGAAACTGGTCATTTACCCCTAGACGACGATAGAGCTTGATTGATCCTGTTATCCTAATTCTGTGTACATGTGTGTTTATCATTGCTGAACTGTTGCATTTATTATCCTTTTGATTAGAGTACTGTGTTGCTTGTTTCTTTAATAAAACTTTCTTAGTTCTAGTAATCCAGACTCCAACTGAGTGATCCATTTCTGCTGGTTTGGCAACCCAGTTACGGGGTACGTAACAATTCCTTCATTTATACTTTGTGGACACATTTTGCTAGGTTGTCTGGTCAGAACGTTGAATAAGTTACCTTAATGGCTCCATTGCCTTTTGTTATACTAGACACAGGCCTGATATTCTGAATGTTGAGCCACTCAAGCTCAGAAAAGATAATTTTGGATATAAAGGCCTCATCGGCACTGTCACGGACTAGGTAAATCTGTCTGAGGAGTCTCAACCCACAATGTTTCATGGATTTATGAATAGCTTATTTTGATATAAAAATGTCTGAAATAGAAGAAGGATTAGGTCATCCAGCTCCTCAAACCCACTCTGCCCATTCAGTGAGATCATGGCTGTTCTTCAATTCACATAAACCTTCCTGCAATAATTGTGTTCCGCCTGATTCCCTTTATATACAAAAATTCTGGAAATGACTATAAGATACGAGTAGAACGTAGACCAGCACAGCTCAGGAGCAGGCCCTTCGACTCACAATGTTAAGCCAAGCTTAAATATTGCGGATGCCAATCCACACTTTAACAAGGAATGGGGGCAAAAGATGAGAAATTGTAGGCTACCTCGCCTGACGTCAGTGGTTGGAATGATGATAGATTCTATTATTAAGAAAGAGGCATCAGGGGTACTTTGAGGCATATGGTATTTCAGGAAAACAGGTAGAAGATGAAGTGCTCATGAAAATGACAAAACCGGTAAGGGGATTGTTACCAAACCATGTTGATTTATGCCCCAAATCTAAGAAAGGATGTGCTAGCATTGAATGTGGTCCAGTGGAGGTCCACAAGAATTACCCCAGGAATGAAATGTATGAGGAGCATTTGATAGCTCTTGGCCTATTCTCACTGGACTTCGGAAGAATGGAGGGATCTCACTAAAACCTAACAGATATTGAAAAGCCTAGATAAAGTGGACGTGGAGAGGATATTGGGATAGTGGGAGTCTTTTGAACCAGAGGGCACTGTCTCAGAGTAGGATATCCCTTTGGGACATAAATGAAGAGGAATTTATTCATCCAAAGGATGATGAATTGGTGGAATTCATTGCCACAGGTGGTTGTACAGGCCAAGTCATTGGGCATAGTTAAAGTGGAATTGATAGGTTCTTGATTAGAAAGGGCATCAACGATTATAAGGAGCAGGCAGGAGAGTGGGATTATGAAGGGAAATAAATCAGCCATGATGAAATGGCAGGGCAGACACGCTGGACTGAATGGCCTAATTCTGCTCCTATGTCTTAAGGTCTTATAGTCTTCTATTTAAACTATTCATAGAAGGAAGCAGAGTAGGGTTTATTATTCCTGACGGGTCAAAAAATTCATTGCTTTTTGACAGTGATACAGTGCAAAACATAAAAATCATTCTAAGTTATAAAATAAATAAATAGTGTAAAGGATGAAAAACTGAGCAGTGTTCACGGCGAGGATCTTTAATCATGGATGCCTTTTTGAGGTATGGCCTATTGCATATATCTCTGCTGATGGGAAGGGTTGCACCCATGCTGAAACTGGCTGGGTCTACGCCCCTCTGCTGCCTTTTGTGACCCTGTGCATGGAGACTCCATACCAGACTGTGATGCTACCAGTCAGAATGCCTCCCACCTTTCATCTGTAAAAATCTGATGACGTACCAAGTTACCTCAAAGCTTTACTAATCCCTTCTGCCTACACTATATCCATATTATTCCATCCTCTGCATATTTGTGTACCCATCTGAAAGCTCTTAAATGTCTCCATTGTATCAGAATCAGAATCGAAATGAAGTTTATTATCAGTGACATATGCTGAGAAATTTGCTGTTTTGCGATAACAGTACAGTGGAATGCATAAAATATTATATAAATTATAATAAGAAATACATATTAAAAATTTAATAAGTAGTGCAAATAGAAAGCAAAAAAAATGAGGCAATGTTCATGAAATTATTGTCAATTCAGAAATCTGATGGTGGAGGGGAAGAAGTTGCTCCTAAAATGCTGAGTGCGTATCCTTAGGCTGCCGCATCTCCTTCTGATGGAGGTAATCAGAAGGAGGGATGTTCCGGGTGGTGGGGTCCTCAGTGACAGATGTCCCATTTTTTTCAGGCATTGCTTTTTGAAAATGTCCTCGATAGTGGGTGAAGCACCTTCAATTACTCCAAAAGACTGAGGTTTGGTAAAAATACTGAAAGGCTTTTATTCGCTGTACAATACGACCTCCACAGTGAGTGTCTGCCCCCAGACTGAGGGGGAGGGGCAAGGCGAGCACCTTTATACAGGACTCTGTGGGAGGAGCCACAGGGGCAGTCAGCAGAGGGGTGTGTCCAGACAGGCAACTGAGTTACCACATATATACATGGTTTACCACATTCACCCCTCCTTTTTTTAAAAAGAGTCCCGCGGGGTGAAGTGACTGACAATATTTACAAGAAGTATATTTACAGGTTAAGTCTATCAGGCGGTCGAGTCCGTCGCTGTGATCTACGTAGCACCGGCGATGGCGGTTGTGCTGGCTCCGGCCTGACTTCAGGTGCCAGCACGTTAGGCATCGGTAATCCCTCGTGCGTGTGTGTCGCGCCCGGTGTGGGAGTGTCATGTGGTGTCTGTATAGGGTTTGGGGTGCACGGTGTCTCGTAGGTACATACATTGGTGGGTACGGGGTCAATAGTCACCACGGAGTGTTCAGGGTAGGGGCCCGGAGCTCCTGCGGGCGCCAGGTCGCGGATGGAGACCGTGTCCTCCCGCCCATCAGGTAAAACCATGTAGGCATACTGGGGATTCGCATGAAGTAAGTGAACCCTCTCGACCATCGGGGAGTATTTATTGCTCCTCGCATGTTTCCGAAGCAGCACTGGCCCCGGGGATGTCAGCCAAGTTGGTAGGGTGGTTTCTGTGGTCGAATTTCTGGGAAAAGAAAAGAGCCGCTCATGAGGGGTGGCATTGGTGGCTGTGCATAACGGGGAGCGGATGAAGTGGAGTGCCTCGGGAAGGACCTCCTGCCAGCGAGAGACTGGCAGTCCCTTTGACCTGAGGGCTAAGAGTGTGGCTTTCCACACTGTGCCATTCTCCTTCTCTACCCGTCCATTCCCCCGGGGATTATAGCTCGTGGTCCTACTGGTTGCAATTCCCCTAGCCAGTAGGTATTGGCGCAGCTCGTCACTCATAAACGAGGACCCTCTGTCACTGTGGATATAGCATGGGTATCCGAACAGAGTGAAGAGCTTGCGCAGGGCTTTTATAACTGACGTGGTAGTGGTGTCAGGGCAGGGGATGGCGAAGGGGAACCGTGAGTACTCGTCAATTACGTTAAGAAAGTACACATTGTGGTCGGAGGAGGGAAGGGGGCCCTTAAAGTCAACACTCAGTCACTCAAAGGGGCGGGTGGCCTTGATGAGTGGTGCCTTTTCGGGTCGGTAGAAGTGCGGTTTGCGCTCTGCGCAGACTTGGCAATCCCTGGTCATCATCCTGATCTCCTCAAGGGAGTAAGGCAGGTTCCGGGCTTTCACCAAGTGGAAAAGCCGGGTGACTCCCGGGTGGCAAAGGTCTACATGTAGGGCGTATAGCCGGTCGATCTGCGCGCTGGCACATGTTCCCCAGGATAGGGCATTGGAGGGCTCGTTGAGCTTCCCAGGCCTATACATGATGTCATAGTTGTAGGTGGAGAGTTCAATTCTCCACCTCAGAATTTTATCATTTTTGATTTTGCTCCGCTGTTGGTTATTAAATATGAATGCGACTGAGCGCTGGTCAGTCAGCAGGGTGAACCTTTTGCCGGCAAGATAGCGCCTCCAGTGCCTTATAGCTTCCACTATGGCCTGGGCCTCTTTCTCTACCGCAGAGTGCCGAATTTCAGGGCCTTGAAGGGTACGGGAGAAGAATGCCACTGGTCTTCCTGCCTGGTTGAGGGTAGCAGCCAGCGCAAAGTCGGAGGCGTCACTCTCTACTTGGAAGGGAATGCCCTCATCCACCGCATGTATTGCTGTTTTGGCAATGTCCCCTTTTATGCGGTTGAAGGCTGCGTGGGCCTCGGCAGAGAGGGGGAATGTGGTGGACTTGACCAGGGGGCGGGCATTGTCTGCATAGTTAGAGACCCATTGGGCATAATATGAAAAGAAGCCCAGGCACCTTTTGAGGGCTCTGAGGGTGTTGGGAAGAGGGAGTTCCAACAAGGGGCGCATACGGTCGGGTTCAGGGCCAATGACTCCATTCTCCACGGCACACCCAAGGATAACAAGTCGGGTGGTCCCAAATACACACTTGTCCTTGTTATACGTGAGGTTGAAAGATTTGGCCGCTTGTAGAAATTTTTGGAGGTTGTTGTCATAACCCTGCTGGTCGTGACCGCAGATGGTGATGTTATCCAGATATGGGAACGTGGCCTTCAGTTGGCACTGGTCCACCATCCGGTCCATTGCCCTCTGGAAGACAGATACACCATTCGTGACACCAAAGGGGACGCGCAGGAATTGATAAAGCCTGCTGTCCGCCTCGAAGGCAGTGTAAGGGCGGTCCTCCCGGCGGATGGGGAGCTGATGGTAAGCGGATTTTAGGTCTATGGTCGAGTACACCTTGTACTGTGCTATCTGATTGACCATATCCACGATGCGGGGTAGAGGGTACGCGTCGAGCTGCGTGAACTTATTGATGGTCTGGCTATAGTCCACGACCATCCTATTCTTCTCCCCGTTCCGAACAACGACCACCTGCGCCCTCCAAGGACTTGTGCTTGCCTCAATGACCCCCTCCCTCAGCAGCCGCTGCACCTCCAACTTAATGAAAGCTCTGTCCCCCGCTCTGTACCTCCTGCTTTTAGTTGCCACAGGTTTACAGTCGGGGGTCAGGTTGGCAAACAGCGGTGGGGGAGGGATCCTGAGGGTGGAGAGGCCGCAAGTGGTGTCGGTAGTGTGGCAGTCGGCATGGTGTTGGGTGGGATGTGCGGGTCGGTGTGTGTGTGTGTGGTCAGTAGCGGGGTACATGACATATCTCTACAAAACAGGGGATTTATGACAGTAATTGGTGGGAGGGGCCCATCATACTTCATTGTCACGCTTTTCAGGTGGGTCTGGAAGTCCAACCCCAACAGCACAGGGGCACACAGTTGAGGCAAGACCAGTAACGTAAAGTCCTGATATTCTGTGCCCTGCACCACTAGTGTCGCTACACAACCCCCCCAGATGTCTGTTGTATGCGACCTGGCGGCCATGGTGACCCTCCGACTTACCGGCCGTATCATGAGTCCACAATGCTGCACCGTGGCCGGGTGGATAAAACTCTCCGTGCTGCCTGTGTCAAACAGGCAGCTTGTCCTGTGCCCCTCCACCAGGATGTCCATCATTGGCCTTGCGAGCTGGTGGGGAGCACTTTGGTCGAGGGTCACGGAAGCCAGGGTGGGGTCGCTGGCTTGGTCCGGCGTGGTGGGGTGCCCCGTGAGCACTCGTTGGTCGTAGGCGGTGGGAGGTGGCGCCGACCAAGATGGCCGCCCCCATGTCTCGCACGTGGTGGTGGCGTGCAGGGAAGATGGCTGCAGGCAAGATGGCAACCCCGACGTCTCGCACGCGGCGCTGCTCGATCCCGCTCGTGGTTTTGACTTACAGACCTTGGCGAAGTGGCCCTTCTTTCCGCAGCTGGAGCAGGTAGCTTGTCGGGCTGCGCAGCGTTTCCGGGGGTGCTTCTCCAGTCCGCAGAAGTAGCACTTCGCGGACTCACGACTGGCTGCAGCCAAGGTCGATTCGCCGGCGGGTTGCGGGGTCTGCCGCGCCCACGAGGCCATCGGGGGATCGTGTGCCTGGAGAGCCTGGGAGTTATGCAGAGCGGCCTCCAACGTATCAGCCAGCTCCATCGCCGAACTTAGGGTAAGATCGGCTTTTTCCAGCAGCCGCTGGCGCACGTACACTGACCTGGTCCCCGTGACGAAGGCGTCTCTCACTAGGAGTTCTGCATGCTGCACTGCCGTCAGCTCCTGGCAATTGCAGGCCCGCATGAGTGTCTGTAGGGCCCGGACAAACTCAGCACTCGAGTTTATCGGCCGCAGGTATTGTCGTTTGAGTGCGTTCATCGCGCCGTCGTAGTTCGGCTGGTCTCTGATCAGCGAATAAACCCGCGGACTGACCCTGGAGAGTAGAACTCTGCACTTCGCTAGGGGGTCGGTCGCTTTAATCTCCTCCAGATACGCTTCGAAGCAGGCCAGCCAGAGTTCGAAAGCGTTTCCAGCTTCAGGTGTTTGCGGATTGAGGTCTAATTTTTCTGGTCTCAGGGACTGTTCCATGTTTTAAGATGTACAGCGAATAAAATTGAAGCACCTTCAATTACTCCAAAAGACTGAGGTTTGGTAAAAATACTGAAAGGCTTTTATTCGCTGTACAATACGACCTCCACAGTGAGTGTCTGCCCCTGGACTGAGGGGGAGGGGCAAGGCGAACACCTTTATACAGGACTCTGTGGGAGGAGCCACAGGGGCAGTCAGCAGAGGGGTGTGTCCAGACAGGTAACCGAGTTACAACATATATACATGGTTTACCACAGTGGGGAGGCTAGAGCTCATGCTGGATCTCGCTGAGTTTACAACCCTCTGCAGCTTTATCCAATGCTGTGCATTGGAGCCTCTGTACCAGCCCGTGATACAACTGGTCAGAATGCTCTCCACAGTGCTTCTGTAGATATTTGCTGGAGCCTTTGGTGACATACAAAGTCCCCTCAAACTCCAAATGGAACATAGCCACTGGCATGTACTCCTTGTAACTGCATCAATATGTAGGGTCTAGGATAGATCTTCAGAGACATTGACACCCAGGGGTTGTGATGCTCACCTCCACCACCTCTGGCACCACTTTCCAAACACCCACCACTCTCTATATAAATAAACCTGCCTTGCACATCTCCTTTGAACTTGTTCCTTCTTATATTAAATGCATGCCCTTCAGTATTAGACAATTTGTCCCTGGGAAAAAATATATGGACTGTCTATTCTATCATACTTATATGCAGGTTCCTGGGAAAAAATATACAGCCTGTCAGTTCTATCATACTCATATGCAGGTCCTTGGGAAAAAAAAATACGGCCTGTCTATTCTATCATACTTATATCACTTCTAGCAGGTCTTCCCTCATCCTCCACCACTCCTGAGAAAATAAGTTTGCCCATCCTCTCTTCATAGCAATGACCTCTAATCCAGGCAGTGTCCTGGTAAACCTCTTGCTCCCTCACCAAAGCCTCAACATCCTTCCTATAATGGGCTGAGCAGATATGAATGTAACATGCAGCCGAACCAGAATTTTAAAAAGCTACACCATTATGTTCTAACTCTTAATCTCTTAAAGACAAGTATGGAAAATGCCTAATTTACTACCCTTTTGCAGCCAATTTCAGGGAGCTAAGGACTTGGACCCCAAGATCTCTCTGTACATTAATACTGCTAACGGTCCTGCCATAAACTGTGTATTGTTGCTTTATATTTGCCCTTCCAAAATGCAACACCACACACTTGGCTGCAATTTTTCCATTAAGCTTTAGTAAAATTAAATTCAAATTAATTTTGTTTTTATATATGTTTCTTATTGTAATTTATAGTTTTTTTTATTATGTATTGTAATGCACTGTTACCGTAAAACAACAGATTTCATTACGTATGCCAATGATATTAAACCTGATTCTCCATCCATATCTGTGACTGATCTAATGTACATCCTTTGGTAATCTTCCCTACAACACCACCAATCTCTTCCAAGATAGTGCTGATAAATGCTACTCTTTGCATGCAGCTCTGATGGGAATCATCACATATTCCCATTCAGAGCTACTACAACTGACACCACAGTCACAGCCATGAGTACTTAGTAAGCAACAATGTTTTAACTCGTTTAACAAAACCTATCGATCCTCAAAAGCAAATTACTCTGGATGGCAGCTCAGGTCATGAGTGCAGTTCTCCATTAAGAAAAGAAAAGTGGGGAAGGCATGCTGGGCTACAGGTATGATTGAAATGCAGAGGCCTTAGGCCCTCACTATCCTGCTGGCAAATGTACAGTTTTGGGAAAATAGAACTGAAGACCTCAGAAGAAGATTGCAGAACCAGGGTGACTACAGGGACTGCTGTGTACTTTTCTTCATAGAAACATGACTCAACTCCTCTATTTTGGATGCAGCTTCACCATTCCCAAAAAAGACAGACCATCTGAGTCATTTAAAGGTAGAGGACATAGAGTATACTTCATGATTAACTCATCGCGGTCCACAGACATGATGGCTCTGACTCAGTCCTGGAACATCTCGTGGTCAAGTGTCATCCATTTCATCTGCTGAGGGAATTTTCTGCCATCGTCCTGGTAGCAGTGTACGTTCCACCTGAGGTCAACATCAGGCAGGCACTAGGGAAACTGAGCACTGCGATCAGCAAACACAAAATAGTACACCCTGATGCCTTTCCCATGATTGTGGGAGATTTCAACCAGGACAGCTTGAAGAAGTCTCTGAAAAACTACTACCAATATATCATGTGGATTCAGAGGCACCAACACACTTGACCACTATTATATCATCATCAAGAACATTTACGGTGCTGCCCCACACCCACACTTTCGGAAGTCCAGTCACTTGGCTGCACTTCTGCTCCCAGAGTACAGGCAGAGATCAAAGACTGCAGCACCAGTGGTGAGGACCAAGAAGGTTTGGTCAAGGGAGGGAAGAGGTGCTTACAGGACTGTTCTGAGTCGGTGAACTGGACAATATTTTGGGACTCATCTTCAGATCTGAATGAATACGTTACAGTTGTTGGTAACTTCTTCAAGACCCGTGTGGATGAGAGTGTGCTTTCAAGAACAAACCAAAAGACATAAATAACCGAGAGATTCGTAATCTGCTGAGGATTAGATCTGTGGCATTCAAGACAGGTGGTTCACAACTATCCAAGAGGTCTAGTTATGACATATGGAAGGCTACTTTAAGAGCAAAAGAACAATTTTGATTGATTTTAGAGACAGAATCGGATGCACGCCAGCTCTGGCAGGGTTTTCAGACCATTACTCCCCACAGAGTGAAATCTAACATCATGAATGGCAGTGATGCTTCACTCTCAGATGAGATCAACTCCCTTTATGCTCACTTTGAAAAGAAGAATAAAACTACAGCTATGAGGATCCCTGCAGTGTCCAGTGACCCTGTGATCTCTGTCTCGGAGACTGACGTTAAAATATCTTTCATATGGATGAACTGTCACAAGGCTTCAGGCCCTGATTGTGTACCCAGTAGAGCACTGAAAACCTGTGGCAAACAACTGGCGGGAGTGTTTAGTGACATCTTTAATCTCTCACCGTTGCAGCTGAAGGTTCCCACTTGCTTCAAAAGTTCAACAATCATAGCAGTTCCCCAAGAAGAGTAGGTCGAGCTGCCTCAATGACTATCACCCAGTTGCATTCACATTAACTGCAAAATGCCTTGAGAGGTTGGTCGTGACCAGAATCAACTCCTGCCTCAGCAAGGACAAAGACCCACTGGCAATTTAACTATTGCCACAGTAGATCTACAGCAGATGCTGTCTCACTGGCTCGCCACTCAGCCTTGCATCACCTGAATAACAGCAATACGCACATCTAGCTGCTGCTTATTGATCATAGCTCAGTGTTCAATACAGTCATACGCTCCGTACTAATCATATAGTTCTAGCACTTGTGTCCCTCTGCAACTGGATCCTAAACTTCCTCAACGTGAGACCACAGTCAGTGCAGATTGGAAATAGCATCTGCTCCTCACTGACAATCAGTATTGGTGTACCACAAGGATACGTGCTTAACCCACTGCTCTACTCTCTCTACACCCACAACTGTGTGACTAAGTTCAGCTCAAATACCATCTATAAATTTGCGAATCACACAACTATTTTGGCAGAATTTCAGATGGTAGCAAGGAGGTGTACAGGAGTGCGATAGATCAGCTGGTTGAGTGGTGTCACAGCAACAACCTTGCACTTAATGACAGTAAGACCAAGGAGGTGATTGTAGAGTTCAATAAAGAGAAGTCGAGGGAAAACACACTAGTCCTCATTGAGAGATCAACAGTAGGAAAGGTGAGCAGTTTCAAGTTCCTGGGTGTCAGCATCCCTGAGGATATATCTTTGGCCCAGCGTATTGATGCAATTACGAAGAAAGCACAACTGCAGCTCTATTTCACAAGGAGTTTGAGAAGACTTAGTAGGTCATCAAAGACTCTCGCAAATTTCTACAGGTGTACCATGGATAGCATTCAAACTGATTGCATCACTGTCTGGCATGGAGGGGCCACTGCACAGGATTAGAAAAAGCTGCAGAAAGTTACAAACTCAACTAGCTCCACTATGGACACTAGCCTTCCCCAGCAGCAAGAAAATCTTCAAAAGGCAGCATCTGACATTAAGGACCCTCATCAACCAGTGCATCATTGCTACCATCAAGGCTGGGGTATAGGAGCCTGAAGGTTTAGGAATGGCTTGTTCCCCACTGCCATCAAATTTCTCAATGGACAATAAACCCACTAACTTACTATCTCACCAATACATGTTTTTGCTGTGTGTTTAACAGTTCAGTAATATTTGAGTAATATTGTAAATATATTACTTGATTAAACATTCTTAGTTATTTACATAATTCATTATGCATTATATGTAGGAGGTATGTGAATTGCACATGTCACTACACCACCACATCATATGTGCATGCCTCACAAAAAGTAACAAATGAAGTAGACACGTCTTTATCCCCAGGCTTCTGTGTTTTTCTTTCAATAAGTTTTGGAGTTACAAAACATAACAGTAGTGACAAGTAAGTTTAACAGGGTCTTTTCATCCAAAGAACTGACGCTCATTAGAATTTTTTTTTTGTTTTCTGCACCATTCTCTGTAGATTCTAAAGACTGTTGTGCATGAAAATCCCAGAAGGTCATCAGTTTCTGAGATACTCAAACCACCCCACATGGCACGTGAGGATAAGAGGAATCCTATCCCTGGTAGGGTGGCAGGAGGATGGGATAAGAACAGACATATGTGAAATAGAAGAGATATGTTTGAGGGTAGGGTTGATGGTGGATGAAGGAAAGCCCCTTTCTTTGAAAAAGGAGGTCATATCCTTCATTCTGGAATGGAAAGCCTCATCCTGAGAGCAGATGTGATGGAGTTGGAGGAATTGAGAGAAGGGGGTGGCATTTTTACCAGTTACAGGGTGGGAAGAATTCTGGTCCAGGTAACTGTGAGAGCCCATGGATTTATAATGGGCATTAGTAGATAAGCTGTCTCCAGAGATAGAGACAGAGAAATCAAGAAAGGGGAGGGAGATGTCGGAAATGGACCAGGTAAATTTGAGGGCAGGATAGAAGTTAGAAGCAAAGTTGATAAAGTTGACAAGTTCAGCATAAGTGCAGAAAGCAGCACCAATGCAGTCGTTGATGTAGCATAGGAAAAATGGGGGACGAACGCCAGTGTAGGCTTGGAACATAGACTGTTCCACGTGACAACAAAAGGCAGGCATAGCTGGGACCCATGTGAGTGCCCAAGGCTACACCTTTCATTTGAAGGAAGTGGGAGGAGCCAGAAGAGAAATTATTAAGAGTGAGGATGTTCTGCTAGATGGAGGAGAGTGGTGTTGGAGAGGAACTGGTTGGGCCTAGTGTCCAGAAAGAAACAAAAAGGTTTGAGACCTTCCTGGTGGGGGATATAGGTATATAGGGACTTGACATCCATAGTGAAAATAAGATAAGCACCTGGGAACCTGAAAAGATCCAGGGTGTGAGAAGTGTCACAAATGTAGGTAGGAAGGGACTGAACTGGGGGGGTGGGGGGTGGAATGATAAAACAGAGTTGAGGTATGCTGATATGCGTTCAGTGGGGCAGGAAAAAGCTGAAACAATGGGTCTACCTGGACAGGCAGATTTGTGGATCTTGGGTAGGAAGTAGAAATGGGAGGTGCTGGGTGTATGAACTATGAGGTTGGTGGCAGAGGATGGGAAATCCCCAGAGCTAACAAGGTTGGTGATGGTGTGGGAGGCAATGGTCCAGTTCTCCATAGTGGGATCCTGTTGGAGGGGTAAGTAAGAGAAGGTGTCTGACAGTTGTCGCTGGGCCTCAGCAAGGTGGAGGTCAGATCACCCACAATTTGCATGCTACATCCCCTGCAATAGAGTCAATTGAAAATGAATTAAGAATGATGCTTTAGAAGTGCTCAAGGATGTCATTGGAAAACACAAACTTATCAATGGTAAAATAAAATTAAATGAAAATACCACACCAGGTTTTACAAAGCACGCCTGATTCCTTATGGCATCCGTGATAAAGTGGCCAGTGAGATAGATCACATAGAGAATGAAGGAGTTCTTTTCAATGTTGAGTGGAGCCCATTGAATGCCAGTGGTCCCAGTAACCAAGAAGGATGTGTCTATTAGGATCCGTGGTGATCTTACAGTCACCGTTTACCCAGTACTGAAAGTAGATCAATAACTTCTACATAGGATAGAAGGTATCTTTGCCAACCTTTCTGGAGACAAACACTTCAGCAAAGTGGACTTAGCTGAGGTCTATGAACTGATGGAGATTAAAGAAGAGTCCAAAGAGTTTCTCACCATAAACACTCACAAAGGGCTTTATCAGTATAATAGGCTTATTTTTGGAGCAGCATCCACACCTGCACTCTGGCAGAAAACTATGGAGCAGGTGCTGCAAGGCTGTCCAGGTATTCGGTGTTACCCATCATTATTACTGGTAAGGATGACTGGGAACATCTCCAAAATCTCAAGACAGTGTTAAAAAAATTAAACAATTATGAGAGCAGAGCACAATGCAACAAATGTGAATACTTTAAACCGAGCACCGCTTACTTATGTCACAGCATTGACACATGAGGATTACGTGAATGTGCTGAGAAAATTCAAGCAGTGGTGGATGCTGCAAAGGCCAAAGGATATGTCACAGTTGTGGTCCTTTTCAGAATAGTGTACATCAATTACTATAGCAGGTTCCTGCCAAATCTGGCTACTGTGCTCCACTCCTTGAACTCATTCCTACAAATTGGGAAGAAATGACAAAGCAGTGTGAGGTTTCTTGCTAAAAGGTGAAGGAAATGGTGACATCAGACACTGTACTGGTGCATTATGATCCACATTGTTCAGTGAAGCTTACTTGTGATGCCTCACCTTATGGTCTAGATGCAGTCATGTCAAAGTTATGAGTGATCAAAGTAAACACACCGTCACGTTCCCTGAACACTGCAGAGAAAATTTATGCACAGGTAGATAGGAGGCCTCCACTTCCAGGATCTGCAAGTCTGTCTCACAACATCAGACTTCAGCACAGCGTGGCAACCACTGGAAGTAGGCATCATGGCGGGGTGTACCATCTCCCCATTGGCCTTCACTATGGCAATGGAGCTCATTATCAGAGCTTCAAAATGGGTTGCGGGAGGAAAAGGGCTACAGTTTGGTCAATGGTTACCACCAATACGAGCCTATGTGGACGATATAACGATACTGACGACAACTGTCCGCTGCACCAAGAGACTTCTGGAAAAGCTTCATCAAAACATCACATGGGCGAGCATGAAGATCAAACCCAGCAAGTGGAGAAGCATCTCCATCGTCAAAGGTCAAGTCACGGATAAAAGATTTCAGATTGACGGGACACCTGTCCCAACTGTTTCAGAAATGCCAATGAAGAGCTTGGGCTGATGGTATGATGCTAAGCTCAAGGACACTGAGCAGTTTGAACAACTCAAAAAGGATACCATCACGTACATAGCTCGCATCAACAAGACCTTGCTGCCAGGAAAACTCAAGCTGTGGTGCTTCCAGTTCGGCATACTCCCAAGACTCATGTGGCCTTTAACAGTGTATGAAATCCCCATCAGCAAGGTTGAAAAGCTTGAAAGAATGATCAACGCACATGTAAAACAGTGGCTTGGACTTCCACGATGCTTAAGTCCTGTTGGACTGTATGGGAACGGCAAATTGGAATTACCAATTGCAAGTCTTGTGGATGAATTCAAATGCACCAAAGTAAGGTTGGTTATGACCCTCACTGAATCTGAAGATACTGTTATTCAAACAGTGGCCCCCCATGTGGTAACGGGGAGGAAGTGGACACCATCTGAAGCCATTCAGAGTGCTAAGTCTGCTCTTCGCTTCAGGGATGTGGTTGGCTAAATCCAATTTGGGAGAGCCGGGCTCGGGCTCATCCCAAAAGCTCCTCAATGGCATAAGGCAAGATCAGTGCAGAAGAGACCACTCGTGGTGGAGGAGTTGAGAAGACAGGAGGAGGCAGAATGAAACACCAGGACCGTCTCAATGACCAAGCAGGGCCACTGGACTAATTGGGAGACCATGGAAAAGAGGAAACTCAGCTGGTGTGACATCTGGGAGATGGCGGGATCTCGGCTAAGTTTTGTCATCAGAGCCACTTATGATCTCCTACCCACACCCCAGAACCTGAACCAGTAGTGGGGAGAAGACCCCGCTTGCTCTCTTTGTCAAGCAGCTGGATCACTAAGGCACATTTTAACAGGATGCACCATGAGCCTCACCCAGGGTCGGTACACTTGGTGGCGTAACCAAGTTCTCAGACAGCTGACATCAATCTTGGAACAGAGGCGAATCATCACAAATGCTCTCCCACAAACATCGGCAGGAAATGTCCACACTACACGATTTGTACCAGCAGGCCAACCGCCAGAGCACCGTATAACATCAAAAGATGGAAGCATTCTGCAGGTTGCTCGGGATTGGAAAATGGACATGGATTTGGAAAAAAAGCTTGTGCTTTCCCCAGACTTTGCAGCTACAACACTCCGGCCAGACATGGTCCTGTGGTCTACAACAGCCAAGCTGGCATATGTTGTGGAATTGACAGTAATAATGGGAAGATGGTGTTGAAGAAACTTATGAGGGGAAAGAGACCAAGTACTCTGAACTGGCAACTAAATCTACCCAGAATGGCTGGAAGACCAAGATTTTCCCTGTAGAAGTGGGATGCAGGGGATTCGTTGCTACATCTACGACCAGTCTATTGAAGAAGATGGGGGTGAGGAGTCACTCCCTCCAACAAGCAATCAAGTCCTTGTCAAATGCAGCAGAAGAAAGCAGCAATTGGATTTGGATTAAAAGGAAAGACAACAACTGGGCTGCAAGATGAAGACAGGAGGGTATGGAACTGAGGGGGGTGTATCTGGGACGCTAGGTAGCACCGTTGAGCCCTCTGGAGACGTCGTGGGCTTATCAACGAAACGTCAAAGATGGAGGGTGCCCACCTGATGACCCCGATGACGTACCTACCCTCCTTCCTTGTCACCACTCCAAACCCACTGCCAACATTGAGAGTGACAACTTACCATAGGGATTGAAACATCAAGTCCTAGTAGCTCGACTGATCAATCATTAGTGGCCATTTTCAGTTCACAGAAGGGAGTTCCACTAACAGCAGCAGCAAAAATGCACAGGAGTCCTTTTTTTCTTGAAGGACACAATTACAAGATTGGATTCAAGAGGATGACTAACCATGGAAATGCTGATGGATTGTCCTGTTTACCCTTGGAAAAGGAAATACCTGAAATATTTACAAAAGAGAACGCTCCTCTTGATGTGTTCCCCCTAATGCAAATCAAAAGTCTCCCTATTGTGGCAGAAATGATCCAAAGGGAAAGCAGAAAAGACATCCACATTGTCTCAGGTCTACACGGATACCCAAAATGGCTGGAATGTGCAGCAAAAATTCCAGTTCCCCATTTTAACCAGCCCCGGGATGACCCTGCCCTTGACGGAGGTTACCTTATGTGGGAATTGAGAGTTCTTGTACCATCCAAGCTGAGAGCTAAGTTGTTGGAGGAGCTTCAAAGCTCAAAGCTCAAAGCTTTGTACGGTGGCCTGGGATAGATCAGCAGATTGAGCGGCTTGCCATGCATCTTTTGGGATGCAAACATGTCCAGAAGATGCCAAGAGCAGCCCTTCTCCATCCTTTGCATTGCCCTGGCAGAAGATTCATTTGCTGGACCAGTATGGACACAAATTTATTGGTAATAGTGGATGCAGCCAGGAGTGTTCCCAGTAGCCTCCATTACAGCCTTGCACACTGCTGATGTATTGAGAAGCTTCTTCTCAAGGACTTGTTTTCCAGAATGTCTAGTCTGTGACAATGGACCACAGTTTGTTGCAGAACAGTTTCAGTCATTCCTGAATGAAATAAGACATATTGCATCTGCACCGTACCACCTAGCTACAAATGGCTTGGCGGAAAGTTTTATCCAGTGTCTAAAGACAGCACTTCGAGCAGTGTCAGCAGAACACACCTCACTGACCTTGAACCAGAAGCTCACCCTTCGGTCATCCGTTGTGCCCATACTTAGAACTCCTAAAACCCAATCTCAGATGGACTACATATGACAAGGAGCTGAGACACATTGAGGGCTCCTGAAACAAGGAGGTTTGATGTTTCACTCCTATACAAGTGGTCCTGGTGAGGGACTACAGAGATCAAAAGTGGGTTTGGAAAAATTAAGGACAGAACTGGGCCACTCTCCTATACAGTGGAGGTTGCATCTGGTGTCACATCGATCAGTTGAGGAGAGGAATGTCCATTGTTAGAGAAGAAAGGCATCCAGAGCTGTCAGAAGCATTTCCTTCAGTCCCAGGCTCAACTCCTACAACGACCTTGGAGGAAGCCGCAGAACCTGAGATTGTTTCACAGCCACAAGTCTCACCTGCCAAGCAGAATGACCTCCCTTGTCAGGAAAGTTGTTATTCCACAAGAGTAAGAAATACTCCATAGCAATTAAATCTTTCAACCTGAATGGGAAAATGTAAGACTTATTATGTTGTAGATGTCTCTGTGGTAGTTGTATTATATATTATACTCTATATTATAAGTAGAGATGCATTTTATATTGATTTAGAGTTTATAGCTAAGGAGAAAGGAGCATCATGTTTTTAGTATTTGAGAAATATTTGTTTTATTGTAAATATATTATTTTATTATACATAATTCATTATAGGTTATATGTAAGATGCTGTTAAATGGCATAGGTCATGACATCACCACATCATACTTGTGCACTTCACAAGAAAAGCAGACATGCATTTATCCCCAGGCTAGGTTTTCCTTTCAATTAGTATTGGGGTTACAAATCATAACAGGCTTCATCCAAACAGAGAGCAGACGATGTTAAAATCTGGATGCACAGAACAATCAGCAAGTCAGGCAGCATCCGTGGAAGGAGAATCAGAGTTAATGCTTCAGGTCAAGGACTCTTCATCAGAATCATTCAGCTTAATGATCATACACACAAAAAATTCTGCAGATACTAGTAATCTTGGACAACATGTACAAAATACTGGAGGAACTCAGCAGGTCAGGCAGCATTTGCAGAATTTTTTATGTCTCTGATAATCAACTCCACTGAGGGGTCCCTTGGAAATATGCCTGTAGTAAAGGTGCTTAGACTGATTATTTCCCTCTGTAGATGCTGCCTGACTTATTGAGTTCCACCAGCACGTTTTGTATGCTGCAGCTTGACAATGCTTCAGTTCTGATAGACAGCTATCAGTCTGAAACATTATTAACTCTATTTCTGTCTCCACAGATGTTACTTAATCTGTTGGGTATTTTCTTCCCTTTATGTCTTTTTTCCTGCTTTTCAGACTCCATGGTTTTTGTTTTGCTTTTCATTGCTAAAATATGACAATTGATGGAGCTTGATGTAAAAGTTCGATAAATATATTCAGAAGTTTCCCACTTTTGGAGACAATGCTATTCAATTTTCAGTTGTCATTCTGTAAAGGGAAAGTGGGTTAGAAGAAAGATTAAAGATTAGCTTTATTTGTCATATACACATTGAAACATTGAAAATGCTCATATGAGCATTGAAATGCTTTCAATGTCCAAAGTAAATTTTCTTGCGGGCATTCTTCGTAGTATGGAGCATTGCCTCAGAGAAGCCGCATCCAACATCAGGGACCCCCTCCACACAGGTCATGGTCTCTTCTCACTGCTGTCACCAAGAAGAAGGTCCAGGAGCCTCAGGACACACACCAGCAGGTTCAGGAGCAATTATTACCCCTCAACCATCAGGCTCCAGAACCAAAGGGATAACTTCACTCAACTTCATTTGCTTCATCGTTAAAGTGTTCCCACAACCTCTAGACTCACTTTCAATGACTCCTTATCTCATGTTCTTGATATTTATTGCTTATTTATTTATTATTATTGTTTCTTTTTTAGTATTTGCACAGTTTGATGTCCTTTGCACATTGGTTGAATGCCCAGTTGGTGCATTCTTTCATGGATTTTATTGTGTTTATTATTCTATTATAGATTTATTTATGCCCTCACAAAAATGAATCTCAAGGTTGTATATGGTAACATATATGTATCTGGATAATAAATTTACTTTGAACTTTGAAATTTTATGGAATGTGAGTGGGAACCAGAGTGTCTGGAAGAAACCCATGCAGCCATGGGAAGATCAGACAAACTACTTACAAATTGTGGTGGGATTTGAACCCGATCTTACAGCTGGTACTGTAAGGCACTGCACTAACCACTACACTACCTTGCTACCCATAAGAAACTGCGGAAGACATTATGTGGAGTGCTAAGGGAAGAGATTGGATATAAAAGGTGAGGCAGACGAAATAACTTTGGTGTCAAGATATTCAAGGTATTTTGGTACTATTGACAACAGCGCCTTTATTTCCTGTGGAGCACCAAGAAAGCTCATCTCTGTCCCAGGATACTGACGGACTTTTACCGCTGTACCATTGAGAGCATACTCACCAACTGCATCTCAGTGTGGTATGGCAACTGTCCTGTATCAGACCGCAAAGCACTCCAGCGGGTGGCGAAAACTGCCCAGCGGATTATCGGCACCAAATTGCCCACCATTGTGAACATCTACCAGAAACGCTGCCTAGGCAGGGCATAAAGCATTATCAAGGATGCATCTCATCCTAACCACGGACTTGTTACTCTTCCCCATCCGGTAGGCGCTACAGGAGCCTCCGCTCCCACACCAGCAGGCTCAGGAAGAGCTTCTTCCCTGAGGCTGTGACCCTGCTGAACCTCACATCACAGCGCTAAGCAGTATTGCACCCATATTGTACTGTCTCAGTACATTTATATTTGTATGCTGTAGCACTTACTTTTTTATTCGCAGTTATTTTGTAAATAATACTATTCTTTTGCACTTTTGGTCAGATGCTAATTGCATTTCATTGGCTTTGTATCTGTACTTGGCACAATGACCATAAAGTTGAATCTAATCTAATCTAATCTAATGTATAGAACACTGTTCAAAAAAATTGCAGCTGTCATGTAAGATGAGCCCGTGATTCTATAGACTATCAGATAACGATTCCCATTGAACTGAAAGACCAATGGCATTGATTCTTCGGCAAGATAATTCCTATCAGCTCAGGCTACATTGCATTTTCCGTCCATTCTTAGCCATGCATTTATCAAATTTCATTCTGCAGTTCATTTTGTGCTGGGATGTTTTGACTATGGGACCTGCCTAAAGTCAAGTGAAACTGTCTGCTCTGGAAATAGTAGAACAAGAGGTTCACTGAAGATTGAAGGTAAAAGGAACATTTTGCTTGAAAGAATCCAAATCCATTCATTAGGAAGGGTTACATTAGTATAGTGCCCATCATATCCTTAAGATTTTCGCAAGTGTCTGGCTACCGATAAAGAATTTTGAAAGTTGATTCAGAACTCTTTGCTTGATCTCCAAGATGTCAAGAAATCAACTGCTAAAGGGTAAGTGGTTTGAAGTGCAATCAACCATGATTCCACTTTTGCCCTCTCCAATGGTCTGGGGCCATCAAATAGGAGGCACAAATAACTCAATGAATTCATGTTGGATCAGGTCATTTGGGCACAAATTCATCCAGCAGATGAATTACTGACAAATTCTTGCTGCTGGTATTGGGATTACATTCTAAGTACTTATTTGCTGCATTTGATTTTAATTCTAGTAATCTTAATAGCTATTATTCAAAAAATGTTTTTCTTTTAAGCACAAACTCTGAGAAAGTTACCCTTTTTAGTACAAAGTATTTACTCTGTTGGATGGAACAGAAACGTAGAAAACTGGATGGTCATACGTCTTTAGGCCTTTTGTTCATGTCCCATGATTCAATATTCAAAGATTCAAAGTACATTTATTATCAAAGAACGTATAAATTATACAGCTTGAGATTTGTTTGCTTACAGGCAGCCACAAAGCATGAAACCCAAATACCCCAATTAAAAAAAAAGAAAAACCATAACCCCTGCACGAGAAAAGAGGAAAAAATGCGTGTGCGCGTGTGTGTGCGTGCGCATGTGCACACACTCACACACAACCATGAAAATAATAGGAGAAAACAACAGCATTCTGAACCAGACTGAGTCCTTAGTTCCACTGCCCAGAGCAGTTGGAGTAGGCCCAAGCCTTGATCTCGGTTCATCATATTGGTGGGGCAAAAATGCTGTGGAACTCACTTGGAAAACGACAAGTAGTTCACAGCCTCGGTGTTGCAGATAGAAGAGCAAACATTACAGGAGAGTGAGCGAAATCAACCAAACCCTCGCCTCCGGTCCAGACATTCTGGCTTTCCAGTCTACCTGGACTGGCGCTTAAATTATCCATGCAGCGGGTAGTGCCTTGTTCTAGGACCTGGATGTTGGTGCGGTGACAACCTTTGGTCACACTGCACGAAGCTGTTCTCGATCTCACCAAATCTTTTCAGCACTTGGAGCTATCCAACCTCACACCCAGGTTAGGTGGGGGGGCATCAAATCCCTTCCGCATGGACTCCTCTCGAAACTGTTCACTCCAACAACAACAGCAGTATCATCTCCGTCTGTGACCCCGTCTTGAACACTATGATCACGACCATTCAATGTGATGAGGACTGATACTCCTTCTCAATACTATACTCTCTTTCTCTCCTTCTAACTCAAAATACCCTTTGTGCCCAGAAATTAATCTATTTCTTTAAATATATTCAGTGACTTGGCTTCCACAACCTTTTTGGTAGAGAACTATACAGGCTCTGTTCTCTCCAGGTGTTGAAATTACTCTTCACCTCAGTTCTAAATGTTTCACCCCATATCTTGAGACTGCGGCACCTTCTTATAGACACTCCAGCTGGGGAAACATCCTCTCTGCAACCAGTCTGTCAAGCCTTATCAGACTCTCCTTCCATTCCAACTCTTTCAAAGTTTTAAGCTATTAAACGATACTGGCCTGATCGCTCCTCAGTTGACAGTCTGATATCCTGTCAGAGAAGCTGTTCCTAAAACACTGAGTATGTGTCTTTAGGCTCCTGTACCTCCGCTTTGATGGTAGTAATGAAAAAAGGGCATGCCCCAGGTGGTGAAGCATCCTTAATGATGGATGCTGCCCTTTTGAGGCTTCATCTTTTCAAGATTTTGGTGACGTAGAGACAAATGTGGACAGGAATTTGAAAGATTTGAATATCTGTCATGATAGAGTCAAGGGATTGAGTGATCTGAAGTACTTTCATGTCAATGGAGTGCAGGGGAATACAAATGGAGGAGGAGGTTAAAGTAGATTGGAATGGGGTTGAGAATCCCACTATTAGCTTGCATATCTAAAGATTGAGATTCAGTTGCAGGTTAATAAATACAGTAACAGTCTGAATAAATTGAAATTTGTGAAGGGTAAAAGCAGTGACTGTAGCAAGGAAAGCAATCACTGACTCAAACATGAAGGTAATGAATATGTACTGTATGTTGGCAAGTATTATATTACATTTCTATGGTCTTTTCAAAAAACACAAAAGAAGCACTCACACTGGCAGTTTAAGAGTATGATACTCACATTGTCTTGACATAAAAGGGTGTCAGTCACCCTCTACATACTGGCATACAGTACAGACAGAGGTCACAAGATAAAAGAACAAACAATGAAAGAGAATCCTCTCATACTATCAGGTGCCACAATGAAAGTAAACAATGACATTGCTAAATTCCAAATTAGTCATGAAATTTGAAAGATAAAAATAATCTAACCTGGCAAAGAATGATAATAACCCAAAGATTTGTTTTCAGCAAGAGTTGCCTTTAGCCAACCCAACCCCAGCTCAGAAGCAGGGCTCTGACAAAGAGTTGACAGCTGAAGTCTCAACCCGCTTTCAGCTCTCAGGCATCTCAGCCTGCCAATCACCTACATCAGTTGGTGTTGTACCAGACAGAAACCAGGAATGTATGGAAGGTTTGAAGTTATTAAAGTTTGTGTGTGTTGCTAAGGTTTGAAGTTATTAAATGTGTTGCCCCAGCACAAACTTGCAGATTGACCAGATACAAAATAAAAATCTGCTGTTCTTACAGCATCCATTGTGACTGATAGTAAGTCATATTAGGAAAAGGAGAAGTGCAGAAGGACCATAAGGGAATCAAGGTTTCATTTACCATGGAATTAAGGTTTTTATCATAACAGTGATACAATTTGTATTTGTTTTCACCCTTGTCAAGAAAATTATACCATGAATAGTGAATATATTAGATTGAAGGAATTGCATATTGATTGCTTCGTTCTGGGAGAAGAGTATATGCGATCCTGGACAGTAGCAGGAGAATGGAATAAATAGCATGACATTATGTGAATTAATGAAAAGGTACCAAGTTAAAAAAAACAACCTGCAAATTTGTCTGGCGAAAGAACGTGGTTTCTCAAGAGGGATTAGCTACTGTAGTGAGCAACAAGAGTAGAGTTGTACTGGTGTCATTGATGGAAATTAATTATCTTTTTGAAATATCTTAATTTTAACAAAGCTTCCAGACTTGATTTCATCCTTACCTCTTGCTTAGGGTGGCATGGTAGTGTAAAAGTTAGCACAATGCTTAACAGTACAGGCGACACAGGTTCAATTCCCACCTCAGCCTATAAGGAGGCTCTACATTCTCCCCGTGACCGTGTAGGTGTCTTTCAGTTGCTCCGGTTTCATCCCAATCTCAAAGAGCTACTGGTTGGTAAATTAATTTGTCTGCAAATCATCCTGTGATTAGGATAGGATTAAATCAGGGGGTTGCTGGGAGGCGTAGTTCAAAGGGACTGTTCCACACTGTATCTTAAAAAAATAAATAAATAAACCACCCACCTTTATATCTTCAGAGGATTTGGATAAATGCAAACCAGTACTGATTCCAATGACTTCCATTAGTAATATCCTGAGAACCGAAAATGATCAGTTTGTCCTGACTCACAGTGACCAATCTCCTATCCAAATTAATATATTACTTTCAATACAATGAGACCTTGTATTGTGGAATATATTTTTCTGTGGCACATTAATCAAACCTTTTGGGAATCGACATATACTTCACACATCACTCCTCCTTTCTCAGCCTAACTCATTACATCTGGGAGAGATGCAATAAATTTATCAAACATAACTTCTCTGTCATAAACCCCAAGTGATTCTGCCTAATTATATTATGATTATTATGTGCCCTACACTACTCAGTTAATAACAGATTCAAGTATTTTTCCAAAGACGGCATTGGGCTAAGTGCCTCTTAACATCATATGTTTCTCTTGCTGCATTTTTAAATGGAAGTGTTAGATTTGCAGTTTACCGATTCACTGGAAAATTTCCAGAATCCAGGGAGCATTGGAAGATTACAACCAAATGTGTGCACCATCATCACAAAGAGTTCTTTCAAAACCTTTGGATCCTGGACTCCCTAGGAATTGTCACTTTTTGTCACTTTGCCTACTTTTCCAATGGTGATGGTTGTTTCACTTTCCTCTCTCCCACTTGTACTAATATCTCTGCTTGTTGTGCTAAGTTTGCAATGTCGTCGGTTGTGATGACAGATACAAAATGAGTGGTCAGTAGACTGTAATTAAATAGGACTATAGGGCTCCAAAAACCTATCATAATCATGTTTTCTACCTGTGCACGCCTAACTACATTAAATTACCCAATGTACTAAATAACAGTCTGCTTCAAACTGTTTAGTGTGACATACATTTTGGACAAATAACACAGTCGATAGTTGGCATGAAGTATGGAGCAGCTCATT
Organism: Mobula hypostoma; assembly: GCF_963921235.1. Taxonomy (NCBI): domain Eukaryota; kingdom Metazoa; phylum Chordata; class Chondrichthyes; order Myliobatiformes; family Myliobatidae; genus Mobula; species Mobula hypostoma. The sequence goes on from NC_086102.1 coordinate 149,567,065, forward strand.
GGCTGGAAAAATGTTGTACTAAACTATTGCAAAGGCAGTAGAAACTTTAGTGAACACAAGTTTAGGAGGCACTGTCTAAGCACAAGTAAACCAGAGCAATGTGTTGCTTTTCTGTCCCGGGCCCAAAGCTTTTGAAGAGATTTAAATCAATGTTCCAGGGAAAATGGCTAAAATAGCAATTTAATTGCTTCTCAGTGGTCATTGCAAAGGTGCATTTAGCAGCAGGTTCATGCCTTGTGTATTCATGGATGAGACTGATTACCTTAAGGCAATGTCACATCTAAGTAATCCAACAAACTATTGCACATAGGACAATCAACTTCAAATGGCATCACCTCAGAAGGCTGCATCACAGGGGAAAGGCAGGTGCATTATGCAGAGAGGGAGCTGAGGGAAAGGGGGAGAAGGGCATCAGACAGAGAGGGAGCTGAGATAAATGAGGAGAAAGGTGTTAGACAGAGACGGAGCTGAAGTATGTGGAAGGGAATTATGCAGAGAGGGAGCTGAGTCAGACAAGGGAGTAGCATAACAGATGAGAGAAGTGTAACAAATGGGGGAGAGATGCATTAGATTGGGCTAAAATTGTAGCCGGAGAGGGTGGAGGTTAAGCAGGCAGGTAGTGGGAGGGATACAGCAAAGGGGGAGAAAAGCAACATATGGGGAGAGATGAAACAGACATAGAGAGGTACAACAGACAGAGGGAGAGCTGTAACACACAGGGGGAGAGGGACAACAGACAGAGGGAGAGCTGTAACACACAGGGGGAGAGGGACAACAGACAGAGGGAGAGCTGTAACAGATGGGGGAGAGGGACAACAGACAGAGGGAGAGCTGTAACACACGGGGAGAGGTACAACAGACAGAGGGAGAGCTGTAACAGACGGGGGAGAGGGACAACAGACAGAGGGAGAGGGACAAGAAACAGAGGGAGAGGGACAACAGACAGGGGAGAGCTGTAACAGACGGGGGAGAGGGACAACAGTCAGGGGGAGAAATTGAGCAAATGGGGGGATCTGCAGCTGCTGATACATTAACGAAAAGATAGAATGCATTGATCCTCCATCAAGAAGAACAATCTGATTGTTGTATTAGCTGCCAAGAAGTAGAATGTTTCTAACAGACCTCACGGGCAATCAAAAAAGCATAGCTGTATCAAGGCTTTTAAGGGCAGCATCAGGTTGACTGACTCAGGTTACAGATGGTCCCTGTACAGATATCTCTTCATCTTCTCACAATTCTTTGCACAGAGAGCTACTGTCTGTTACTCAGATATTCATTTAAAATGTCTGATTTGGAAAAACCTAGTAATCCCCACATAAACAATCTGCCTTGAAGTCTTTCAACCATATCCTATGTCCTGTCCTGGATTTTCTTCAAGAAAATTTCTTTATATATATATATATATATATATATATATATATATATCTTGCAAACAATTTCAGAAGAATAAAGCTGTAAACTATTTCTTTGCAGTTTTGAATATAAACAGTAAAAATTAATTCATGCAATCTACTTGCTCTTTAATAGCTCCTGGTTTATAAGCAAATGCTGCAATATAATTTTTTGTTTGCAAACTGTGAGTGAAGATAATATTCTGGCTTCTCACTGAATACATTACGCATTACACTCTAATATTAAATATAGGATGTTTTCTAATTTCATAAAAAGTGCCACAGATGTGCTGGTGGTTGTAGAATTAACTTCATGAGAACACTGTGTTACTTCAGCTACTTTGCAATTTCAGATTTTCACTGTGTTGGAAATGCAAATTATGCACATGGTCCTAAACGTCCCAAACAGAAGCAACAGACAAAATGCTGGAAGGGCTTAATGAGTCAGGCAGGGAAATGAACAATCAGCATTTCACATGGAGACCCTTCATCTGGACTCCAGGTTCCAGCATTGGCAGACTCTTGAGGATCCCAAACTGAAGCCTAGATGTGTTCATCATTTAAGTCCTCACACAACTTATCCTAGAATTAATCTGTTCATAAAAAATAAACATCTCATCTTTGACTGACATAACATTAGCCCTGATCTCCTGACCCAATGCCAACACTAATGTGGAGACTTAACCTTATTTCTCTAGTGGAATCCCTGGTGCCCAGCAATGATCTGAGCTTAAACCAGTAGTACATCTCCTAGCCTGTTGGTTATGCTGCTGGTCGTTCCTGCATTACGTCAGTGGAGACCTCACTTTGCACTGAGACTATGGCAGGATTAAACACTGGTCCCATTTCAATTATGGACAAAACTGGCAGTTGGAAGTAAGGTTGAAATGCAATTTTACTCACTATTTAATAATTAAAGTACCTTAATCATTTGGCCTGTATGGGAATTTTGGCTACCCTCACCAACCAGGCCATGTACTGTTCTCACTGCTGCCAATGGGAAGAAGATACAAGCACCCACACTACCAGGTTCAGGAGCAATTATTTCCCTTCAAGCATCTGGCTCATGAGCTAGCATAGATAACTTCACTCAACTTGGCTCTGAACTGATCCCACAACCTATGGATTCACTTTCAAGGATTCTACAACTTATGTTCTTAGTACTAATTATTTATTCATCTCTTTGTTATTGTTATTATTATTATTATTATTTTGTTTTTGTATAGCTTGTCTTCTTTTGCACAGTAGTTGTTTGTCAGTCTTTGCAAGCAGTTTTTCATTTATTCTATCATTTCCTTGTTCTACTGTGAATGCTTACAAAAGATGATTTGCAATGTAGCTATGGAGACATACATGTACTTTGATAATAAATTTACTCTGAACTTTGAACTTTAGTCCTGCAAGAAATTTTTTCAAAATAATTATAATGTTCTAAAAAATAGTTTTATGATTTCTTTTCCAGGGTTTTTAATTTCAAAGGTGTTCACAAACAGTAAACCTGTGATGGAGATTATATTTGAACCCAACAGTGCAGACAGCTGACTGTACTGAGACAGGCCATGTCTGTACTCTGTACTTTGCCACAGCGTGCTATGAGTTGTCCTGGGAAGACAGTGCCCAAAGCCAGGTCAGGGAGGGGAGTCCGTAATTTTGAAGCAACAGAAGTTCTTCCCTATCAGGTAGGCATGAGAGACTGCAGATGCTGAAACCTGGGCATTAAAACAAAACTGCTGGATGAACTCAGAGGGTCAGGCTACATGATGGGAGGAGTCAAGATCACCGGCAGATGGTTAGAGTGGGCTCCCTTACCTCTGCCACTCTGACAGTCAACACAGGTGCCCATCAGGGATGTGTCCTAAGCCCCTCCTATACTCTCTGTATACGCATGACTGTGTCGCCACCCACAGCTCCAATCTGCTAATTAAATTTGCTGATGACACTACAATGATTGGCCGAATCTCAAATAATAATGAGGCAACCTACAGAGAAGTCATCACCCTGACACAGTGGTGGCAAGAAAACATCAATGTCACAAAAACAAAGGAGCTGGTTGTGGACTACAGGAGGAATGGATGCAGGCTAACCCCTATCGATATCAATGGATCTGGGGTTGAGAGGGTGAACAGCTTTAAGTTCCTTGGCAAACACATCACTGAAGATCTCATGTAGTCTGTACATACTGGCTGTGTGGTGAAAAAAGCACAACAGCGCCTCTTTTAACTGAGATGGTTGAAGAAGTTTGGTGTGGGCCACCAGATCTTAAGAACTTTCTACAGGGGCACAATTGAGAGCATCCTGACTGGCTGCATCACTGCCTGATATGAGAACTGTACTTCCCTCAATCGCAGGACTCTGCAGAGAGTGGTGTGGACAGCCAGCTCATCTGTAGATGTGAACTTCCCGCTATTTAGGACATTTACAAAGTTAAGTGTGTAGAAAGGGCCAGAGGATCATTAGGGACCTGAGTCATCCCAACCACAAACTGTTCCAGCTGCTACAATCCAGGAAACGGTACTGCAGCATAAAAGCCAGGGCCAACAGGCTCCAGGACAGCTTCTTCCACGAGGCCATCAGACTGATTAATTCACGCTGATACAATTGTATTTTTATGCTATATTGACTGTCCTGTTGTACATACTATTTATTACAAATCACTATAAATTGCACATTGCACATTTGAATGGAGACATAACAGAAAGATTTTTACTCCTCATGTATGTGAAGTATGTAAGAAATGAAATCAATTCAATTCAATTCAATATTACTAAGTTGGGGAAGTAAGGGGGATTTTTTATCGCACAGAGAGTGGTTGGTATCTGGAACATGTGAGATGTTAGTGTGGATACTCTCCTGACATTTCAAAGATAATTAGGCAATTATTTGTATCAAGTTATAGAAGGCTACAAACCCTTGCGATTAGCAGAGAGGTGTGTAACATTCAGCATGGGTGTGACCATAAGACTATAAGACCATAAGGCATAGGAGCAGAATTAGGCCATTTGGCCCATTGAGTCTGTTCCACCATTTCATCATGGCTGATCCATTGTTCCCCACTCCCTGGCCTTCTCTCTGTAACCTTTGAAGTGGTGGCCAAACAAGGACCTATCGATCTCCATACTGTCATTGTAACAGCAGAGGAGACCCAGACGGAATATAAGGTGTTGTTCCTCCAACCTAAGTGTGGCCTCATCACGACAATACCGGTGAGACTCGAAGCAGGTTGGGAGACCATTCTGCCGAGCACCTACACTCTGTGTGCCAGAAGAAGCGGGATCTCCCAGTGGTCACCCATTTTACTTCCACTTACCATTCCCATTCTGCTATGTCAATCCATGGCCTCGTCTACTGTCACAATGAGGCCACATTCAAGTTGAAGGAACAGCACCTTATATTCCATCAGGGTAGCCTCCAACCTGATGGCATGAACATCGATTTCTCGAACTCATGGTTATGCCCTCCCTTCACCATTCCCCATCCAAATTTTCCCACTCTCACCTTATCTCCTTACCTGCCCATCACCTCCTTCTGGTGCTCCTCCACACTTTTCTTTCTTCCAGGGTCTTCTGTTCCCTTCTATCAGCCTTCCCCTTCTCCGACCCTGTAGCTCTTTCATAACCAACACCCCAGCTCCTCACTTCATCCCACCCACTCCCGGTTTCATCTATCATCTCGTGTTTCTCTCTTCCCCCTCTCTCCTTCTTTTAAATCTACTCTTCATCACTTTTCCCTCCAGTCCTGGCGAAGGATCTCGCCTGAAACGTTGACTGCCCTCCAGGATTGCAGTGCTGCCAGAGCTCACCGGAGCACTGCTCCAGCACCTCTGTAAAAAAAAAAGTCAAAATAAACAAGCAGGGAATTTAAAAACGCAAACAACAGGAATTCTGCAGATGCTGGAAATTCAAGCAACACACATCAAAGTTGCTGGTGAACGCAGCAGGCCAGGCAGCATCTCTAGGAAGAGGTGCAGTCGACGTTTCAGGCCGAGACCCTTCGTCAGGACATTTAACAGCGGCCGCATATTAAATAGAGGGAATTTTATGGAAGCAGGGGTTGGGGAGAGGGGGTGGTGGCTGGTGGGGAAAATACCACTAATAGCATTAGGATATTTGATTGTTTTTGGTGAAATCCTGGAGCTGTGATTGTTTTGTGAAATTCCTCCTCGCTCGACCCGTTGTCCCAGCATACCCTGCTGTAGCCTCCCGCCATTTCACAGATCCTCAGATTCTCTCCAGCTGTCGTTGTTTGAGCATTGTTCACCAAGAAAATAAAAATCTTAGATCTTTTGAAAAGTGGCACGTCGCTTGCCAAAGTGGGCTGTAAGGTTGGTAAGAACGAATTGAGCATTCACACAATAAAGCAGAAAGAAGCTGAAGTTCGTGGATGTGTTAGTGCTACCCCTACAACGGCAAAAACAGTCTCTCTGGTTCGTGATAAAGTGCTTGTAAAGACTGAGAAAGCATTAAGTGTGTGGCTAGAGGACATGTCATAGAAGCATATCCCTGTTGATGGCAAAATTATGCATGAAAAAGCACTTAACCTCTATGAGCACGACTGTGAGGGGGTTGAGGAGAGCGAGAGGAAGGAGTTTAAGGCTAGTAAGGGATGGCTAGTTATCTATGTAAAGCGCTACAGCCTCAAGAACTTAAAGATCACAGGAGAATCGACATGGCAGATGTACCAAGTATCTTATCATGGAGCTGACCGGAGTACACGGTTGAAGTCTCTCAGAAAAAACATTGTTGATCACAAACTATCAAAAGCTCACACTGCTGCTCTAAGTGTTGAAAATATAGCTAGTGAAGATGCTCTTGGAAAATTATGTGACACCCTAAGTACTTCGCATCTAAAGGCAACTTGTTCATTTTTTCATTCTGCATATTATTTAGCTCAGAATGACAGACCATTCTCTGATCACTTTAGCTTATTGGAACTTCAGAAAAAAAAATGGTATTGACATTGGAATTGGACTGCATTCCCGCATTAGTGCTAATCACAATTAATCACATAGCCACATATGAAAAAGAATATTTGCCAGCATATCAAGCAGATAAATGGCAGATTTTCTGTCCTCATTGATGAATCAACAAGCCTGAGCATTAAGACTGCCCTAATAGTTCATTTGAAGTGTGAAAGTGATGAGGAAGCTGATCCCCATTTTATGTTTTTAGATCTATTTGAACTGCCTGATTAGAAAGCTGCAACTATTGCTAAGCATCTATTGAATTGTCTCAATAACCATGGGTTTGATGACTCTTACTTGAAATAGAATCTGGTAGCATTTGCTAGTGATGAGGCGAGCGTAATGCTTGGTGTCAAATCTGGTGTTGCTACAATTCTCAAGGAACATTACACTGATGTGATAAATTGGCACTGTCCTAATCACAGATTAGAACTTGCAGTAGGTGATTCGGTGAGAGAAGTTCATGGAATACATCTTTTTCAATCATTTATGGACAAATTGTACTCTGTTTACAGTAGATCACCTCTAAATCAAAAGGAACTGTCTGAATGTGCCTCTCAACTAGAACAACAAATTTGCAAAATAGGCTGTGTTCTGGGCACTAGGGGGGTAGCTAGCTCGTTTCAAACAGTTTTAGCGGTGTGGCAAAATTATGAAGCACTATGTTTTCATTTTGAAAAAGCAATGAAGGATGGAACAAGATCTAGGAGTGACAGAAAAACCTATGAAGGCCTGTTGAAAAGACTCTCTTCAGAACAGTTTCTATTGGACTTAGCTCTAATGTATGCACATTGCATGAACTTGGTTTACTGTTGGAGTGTTTACAGAAGCACATTACTACGATTGTTTATGCAGACAAACTGATCCAACGGAGCATAAGATCACTGCATGGACTGAACGAGCAACCTGGTACAAAAACTCTAGAAGCTCAAGAGGCAGTTGAAAAGGGGAAGTTTGGAGAAATTACCTTGCAACAACAAAATTGTCTCCATTAATTATCTACAGTTTCTTACTAGTCTTATAAACAATTTGCAGCACTGTATGTTCACGGCAACATCCTTGAAAAGTTCTTAAACTTCTAAACCTCAAAGTATGTATAAATCCCTGCTAAATGAAATGTGTGTCCTTGATAAAGACAACTGGCCTGCTGAAATACCGTCTAATCATGGAGAAGCTGCAATATCATCTCTCTGTAAGAGGTTTAAGCTTTCTTCTTCCTCTGTAATAAATGCCTTCAGAGATTATGTGGTGGATCATGGATGCCATATCCCCCAAGATTTATGCCCACTACTGAGCTGTTCACAAGTTATTCCTATTAGTACTGCTGAGTGTGAGAGAGGAGTCTGTCACATGAACTTGATAATAACAACAACACGCTCAAGAATTCTCATAAAGCATGTATTAGCACTTATGTTTGTTAATCTACACGGACCTCCTCTAGTTCAGTGGAATCCTGAGCCGTATGTCACATCATGGCTGCGGTACCATAGATCAGCAGATGACACCAGGACAAGAGTTGCTTCAGACCCCCTGAACACATATTACGCCTGACCCTTTGTGGAAATTATTGTGAAACTTCTCATTGGTGGCATTTGGTAAGTAGGTAATTACTTTTAAATTGGTAAAATACATGATTACTGTCTTTTTCTTTACTCGATTGATAATTATATTTTATGATAATTAGTGAGTGCAACTGTGCAATACTTTGTTATATTATTAAATTAAGTATTATATTATTGTACCAGTTATACACTGAAATGTAGTCATAGGCTAGAATCTTGTTAATATCTTAACTATCACTATATTTCTGTGGAGCTCTGGAATTCAAATATTTCTTTCATCTCGGTTTAGTGCTTGACATTATAAGAAGCCCTATTCATATATATATATGTCACACCCAATTTGTGTACCTGCTCATTACATGAATGGGGCAAGGCAGTTGCCCAGTACATGAAATGAGCAGGTACACAAATTGGGTGTGACATATATAGAGACAGGATACAGGAAATGGCAAGCATTTTGTCAGCTCTGGCACCTAAAAAATCAGCACTGCACCCCTACTGTACTCTTTTCCATAGATGCTGCCTGGCCTTCTGAGTTCTTCCAGCATTTTGTATGTGTTGCATGAAGTGTCAGAGCAGCTTTGGTCGGAAGCATGTGATAAGAAGTAGTCACATTCCAATGCATGTCTTTGGCATGTTCTGTTGCATTACGTAAATCAGATCTGTTTTTCCTCTGGGGCTTTCAAGATGCCTACTCCTTGCTGGGTGATTGGCTAATGTCTTATAATTTAACTTGTTATTATTAAATTTCCATAACTTTCTTGTAGACTGGAACTAGGATACAAATTTGTTATAATCTATACTGAAGAAAGTAAACCACAGTTTTTAGAAATATGAAACACCCAGGAAGTCAGCCTCCATCTGTGGAGAGAAAAGCAGAGCTAATATTGCAGATTAAAGGAGCTTACATGACTAGATTTTTGAATGGTTGAAATCTTCTGAGCATTAGCGAGGATAGTTAATGCTAGACATTGAATGCAAATTAGGCAGGAGTGCGGGGATTTCACAGAGATCATGCCACCCATTTTAAAATCTTCATGCTAAATCTTCTCAGAAGTACCACCACCATGATGAAAGAAATGCAGGAGCACTTCATTAAGTGGTTTGTGCTATCTCTGACTTCATGCTCATAATTTTAAAACATTCACCATCTCATTTAATGATGCATTTTTTAACTTTTAACACAAAAGCAAAAAGGCAAAATTCAAACTATAGATTATACTTGCAAATATTTGCATCATGTATGCAACTATTCCAAACTGCAATTGTGGAAGATTCATTGAAATAGATGTAATTTCCTACGTGTATTGCATACCAATCCTATTATTCCCAAAGGTGTCATTTGTCTGCAGTCCTTTAATTCCGAGAAATATAGATTTGACCCTTGTGACTGGGAGATTAAATGCAAATGGATTTTACTGGGTACAGAATTTTAAGTTATAATAATTAGAAATTAATGGAATTTTAGCGTGATTATTTGTGCACATTTATTTCCGAACAGTATCATTTTGGAAAGATAAAAATGATGGTGTCAGACAGCTTCCAACTGTGTGTAACTACTCCTGAGTGCTTCACTTTCAAGATTAAGTCAAAAATTATGTATGCTTGCTGGTGACGCATAAGCACTCTGGGTTTGCCACTTAATACAGAGTGTAACCAGTACCAGCCTTTTTTTGTTCTATCAGGCAATCAAATGGTGTAAAGGTACATTATGTGCTAGTTCATAACATTCAAATATGTTGGACTTATAACTAAAGTCAGATGGAAGCCTTCATTGTTCTTCCAGATAATACGATAAGTAATAAATGAATAGTTCATTCTGTTTTATTTAGTTGTTGCCAAGATACAAGATATATTGAGTGGATAAAAATAAACTGTTACCTAAATAGGTCAGGTCATGATAAGTAGCCTTGGATAAGTATGCTAATGCAACAGCCTGACCAAATTTAAAGCAGACTTGAGTCTTCCTGTTCAAACTTTTCTTGAAAGCCACTGAAGCTTTGTTTAGGTCTAAAGTTGTTGCTGCTGTTGCAGGCTCTTAGTGTTGTTTCACTGCCTACCTTTTCATTTTTGTAACTTTAAGCAGCTGTTTACCCCTCTGCCCAGCCTGTGATGATTGGGAATTATTGTCTCAGGGACAACCAAAGAAATCATTGTCAGTCAGAGTCAATGGCAGCCTTTGATAATACATAAACACACAAAAAACCTGTGAAAAGAAGGATGCTAAATTAAGTTGCTTTTAACAAAGTTATTGATTTAGTTTTATAATCAATAAGAATTAGAGCAAAATGCTGGATAAGAGTGGGAAATGTATCTCCATGTGCAGCTACTGGGTTTTCTTAGTGTGGTGAGTCCATTTAGTTTTTCCAGACCTCTACAGGGCAGAAATTACCTTGCTGGAGGGTAGGTGGCAGGGTCTGTTGGGCATTGTACTACCTCAATTGGTGGGGTAGGAAGTTGCTGAGGTTCTGATAGGCTCTATTGGTTTGTCTGGATTTTTATAAAGGATGGCAGTTGGTCGGATGATAGTGTATGATTTTTATCATCTAGGTAGGCTGCTGGGGTTGACCTCAGGGTTCTAGTGTTAGTTTAATAGTAGCTATAAACTCACTCAGAAATGTATACAATACTGTGCAAAAATCTTAGGCTCATATATATAGCTACAGTGCCTAAGAATTTTGCACAGTGCTGTAGTAATTTTATGTATTGCCCTGTACTGTTGCTGCAAAAGAAAAACAAGTATCATTGTATTTGCAAGTGAAGATAAAACGGATTCCGATGTGGGTCTCTATTGTGGACTGAGAACAGGACTGGATTTAGTGGGGTCAGGGCCCCTGCCGACACCGTAAAATGCTGCTGTACCAAGCAAAAGAAGGCAAGAACAAGAGCAAAGGTCGTACTGGTCTAAATCTCAAAGCTGTGGACCAAGACATTGGTTTAGTACCATACATAGGCTATAAACTTACAGGCCTTAAGAGGGAGGACAGAAAGTAATGCAGGTTCTTAGTTTGAAGGACAGCATCTAAAGCACTCAAAAATTGACCTAGGCTTAGTTGGCTTAGTAAAGTTATGAGGGAGACGAAATATGATGTGCCCAATCTTAAATCTTTATTTAGCTGTTGCTGCACATACCATAGGCCCTATTTCTCAAACAATGCCAAAGCATTTTTATTGAGGTATTTTTCTAAACCGTGTGTTCTGAGAAAGTAAAATGGAAATGAGAGACAAAAAGGCCAAGAGAGATGGCACTATGGCAACTAGGAAACTTGACAATACTCCAACAATCTTTTTGAAAAATGAGATCTAGCACATACTAACCTATTGCTGTGCTGTGTGGCTTGCAGAGTAAAGACCGCTTATTACCTACAAGGTTTGTAAACAGTCAACTATTAGGCTATTGCCACAAAAACAGGAACAGTACTGACACACAAGCCTAGATATTTACAAAGTCAGGTGCTTGCTTTTCAAAATTAAAGCCTAGTTCTTCTGGATTTCTTCGCAGCAAAGTCCTTGATCAGATCACTAAAATCCAGTTTCCGAACAAGATTACTTCCAAGTGACATCAGAGTAAGATGTTTTAGCCTGTCCTGTCCCATTGTGGACCTGAGCCTATTCTTCACTAGCTTGGCGAAAGATCGCTTACCACATGCACTTGTGACAAGGAGAGTCAGGTAAAGCCTCAAAGCAATGCTTACGTTTGGGAAGTTGACCTGCAAGATTTTTTCTCTGAGGAAGTATAAAAGCTCTGTTGCGGATGAAATATCTTTGCCACTTACAAATTCCCTGAAATGGACAATCTCCTCCACAAAGTCTAACTCCAGGTCAGCTGAATATCTGCTTTGGAGATCAGATGCTCTCTTGCGCAGATCTTGTGCAGAGAGAGAAGTAGGGTTGCCAACTTTCTCACTCCCAAATAAGGGACAAAAGTAGCAGTCAAATACAGGACACTTGTGAAAGACTACCATGACCATGAAGCCTTGCGCGGGCACCTGTGTGCACATATGTGACGTGCGCATGCGCGTACGTGCCAATTTTTCCCCCACAAATCGGTTTTGCCTTAATCTTCCCGACTACACTGTACATACATTATTTCTACTTTTATAGGCTGTGTATTTATCATATCATTCCTGCTTTTACTATATGTTAGTAATATTTTATGTTTTATGTGCTATTTGGTATGATTTGGTTGGTAATTTTTTGGGTCTGGGAACGCTCAAAAATGTTTCCCATATAAATTAATGGTAATTGCTTCTTCACTTTACGTTATTTCCACACAAAAGGTTTCATAGGAACGCTCTACCTTAGCAGGGGAAATACAGGACAAGGGCAGTCCCATATGGGACAAACCAATTTAGCCCAATATATGGGATGTCCCGGCAAATACGGGGCAGTTGGCAACCCTAGAGAGAAGGGATATTGTTTAGGATGCCAAATGCGTTGTTAATCTCATTATATGATGCAAATCTGCAATCAATTTCTGCTACTGTTTCCATCACGACCAAAAAAAAACAGTAGCTCATAAATTTTCTCTGGCTGACAAGCCAACATCAGGTGTTGTGGATTCATCCAGAAAGGCTTTACGTTTTCTTTTACATTGGGTGTCTTTGTTGTACACTTGTGAGACTGTTGGAGACATAGTTTTAGCCTGGGTCTCAAAAGTATCAAATTGATCACACAAGCTTGCTATGTATCCCCATAGTGATCTCACCAAGTCCACAGCATTATACAGGTCTAGATTTACAGCTTGCAATGCAACACTTGCACTTTCAAAGTGCTGAAGAATGTAATGCCGGTGGAAGGGGAATATAAGAGGCATTGCCTTGAGATGTACTCACCATTCACGAGGTTGCCTTTGAAGAGAAATTGGAGGGAAAAATATCTCTGCTGTTTGTATACTTGTTCCGAAGCTTTGATATCCACATCCTTATTCTGGCAGGATTCCGGCCCTTTCTTAGCCGAGTACACTCGGACTGAATCGTCTAATGTTTTCTTTCCCCAGTGAGCAGGGTCAGTGCTGTAAGGATCCTCAGTAGTGGTAATGCTAACATTAATGGCAACTCAACTTGGTTGTTCGGAGTCCTCTGTAGTCGGAAATCCCAAAGTCATGCTCTCTGCCTCTTAACGTTAGCTGCTGACTGTGGCAAGGATGGTGGTCCTGTGCTAACGCTGGTGCTAGCGCTAGCTGTTGAACAAGTCTCCATTTGGCCACCGGTCTCAGACTGTGACAAAAGCGATGGTACTGCTGCATCATCGAGAACTGGTTTAAAAAAATTCAATTTTAATGTCTTTTTTAATGCTTCTTTCTCACAGTGTCGTTTTCTTGTTTCTTTTTTCTTTTCTGTGCTCCACTCTCGTATTTTTTTTGTCCGCCATAATGATAGCTATTAATTTGGGCCCCTCTGCAGCTGAGGCCCCTGGGCTGCAGCCCAGCCTAGCCCTGCCTAAAGTCTGGCCCTGACTGAAAGTGGGAAGGGGGTAAAGAGAGGGTAATCATGGTTGGGAAAAGGAGAACGGAGAGGGGAGGGAGTGGGAAGCACCAGCGAGACAATGATCTATAGCCAATTGTATGGAATCAAAGGATCTTGCTGGTATTTGAGGGCTGGGTGTGTCTGCACCCGAGCCATCTCCTACTCCTGGCACTCCTCTGCCACCTGTCCCACGGCCCTCTACCCACACTGTTCCCAACATCTTTTGCTCCCACCAGATTTACAAACTCGTTCTCTGCTTCAAGTTGACAAATACAATACAGTGCAAAATTCTTTCTCACCCTAAATATATTTACATGCCTAAGACTTTTGCACAGTACTGTATAAGATAAAATAAGAACATGGAGGTACTATCAGAGCAGCACAGCGGCGTAGTAGTTAGCACAACACTTTACAGTACCAGCCACATGGGTTCAATCCCCACTTCTACCTGTGAGGAGCCCGTATGTTTGTCCTGTATCCCTGTGCATTTCCTCCTGGTGCTCTGATTTCCTCCCATAGTTTAAAGATGTACTAGTTGTTAGGTAACTGGTCATTGTAAATTGCCCCGTGATTAAGCTTGGATTTCTGGGCAGCACAGCTCGAAAGGCCGAAGGGCTGACTCTGTGTTTTGTTTCAATAAAATGAAATTTTTTAAAATTCATAAAGCAATAGTCAGACACAACTGGAGTGCTATGTTCAGTTGTGACTGCCACAGTCGAGGAAGTGCATGATCCCAAAGGAGAGAGTGTAGAGGATGTTCACCAGCACATTGCTGGGATGGAGAGAGTTCAGAGGACGTTCACCAGCACATTGCTGGGATGGAGAGAGGGCAGAGGACGTTCACCAGCACGTTGCTGGGATGGAGAGAGTGGAGAGGATATTCACCAGCATGTCGCTGGGATGGAGAGAGTGCAGAGGACATTCACCAGCACATTGCTGGGATGGAGAGAGTGCAGAGGACGTTCACCAGCACGTCGCTGGGATGGAGAGAGTGCAGAGGACATTCACCAGCACGTCGCTGGGATGGAGAGAGTGCAGAGGACATTCACCAGCACATTGCTGGGATGGAGAGAGTGCAGAGGACATTCACCAGCACGTCTCTGGGATGGAGAGAGTGCAGAGGACATTCACCAGCACGTCGCTGGGATGGAGAGAGTGCAGAGGATATTCACCAGCACATTGCTGGGATGGAGAGAGTGGAGAGGACATTCACCAGCACATTGCTGGGATGGAGAGAGTGCAGAGGACATTCACCAGCACGTCGCTGGGATGGAGAGAGTGCAGAGGATATTCACCAGCGTATTGCTGGGATGGAGAGAGTGGAGAGGACATTCACCAGCACATTGCTGGGATGGAGAGAGTGCAGAGGATATTCACCAGCATGTCGCTGGGATGGAGAGAGTGCAGAGGATATTCACCAGCACATTGCTGGGATGGAGAGAGTGGAGAGGACATTCACCAGCACATTGCTGGGATGGAGAGAGTGGAGAGGACATTCACCAGCACATTGCTGGGATGGAGAGAGTGCAGAGGATATTCACCAGCATGTCGCTGGGATGGAGAGAGTGCAGAGGATATTCACCAGCACATTGCTGGGATGGAGAGAGTGGAGAGGACATTCACCAGCACATTGCTGGGATAGAGAGAGTGGAGAGAACGTTCACCAGCACATTGCTGGGATGGAGAGAGTGGAGAGGACGTTCACCAGCACATCGCTGGGATGGAGAGAGTGCAGAGAATGTTCACCAGCACGTCGCTGGGATGGAGCATCTCAGTTACGAGGAGAGACTGAATAGGCTGGACTTGTTTTCCTTGTAGCGGTGGAGGCTTAGTGGAAATGAAAGCTATATAAAATTTTGAGGGGCATTGATAAATAGTATGAAATGTTTCTTTATCATAGCGGTATGTAGAATATAGAGCATAGCTTAAGGTAAAGGGATGTGAGGCTTAAGAGGGAATTTGAGGGAAAAATCTTCACTCAGATGTTAGGAATCTGTCTGAGTGCATGAGGGGGTAGTGGAGGCATATACTCTCAGAGGACTTACAATTGTACTATTTAGATGAGCATTTGAAAGAGTAATGGAGTAGAAACCTATGGGCAGCGTGCTGATAATGAGAAAAGCACTCAGCGGGCAGCAGGACCTGGTGGACCAAAGACACACTATGTTGTATGACTCTATAAGAATGCACATAAGAGCAGAAGAGGAGTCATATGGTTCCTCAAGCCAGCTCCACCATTTAGTAAGATTATGTCAATCAGATCTTGGTCTTGGTTCCATGTTTCCACTTATGCCCTGTAACCTTTCATTCTCCTACAGACCAAAAATCCATTACATACAGAATAATTCAGCTTCTGTCTGATTGAAATAGAGACGCATGAACAATACCCCAGCTTGAAATGTTTGTAATCTGTTAAATTCTACTGAATGCACTGATGGATCCTGGTTAGACCTGGTTTAGACAGATATAAGGATGGCACGAGCTCAGTGATGGTGAAGAGTTATGATCTTGGAGGTGACAGGGTTAACCAGTCTCTCCACAAGTGCTGATTGAAGCTGAGTTTCTGAAAATGGGTTTACTGTGGAGAGCACGGTCTTTGTGTTAACTCTAGTTAAACAATAAGCAGGTTGGCATGTAGGCAATCTGTTGGCTTTTCTCTTCTGATCAAATATCTAAACACACTGGACAGCTGTTGGTATTTAAGAGTGACTTATTATTAGGATTTTTTGTTAAACAGAAGAAAGATTCCACATGCATGCCTTCACAGATTTGACCATCAGATTATTGAATTTGACCTTAGTTTGAATAGAAAACTTCTATGAGTAAATTTAATTTAAAGGAAAGGAGATGGGTTCTAAAACTGTTGCCAGTCATCTGTGAAGCCCGTGTTGTAATAAATTTAAAACTCCATCCTCTCACTGACTGGTAAATGCCAGCGGATGTTTTCCTCCAGTTTTTCTTTAGAACATTAGCATTTCAAAAGTCCTGTCTCCACGGGTGCCATCATGTTTCCAACAACTACAAACCGCCCTCATCCGGAGACAATTTTGGCTTCCAGTTGAGATAATTAAAGCAAGACTTATCCATTGTCACCCCTCCATTTTTTCTTTCATTACTAACCCACAAGAAACAACGTAGACAAAAGCCACGCAAAGTTCATGAGGAGTTATTGATCCATGGTATGTTTAACTCTCACTCTGGTCAGGATTTGGTGAGCAGTCTGCATCCTACAAAAAATCCCCAGAACATTACTGCAGAAGTCCACAATCAGCAGATTAAGATGTCAATTGAACACATAAATACAATCCACAATTTTGAAATATGCTTTTTTATAATCTCTGTATTTAAGCCTTCTGCGGGCCACTAGTCAAAGGCTAATTAAGTAATAATGAGGGTTTTAAAACCTCAAGAGCAGCTCATTATAATGATTTCAAAAGCTTGCTGTGCTCAGTCTGCTGCTGATTGGTGGGTGCACCAGGAACAACATCAAAAGGCGATCTCAGTTTATGATGAGATTGACTTAAAAGAGAGACTTATTGTGCAAACAGGTGCTGACAGTTATTCTGCAGTCTCACTGGGAACATTAAGGGAATATACAACAATGTTTTGAATGCTGTAACTGGAGACACGTAATGTGAGAAAGAATATCTGATAACCATAGTGGGCCAGAAACACAAGAAAATCAGAGTCCGTACAGGCCTCTAGATCCCTCAAGCCTACCCTGCCATTCAACATGATCGTGACTGATCTATACTGCCCTCAACTTTTCTTCAGTACCAGTTTCCCATAAGCCTCAATATTTCAAATATTTACTTGCCTCCATTTTGAATATATCGAATGATGTAGACTCCACCACCCTCTGGGACCGAGGACTCCAGAGACTCACTTGCTTCTGAGAGAAAAAAAATTTACCCTTCCCAGTTTTATATGACCAGCCTCTTATTTTGTATCTACGTCCTGCACCCATGACTATCACACTAGTAAAAACAACTCTCCATCTACCTGTCAAACCACCTTAGGAACAGGGTATGACTTAGCCAAACTTTAATTCTTCTCAGTTTCAAAGAATATAGACCCAAACTGTCTAGTCTCTTGGTAGGACTGTCCTCCCTTTAATTTGATCCCTATAATTTGCCTGGTGAATCTTTTTTTGTCTGCCTCCAATGGTACCAATTTCTTCATTCGATACAGGGAACAAAAATTGCATGCAATATTTCAGGCGTGGCTTTGCCTGATCACCAGATCACCAGATGTACTTAATGACTTTATTTATTTCTTTATTTCTCGATAATGCACAGAGTGAGCCCTTCCAGCCCTTTGAGCCACCCTGTCCCAGCTACCCCACAAACCCAAGTAACCCGAACCTAATCACAGTGCAATTTTCAATGAACAATTAAGCTATTAGATTAGACTATGAGGACACTCAGTCCTCGTTTATTGTCATTTAGAAATGCATGCATTAAAAATGATACAATGTTCCTCCAGAGAGACATCACAGAAATATTGGACAAACCAAGACTAAAACTGACAAAACCACATAATTATAACATATAGTTACAACAGTGCAAAGCAATACCGTAATTTGATAAAGAGCAGACCATGGGCACGGTAAAAAAAAGTCTCGAAGTCCCGATAGCCCATCATCTCACGCAGACGGTAGAAGGGAGAAACTTTCCCTGCCATGAACCTCCAGCGCCGCAAACTTGCCGATGCAGCACCAGGAAGCACCCGACCACAGCCGACACTGAGTCCGTCTGAAAACTTTGAACCTCCGACCAGCCCTCCGACACCAAGCACCATCTCTGCCGAGCGCTTCGACCCTGGCGCTGGCCGTTGAGCAACAAGCAAAGCTGAGGACTCGGGGCCTTCCCCTCCGGAGATTCTGAATCACACAGTAACAGCGGCAGCAAAACAGGCATTTCAGAAGTTTCACCAGATGTTCCTCCGTGCTCTCACGTCTGTCTCCATCAAATCAGGATTGTGCACGACACCCTACTTGACAGATAACAGATATCATTCACTGGAGTGGCCGCTGCGAGCTGCGTCGCGTCGCCATCTTCTCCTCTCCTTTTGGTATGTCTTTGGACTGTGGGAGGAAATGGGCGCACCTGGAGAAAACTCTTGCGCTTTATAGAAAGGATGTACACAGATTCCCTACAGAACGGCGCTGGAATTGAAACCTGAATTCTGGAATGCTCAGAGCTGTAATAGTGTTGTGCTAAATGCTATGCTACTGATTGGTCAAATCACTTCCTGGTACAGAAGCTTTAATGTACAGGATCAAAATAGGCTGCAGAAGGTGATAGACCCAACCAGCTCCATTGTGAGCACAATCCACTCCACCAGCACCACAAGAAGCCTAATAACTCCATCACATGCACTTGGATGGAACTTCCCATGTCTAGATGGTCAGAATGAAGATGGCCTCTCTGAGCCAAGTACTGTTTGAGGTCAAAATCCACAGCAATCTGCTTTCTCCTTCAATTAAAGCCCGTAGCATGTTGCAGCCACTGATGTAGCTCTGTATAGGAAGTCTAAGACCAGAAAAAGCACACAAAAGACTATCACTAAGGGGCAGGTAGTCACATTGCAATGCAATAAGTTGTTCTCGTCCACTTCCTGAAATCGCTCTGCCTCCCTTACCTCTCTTAGAACCACTATAAGGTTTTCTTTTTCCATCACATCAGGCTTCATATCATTCCCAAAATGTGACAACAGCAACCAACACTTCCTTCCCCTGCTCTCCCCTTTCAGCACTTCACAGGAACTATTGTGTCTTGGACATTCAGGTTCACCTCACAGTCACATAACAACACACCCTTCTCCTTAGCATTGCATCTTCCTTACTTTCACCTTCCACCTTGCTTCTCATCAAACCAAGACTCCAAACTCTGCTTCCATGAAAAATGAGCAATTTGTCTGTACTTCTTTTCATTTAATAAATTTTGGGAATCTGTTTTAAATAGACAACTTCAAAAGGTGATGCCTCCAGAAGGCAGCAGCCATCACTAAGGAATCCCACTTCACTCTCTTCTCATTAGCACCATCGGGAAGGAGGAACAGGGGCCTGAAGACCCACAACTTCTTCCCCTCCATCATCAGATTTCGCACCCTGCTTCACTATTCCCCCTTTGCAACACATTTAATATTTTTTGTAATTTATGGTAATTCTTATATCTTTCACTGTACTGCTACTACAAAACAGTAAATTTCACGACATGTGTCAATGATAATTGACCTATTTTGATTGAGACACACATTGTGAAAACCATTCCAAAAGAGTGATTACCAAGATTCTGGTAAATTGTATTGTTAATTCTCCATCCATTTCCAGCCTCCAATACGGTCTGAAGTATCCATGAGGAACAATAGTAAAGACTTGACCGGGCATGTTGCATCATTCTCAATGTTAGTGTCAACATTACACTGGATTGTGAACCAACTGTTAGCATCGATCTTCAAAGCGATATCCCATTAACTGATTTCCTAACCCTCAATGAGAACTTTGTGGGCAAAACTGTATCAGCATCTGTGACAAGAAGCTGATATGAACCAGTCAAAGTCAGTATTGTGTTTACTATCACATGCACTAGTAAAGGTATTTTATCTGTTTAGAGATACAGCACAGTAACAAGCTGTTTCAACACAATGAGCCCCGCCACTCCATTACAGCCATAAGACTAATTAACCTACTAAGCCATACGTCGTCAGAATGTGGGAGGAAAGAGAAGCACCCAAAGGAAACCCACACGGTCACGGGGAGAATGTACAAACTCCTTACAGAGGGTGTCGAAATTGAACTTGGGTCACTGGTACTATAATAGCTTTACTTCAACCGCCATACTACCACAAGTGCAATAAAAATCTTACTTGAAGCTACATGACGGGCAACTCCAGACCTATTCATAGGACCCACTGGAGGAGTTTATACAGGGAAAGCCCTGTCACAAACCCTCACACTAACTAAAATGAACAGGGTGACAAAGTGTCAAAACAATGTGAATATTACTGGCATTATTAGACATTGAAAAGCATTTCCAAAACTATTACAAATTTACCAAATGATTAAAATATTTGATTTTTTAAAAATGACTTAACTCTTAAACATTAGAAAAATTGTAAACATTCATAGAACATAGAACAGAATAGCACAGAAATGGACCCTCTGAGTAATGATGCTTCATCAAGCCAATTAAACTAATTCCTTCTGTGTGTACATCGGCTATATCCTCTATTCTCTACATTTCTAGGAGCCTCTTAAATGCCACTATCACATTTGCCTTCTCCTTCACCACACCTGGAAGCATTACTCAGGCACTCATCTCTCTCCGGCAAAAACACTTGTCCTGTACATTTTCTTTGAGCTTTCCCCTCTCACCTTAAATTCACACCCAATGGTATCGGATGTTTCAACCTGAGTAAAATATACCAGCTGTATATACTGTATACACATATCTCTTATAATTTCATAAACTCCTTTCATGTATCCTCTCAGCTTCTGCCACTCCAGAGAAACAACCTTAGTTTGTGCAACCTCTACTTGTAGTACCCACTCTCTAAATCGGGCAACTTCCTGGTAAACTCTGCACCATCTCCATAGCCTTCACATACTTTCTACAATGGGGCAACCAGAATTGAATACTTCAGCAGGGACTTAATCAGAAGTCTTATAAAGCTGCAACATAACTTCCTAACTCTTGATCTCAGTGTCTCGATTAGTAAAGGCAAGCATGTACTGTGTTCTTTACCACGACTTACACGGCCACTTTCATGGAACTATGGACATGGACCCTAAGATCCCATCAAATAAACTGAAATATATATTTATTTAATTCAAAGTTCAAAGTAAATTTATTATCAAAGTACATATATGTTACCATGTACAACCCTAAGATTCATTACATGTGGACAGGCTCAATAAATCCATAAAATAATAATCATAACAGAATTAATGAAAGACCGCAAGTTAGCTGTTTAAACAGTGTGTAAAAGACAATAAACTGTGCAAATACAAAAAGAAAGAAAAAATATATAATAATAATAACAATAATCATAACAATAATTTACCAAATCAGATGAAAATTGGGTATCAAATCAGAGACAAAGAAATGACCTATACCTTAACACACATTTTATACATGGATGATTTGAAATTATATGCTCCTTCATCAGTTAAGCTAAAGCAATTAATTCAAATAGTAGAACTATTTTTGAAAGATATAAACATGAATATTTGGATAAATGCAGAACATAAGCATAAAAAAGGTACAATAGAGGTAATAGAATACAAGACAGAGCAGCAGGATACAATACAACCGATGGATTAACATGAAACACGTAAGTATCTAGGATATCAGGAAGGAAAGAAAATAGATGATAATGTGATAAAGGAAAAGCTTTTGACAGAATTTACTTCAAGGCTTAAGAAAATCTGTCAAACAGAGCTCAACAGTAAAAATATAACAAAGACAATAAACACATCCTCTATACCTATACTAATATATTCTTTTGTCATAATATCTTGGTCCAAAACCGATCTGGAAAATTTTCAAAGAAAAATAAGAACCAAAATGACAAATTTCAGAAAACATTATGTACATTCAAATGTGCTTAGATTAACAATACCTACGACAGAAGGGAAAAGAGGAATAACAGACAATAAAATCTACACAACATTCATTTAAAACTAAGGATACACTTGTAACAATGAAAACAGGAATCAGCACTCCACACGAGCATATGCAATTCTGATAAGAGGTACACACCACTAAACTTAAATGAGAGCACAATCCAGAAAAATGAAGACATTATCACTATTGAAGAAAAAGTTAACCAATGGAAGAGCATGATCCTCCATGGAAGACAACCCCACATTTCTCAGCAGACTAGATGTCGACAACGAAATTTCGAACATCTGACTCAGAGTTGGAGACTTCCTCCCAGAAATAGAAGGGTTCCTTGTGGCAATACAGAACCAGGTGGTTAACACACAAGAAAAGATCAAAATAGATAATAAAAGACCAACAAATTCAAGATGATAAGTGTGAAAAAATGCCAAGAAAAACAGAAACAATCCAACACATTACAGGACCTATAGCAGTTTAACACAATCTGATTACTTACACAGGCACAATCAAGTGGCAAACATCACTCATCAAAAACTTGCTTTAAACTACAAACTCATAAAGAAATCACACCTTACTATAAATATAAGCCTGATCCAGTTTTAGAGTCAGAGTACCACAAATTATGTTATGACCAATGAGTTATTACAGGTAGGACAATCCATAACAACTGTCTGAATATAATAATGCAGGATAAACAAGCAAGAACAACTTACTTAATAGATATAGTCTGGAATCAATAAGCAAAAAAACAACAGAAATATGCTGAATTAAAAGAGGAAATTTAAAAGAGGAAAGACCTTGGAACACGAACAGGCTCTATGTTTTCCTGATAGTAATATCTACAACTGGTGTCATCCCAAAGGCACTATACAATAGCATTAAACTATTAAGGCTACACAGTAATATCTATGTAAATCTTCAGAAAGGCACAATACTAAACACCACTAGAATAGACCGAAAATTCCTAGCAACTGACAAGTGACTATGCTTGGCTATGCTTGTACCTCAGGTTTTACCAGTTTGAGCTGAGCAAGAATAAAAATAAATAATAATAAATACATAAGCAATAAATATCAAGATCATGAGATGAAGAGTCCTTGAAAGTGAATGCATAGGTTGTGGGAACAGTTCAGTGATAAGGCAAGTGAAGTTGATTGAAGTAATCCCCTCTGGTGGTAAGAGGCTGATAGGTGAGTGGTAATAACTGTTCCTGATCCTGGCTGTGTGAGTCTCAAGGGCCCTGTATCTTCTTCCTGATAGCAACAGTGAGAAGAAAGTATGACCTGATGATGAATGCTGCTTTCCTGTGACAATGCTCCATGTAGAAGTGCTCAATGGAGGGGATGGCTTTACTCGTGATGGGCTGGAATTTATTCACTATTTTTGTAGGCTTATCTTTCAAGGAAATTGGTGTTTGTATACCAAGCTGGAATGCAGCCAGTCAATATAGTCTCCACTACACCTCTATAGAAGTTGTTTTCAAAGTTTTGGATGTCCTGCAGAATCTTCATAAATTTCCAATTAAGTAAAGGCGCTGCAGTGCTTTCTTCATAATTGCACTTACGTGCTGAGCTCAGGACAGGTCCTCTGAAATTATAACACCAAGGAATTTCAAGTTGCTGACCCTCTCCATCTGTGATCCTCTGATGAGAATTGGGTCATGGACCTCTGGTTTCCTCCTCCTGAAGTTAATAATCAGTTCCTTGGTCCTGTCATAGTCCGCATTCCGGTTCACGGACCAGTCCATCGATCCTTAATCCAGGTTTTCCAGTCTTCCCTTGTTTGTTGGGTGTCTTAATTGAGGCACATGATTCCCATTTTGGGCTGACTACATAAACAGCTCCTGGGTTCAGCTTCAGTTGCTGGACTGTTTCCCTTTCCCCCTTCCCCCTTCCCCCGCAACCTTTGTCAGAATCCTTGTCAAGTATGCTTGGCAGTTACCTCGGCAAGTGTCCTCGGCAAGTATCTTTGGCAGTCATCCTGACCCTGCGTCCTGGAAAGAGTCTCGGTAGGTCTGGGCCCAAGAAGGCGTCTCGGCTCCGTACTCTAGAGTCTAACCCAGCCAAGTCCTAGAGCCGAGCCAAATCCAGTTCATGAGCCATGTCCAGCCCAGGAGTACCTCACCTAGCCCTGTGCTGGAGTTCCCTCGTCCTGTCCTAGCCATGTTCAAGAACCTCATCCTGTCTAGTCAAGGCTTTGTGTTCTCAACCTGTTCATGTGCCTCGTCCTGTGCAGGAGTTCCACGTCCAGTCCGGTAGCCACGTCTTGTCCTCGCCTAGATCCCGGGTCTGAGCCTGAGTCAAGACCTGGGTTCTGTTTCCCTGTCCAGTCTCTGGCTCAGGGTCCTAGCCCAAGCTCCTAGTTCCAAGTTCCTTGTCCTGGTCCTGTGTCTCTAGTCCAAGTCCTAGCCCAGGCCCTGAATCCTAGCCTGGCTCAGGGCCCAATGTCCAGCATCGTTTCTTCCCCTCTTTTCTTGTTTGGTTGACACACCTAGTCCTGTTCCTTATACTCCAGTGTCTGTGTCTTGCATTTGGGTCCGCCACCAGCGCCCAGTTTATGACAGAACTGTCCAGTCAAGCATAGACCTAGCGACACAGACACTGTTGTTTTACTCTCGCCGTCCTGGGTTCCCTCCTGTTGTTCCGACAGAACAAGGGCAAACTGGAAAACCTGGAACAGTACCTTCCCCCCCCCCCACCCTCAACCCGCCCATGTTGTCCTTAGTCCTGGAGAGCCTTTTTGGTCGCCAGGAGGTTCTCATGGGGTGGGAGGATGGGGGGAGGTACTGTTCCAGGTTTTCTGGTTTACCCTTGTTCTGTCGGGTGCCTTAATTGAGGCAAATAACTCTCATTTTGGGCTGGCTCCTGCGTTCAGCTTCAGTTGCTGAACTGTTCCCTTCCCTTCCGTTTCCTTTCCTTACCTTCCTTCTGAAGCCTTTGCCTGCAAGCCTAGCCTACAAGACTCGCCTGCTACCTTCGTCAGAATCCTTGTCAAGTATCCTCGGCAGTAAACCTCGTCAAGTATCCTCGGCAGGGACCTTGTCAAGTGACCTCGGCAAGTATTCTCGGCAAATATCCTTGGCAGTCATCCCGGCCCTGCGTCCTAGAAGGGTCCTGTCCCGGTAGATCCAAGCCCAAGGAGGAGTCCCAGCTCTGAGCCCAAGAGCCTAACCCAGCCAAGTCCTAGAGCCGACCCAAGTCCAGTTCATGAGCTTCGCCCAGCCCTGCGCTGGAGATTCCTCATCCTGTGCTGGAGTTCCCTCGTCCTGTCCTAGCCACATCCAAGAACATTGTCCTGTCCGGTCAAGGCTTTGTGTTCTCATCCTGTCCATGTGCCTTGTCCTGTGCAGGAGTTCCAGGTGCAGTCCTGTAGCCACGTCCAGTCCTGTAGTCATGTCTTGTCCTTGCCTACATCCGGGGTCCGAGCCTGAGTCAAGACCCAGATTCCAGGTCCTTGTCCAGTCTCTGGCTCAGAGTCCTAGCCCAAGTTCCTAGTTCCAAGTTCCTTGTCCTGGTCCCATGTCTCTAGTCCAAGTCCTAGACCAGGCCCTGAATCCTAGCCTTGCCCAGGGCCTGAGTCAATGTCCAGCGTCATTTCTTCCCCTCTTCACTTGCTTGCTTGACACACCTAGTCGTGTTCCTAGTACTTCAGTGTCTGTGTCTTGCATTTGAGTCTATCACCAGCGCCCACCTTATGTCAGGTCCTGCTGGTATTGAGTAAGACACCATTCAGACAGATTTTCAATCTCCCTCCTATATACTGATTCTTCACCACCTTTGATTCAGCCAACAATTGTGGTGTTGTCATCAAAGTTAAAATGGCATTAGCCACAAAGACATAAGTGTAAAGTAAGGAGAGTAGGGGACTAACCACACAGCCTTGTGGTGCATCTGTGCTGATGGAGACTGTGCAGGAGATGCTGTCAATCCATACTGACTGGGGTCTGCAAGTGGGAAAATCGAGGACCCAATATTCAAAACATGAGATAAAACAGAAAGTGCTGATACTGCTCAGAAGTCCAACATTAACTATGAGCACAGTAAAGGTTTCAATGTATTAGGATGCCATTTGACTTGTTAAGCTTTTCAGGCAATTTCAGTTGATATTGAATGCAGTCATCCAAGCATGCATATTGCTGACCTTCATATATTTTTCAGAAAGTCAGCATATCATCTTCTATTGCTAGTGAATGTTTCCTCCATGCAGATAGGACAAAAATGATGCGAGCACAGTGTCTCATTTTCCATTTCCAGGCCATACTGACCAACTAGATGTACACCCACAAAACTCATCTTGCAGGAGTTTAGTACCAAGAGCATACTGTACAAAAAGATCATAATTAAAGCAGTATGTTAACTTGTCATTCAAGTTTTCAGCTTATAAATTTGAATAACATTATGATAAGTGCATTCATTAGTCTTCACAATATTGATATGAATATTAATCTGGGTTCCAGTTATTTTAGTATTATTTTAGCACCAGTGGTATCCACTGTCATGTATTTAATATTTCAGTAATATTTGAGTAATATTGTAAATATATTATTAGAATAAGCATTGTTTATTTGTTTAAATAATTCATACAGGTTGTATGTAAAATATGTAAATTGCATACATTATGATGCTACCATGTGATGTGCGCACCTCGCTTAAAGGAAAAACATAGAGTGTATATGTTTATCTCCCAGCTCCTTTTTTGTTCTTTCAATTCTTTTAATGTTTTGAAGTTACAAAACATAACATATTTTTATTTAAATTCAAATACGTTACTACTGGCATGAAATAATAGCAAGTGGAAAAACCCACATGTTCTTAGTAGTGTTAAAACTTTCTATGCTTAATGTGGCTGAAATGTCACACAAGATTAACATATATCTGATTATGGATGAGTAGCAAACCGGATTAAACACACTTACTTCCTGTATGGACCAGCAGACTATTTCATAAAAATGGATGAGGAGGAATGAATTGACAATTGAGCAAAAGCTTCATTTCTATAAATGTTCTTATCAAAAAATATTTTCATTAACTGTGTTTTCCTTTAGAAAAGGAGAAGCCATTAAGAAAGCACTTTAGATCAATCAGAATCTGAAAGAGAACAGTTTCAGATACAACCTTTGATCACAACACATGATTCCTCTTGAAATATTAAGCAATTTTTCTTTTCCCTTTTATTCCCTGATTAACCTACCGTGCACTTTCAACATTTTTGATTTAGTTTTACTACTTTTTTGTTAACTGTTGCCTTTCCAACTGAAACACAAGGCCAAATTAAAATGCTTTGTATGTGGATCTCCTGTATCTGAAAGGTTAAGAGGAAAACATTAATGGGGTGAACATTCTTCCTATGGTCTTCATTTCCCTGTAGAACTATTACCATATAGCTACTGCAGCAGAAGAGAGCTCTGGATCCACACACCATTCACTGACAATAGAGTGTAGTAACTGCCTGATCAATCCTCTGCCAGATCATATCTTTCATAAAATTAGAGAGGATTTACAACCAATGGATTGGGAGACAAAAGGGAAGGTAATTTTTTGTTTTATTTTACACTCATTTAAGGTTATTTAATTATTTCTGTTTTTCAATTGTTTCTAACTAATGTTAATTTCAAAATCACTGTTCTCATTCAGATTTAAAAATTATCGGTAAGTGTAAATGCTTTTGGATGTCTCGGATTGTCTATGGCCTCTACATACATAAAAACGTAAGAACTATGTTCTTTGAGTTTGCTGAATTATTCATCAAGATTATAGCTGATCTTTTACCTCAGTTCTATTTTCCTGCACTCTCTCCTATATTCCTTAATCCCCTTAATATCCAACATTCCACTGATCTCTATTTTGAATGAATTGAATACCTGTACCTCTGTGAAAGAAATCAGTCTCAGACTTAGACAGAAGCTCCAGCTATTGCCCTCCATTGAATGTGTTAGAACTGTCCTCTGACTGAATTGTTGGCACAAAAAGCAATTGAACACCTTTGATGAATTGAGGCTGCAGCCGTCACTGAAATCAGCCCTCTGAATTTGGGTCAGGCACAATGTGGGTAATAATTAGAAACATTACAATAAGGAAAATAGGAAAGGAGTAGGCCATTCAACCTATCAGCTTGGCTCCATTATTAAATATGGTTTTGGCTAATCATCCACTTCATTTCCTGTTCCTATATTCCTTAACCCTTTTGGCATTAAAAAATATAGCCACATCCTTGAAGATATTTAATAGCTGTTTCCACTACCTTCTGTAAAAGATAATTCCTTAGGTTCTGCACTCACTTGCTGAAGAAGTTTCTCCTGACCTTTATTCTAAGTGGCATACAGTACACCATGTCATGAGGCTGTGGTTCCTGGATCTAGACTGTTGAGCCACCAGGCACATCCTATCTGGAACAGACTAGTTCTTCAAGAATATTAGAGGTTTCTACGGGATCAATATCTTTCTTCCATGCTCCAGTGAATTAGGATTAACCATCTCAATTTCTCCTCATATATCGGGCCTGCTCTCACTGCAATTGGCAGTTTACTTTAATTGACTTGACTAAATATTTCTGGAAGGTGTCTTGCCTTTTCCAGCTGACTGGGATGCAGTAACCTGACTAGGAATCCTTCATAGCATTTCCTCCATGGCAAGAATGTCTTTCCCAGAAAAGGGAACATAACTGCACACAAATCTCCGGACAGTGTCTTACCAAGAATGCATACTGCTTTAATTTTTAGTCCAAAGAAATGCTAGCTTGATATTATGACAGATAACTTTGCTCTTATTTGAATAGATTTACAATTTCATCTGGAAGCAGCCGGAAGCAGGTTCAAATGGAACAAAAAAAAATGTAAATCTGCCACAGGTAATTGGCTGCTGCAGAAAGGATCTAATGAGAGCTGTTTGTGACATGTATCCAAAGTAAGAAACTGTGTGGCTTAATTTCTTTGCAATATTCTAGGACAGTGCATATAAAAAGTATTCACTCCCTTTGGAAGTTTTCATGTTTTGCAACTTTGAATCACAGTGGATTTAATTTGGCTTTTTTGACAGTGATCAACAAAAGATGACTCTTTTGTGTCGAAGTGAAAACAGATCTCCACAAAGTGATCTAAATTAGTTAAAAATATAAAACACAAAATAATTGATTGCGTAAGTATTCATGCCCTATACTATGACACACCAAATCATCACTTGTGCAGCAAATTGGTTTTAGAAGCTACATAATTAATTAAATGGAGATCTGTTTTTGGAGACCTGTGTGCAGTCAAGGTGTTTCAATTGATGGTAGTTAAAATACACCTGTACCTGGAAGGTCCAACTGCATATGAGTCTGTATCCTGGTAAAAACTACACCATGAAGACAAAAGAACACTCCAAGCAACTCCACTAAAAGGTTATTGAAAAGCACAAGTCAGGAGATGGATACAAGAAAATTTCCAAGTCACTGAATATCTGTTGGAGTACAGTTCAGTCAATTATTAAGAAATGGAAAGAATACAGCACTGCTGTAAATATGCCGAGAACAGGCTGTCCTCAAAAACTGAGTGACCATGCAAGAAGGGGACTAGTGGGGGTTTCCAAGAGACCAATGTCACCTCTGGAGGAGTTGCAAGCTTCAGTGGCTGAGATGGGAGAGACTTCATACAGAATTGTTGCCTGGGTGCTTCACCAGTTGCAGCTTTATGGGAGAGTGGCAAAGGGAAAGCCACTACTCACAAACTCACATGAAATTTCAGCTGGATTTTGCCAGAAGCATGTGGGAGACTCTGAAGTCAGCTGGAAAAGGGTTCAATAGTCTAATGAAACCAAAATGGAGCTTTTTGGTCATCTGACTAAACGCTATGTTTGGTGTAAGCCAAATACCGCACATCATCAAAAACACACCACCCCTACCGTGAAGTATGGTGATGGTTGCATCATGCTGTGAGGATGCTTCACTGTAGCAGGCCCTGGAAGGCTTCTGAAGGTAGAGGGTACCAGAAATGCAACAAAATACAGGGAAATCCTGGAGGAAAACCTGATGCAGTCTGCAAAGGAACTGCAACATGGGAGAAGATGTGTTTTCCAGCAAGACAATGATCCCAAGCGTAAAGCCAAGGTGCATAAGAATGGCTTAAAAACAGCAAAGTAATATCCTGGAGAGGCCAAATCAGAGTCCAGACCTCAATCTAATTAAGAATTTGTGGCTGGACTTGAAAAGGGCTGTTCACTCATGATTCCCATGCAATCTGACAGAGCTTGAGCAGTTTTGTAAAGAAGAATGGGGAAAAATTAAAGTGTCCAGATGTGCAAAGCTGATAGAGATCTATCCACACAGACTCAAGGCTGTAATTGCTGCCAAAGGTGCATCTGCTAAATGCTGACTTGAAGAGGGTGAGCAATTACGCAATTAATTACTTTGTGTTTAATAATTGTAATAAATTTAGACCAATTTGTAGATTGTTTTTACTTTGACACGAAAGTCTTTTCCATTGATCAGTGTCAAAAAAGCCAAGTTGAATCCACTGTGATTCAATGTTGTAAAACAATAAAACATGAAAACTTCCGGGGGGGGGGCGAGTGGGATTGGTGGATGAATACTTTTTATAGGCACTGTATCATTAGTATATCTTCATACACAGTTAAAGAGGTTTGGTGTTTGTTGTGAACAGTATGTGTACCTGGTAATTTGCTCCATTCTAAGTTGTTGACAATCATGTATAAGCAATCCAGTCAGAACAGACATGCTCCTAACTCCTGCAAATGAAGGGATAAGACACTGTCCAGAAATCTTCCTTGCAATCATGTACAGATAGCTGTTACTCTACACTGTATTTCTTCTGAACTTTATTGTGTCATTCACCGATACCTTCAGACCCCATCACACCCACCCCATTCTCAAACCAACTCCAGCCTGTGACATGATCCTAGGTAATATCCTGCATGCGATATGCAATTTCATTTGGGTGTTAAACTTTTGTAAATTTTTTAAAAATGTGTCTTCTTGAAGTTATGTCAAGAGGGCAGAAACTAACTGTTCACCACTATTATAATACAATGTACATGCATTTCAACACAAGCACAAAAGACCTGAGTGTGATCAGGAGCTTAATTTTTTCACTTACTATTTATCAGTTGATATTTGGTGTTGCTGATTGTATACATGAACATTTAGTAAGCCAAAAAAGTTTGTCTCTATGAACATTTAATCAGTTTTGATGGTAGATGTTATGTTTTGTAGTTCCAAAACATAAATCTAATTGCAAGAAAAAATAAGGGAGTATGAAATGAGAGTCTAACTTTCTGTTTACTTTTAAGCGAGGTGCGCATATATCACGTGGCAACAACATGACATATGCAGTTCACTTATTTTTATATGTAACTCATGATGAATTATTTAAATGAACAATGTATTTACATTATTACTCTAATACTTCTGAATTATTAGATACACAACTCTCCTCTCTGCTTAGCCATAAACTACAATATAGAATGCATCTCAGCTATATACACCATATAATACAATTATCATATACAGATATCTACTGAAGAGCAAAATTTCAATAGTCCCATTCAATCCTAAAGATTTAATTGCTGTGGAGGACTTCTTATTCTAATGGGATAGTATCTTTCCTGACAAGGGAGACAACAGTCTCAGGTTCTGGGGCTTCCTCAGTGATGCCTGTGGGACTTGAGTCTGAGACTGCAGGAGGTGGTTCTGACTACTCTGCGCACCTTTCTTCTGCTTCCTTTTTCTTCTAGTTTGTCCATCTTGATCTTGGGAAGATGCATCTAGTTCATTGGAGTATGCTTTTATCAATCCTTTTATTGCTGTATTTAAGATTTGATCCTCCTCCTGGTTTCCTCATCCACAATATCATCTGATGAAACCTTTGTTTTTGTATCTCCATTGACTCATTTCTCTTTGGCCTTTCATTCATCCAGCTGGGCATTGGCCTTTGCATCTACTTTTATAAGCAGCTTTCTGACTCCCACATTAATGCAATAACTTTAATGCATTGGAGTAGATTCCCTTTCTTTACACTCTAAAAAGCCGAATGCTTGTAACTTTCCTGAAGCTCCATGAAATCTCTACCAGCTTAAAACCCAGCCACATTTCACAAGTAACTGCATGAATAACTTATCAGAGGCTTTCTCAGATATGTTGCCTAGAAAAACTGTTGTAGTCAGACCACTGCTTTCATCAATTTCACGCTTCCTCTGAGAAACGTGGCCCTTCATTGGTACAATATGCTTTCCAACCAGAGACACAAAGGTTGGCACCAACATCTGTTTGCCCAATGTTGTACAATGGTTCATAGTGTACATCATGGGGACAGTATCTTTCTTAATTTGGTTTCAGTTGACTCTTTTGTAGGGGATGTGACATGCAAATGGTGGATAGATCTTCAACCAAGTTGTAGTTGTCTCAGCCAATCATGGCCCCACGATGCTGGCACTCCTGTTTTTGCTACATATGAACCCAATCTGGCTTGTTGGTTGTTGTATTTCACTGTTACAAATGTCATTCCCATGGGAATTAACTTATTCTCTGGTATAAGTTCCTAGTTGGATATCTGCAGGCAGATATCTGTTCAGTATCTTTAAAATCCCGTTCAAGCACATTTTGTGGAATGATTAATACACAGCTGAGCCAGTGTCCAATTGCATTTTAATTAATTTACCGTTCACTTCTGGTATAAGTCATATTGCAAATTTTCTCTTCTTTGCCTGCCTATCGTTAGTTTTCACATTGTAAATCTCAATGCTACTTAGTCCTGAATCATTCTCACATTATCAGATTTTTCATCAATAACATGCAGATTAGTGCTCTTTTTGAAACTGCAACTTGACTTTTTATCTTTTTCCCTTCCCCCCTGCAGTCCATTTATTTTTGTCTGCCCAACTTGCTCTTTGTATGTGTCCTTTGTTGCATTTCCTACAAATTTCAACTTTACACCTGCAATGGTCTGGTGCATGTGAGTCCCTGCCATAATGGTAATACAGTTTGTTCAGCCAGGCAGGCTTCTGTCTATATGATGCAATTTTGTTCACAATTACTTTCATTCCTGACTGGAAATCGATTGTGTTTCTGTCTCTGTCAGTTTCCATTGAAACAGCAATTTCAGCTGCTTTTTAAATGTAAGTTGTTACTCAGTTAGAAGATGTTTTCAAATGCTTTCTTGTTAGATTCCTCAAACTAAACAATCTCTCAGTAAACCATTTGGTCCATCATTGAACTGACTATGTTCTGACAATCACTTCAATTCAGCCATGTATGCTGAAATGAACTTGCTTTCCTTTCGATTCCAACTACGAAACCGAAGTATTCTGCAATCAACAAGGGTTTCAGTTCTAAATGTTCCTGTATTATTTTCGCGATATCAGCAAGACTCATTTCTTCTGGTTTGTTTGCAGACAAACTCCTTTTAAATCCAATGTTCTTAGCAAAATTAGTACTCACTTCTCCTTGGCTATTCCATATGCTTTAAGATACTACTTAATCTGTTCTGTATGCAATGTCTAGTTACCTGTTGTGTAATCAAACACACCAATCTTTCTGATGTAGCCAGTCATTTCTGCTCTCTTTTTCAATGTTTATTTATTACTTGGTACAGACTGTTTATGAATCTGTGAATTCTTACATTTTTTGCATTTTTTAAAACTTAATCATCTTTCATTTAGCAAAGAAAACACACTGCACTTTTTTTTAATTCACTCCACTGCAACAGGTAGGTAATCGTCTCAGGTATGTTGAAAACTTCCTCATTGTTATTGTTATGTTTTGTTGTGTCATGAAGTATGCAATTCATTTATATTTACATATAACCTATAATTAGTTATTTAAATGAACAAGAATGCATAATCAAACAATATATTTACAATATTACTCAAATATTACTGTTATATTAAGTACATAACAGTAAATACAGGAAATGCTTTATTGTTTTCATTTATCATATACACACAGTAGCCACATTACTAGGTACATCTGTACACCTGGTCACTAATGCAAATATCTAATCAGGCAACACTGCTGCAGCAGCTCAAATCATAACTGTTTGCAGACGGAGTTAAATAGTTCAGTGGTTGTTCAGACCCAAACATCTTAATGGGGAACAAACACAATCCAAATTACTTTGAATGTGGAATGACTGCTGGTGTCAGATGGGTTTGCTTGAGTATCTCAAAAACTGCTGGTCTCCTAGGATTTTCTCTAGAGTTTACAGAAAATGGTGCAGAAATACATCTTGCGAGCTACAGTTCTGTGAGTGAAAATGCCTTGTTAATGAGAGAGGTCAGAAGAGAAGGGCTAGACAGGTACAAGCTGACAGGAAGGTGACAATAACTCAAATGACCATGCATTACAATAATGGTGTGCTGAAGAGCATCTCTGAAATCACAACACCTCGAACCTTGAAGTGGATGGGCAAAAGCAAAACAAGACCATGAACATCCACTCAGTGGCCACTTTTTAAGGTACAGAAAATACCTAATAAAGTAACAACTGAGTATAGAAACATGTTACCATTATACACTGTACTTCAGGAACCTGCAGTTATAATGCAATTAAAGTATTTGCCACCATCATTCAGTAAATCTAATATGTAGCCTGCAGAAAGTTGCTGCGGTTCACCAGTTCCATCTTGCATCTTCCCAACTTCTATACCTGCATTTCAGACCAAAAGACCATAAGATGTAGGAGCAGGATTAGGCCATTTAGCCCATCGAGTCTGCTCCACCATTTCATCATGGCTGATATATTTTTCTTCAGCCCCAGTCTCCTGCCTTCTCCCGCTATCCTTTCATGCTCTGGCCAATGATGAATATCTCAACCTCTGCCTTAAATATATGTAAAGACTTGGCTTCCATGGCCACTTGTGGCAATGAATTCCACAGATTCACCCATGGCGTCCCTCTATTCTGATGCTGTAACCTCTGGTCCTAGACTCTCCAACCAAAGGATACATTCTCTCCACGTCTACTCTATCAAGGCCTTTCTACATTCAATTGGTTTCAATTAGGTCACCCCTCATTCTTCTGAATTCTAGTGGATACAGGACTAGAGCCATTCAACATTCTCCATATGACAAGCCATTCAATTCTGGAATCATTTTTGTGAACCTCCTTTGAACCCTCTATAGTGTCAGCACTTGCATTGTTAATTGTGGAAATTCCGAGTTTGCAGTCAGTAATTGTTTAGTATAGTGACAGTGTTGCTGATTAAGTTAACACAGGTACACTGAACTAATGCCAGCCTCACCTTTATGCACATTAGATTCATTGATTAAACCAGTAAAAATGTTAAGACTGGTTGGACAAGGGAGCAATGAAAATAAAATGCTTTAAAACTGAAGTGCAACTTCTGTGGTTCCCAGCAACTATTTTGGTGTGAATTGTCATTTCTTCAGAATAACAGCTGCCAAGTTTCAAATTAATAAGTTTGTTTCTGATCTCTTGTTTCAACTTTATTGTGGTTGGGTGGTGCCTAATAAAGTGACAACTGTGTGTACAAACATGTTACCATTATGCAGTCTGTTTACCTGGAATCTACGGTTGCCGTCCATCATTATTCAGTAAATCTGATACCAACTTCAATACCCGCACTTGCATTGTTAATTATAGAAATTCAGAGGTTCCTGTCGATGGTCCTGTGCTACTTGATGACACTATTTACTGATTAAATTGACATACATACACTGAACTGATGGGAGCCTTGCCTTTATATACATTAGTCTCATTGTTTAAACCAGTAAAACTGTTAAGACTAGTTGGACAAGGTATCAATGAAAATAAATGCTTCAAAACTCTAGAACAACTTCTGTGGCTCCCAGCAACTATTTTAGAGTGAACTGCCATTTCTTCAAAATAGCATCTGCCAAGTTTCAAATTAATTATAACTTTGATTCTGACCCCTTGTTCTGACTTATTCCCAAGTGTATGTTGTGATCTTTACTTTGTTTTCTACAGACCATAAAAAAGACCGTTCTACTAATTAACCTCACTAAGCATTGTTATTGGTAGAAAAATAATCAACCTTTGAAAAGTAGAAATTAACAACAGTTAATTAGTCCATTGTCTTTTGAGGAATGAGTGTTGGGGTTCTTACAGGGACTTGAAGTTTGGAGAAAAGATTAAATGGCAAAATTGAAGAGTCATTTAGTACAGATTCTGACAGTCGAGGACAAGTTACGATGAGCATGTTTGAATCTGGGGCTCTCTGATAGTCAAGGCTTCCCTCTCTCTAGCTTTCATACCTTTGATTCATGGGCTTTCTTCAAAGCTGTTAGGTTGGATGATGCCCCTGAGGGGACCTCAAGATGTGATGGATATTCACTTTCCAGGGCCCGAGAAGCTTATTGCTAACCTCAGCTTTGTAGCATAGCTGCATGACCTTTTCAACAGGTCAAAGTTATTGGTGATCAAGTTAAACTTTTAACAAATGTTCTTTGATCATCTTTTTTTATTGTAAACAAGAAACAATCTCCAGTTCTTAACGTAAGTTAAGAAGTTAAAACACAGGTTAGCTGCTGTGAGATCTGGTTGCAAAATGACCAGGAGATTTCCTGTCTGCGTTAGTCAAACACTAGACAGTGGAGTGATATAAATTAGCACATTAAACATGATTACAAATTGGGATTTTGTGTCCTCAGATGGTCAGCCCTCCCAGCATTGATTGTGGATGTTTGGAATTTCTGTCACCATATGTTTTTAAGAACATCTATATGAGTTACTTTGTCCCAGCAAATGTATCTGTAAAACATCATATGCATATGATATCATCCAGTAGAAAATAGTATAAATATCAGAAGCATTTGGGAATTTGTTAGAATGACAAGGAGAATGACAGGAAGATGGGGTGACAGAAAAAAGAAATAGAATTCATCCCTCAACCTTGAGTTTCTGTGACAGATGAAATGTTCATCTCCAACTCAGTATGATCCAGTTCATCAGAATTGTACCTATGTTTGGAAACCCTTTGTAGTTTATAAATCTTCTGCAACTCAAAATCTTTTGTAAATCAGAAGTCCTCTGTGTTTTAAATGTGCGTTAAGAATTATTTGTCAAAATTTAGAAGTGTATCATGAAAAATATAATATTCTGTATTAAACTACTTTGTTATCTGGAAGCATCTCCTCCTTGGTAGAGAGGGGTTCCTTCTACTCAAGCTGTGGGTATTGGCAACTAAACATCACTACAGAGACTAGACAGGAAAGTAAGCTGGTCCTTGAAAAAGTTACAACCTCCCAATGGGTACACATTGATATCTACATTGGATTGTGTTGAAATATTCTTTTGAGTTTAGGGCAAGGAACAAGTGGACAAGGAACCTAATTCCATCACAAGGATACAGGAGCAGGATTAGGCCATTCGTCCCATCAAGGCTGCCCTGATTTATTTTTCCTCTCAAACCCGTTCTCCTGTCTTCTCCCAGTAACCACTGGCATCCTACTAATCAAGAAACTATCAATCCCTGAATCCCTGATTTAAATGTACCCAATGACTTGGCCTCTACATCCATCTTTGGCAATGAGAAGGAAATGGAGAAGCTGTAAACACAGTCAGGGAGATCCTAGGGTCTAAGAGATACATTGTCACCTTTAGCAGTAAGTAGTAGCTGGTTTGGGTTTGGTTTATTGATGGGGCATGACTGAATCTGGTGCAATGCTGGAGTGATTAGAAAAGAGAGCACACAACAGCATGTCTTCCACGACAAAGGTTGAGCACAAAGGTTTCCTTAGATTGTATTATGAACACACAGAATCAAACAAAATAAATCTCTACTGCCTGCCTCACTGAAAATGTGGAGATTCATTGTTTGATAAAGTTCAGCATAGAAGGAATTCAGACAAAAGGGCACTGACTCGACAAATGGAATTATTTATATATGTTGGGAAGAATACTGTAATAGGAGTCTCTACAACATGATGTTTCATGAACAATGCACTCTGACATTCAGCAAACCAACCACTTGCAGTATCTTGCTGTTTCAACAACGTTTCTCAGGCGAGGGCTGCCTGCTAAGGGGAAGTGTCATTTCCAATCGCAACCAATTTTGTCAGTTTTGCTATTCTGAGTAATAATGATTAGGGTCAGCTGTCCTTTCAGATGGAAACATCTTATGTTTGCTCAGGGTAAGTGTTATGTCAGATTGTTATATGCACAGGATCAGAGCATTCATTTCAAACAACCTCCTTGCCTGACAATTCAGTAAGCATTCAGAAACCAGAGAGCAGCCCTATCCCAGGGACTGGGCTGGCAGCAGGAGAGTAAGTGATTCTGCCATCTCTCATGGGGACTCTGGTAAATTGCTGTCACCCCTTCACAAATAGCAGAAGGAAATATTAAAATCCCATCCGTCAGATAATATGGGGTCAGGTTATCTGATCTGCTGCTGAGTCCTGATGAAGGGTCCTGATTAACATTTTGCTTATTTGTCTCTAAAAGAGGCTGCCTGACCTATTCAGTTCCTACAGCACATTTGTTTGTGTTGTTCAAGATTTCCAGCCCAATACAGTCCTTCCAGGTGCAATGACACCTCACCTGTGAGTCTGTTGAGACCATATACTTTGTTTCGTGACAATAGACAATAGGTGCAGGAGTAGGCCATTCAACCCTTCGAGCCAGCACCACTATTCACTGTGATCATGGCTGATCATCCACAATCAGTACCCTTTTCCTGCCTTCTCCCCATATCCCTTCACTCCACTATCTTTAAGAGCTCTATCTAACTCTTTTTTGAAAGAATCCAGAGAATTGGCCTCCACTGCCTTCTGAGGCAGAGCATTCCACAGAACCACAACCCCCTGTGTGAAAAAGTTTTTCCTTCACTCCAGGTGCTCCCGGTGTGGCCTCCTGTATATTGGTGAGATCCGACATGCTTCGCTGAGCACCTTCGCTCAGTCGGCCAGAAAAAGTGGGATCTCCCAGTGACTACCCATATTAATTTCACTTTCCATTCCCATTCCAATATATCTATCCATGACCTCCTCCACTGTCATGATGAGGCCACACTCAGGTTGGAGGAACAACACCTTATATTCCGTCTGGGTAGCCTCCAACCTGATGGCATGAACATTGACTTCTCTAACTTCTGATAATGCACCACCACCCCCCCGCCCTTCACCATTCCCCATCCCCTTTTCCCTCTCTCACTTTATCTTTTACCCACCCATCGCCTCCTGCTGGTGCTCCACCCTCCTTTTCTTTTTTTTCTTTCTTCCATGGCCTTCTGTCCTCTCTTATCAAACTCCCCTTCTCCAGCCCTGTATCTCTTTCATTAATCAACTTCCCAGCTCTTTATTTCATCACTTCCCCTCCCGATTTCACCTATCACCTTGTGCTTCTCTCTCCCCTCCCACCACCTTTTAACTCTACTCCTCATCTGTTTATCTCCAGTCTTGCTGAAGGGTCTCAGCCTGAACCGTTGACTGTATTCTTTTCCATAGATGCTGCCTGGTCTGCTGGGTTCCTCCAGCTTTTTGTGTGTTGCTCGGATTTCCAGCATCTGCAGATTTTCTCGGGTGTGTGATCTACAGAATCTCTTGAGTTGCTGACAGTTATTTACTTACTTAGAGATACAGGTAACTGGCCTTTCTGAACCAATGAGTCGCCACCACCCAATTACACCCATTTGACCAATTATCCTACCCACCCGTAATCCTTGGAATGTGGGAGGAAACTGCAGGAAAAGCCCCAGAATGCTGTGATTTACCATCGTCTCCATTTGGATAGTGACTGCACTGGCAGAGTGCCTTGCTGACCATTCAGCCGGCACCTTCTGTCACATATCTTGCCGATGAAGCAGCTTCCTTGCTGGGCTGTTGGGAGGCAGAACCCTCTGCCCATCAGAAATCCAGTCCTGCAGGAAAGATCCATGCAAGAGAGCAGCTGTGTGGTGGAAGGCCTCTGGCTGAGGAAGAACCTGACCTCTTTCCAGGGGTTTCTGGCTCTGCCTGGGGTGGGGCTATTGGTGGGTGCAGTGAATTTTTTTTCACAACTGTATCCATTCGTCTGGGGTGGAGGGCAAGTAATAATGCCGAGTCCTATCCAAAGGATGGCCAAGAAACATCACTGACATTTTCCGCATCAGTCAGTTCTGAAGCAGGTAAATGGCATCATCAGCGTGAACAAGGATTGGTCATTTGAAGTGAACTGAGTGTCACGGAGGGTAGCGTGCAGGTGGTATGCTGAAATGTGAGCATTCAGTTATCCAAGTTACACTGAGTAATCAGTAGAGACAACAGCCATTCAGGACAATCAGTCTACCCCAATATATAGACCCCTCTTAAAGCTTATCCTTTCTTTATTTGTCTAAATTATTGGTGTAATTTCTTATTCTATTCTCATATCTATGTCCAGCCTCCCTATAAATGCATCCATACCTTCACCTCAACTAATCCCCACGGTAGTATGTTCCTCACCTTCACTACTCTTGGAGTAAAAAAATGTTCCTGATGAATTCCTTGTTGGATTTCCAGATGGCAAACATATTTATCACCTCTAGTTATGTTCTTCTTATAAATGAAAGCATTCTCTCTGAACCATAATAATATGCTGAATTCACGATGCGGGATTGAGGGAGCATCTGCTGATGAACAACCCTAGACCTGGTATGAGCTGGATGGAGGACAACACAAAATTCTGGCCATGCAGTCAAAGAAGCACAGATGGAATAACAGCAGCTGTGTAGAACATGCAAATTCTGTGACAAACTACATGAATGGCAGAAGGAGACAAGTCCGGCGAATAAGACGGGATGTTATAAATGCAAAAATATGAATTTCTTTCCCCCTCAGTGAAGGGGGAGGCAGATTTGTAGCAGCCAGAAGAAAGCTTTTAAAAGGACAAGTACAGTTTGTAATATCGTACTGGCTGACAGCCGGTTCTGTCTGAAATCTGAGGATGAACACCACAAGGTCACGATCCTAGTGTTGAACTCAGGGGGGGGTTATGTAATGAGTTAACAAGATAGAGAAAAAAAACTTAGTGAACACAGATCCTTGCTATTATGGAAATGTTATGTTCCATCGTGGGCACTAGCCTCCCCACCATCAAGGACAGAATTCCTGTTGTTTGCGTTAACAAAACAGAGCCTCAGTTAGGCAGCATCCATGATTAAAAACCTTCGCTATTCAGGATATGCTCTCTTCTCATTACTACCATCAGGGAGAAAGCAAAGATGCCCAAGGATATATACTCATACCCTCCACCATCCAATTTCTGAATTGTCCATGAACCATGAACACTAATTCACTCTTTTGGTCTCTTTAGCTATTTACTTTTATGTATTGCTTATTGTAACTTACAGTAACATTTTATGCATTGCATGGTACTGCTGCCACAAAATAACAAATTTCATGACACGTCAGTAATAATAAACCTGATTCTGATTCTAAGGAGAGTTATGATCTCAGAGAAACAGCTATCAGGATACAAGGAAACAGTGTGTCGTTTGGGAAATACAAGACGAAAATGTAAAGAACAAAGAATGGGAAGAAGTACCAGGCAAAGTTTCTGATACTTAGAAAAATATTATATGACAATCCCATGTGGCTGAGCATCCCAGACAAGGGAGGTGCTTACTGCACAGGCAGAGAACTGTCATACGTGGGGGCACTGGGAGTGGACCTAAATGCAAGACACAGACACTGAAGTACCAGGAACAGGACAGGACTAGAGTTAGGGACGCCACTGGATGCAGACTAGGAGCTCGGACAAGAACACAGACTTGGGCTAGGACATTGACGAGGCAAGCGGGACCAGGACTAGGAAATGGGAACTGGGAGCCTGGGCTTGGACTCCAAGCCAGAGACTGGACAAGGATCCAGAACCTAGGTTTTGACTTGGGCTCGGACCCCGGAAATAGGTGAGGACTAGACATGGCTTGGGTTCCTCGAGGCGAGGACATGATGAGGCTTGGGTCCTTCAAGGCAAGGACATGACGAGGCTTGGGTTCGGACTCCGAGCCAGAGACTGGACAAGGACCCAGAACCTGGGTTTTGACTTGGGCAGTTCAAAACAATGATAGACAGTTCCTTATCTAGACGCAGCATGGCTCCAGTCTTGCTCCGGTGGTAGAACTTGACACAGGTTTCCGGGTAAGGCTCCAGACACAGGTTGCAGGGCAAGGCTCCAGAAGGAAGGAGAAGGGAAGGGATCAGTCCAGCCTCAGAGTAACAGCAAAGATGGCTTGGCTTACCCAACAGAGGCAGGGACAGGAAAAGACAGATCCAACCACAGAGTAACGGCAAAGATGGCCTGGCTTACCCCACAGAGACGAACCAGCACCAACAGTCAAACCAAGGGCCACTTATATTCCCAGCCCCAGCATCAGCATCAAGACAAGCATCAGGTGCCTATGATTAAGCCCAAATGAAAGAAGGGACAGACGGAAGACCCGGAGTCCAGAGTCCACGGACCGGATTGTGAACCGGAATGCGGACTTCACAGACCATGACAGTACCTCCCCCTCCCCCCCACCCCATGGGAGCCTCTGGGCAACCGAACCGGCTCTCCAAGACTAAGGCCGACCCAGGTGGGCGGGGGGAGGGGGAGGGTATTCAATCAGGTGGGAAACCAGGATGACGAGAGTTAGATGACAGTGTCTGCGTTGCTGGATCCATGTATAGCTGGTTTGTTCTGCAATACGTGGGGGCGCTGGGAGCAGACCCAATTGCAAGACACAGACACTGAAGTACTAGGAACAGGACAGGACTAGAGTTAGAGATGTGACTGGATGCAGACTAGGAGCTGGGAAAAGAACACAGACTTGGGCTAGGACATTGGCTAGGCAAGCAGGACCAGGACTAAGAACTGGGAACTTGGAGCCTGGGCTTTGACTCCGAGACAGAGGCTGGACAGGAACCCAGAACCTAGGTTTTGACTCGGGCTCAAACCACAGAAATAGGCGAGGATATGAGATGGCTACAGGACTGGACATGGCTTGGGTTCCTCGAGGCTTGGGTTCTTCGTGGCTTGGGTTCCTCGAGGCGAGAACATGACAAGGCTTGGGTTCTTCGAGGGGAGGACCTGACGAGGCTTGGGTTCAGACTCCGAGCCAGAGAATGGACGAGAATCCAGAACCTGGGTCTTGACTCAGGCTTGGACTCTAGAATTAGACGAAGACGTGACATAGTCTTGGGAGACAGGACTAGGCGAGGCTACAGGACAGAACGAAAGACTCCTGGGCAAGACGAGGGAACTCCAACACAGGACGAAGCACATGGACAGGACAAGGCACATGAACAGGACAAGAGCATGAAGCCTTGACTTGGTACTCAGGAACAGCCAAGTCTTGGACTTGGGACGACAGGAACCTTGGACTTGGGACAACAGGAACACAGAACACAGACCTTTGGTCTTGGGAAGGACAGAAACACAGAGCCTTGGTCTCGAGCACAGGAACACGGAGCCTTGGACTTGAGAGACAGGAACGCAGGGAGATGGAACACAGAGCTCAGACCCCTCCTTGGGAACAGGACTTAAGGCTGGGACTCGTACACGGAATGCTGAACACAAGAAGATGGTTCCCAACACTAGGTAGCAGCAAACGGCCGGACCAACCTAGCGAAGGCATGAACACAGAGACTGTTCCCAACACTAGGGAGCGGCAAACAACCGGACCTACCTAGCGAAGACGTGGACACAGACAGTTCAAAACAGCAATTGACAGTTCCTTATCTGGACACAGCAAGGCTCTGGTCTCGCTCTGGTTGTAGAACTTGACAAGGTTGTAGGCAAGGCTCCAGATGGAAGGGGAAGGGAAGAAAACAGTCCAGCCTCAGGGTAACGGCAAAGACAGCCTGGCTTACCCAATAGAGGCAAGGACAGGATACTGACGAGATGAACCAGCACCCACACTTGAACCCAGGGCCACTTGTATTCCCAGCCCCAAGACGAGCATCAGGTGGCTATGATTAAGCCCAACTGAAACAAGGGACAGCCGGAAGACCCAGAGTCCGGAGTCCACGGACTGGACTGTGAACCAGAATGCGGACTTTACGGACCACACCATGACAAGAACCTGATTAACACGTTCAAAATGCTGGAGGAACTCAGCAGGTCAAGCAGCATCTATGGAAAGAAATAAACAGTCGGCATTTCAAGCGAAGACACTTCGTCAGACTGGAAAGGAATAGCGAAGAAGCAAGAATAAGAAAGTTGTGGGGGTGGGGTTGGTGGGAGGGGAATGAGTAGAATCTAGAAGGTGATAGGAGAAACCAGATGGATGTCGGAGAGGGGATGAAGTGAGAAGTTGAGAGGTGATTGCTTGAAAAGGTAAGGGGCTGAAGAAGAAGAAATCTGAAAGGAGAAGAGTGAGCCAGGAAGAAAGGGAAGGAGGAGGGTCACCAGATGGAGGACTTAGGGATGCGAAGAGAAGGTGTAAGAGGGGAGCCAGAGTGTGGAATAGAAGAAAAGGGAAAGGGGCTGGGGAAAATCACTGGAAATTAGAAATATCGATACTCACACTATCAGGTTGGAGTCATCAAATAACCCAATGAAAGTGCAGGTAATGAAGTTGCAGGCTCCACTCTTACCAGGAAGCTGCTGCCCATTGTCCCTGCAGATGTGATTGAGAGAAGTGGAAAATTCAAGAGAAGGTACCATCTCAACTAGCTGTCATAAGGTGGGCGCTGGGAGTGGACCCAAATACAAGACACAGACACTGCAGTTCTAGGAACAGGACTAGGTTTGTCAAGAAAGCAAGTGGATTCAGAAAGAAATGATGCTGG
Organism: Mobula hypostoma; assembly: GCF_963921235.1. Classification (NCBI taxonomy): domain Eukaryota; kingdom Metazoa; phylum Chordata; class Chondrichthyes; order Myliobatiformes; family Myliobatidae; genus Mobula; species Mobula hypostoma. The sequence continues at coordinate 149,611,772 of NC_086102.1, forward strand.
ACATTGACACAGGCACTGGACGAGACTAGGATTCAGCGCCTGGGCTGGGACTTGGACTAGAAACATGAGACCCAGACGGGGAACTAGGAACGAGGAGTCTAGGCGAGGAACACGGAACTCCGGAATCAGAGCCTGGACAACGATCCAGAACCTGGGTCTTGGTGGGGACTCAGAACTGGAACCTGGGTCTAGGCTAGGACTCAGGACTAGGATCTTGGCAAGGACAGGACATGGCTACAGGACAGGACATGGAACTCCTGCACAGGATGAGGCACATGGACAGGACGAGAACACAAAGCCTTGACTTGGACAGGGTGAGGTTCTTAGAAGTGGCTTGGACAGGACGAGGTACTTCAGCACAGGACGAGGGAACTCCAGCACAGGACGTGGCTCTTGAACTAGATTTGGCTCAGCTCTTGGGTACGGAGCCAGGACTCCTCCTTGGAGCGCAGGGCCAGGACCCTTCCTAGGATGCAGGGCCGGGATGACTGCTGAGGATACTTGCCGAAGGAACTGCTGAGGTAAACTGCCAAGGGACACCTGGACTGGACGAGGGATTCCTGGACTGGATAAGAACACGACGCCATGACTTGGACAGGACTGGAACTTGGAACATAGGAACACAGAACACAGAGCCGGGATCCTTCCTTGGGAACAGGACCTAGGGCCAGGACTCTTCTTTGACACAGACACTAAACCCAGGGACACAAAGAGCAGCTCCAAACTCAACAATAGATAGTCCCTTATCTTGGCATAGCAAGGTTCCAGTCTCACTCCAGCAGTTGAACTTGACAAGGTTTCAGAAGGAAGGGGAAGAGAAGGGAACAGTCCAGCAAACAATCCATGATTTGCAGAGGTATTTATGTTCCAGACCAAAATGAGAATCAGGTGCCTCAATTAAGGCACCCAACAGAACAAGGAAGAAAACAGGAAAACACGGAACAAGGATCGATGGACCGGACCATGAACCGGAATGCAGACATCATGGACCGGACCATGACACTAGCAGCTGGTGGTAAACACTCACAGCCAATTTCTAGCAGCTATTAAAAAGAAACTGGAAACTGAGCTTTAGAAACTGACCGAGGCAGAGATCATCACCACAGTAGATGCACCCAGTCCTTGGTAGCTGTGACCAAACTTAAATGCTTGAATCCTGCTGACATGAACATGTGCTAGAAATGAAGCCATGAAGAGAAGTGAAGTTGGAAGGACTTCACCCAGATCCAGCCAAGATGAGGGGAAATGTGGGTGAAAATCCTTATATATATAGTACACAGATTATCTACCATGCAAGATAATTTTGGGGAAGAAGAGAGATGAAAATAAAGTTTTTTTATGAATACTTCATCTTGAGTTAGTAGACAAAATATATTAGACCAAGCAAGGTATTTGAAAAATTGAACGTGAGAGTAGCAGAGTTTGAGAAGAGACAAACAATGCATCTGAGTTTTGATTACTTCATACATGTAATAAACATTATTGTAAAAATAATTACCCACAACGTATTTGTAAGGTTTAGATGTTTAATTCAGTGTGGTGAAGCTCTGCTTCATATGGTCTCCAAAACAAGGGTCTCAGAAAAAGGAAGTTAGTTGCTTAAAACTGAGAAGAGAACTTTCTTTATTCTACAGGTTTTGAATCCTCTACTCTAAGAGCTGTCTCTGTATGTCTGAGACAGAGATCAATTCATATTTTACCACCAAGGGAATAAAGAAATAAGAGGAATGATTTCAACTGGAGATCTGAGGTACAAAAATTAGACAAGATTGGGAGAGCAGGTTTGGTGCCTCGTGGAGTTCCTCAACTACCTCTGTTCTTATTGTTTTCTTAGGCTGCTGCATTACCACTGTAGACAAACTACTGCTCTGCTATGGCTGTTCAGAGACACAGGGGAAGTCTGATCCTGGACATTTTTAAGCAATTCAACAGATCTTTCATAAAGATTAATAAAGGGCAGGGCAGAAGAAATTGTGCCAAAAATTAAGTCAAGATTATTCCCCTTTAATACTATTATAAAAAGACCCCATATCTTTATACATTAAAAAAAATTAAAACATTTCAGAGGTCATTTAATGAGGTTGATACTGGCATTCTTGAAGGAGCCTTCCTTAAGCAGAACAAGAACAGATAAGGCATATAACCACGTACTTTCCCATATGAACAGATGCTAAAGGATCAGTTGTAAGTGTCTATCTCTGGAAATGTCAGATTTGGTGAATCTATTGGGATGGTTTAATTGTCTAGGGTAGAAGTGACAGATCACATGTTGGCTTTTACTGTTACATCTAGGAAGATTTGAATAAGAGGTTTGAAACATGTTACTTGTGCCCAAGGGACTTTTTCCATCTCACTGCAGAACCTATTTATGTTATGTATTAAAACCTGGGCTGACCAGGCTACCTCCAATTCTAATCTGAACACTGGAAAAGCCAGTCTCCCTCCCCCAGATGCTTCCGAGGAACAAAGCATTTAATGGTTGATGCTAAGAATATGAACACAAAATGTGTTGGAAAGGAAACAAGCATCTTTAATTCAAAGATATTAATCTAGAGTGATGCACAAACAAGCAAATCTTAGCTGAATGGTAAACAATACAGCTTACCATTGGCAAGCTTATTTAATAATGTACAACGAATAACTAAGCTTATAGAAACATGCCTGGAATTAAAATGAAGAATGTAAAAGCTGCAGATGAATGGAAAGGCAATATATTAAGATAACATAAGCCTTGTTGTCAAACTATTTACTAAACTGCAGTATTTCTGAAATAAACCCAGTTAAGCAAACTTGGGTAAAAATGAAGCAAAACACTTATGATAACATTGTTACAAATTTATGTGAAGATTATAGCTAAATATTACCAGGTTAGCAAATTTCAAGAAAAGTTGTTATTTAAGCAGTAACATTCTTGGCTTTAGTTCTTGGCAAATACTATTCTATTTCAGTTAAACTTTTCCATCCAATTTATAAATGTCACATTGCTGTAAGCAGTAGCATTCTGTCATTTGCATATGAGCAAGGAAGACAAGTCTCCAGGAAAAAAATCTAGCCAAAGTGATGACAGTAAACACAGTACAAGTAAACACCAATCCTGCTGCCAGCATCAATCACCATAGAAATTACTCTCAATTTCAGTGTTTTAATGAAGCTTTAATAGAATTCTGTTTCAAAGCTACTGCCCCAGTATATTAATCTTGAACACTCATACATTCATTCACAAGTGATTTTGCTTAAACACTTGAGGGCTTTTATGACACTTAAGCGTCAGTAAAGATAGGACTGCAGTCCTTAAGCCTAAGGACTATGGATTGAATTCTTATTAACGTCAAACAAGTGAACATTGGGAATTATTGAGTTAAGGGCCAGGGCAATCACAGTTGATAGAGAAAATTAACAAATTCTTCTTGTTGTGAAAGAAAATTACAAAAGAAGAGAATCTATCAATCTTATGACACTCTATACAAATTATTTCTTAACCTTATCCTTGTATTATTTGTGATACCTTATTTTATGTGTATCGGACAGAAGAAGCTAAGCAGACATTTCATGGATGGGCTGATGAATATTGTAGCAGAAAAGCAAAACCTGCAGAAAGGGAGAGAGCAAATACTAGGATAAAAGTCACTGACAGGGAAAAGCTGCAATGTGGTTTTCTCAAGTTATGGAATTAGCTAAACTGACAGTGCATCTTTTAAGAGTTAATAAATCTAATGTCTGCATCAGTGTGCAAATGGAAACCAATTGCTGACTTGTTTTACCATCATATCCAGATTTCATGAAATTAAATATCTTCTGCAGAGAGATTTAGACCACTTAGAAGAGTGGGCTGAAAGATGGCAGATGGAGTTTAATCCTGATAAATGTGAGGTGCTACATTTTGGTAGGACTAATCAAAATAGGACATACATGGTAAATGGGAGGGCATTGAAGAATGCAGTAGAACAGAGGGATCTAGGAATAATGGTGCATAGTTCCCTGAAGGTGGAATCTCATGTGGATAGGGTGGTGAAGAAAGCTTTTGGTATGCTGGCCTTTATAAATCAGAGTCTTGAGTATAGGAGTTAGGATGTAATGTTGAAATTGTATAAGGCATTGGTAAGGCCAAATTTGGAGTATTGTGTACAGTTCTGGTCACTGAATTAGATAGATAGATAGACAGATAGATAGATAGTCATACTTCATTGATCCCGGGGGAAATTGGTTTTTGTTACAGTTGCACCATAAATAATAAATAGTAATAGAACCATAAATAGTTAAATAGTAATATGTAAATTATGTCAGTAAATTATGAAATAAGTCCAGGACCAGCCTATTGGCTCAGGGTGTCTGACCCTCCAAGGGAGGAGTTGTAAAGTTTGATGGCCACAAGCAGGAATGACTTCCTATGATGCTCTGTGTTGCATCTCGGTGGAATGAGTCTCTGGCTGAATGTACTCCTGTGCCCAACCAATACATTATGTAGTGGATGGGAGACATTGTCCAAGTTGGCATGCAACTTAGACAGCATCCTCTTTTCAGACATCACCATGAGAGAGTCCAGTTCCATCCCCACAACATCACTGGCCTTAGGAATGAGTTTGTTGATTCTGTTGGTGTCTGCTACACTCAACCTGCTGCCCCAGCACACAACAGCAAACATGATAGCACTGGCCACCACAGACTCGTAGAACATCCTCAGCATCGTCCGGCAGATGTTAAAGGACCTTAGTCTCCTCAGGAAATAGAGAGGGCTCTGACCCTTCTTGTAGACAGCCTCAGTGTTCTTTGACCAGTCCAGTTTATTGTCAATTCGTATCCCCAGGTATTTGTAATCCTCCACCACGTCCACACTGACCCCCGGATGGAAACAGGGGCACCAGTACCTTAGCTCTCCTCAGGTCTACCACCAGCTCCTTAGTCTTTTTCACATTATAGGGAAGATGTCAATAAAACTGAGAGAGTACAGAGGAGATTTACTAGATTTTTGCCTAGGTTTCATCTCCTAAGTTACAGAGAAAGGTTGAACAAGTTGGGTCTTTATTCTTTGGAGCATAGAAGGTTGAGGGGGACTTGATAGAGGTCTTTAAAATTATGAAGGGGATGGATAGAGTTGACATGGATAGGCTTTTTCCATTGAGAGTGGGGGAGATTCAATCAAGAGGACATGAGTTGAGAGTTAATGGGCAAAAGTTTAGAGGTAACATGAGGGGGAACTTCTTTACTCAGAGAGTGGTGGCTGTATGGAACAAGCTTCCATCAGAAGTGGTTGAGGCAGGTTCGATGTTGTCATTTAAAATTAAATTGGATAGATATATGGGCAGGAAAGGAATGGAGGGTTATGGGCTGAGTGCAGGTCGGTGGGACTAGGTGAGAGTAAGAGTTTGGCACAGACTAGAAGGGCCGAGATAGCCTGTTTCCGTGCTGTAATTGTAATATGGTTATATGGTTATATGTTATATGGCTCTGCAATGATATCATGAGTAGTTAACTCCAGATAATTAGGTACATGAAGCTTGAAAAATAGAGGGCTATAGGTAACCCGAAGTAATTTCTAAAGTAGGTACATGTTCGGCAGAGCATTGTGGGCCGAAAGGCCTGTATTGTGCTCTAGGTTTTCTATGTTTCTATAACCACCTTCCTAATAACACCTCTGAATTAGATAATAATTCGAATCACAGAACAAGACAGGCCTTTCGACCCAAAAACGCCATGCCGATAATGGTACCAACCCATCTCATCCCAATTTCCTGCATTAAGCCAATTTCCCTCTCAGCCCCACCTCTGCATGTATTTAAATGTTTCTTAAATAATACTATTGTTCCTGCCTCAATCATATCCTGTAGCAGCTCGTTTCATACTCTCACCACTCTCTGCCCTTAAAACCCTTTTAAATCAGTCCTCTCTCACCATGGGGAAAAGACTGTTAACATCCATCTTTCCTAAGCTTCGCATGATTTTATAAACCCCTTCAGTCTCATGCACACCAAGGAATGAAAACATAGTTGGCCAACCTCTCCCTATAGCTCAGGTCCTCTAGTCTTGCAACATCCTTCCAAATCTTTTCTTCATTCTTTCCAGTTTAGCCATGCTTTTCCTATAACAGTGTGTATGAAAACTGTGCACAGCACTCCAAGTGTAATTTCATCAATGATGTATACAACTGCAACATGATGTGTCAACTCCTATACTCAATGCCCTGACTGTTGAAGGCCAGCATGTTAAATCCCTTTTTCACCACCCTGTCTATCTGTTATGCTATTTTCAATGAATCAACAACAAGTTGTTGACTCACAGTATATAATTTCCAGTCTGAATCTTGTAGGTTTGCAATAGTTCTAAGTGCAAAAGGTGCTGGGGGACTTTTTGCCAAGCTCAGCTTTCTAACATAGCAGCAGACACTTGTAGAGGTCAAAGAGTTGTTTTTGGGTAAGTTAATGATCTAGCCAATATTCTTTGTTCAGTTTCTTGTCATAAATGGGAGCCAGTCTTCAGTCCTTAATGCAAATAGCGAGCAATAATCAGTCTGCAATTAAAAGGATAGCGTTTCAAACTAACAGCATTGTCTTTAGAGTACAGGCTGCTGGCCCACGGCACAAGACTGATTGCTCAAGAGCTGCAGTGCAAAACAATGGGATTATGTTAATTGAATGTGTATCAGACTAGTTCAAGGAAGCTTGCAGACCAGATTGGTACTATCACTTAGCACATCCAATAGCTGATCTATCAACAGTTAGAAGATTTGTGTACATCTGAGAGCCAGCTTTCACAGCATTAATTTCAGGTGTTTGGGAACTCTACTGCCAGAAGGTTTTACACCATCTGTGCAAAAGGGTATCAAAAATGTCATATTTATGTGAATTTACCCAAGTGGCAAAAAAAGAGAATAAATGTTAGAGAGTTGTTACGAATGATCAAGGAACAGCAAGAAGAATGACAGAAAGATGAAGTGACTAGAATCCATTCCTCTGCCTCTGATTTCTGTGACAGGTGACTCATTTGTAAATTGTTGGTGTGTCTTTTTACTTTATAGGAATTGTACCTGTGCTTAGAATTCTTTCTGTTTTAGAAATCATTTGTAATTTGGAACTCTTTTATAAGATAGAAAAGCTCCCTGAGTTTTAAATGCATTTCAAGATTTTTTTTCTGTATTTAAACATGTCTCACTAAAAATATATGAACTGTGTATAAACTACTTTGTTAGTTGGAAGAATTGCCTTCTTGGTAGGAAGGGGGGGGGCTCATCTCTCAAATAGTGTGTATTGGCAGCTAAACTCACGGTGGAGGATAAACAGGGAAGTCATCTAGCCTTTGAAGAGTAGGTGGCTGCATTGTAACCTCCCTGTTGTAATGATAATGGTGGCTATCTATATCGGATAGGGATTAAGATTCTTCATCTAAGTCTACAAAGTTGATATTAGCAAAGCCCAATATGATCACACCAACATACTTAACTTTCTGAAATCCTGATGTGAAACTAGATTTCGGAATAGGTAGCACCTCAATAATAAGCAAGCAAATGCTCTGAGAGGCTGATCAAGAACTACACCTGCAGTATGCTACCACCCAAACTGGACCCCCTACAATTCGCGTACCGACTCAACCGATCAACAGATGACACAATAGCCACTGCTCTACACACCGTCCTTACACATCCGGAGAAGAAAGATGCTTATGTGAGAATGCTGTTCTTGGACTACAGTTCAGCATTCAACACCATAGTTCCACCCAGGCTCAACAGGAAGCTCAGAGACTTTGGCCTTGACCCTGCTTTGTGCAGATGGATCCTGGACTTCCTGTCAGATCACTGGCAGGTGGTAAGAGTGGGCTCCCTCACCTCCACCCCTCTGACTGTCAACACAGAAGCCCCTCAGGGCTGTGTACTAAGTCCCCTCCTTTACTCCCTGTATACCCATGACTGTATCGCCACCCACAGCTCCAATCTGCTAATTAAATTTGTTGACGGCACTACATTGATTGGCCTAATCTCAAACAATAACGAGGTGGCCTACAGGGAAGAAGTCATCTCTCTGACACAGTGGTGTCAAGAAAATAACCTCTCCCTCAATGTCACAAAAACAAAGGAGCTGGTTGTGGATTACAGGAGGAATGGAGACAGACTAACCTCTATTGACATCAATGGATCTGGGGTTGTGAGGGTAAACAGTTTTAAGTTCTACAGATTCCACATCACCGAGGACCACACGTGGTCTGCACACACCAGCTGTGTAGTGAAAAAGACACAACAGCGCTTCTTTCACCTCAGATGGTTGAGGAAGTTTGGTATGGGCCCCTAAATCCTAAGAATGAGAGCATCCTGACTGACTGCATCACTGCCTGGTATGGGAACTGTACCTCCCTTAATCACAGGATTCTGCAGAGAGTGGTGCGGACAGCGCAACGCATCTGTAGTTGTGAATCTCCCATGATTCAGGACATTTAAAAAGACAGGTGTGAATAAAGGACCCGAAGGATCACTGGGGACCCGAGTCACCCCAACCACAATCTATTCCAGCTGCTACTATCCAAGAAATGATACCGCAGCATAAAAGCCAGGACCAACAGGCTCCAGGACAGCTTCTTCCACCAGACCATCAGACTAATTAACTAACGCTGATTTCAGTGTATTTCTATGTTACATTGACTGTTCTATTTATTATAAATTATTATGAATTACTATGATTGTACATTGCACATTTAGACGGGGATGTAACTGGAGATTTTTACTCCGCATGTATGGGAAGGATATAAGTGATAAAGTCAATTCAGTTCACTTCAGGAGGTTTGCCAGGTATCTCTCTGAAACAAGATGGAAAACTAAAATGGATGCCGCTCCATTAGTCCTAAGACCATAAGGCCATAAAACATAGGAGCAGAATTAGGCCATTCAGCCCATTGAGTCTGTTCCAATGTTGCATCACGGCTGATCCCAGATCCCACCCAACCCCATACATCTGCTTTCCCACCATATCCTTTGATGCCCTGACCGATCAGGAAACAATCAACTTCCGCCTTAAATATACCCATGGACTTGGCCCTCACCACAATCTGCGGCAGAGCATTCCACAGATTCACTACTCTCTGGCTAAAAAAAAACTTACCCTTACCTCTGTTCTAAAAGGTAACGCCTCAATTTTCAGGCTGTGCCCCCTAGTTCTGGATACACCCACCAAAGGAAATATAATCTCCACATCAACCCTATCTATTCCTTCCAACATTCGGCAAGTTTCAATGAGAACCCCATGCATTCTTCGAAACTCCAGTGAGTACAAGCCCAAAGCTGCCAAACGCTCCTCATATGTTAACCCCTTCATTCCTGGAATCATCCTTGTGAACCTCCTCTAGACACTCTCCAATAACAACACATCTTTTCTGAGATATGGGACCTAAAACTGTTGACAATACTCCAAGTGCAGCCTGACTAGTGTCTTATAAAGGCTCAGCATTATCGCCTTGCTTTTATTTTCTACTTCTCTTGAAATAAATGCCAACATTGCCTTTGCCTTCTTTACCATAGACTCAATCTGTAAATTAATCTTCTGGGAGTCTTGCACCAGGACTTCTAAGTCCCCCTGCACCTCTGATGTTTGAACCTTCTCTCCATTTAGATAATAGTCCACTCTATTGTACCTTTTACCAAAATGCATTATCATACATTTCCCAGCACTGCTTTCCAACTGTCACTTTGTTGCCCATTCTTCCAATTTGTCTAAGTTCTGCTGCAATCAAATTGACTCCTCAGCACTACCGACCCCTCCATCTATCTTCCTATCATTTGCACACTTTGCCACAAAGCTGTCAATTCCATTATCCATGTCATTGACAAACAATGTGAAAAGTAGCAGTCCCAATATGTACTGACTCCTAAGGAACATCACTAGTCATGGCAGCCAAACAGACAAGGCTCCCTTTATTCCCACTCCATTGCATCCTGCCTGTCAGCCATTCCTCTATCCATGCCAATATTATTCCTGTAATGCCATAGAATATGCATACACCTTGTTCATAGCGAGAAGACTGTTCATTATGTTAGTGGGTCAGTGTGTATTCTTGGAAGAGTAAATTGATATTACTCATAATTTCAAAACAATGTATTCGATTACATGAAAGAACCCTAGACTAAAATATTAGACTGTGGTTTATAAATATTCACATCATCACAGACCTGTGTTACATGTCCACAGTTTCGTTTTCCTGGGAGTCCATAGTTTCGCTTACTGTGGGAGTCACAAGTCCCCAGTTCTGTTTTACTGAGAGTCCACAGTTTTGTTTCTGTTGAGTACCTTATGATGTATGCTGACGGTATAAAAGAAATGTGGGCATAAGGAGTCGAAGGAAAGAGAGAAAGAGTGAAGACTGCACTTCGAGCTATCCGGGAACAGCTCACGATCGAGAAGGGTAAAGTCTGATGCTTACCCAAACCCAAAGGATTGAGTTCATCAGCAGCACACTGCATTGTGGAGACATGTCTGTCCTTCGTATGATCCATGGGCATGGACTTTGTGACCGTCACTTTGTGAATTCGCACTTCGTGGACTTCGGAACAGTATTCCTCAGCTGGGAGCTTCGGTAACCGTTTCTTCGTTCGTTAGCCATGGAATCTTTGGAATTCATCGTGATCACCTCGTCGCTGCATTGTGAATCTGCAAGTCTCTCCTCTCACCTATTTTGTGAAATACTGGGACTCTGAACTGCCACTTTAACACTGTGCTTGAGTAAGGTTTCTTAAGAACGGACTCTAAGTTTGACTGTAAGGGAGCTATAGACGTATAACACTGTTAACTTCTATTTAAGAAAGTAGTTTATTTAATTTTCTGTACTTTTGAGTAGATGTAAATAAATACAGTGGGTTTTAATATTAAAACCTGACTCTATTTGTCATCTGAGGGAGAGGCGCAGTCGACGTTTCAGGCCGAGACCCTTCGTCAGGACTAACTTCGTTAGTCCTGACGAAGGGTCTCGGCCTGAAACGTCGACTGTGCCTCTTCCTATAGATGCTGCTTGGCCTGCTGCGTTCACCAGCAACTTTGATGTATGTTGCTTGAATTTCCAGCATCTGCAGAATTCCTGTTGTTTGCGTTTTCTATTTGTCATCTCTTGCTGCTGGTACGTTACGAAGTCATAACACCTGACATTTTTCCAAACAGCTCAGTTCTTAGTTTAGTTTTTGTGAGTCACACTATATAGTCTGGTTTTATAAAGTATATCTTAATAGCTTGCCCCAATGGCCATTAGTTGTGTTCATATCACCATATATAATGTCTATAGATTATTTGTCTGACAGTTTCTTGCGAATCAGACAATTAGATGTTAAAAGAACTGAAAGAGACACAATAAGGCTGCTTGACAAGTATTAATGGGTAGTTCAAAAGCCCATTTGTTTATTAATATCGAATCAGTGAATCCAGACCAACAATTAAGGTAGTCTTGCACCAGAAGTGACACAGTGGAAGAAAAGCAATATTCAATTTTGAATATTGAAACACAATTTTTGAAGCTCCTGTTATTTCAAATAAATCTGATTTCTTTAATAAAAACCTAGAAGTGAAATTTCAGATTTAGGTCCTTAAACTATGCCAAAATCAAGATGGGGCTCTTTAAACTTGTTTTCATCAGTTCTTAACCAGAGTAAACACTTACTGCAATCACTGGCAATAATCTTAGCTGCAGGCAATCTAAAAGTATTGCTGAATTTTTGATCACAGTATAACCCTTCTCTTTCGGTTTTAAGCTGTTCAATCATGGATATGGAATAAGAATGAAGTTAGTCCACAGCAGTATTCATTTAAAATTCCATGCATGTTAGAAGCATAGGCAGTCTGCTGTGTAAGAGTCCGTGTGCACAGTACTACTTAATACTTGTTTTTCAAATTTATTTTGATATGCATGAGGTATCTCTTTAACAATTATAAACTCTTTTTTTCAGATTTGTGTTTTGAAAAAAATCATGAGAATGGTCATAACATAATGTTAATGGCAATTTTCAGGAGCTGTTGTGAAATTGTATGGCAGGGCTGATTATTCTGATCAGTAAATGCAATGTGTTATTAATATGCATCTAAGTTATATATTTGTCAGTCAGCTGCATCCTGCTAACATCAGAATTACAAAATCATTACCTGGATAAAGTAATTCTCTGTAAATTATATTTCATTGCTTGCTGATTCTGCTTCTGAGTGCATTTGCTGAAATTCATTCAAAACTTTGAATTGCCTACCAGATTATATGGCTGTGTAATCAAGCAGATAAATATGGACTCCTCTTGGTGAGAGCTGGGATATGTTCTGCATACTACACTGAAGCCAACTACAGCTCGTGACCTGCCATAGGCTTGTGATGAAAGCGTTTACTTCAGCGTACTGTAGTGGCAGCAAAATGCAGTTCGTAAATTTCCAACTTGACAAATATCTTCTTTTGTTGCAATACACTTATGTGTCAGGTCGGAAGTAGCAGTTTCTGCTTATCAAATACGAGCAGACAATCCATGTATATTCAGAACCATCAAAAGGACTACCCTCTCATGTAGGCTGACAGTATAACAGAAAGAGTAATTAAGTTTATTGGCCAAGGCGAAGCACACACATGGCATTTCATTTATTCGAAACACAAGAGATTCTGCACATGCTAGTCAGGCAGCATCTATGGAAATGAATCACCAGTCAACATTTCCCTTGGATCTCAGCCTGAAACATTGACTACTAAATTTTTTTATTTATCTTCTCTTTTAAACCATAAGATCTCAAGTCAAGGGAGCAGAATTGGACCACTTGGCCCATCGACTCTGCCCCACTATTTGATCATGGCTGATTTATTTTCCCTGTCAATCTCATTCTCCCATTTTTCTGCCTTCTCCCAGTGGCCTTAGACACTCTTACTAAGTAAAAACCTATCAACTTTAAATATACCCAGTGGCTTGGCTTTCAGGGTCATCAGCTGCAATGAATTCCACATATTCACCATCCCTTGGCTGAAGGAATTCTCTCTATGGACCATTTTCAGAAGAAGTGAGGGAAGATACCTTTTCTGGTCTCATCAATATCTCAGAGTCATAGTGTGGTACAGTGCAGAAACAATCCTTTTGGCCTAATATCTCCATACTGGCCATTGTACCTACCTTTGCTAATCCCAATAACTCATATATCCCTTGACCAACAATGGTCAAAACAGATTATCTTGGCATTTTACACTGTACTTGTTGTTACACCTCATGTAAAGTGATTTGGAACAATGTGAGGTCATCAGAACTGATATACTCGCTATATGTTAGAATTGGCTGGGTTGCCTTAAAATATTTAAGACAATATTTAAGAATATTTACGATCTAGTTCTGACAAAGGGTCTCGGCCCGAAACGTCGACTGTACCTCTTCCTAGAGTTGCTGCCTGGTCTGCTGCGTTCACCAGCAACTTTTATATGTGTTGCTTGAAATTCCAGCATCTGTAGATTTCCTCGTGTTTGTGTCTTAAAATATTGCCCAGTGAAGGACACATCAGTAAGTGATACTTTTTGATACTCTAATACTGAATCATTAGATTCTGCATTTGTAATTAAATGAACACTAAACAGCCATTGAATTTGGCATTGTTGATCATGACTGCCAATCTGCTTGCTGCTTTCTGTAAAAACAAGGTAGGCTATATCTGATATTTCCAGCACACTGAAGTAACCAAAGGCAACTTAAAATCTGTGTATTCCACACTGGCCTCAACAGCCACCTCAAAATCCACAGAACCAGCCAACCTTGATCCTGAGGGGCTGTTGTGGAATAAGAAAACAGGAAAGGTATCTCGAGCAGTGAGAAATTGAGGGTTTTCAAAGTGGGAGGGGAGGGTGTGGACGGTAATCTGTATCGTTGTTACAGTTAATTGGAGGTTGGTTACCACTGATGAACTGTTGTGGAGACTGGCCAACTGTTGCTTTAATGCCAAGCAGTCTCTCTGAGACATCAAAAATTAATAAATTAGCAGAATGCATTTGGCTTCTTTCTCCTTTTCAACACAATTTTTTGTTATTTGTTGTTATTAGGGATTGTCAGGGATCTGAAGGTGATGCGTGTGTTTCAACTTCTATATAAGTTATTAGGCTAGCTAATTTTGCATTACTGTACTGACAGTCAGTTTTCAACTTGCCAATTTAATAATTGATCTTTAATTATACTCATTGATTTGCATGGCTAATTATGAAAAAAAACAGTATTATCAGGAAAAAGCAACCTGTCCTGTTTCATCTTCTGAAGTTCATTTTATCTGCTGTATTTTTATGTTTCACCCCTCCTGCTTGGCTCAGAACTGGCTCATTAAGCTGTCAATCAAACTACAACACCTCCCCCTTCCTTTTAAATATCAGAGCAGCTCCTAGTTTAACCCATGTTTATTAAATGAAACCAGCTCGGTATTGCAAGCTGCTGCACTTCTAAGTTTCTGGAATAAGTCAATAATACTTTAAAGTGTCATATAAATTTGGTTGAGTAGTTAGCTGGTTTTGCTTGGAAAATTCCCCATTAACTCCTACCCATTGTTTGTTTATGCTGCCAAATCAAAAAGAAAAGACAAATTAGTCCCTAGAATTCTGAATCTGATTTTCTATCCAAAAGACAATACAAACCAAAATTTGCTTCCAAGCCAAACAGATGACAATTTTAAAACATTACTGTATAGAAGAAGGGTGGTGAACCTTTTTGAGAGCAAATGCCCAAATTAGCAACAATCTTCTAAAAAATTCTCTTGCATTCTATGGTAATTTTGAACATGGTAATTGATTAATGGATTAGTAACAATAATTATGGACTTTTTAAGCAAAAATATGAGTATTGTTGCTTATTTACATGTTCACTATTTTACTATTAATAGAATTATAACAGTGACATTGAAATATATAAAACATTTTAGTAAATATAATGAGAACTTATTAATCTTTTTAAAAGACAGTTTAAAAATAAAATTTATTTTAGATAATATTGTTATTGTAACCATTTGCTATTCGAATACTAATGTGTACACCAGGTCTGCAAGGATTTCAAAAAAAGGATTATCAAGCATCATGTGTTTGCGCAGCCATCTAGCTGGTGCCAAACTGGCGTGAGACTTTTCCTGTGAAAGCATTTCACTGCTCTCAGGTTGTGAAAAAATCATTTGCTGCTTCATTTGGCAGTAAGATCATCATTGTGTATCCTTTATTATGGGTGAGGTTTGAAGAATTGAGGGGTGGCACTGCATGCTACAAGCCAATAAAACTTTTTGTGCATGCCATCTTGGGCACGTGTGCCATAGATCTGCCAACCCTGGACTACAGAATATAAATCTTGCTGAAGTTTACCTAACTATTATGATCATTTCTAGACCACGTCTCCCAGATATAGAATGCACTGAACTAACTAGCTGGTTAGGAAGTAGCAGAATTCCAAAACTGTGCAGACTGCCACATTCAAATCTCTTACTATCTCTTCTTTCAGTTAGTCCTGATGAAGGGTCTCAGCCTGAAACGTCGACTGTACCTCTTCCTAAAGGTGCTGCCTGGCCTGCTGCGTTCACCAGCATTTCTTGTGTGTGTTGCTTGAATTTCCAGCATCCGCAGATTTCCTCGAGACTGCCACATTCACTGTCTTGTCAAATAGAAATAATGCTTGATATATTTTAATAATAGGCAACAAAAATGAGAATATTATTCTCAATGTCCTTTCATGTTTAGTGAACCTAAAAAAATTGAATATTTAGGCTCCTAGGGGATTTCTATAATTTTCACTTCAAATGTTCCAGAAAATTGTATGTAAAGCAATGGATTGGTGAGAGTGATGTGATTTACAAAGCTGTAATTTCATCCAGAAAGTGGGTACAAAGGGGTCAAATTAAAGTTTTATCTTTGCTTTCTGCATGTAATTTAAAATAGCATTATCTAATGGCTGTTATCACCTTGTGTAGGTTAATAATGCCCATATCCTATCTGCCCTGTCATTTTAAGGTTACAACAGAGTATGCTCAGCAGGAGACAAATCCAAAAAGGTCTGGGGACCAATGAGAGACTGATTAATTTTATCAGAGAGTAGACTAGATTGTCAACTGTTGGACTTCTTACTTTTATACCAACAGCCTCTCCAGGCTAAAACAAGGAGAAAACTAAGGTTCTTGCTCATTTTCAACAACAGAATTGTTGCTTGTGATTTGTTGTCATCATTTACAAAGCCTGGGATCAAATGCCTGATGTGATGAGTGTGGTCCAAAACCTCTATACAAATTAATAGATTGGGTATTTTTGCATTACTGAATACAACAGTCAAGAATGCCTCTGGTGAATTGTGAGGGCAACAAAAAGTATACATAATGAAACACATTCACATACATTTTTGTAAGACTATTTATGAAATAATGGTTGTCACTTGCTACAAGCAGCCTTTAACGTGTTAAATTCTTCTG
Organism: Mobula hypostoma; assembly: GCF_963921235.1. Taxonomy (NCBI): domain Eukaryota; kingdom Metazoa; phylum Chordata; class Chondrichthyes; order Myliobatiformes; family Myliobatidae; genus Mobula; species Mobula hypostoma. The sequence continues at coordinate 149,628,160 of NC_086102.1, forward strand.
CAATGTTTTTTTTCTCTCCAGCCACTGTTTTCTAACAGATTTGGTTCTTCACTTGTTTGTGCAACAGGAAGGTCACCATAAGGTAAATTCCAAACAGATGTGAATGGCAGTTTTATGACAGTCCTTAAACAAGTTCAAAGACTTGACAATTTGCCTCTTTTTGTGCCTGACGAAGTGCGCGACTTGCTACCAACACAGAAACTGCGCCATTATGTCATGTGGAACCTCTCCTTCAACTAAACAGGAATACACTTGCTATACTTCATTCTGGTCATAAATTGTTGCCAGTGCACTTGACTCCTTTGGTAGCAACCTCTCTATTCCTCAGTGAAGCTAAAAATCTAATAACTGTGCAAATGCATTCGATTTCAAGAATACGATGGCCTATGGCAGGGACACTGTATGCTAATTTCTTTACCAGAAGGGGAACATAAACTAGAACAGACAATGATGATTGAAAATAAAGTGTAGCAAGGGAAAAGAACTATCCTTGTCTAGCCAAAAAAAAATCAAATGCACAAGTGACTGGACAAATGGGAAAAACAAGGCAAGAGATGAATTTTTATTGCTAGTGAATTTCCGAGTTGATGATAAGACTAGAGGGAGCTGAAGGTTATAGAAATGAGACAAGAGCTTGTTAGCTAAAAAATAGACATCTATTGGCGGATTTTCTGATATATGATGATACCCTACTCCATGCCAAAAGATTAAGACCCTTCTCAAAGGAGATTGTGCTACATAATGTTATCATTTGGGTGGGCTAGAACAAGTCCTGCTTTTGAATCAACCAAGTAAAATGTTCACGCCACAAAGACCTGGTAAGGAAGGACTACAGTATAGGATTCTTCTGCTGCTGGAGAGGAAGGGCCTTGTGTTGGGTGAGGAAGACACTCATCCCGGACAGCCACATAAGATTAGAAAAATCTTTTCCAATCGGTTTGGTCACGTGAGTGGCGGCAAAGCTTTTGATATGTAGGTATGTAATAGAACAGTACTGAAAGCATTGATCATGATGTAAAGAATGAAATGTCATTGCATGGTGTATTCTTGTAACTAATATATTTTATTATGAATATATTTTATTTAGATATATAAAAAGGTAAAATGATCACAGCTAAGTAGAGTATGAATATCCAGAGAAATAGTATTCAAAGCCATTCAGATAATGTAAATTAACAGATAAATTACTATTGCCCTTAATGCCTTTTCTCTCTAATGAAATGAAAGGGCTCATTGTTTCTGTAGTGTTTAACCTGGCACAGGTTCAACAAATAGATTCCCCCGTGTAACTGTAAGAGAACTGTGGCAAGTTCATGGACTTCAGGAGAAGCCCAGTGCAGAGTGCAGTCAGCAAATCACTAGGAAACAGCAGCTACCAAGTTCAATGCCTTTGCACTTGTGTGGAAATCCTAAACTAAATTCATTTCCTCTGCTGTAAGGTCAGAATCAGCATCAGAATTTTTTTAATCACTGACTCATATGATGAGAAATGTTTTGTGGCAGCAGTGCAACGCAAAAACATAAAAATTACTATAAATTACAAAACAAAAGGAATAAGAAGGCAGTGTTCTTAGACCATACAGAAATCAGATGATGGAAGGGAGGAAGCTTTTTTTGAAAGGTTGAGTACGTTTCCTCAAGCTTCTGTAGCTCCTCCTTTGTAGTAGTTTGTCAGCGGCTTGTCACGTAATTGCTAGAATTTCACAGCAAGTTACAACCCAACCATAACATTACTATTCTGTACTTTTTGAGAGATAACAGAACCAAATTTGCATTCATTTTGGCAACACATCAACTGGTGTTAAGTCAGAGCAATGCATGGCAGATCAGTTGTACAGGAAACTGGTGCATAGCAAGCTTATTTTATATCCTAAATTTATAATATTGCATTATCCTGCACTTATTATTGTGAGCTTTAAGAAGTCACAATTAAATCTTAGGAATCCAAACATTGAGTTCCTATTTTGCTGAATAAAGCTAATTTAATAAACTATATTTTTATTTATATTTATATTCACAGTTACACCATTGTAAGATCGGGGCAAGGCCAACTATCTCTAATTGTCTTTGAAAAGGAGGTGATGACCCTCTCCCCATTAAACTCTCATAGGCCTACTGGTGAAACCCCAATCTGTTGGGTTAGGAGTTTCTGGACTTATCTGTGATGTATGGAAGGTTATGACCTGCGAGGATAACCTCCAGGTGGTGATGTTGCTATGCACGCCAAGCCATTGTCCTCCTTGATGGTAGAGAATGTGGGTTTGGAAGCTGTTTTCAGAGTAACTGAAGTGTATTTTGTTGATGGTTCATACTGCAACTACTGTGTGTTACAGGAGGAGGAAATATTTATTTATGATCGTCAAAGAGGAACTAATCAAGTAGGCTACACACACAAAAAATGCTGGTGAATGCAGCAGGCCAGGCAGCATCTATAGGAAGAGGTACAGTCAACGTTTTGGGCTGGGACCCTTTGTCTCGGCCCAGAACGTCGACTGTACCTCTTCCCATAGATGCTGCCTGGCCTGCTGCGTTCACCAGCATTTTTTGTGTGTGTTGCTTGAATTTCCAGCATCTGCAGGTTTCCTCGTGTCTGCGTAATCAAGTAGGCTACTTTGTTCTGGATGATGTCGAGCTTCTAGGATTGTTCGAATTTTACTCATCCAGGCAAAGTGGAGTGTACGTCATCATACTACTAACTTGCATTTTGTAGATGGTGGGAAGGCTTTGGTGTACAGAAGATGAGTAATTGTCAGACCTCAAAGTTTTTATGAGGGATGTAAGAAATAAAAATCAATCCAATTCAATTCTAGTATAAAATAAATGTATTATAAAAGTGTGTATATATCACCATATACTATCCTGAGATTCATTTTCTTGCAAGCATACACAGTAGGACAAAGGAATTCAATAGAATCAATGCAAAGCTACACATAAGGACTAGCAAACAACAAATGTGCAAAAGAAAACTGACTGTGCAAATACAAAAAAACCCCTAAATAAATAAAAAAAATCGAACATCTAGCCACAGTATATGCTTCTGGTCAATGGTGCCTGCACTATCCCTGGGCTATTGTTCCTCTGGAACTCAATGATAGTAATTGCAATGGATAACAACGATAGATGTTTAGTCTCTCGGTTATTGGAGAGTCAGTGCCTAGCACTTCTGTAGTGTGATTGTGATTAAAGACTTTGCTGTTTGTAGGTATGAGCTAATTCTGTTGTTGAGTTGAACATTGTGCAATCATCAAAGAACGTCCTCATTTCTGGTCTTCTAAGGAAAAAAGACGGAAGATGGATCGGGCTAGGAAATTGCCTCGAGAAGTTTCTGCAATGTCTTGGGTATGGAATGAATGACCTCTGACAGCCTCTTCTTTGGTGCATGGTATGGCTCCAATCACTGGATTTGCCTTCACCTTGATGCCTATTGACTTCATATTTACTAGTGTTTCTGAACAAATATTGGCCTGAAGTCACTTTTACTTCACTGTCAATATTATTACTTTCTTTTGAGATGTGAATTTTTAGTAGAGTGGTTACATTCAGCGCAACCAAGATGAACTGTTTTCACTTATAGTGCAGAATATATAAGCTATTTTGCAGATCTATGCAATATACTATGAATAATGCAATATGCAAAAATCAAGCACAAGAATCAGGAAACAAATCAAAATGGTATGGAAATAAATGATAGCAATTTATGTATATAGTTTTCAAGGACTGAGTATGCTTTTCACACTGCCATTTGTAAGCAATAGCAAGTACATTTCCCAAAGCCCCATGGGATGTTTCATTGGCAAGCCAGAAATTTCAGCTACTGAAAGTAAGGTTGATGTGGCTTTACTGTATATTCTCCCATGTGGAGGGCCCTTAACTTATCACAATACAAATCTGCAGGACGAATGCTTACTTAAAAGTCCTCAATTTTGATTCTGCAGAATCTGGCTGCAAGGTTTTGTTACAAACTGTGAGAAAACAAAACTCGTAGAACTGGGGATATTTCACATGACAATATCTATTTTGTCAGCAGACATAGATGGTAAATACTTCTGGCTTGTAAATCACTTTTTTTTCGATATATTTTTCGATCTTCAAGCATAATTTGCTGTTTACATCTGGCTTTGCGGACAGTATGTGATGTTCATTGCAGGTGTTCTTTTTTTTAATCATTTGCCAATTACAGAATATACGTGCATCCACCTGATACTACCCCACCTCCAAAGTCAGTGCTTCTGCTTGGGCTGATCTTCCGGAGGCGATTGTATGGAGAATTCCCAGACAGCTACACTGAAGGACTCAACTGATCTCTGAGTTCCATGCCTGATCACTGCTAAGTGAAAATTTTCAGGGAGATGGAAGTTGGGTGTGGGCACTGGGACCAGATCTGAACACAAATGACCTGAGCTGAAGGGGTGGTCAGAAGGCTTTTGTATCTGTCCCTTCTGGGCAGTCAGCTTCATATCAGAGATGGCTGGTGGAAGTGGTGCTACCCCTATTCATTTGAATAAGCGTCAAACTGTTGTCTAATTAATTTCTGCTGCTCAGAAGAGATTTTCAGTAGATGCACATTTTTGTTAAAATTTATTTGCTTAGTATTTAAAACCTAATGAAAATCTATTCTATATGGCTCTGATTATCAGACACATCTGAAAAGTTTAAAAGGCTTATGAAAACTGTGTTTTGTTGACATCAGAGCAGTTTGGACCTGCTGCTCGGACCTTACAGGATGATGGCAGCAGAGAGTCAGGAGAACGATCACAAGCGCTGCTGGCTGTGGGAATAATGTAAGGGACGAGTGCAGTCAGTGGGCTGGATTGTGTGGGCTGCAGCCAATCATTTCTGGAGGAAGCCTGGACAAGAGCTTTATCACAGATTCTTATATGTTGGATTGGGAGCAGCCAAAAAACAAGGTCAGCATAATTACTTGCATCTTCTCAGCTATGGATAATGGGACAAAATAGTGGTGCAGCTAATTGAAATATACATCTAGTCTAATTACATGATATTAACATTTCATTTAATAATGAACTTTATACATTAGCTAAAATAATGGAGTTTCCACATGAGCACAAATAAAGCATTTGGCATGATTTCTACTTTTGGGAATTGAGATTGAAATTGGACCTGCTGCTTTTAATGAAATATAACAATACCTTTTCTCAAAATAACTAAAACTAGAGTAGGGCTGTTATAAATGGAAGGAACAATCTGCATTCAGCACAGTGGTACTTAGAAGTGCCAGTGATATTGAAAAATCACACTTTACATTGTTATTCTGTGAGACAGTCTCAAATGTTCAATCATTCTTTGTACGTGAGCATCTTCCCACAAGATTGCTGATTAACCCTTGTAGATACACAGAGTGTTTACTAAACCCTATGTTGTCAGACAACCTTGAATACAAGCAGGAACTGTACTTTACAAAAGCAACTCTTTCTGCTGACATAACTATCTTCCAAGTGCATATTGACAGGGTCAACATGCACCAGTCACTGAACAAAGAGACTATCTATCCTTGCACAATAACTTGTTCTAGTTACAAGCATTGAGGGCAATGAGTTTAACTTCATACTTTTATTTCCATATCAAGTTATTATTTTATAAGTCTGTCATAGTCATGGTTTTCTACGAGTGTTTCTGAGCTCTCTACACTGAGTTCGAAAGTCAAACTTATTTTGTGTATTCAAGAATTATTGGCTGCATCACACTGATGTCAGCCTGGTGGGACTTAGAAATGCTGCTTAGCTCTAATGTGCACCAAGGGTAGAAGAGAAAGATACCTCTAAAAAAAATTGAATGGCCAGCCGTTTGGGTGGAAAAATATAAAGGGTTGCCTTGTAGTCCATCCATCCTTCCTTTACAACTGCTCTATCTACCCTGCCCTCTCCTCATAGTAGATTAATCTGTAGTAAGAGCAAGTAATTCTTACCTAGATTGTTTCAACATAGTATATCGGTCTTCTGTTCTTTCCATCTTCCTCAAAATGCAGGATATTTTCTGAGGACCAGAGTCAGTGATCTTTGTATGCAGACTATTGTTGTTGTAAGGAAAGACAGTGAGCATAGGAATCATCAGGAAATGGAACAGCAATGTGCACTAGGATATCAAGCATTGGGCACATCACATTGGAAAGTGATCGGTTGGATTCACAGTTGGGTGACAAGGGATCAGTTAGACATGTGAGTAAGTGATCAGGGGTGTTTGGATATTGAATAAAAATTATGAAGGAGGGGCCAGGTAGTCACTTATGGATGTTGGGCAAATGGTTGAAAGCCAATGGGATAGGTCAGACAAACGATGGGGCTGTAGGTCATTTGGATCATTCTTGTACTCAAGTTGTAGCAGATGCTGGATAAGTGGTGGCAGATGATAAACAAGTATAGGAAATGAAAGGGTGGGCTGGGCATATGATTGACTAGGGATAAGTCAAAAATGGATTGAACTGGGTTGAGAGGTACATCACGGAGGATTTCATGGGAGCTTAAGGTAAAGGAACCCGTAGGAGTCAGTGATCATAATATGATAGAATTCGCCCTGCAATTTGAGAGGGAGAAGCCAAAGTCAGCTATATTAGTATTACTGTGGAGTAAAGAGAGTTACAGAGGCATGAAAGAGGAGTTGGTCAAAGTTGATTGGAAGGCAATACTAGCAAGGATGACGGCAGAACAGCAATGACTGGAGTTTCTGGGAGCAATTTTGAAGGCACAGGGTAGATTCATCCCAAATAAGAAGTATTCTAAATGCAAGATGATACAATCGTGGCTGACAAGGTAAGTCAGAGGCAATATAAAAGCAAAAGAGAGAGCATATAATAGAGCAACACTTATATAAAGAAATTATAGGATGGGGAAGCTTTTAAAAAACAACAGAAGACAGGTAAAAAAGCCTTAAAAATGGAAATGATGAAATATGAAGGTAAGCTAGCCAGTAATATCAAAGAGGATACCAAAGGTTTTTTCTGATATTTAAAGAGTAAAACAGAGGTGAAAGTAGATATTAGACTGCTGGAAGATTATGCTGGAGAGGTAGCTATGGGGGACATGGAAATGGCGAAAGAACTGAATAAGTATTTTCCATCAGTCTTCACTGTGGAAGACGCTGGCAGTATGATTGAAGATTGAGAGTGCCAGTGGATAGAAGTGAGTGCAGATGCTATTACAAGACAGAAGGTGTTTGGGAAGCTGAAATGTCTGAATGTAAGTAAGTCACCTGTACCAGATGGACTACACCCTAGGGTTCTGAAAGTGGTAGCTGAAGAGATTGATCTTTCAAGAATCATTAAATTCTGCAATGGTTCTAGAGAACTGGAAAACTGCAAATGTCATTCCACTCTTCAAAAAGGGAGAGAGGCAAAAGGAAGGGAATTATAGGCCAATTAGTGGTTGGAAAGATGTTGGAGTTGATTGTTAAGGATGAGGCCTCACAGTACTTGGAGGCATGTGATAAAATACACCAAAGTCACTGCGACACTTTGCCTGTGAGTCGGCTGGGGTGATATACTGCATCCGGTGCTCCCGATGTGGCCTTCTATATATCGGCGAGACCCGACGCAGACTGGGAGACCATTTTGCTGAACACCTACGCTCTGTCCGCCAGAGAAAGCAGGATCTCCCAGTGGCCACACATTTTAATTCCACATCCCATTCCCATTCTGACATGTCTATCCACGGACTCCTCTACTGTAAAGATGAAGCCACACTCCGGTTGGAGGAACAATACCTTATATTCAGTCTGGGTAGCCTCCAATCTGATGGCATGAACATTGACTTCTCTAACTTCCGCTAATGCCCCACCTCCCCCTCGTACCCCATCTGTTATTGATTTTTATACACACATTCTTTCTCTCTCTCTCCTTTTTCTCCCTCTGTCCCTCTGACTATACCCCTTGCCCATCCTCTGGGCTCCCCCCCCTGCCCTTTTCCTTCTCCCTGGGCCTCCTGTCCCATGATCCTCTCAAACCCCTTTTGCCAATCACCTGTCCAGCTCTTGGCTCCATCCCTCCCCCTCCTGTCTTCTCCTATCATTTTGGATCTCCCCCTCCCCCTCCCACTTTCAAATCTCTTACTAACTCTTCCTTCAGTTAGTCCTGACGAAGGGTCTCGGCCTGAAACGTCGACTGTACCTCTTTCTAGAGATGCTGCCTGGCCTGCTGCGTTCACCAGCAACTTTGATAAAGTGGGTTGCTTGAATTTCCAGCATCTGCAGAATTCCTCTTGTTTATACCAAAGTCAGTATGGTTTCCTTAAGGGAAAATCTTGCCTGACGAATCTATTGGAAATCTTTGAAGAAATAATCAGATTCAGAATCAGAATCAGGTTTATTATCACCGGCACGTGTCGTGAAATTTGTTAACTTAGCAGCAGCAGTTCAATGCAATACATAATATAGAAGAAAAAAAACAAAATAAAATAATAATAATAATAATAAATAAGTAAATCAATTATAGTATATGTGTATTGAATAGATTAAAAATCGTATAAAAATCAGAAATAATATATGTTAAAAAAGTGAGGTGGTGAATCGGATGGCAGAGAGGAACAAGCTGTTCCTGAATCGCTGAGTGTGTGCCTTCAGGATTCTGTACCTCCTACCTGATGGTAAGAGTCAGAAAAGCTCATGCCCTCGGTGCTGGAGGTCCTTAATAATGGACACTGCCTTTTTGAGACACCACTCCCTGAAGATGTCTTGTGCTAGTACCCAAGATGGAGCTGACTAAATGACTAAATTTACAACCCTCTGCAGCTTCTTTGAAGTATAGCCGCTGTCTTACCTTCTTTATAACTGCATTGATATTTTGGGACTGGGTTAGATCCTCAGAGATCTTGACACCTAGGAACTTGAAATTGCTCACTCTCCACTTCTGATCCCTCTATGAGGGTTGGTATGTGTTCCTTCATCTCACCTTTCCTGAAGTCCACAATCAGCTTTCGTCTTACTGATGTTGAGTGCCAGGTTGTTGCTGCAGCACCATTCCACTAGTTGGTATATCTCACTCCTGTTCGCCCTCTCATCACCACCTGAGATTCTACCAACAGTGGTTGTATTATCTGCAAATTTATAGATGGTATTTGAACTATGCCTAGCCACACAGTCATGTGTATATAGAAAGTAGAGCAGTGGGCTAAACACACACCCCTGAGGTGCACAGGTATTGATCGTCAGCGAGGAGGGGATGTTATCACCAATCCACACAGATTGTGGTCTTTTGGTAAGGAAGTCGAGGATCCAATTGCAGAGGGAGGTACAGAGACCCAGGTTCTGCAACTTCTCCATCAGGGTTGTGGGAATGATGGTATTAAACGCTGAGCTATGTTCAATGAACAGCATCCTGACGTAGGTGTTCGTGTTGTCCAGGTGGTCTAAAACCGTGTGAAGAGCCATTAAGATTGCATCTGCCGTTGACCAATTGTGGCGATAGGCAAACTGCAATAGTTCCAGGTCCTTACTGAGGCAGGAGTTCAGTCTAGTCATGACCAACCTCTCAAAGCATTTTATCATTGTAGATGGGGGTGTTACTGGGTGATAGCCATTAAGGCAGCTCACATGATTCTTCTTCGGCATTGGTATAATTGTTGCCTTTTTGAAGCAAGTGGACACTTATGCCCACAGCAGTGAGAGGCTGAAAATGTCCTTGAATACTCCTGCCAGTTGGTTAGAACAGGTTTTCTGAGCCTTACCAGGTACTCCATTGGGACCACCTGCCTTGCGAGGGTTCACTCTCTTTAAAGACAGCCTAACATCGGCCTCTGAGAGAGAGATCAAAAGGCCATCAGGTGCATCAGTAGTTATGATCTCCCTTTCAAAGCAGGCATAGAAGACATTGAGTTCATCTGGTAGTGAAACAGGTCATGCTATTGGGTTTCGCTTTCTAAGAAGTGATGTCTTACAAATCCTGCCAGAGTTGTCGTACATACAATGTCGCCTTCAACCTCATTCAAAATTGTCTCTTCGTCCTTGAAATAGCCCTCTGCAAATCATACCTGGTTTTCTGGTACAGGTCTGGGTCGCCAGACGTGAATGCCACAGATCTACTCTTCAGCAGACAACGTACGTCCTGGTTCATCCACGGCTTTTGATTTGTGAATGTACAGTAAGTCTTTGTAGGCACACACTCATCCACATAGATTTTAATGGATTCAGTAACAACTGCAGCATACTCAACCAGGTTTGAAGATGAATCCCTGAATTCAGTCCAGTCCACTGATTCAAACTCAGGTGCTTCCCTTGTCCATACCTCCTTGGTCCTCACTACTGGTGCTGCAGTCTGCTCCAATAACAAGCAGGTTAGATAAAGGAGAATTGGTGGATATTGTGTACTTGGATTTTCAGAGGGTGCTGCACATGAGGCTGCTTAATAAAATAAGAGCCCTGATTTAAAGGAAAAATACTAGCATGGAGAATTGTTTGATTGGCAAGAAGCAATGAGTGAGAATAAAGGGAGCCTTTGCTGATTGGCTGCTGGTGACTAGTGGTGTTCTGCAGGGTTCAGTGTTGGGACCGTTTCTATTACATTAAATGTCAATGACTTGGATGATGGAATAATGGCTTTGCTGCAAAGTTTGCATATGATACAAAGACAGGTGGAGAGGCAGGTAGTTTTGAGGAATTACCTCAAAAAGAGGAGCTTAGGAGGATCAATGGCACCTAATGGCGACTCCTTTGCTTGGATCTTCGGAAGCAGCTCCACTTCCATCTCTGATATCTCTATTTTTCCCTTTCAGGTATCTTTTGAAGACCCTGACCTGGAGTTACATGCTGACTACAGTTCTTTGCAGGAATGGGACTTGCTCTTGGGGTTTCACGAGTGGTTGTTATCCTGCACGCCAAGGGCGCGGGCTAAGAGCTCAGCTTGCCTTCATGGTACTGGAGATGGGGGGTGGGGGTGGCGTCTGGACAGGAGATGGGGGGTGGAGGTTGGTGTCTGGACAGGAGATCGGTGTGTCATGGGAGATAGAGGATCTACGGCTGTGTGCCCGGAGACCTGAAATCTTTGGGCACAAAGCTTGGAAAAAGTGATGCAACGGACTATGAACATCATAAACCAGCTAGCTGTTTGTTATGTCTCCCCTCTCACTGTGAAATGGAGACACCTCTTTCTCCCTTATTAGGGAGAGGGAGAGCCTGTGGTATGTCAAATACTGGGTGAACAAGTAGTTTTTAGGGTACTGCAAGCCTGTGTCTTTGCTGTAGCTTTGCTCACACTTGAGTGCTCAGTGGCGAGTCCGATGCTTTTTTTTGCCAGTGGGGGGAAGGAGGAATCGTTACTTGCTGTTGCTTGCGCGCAGGAGGAAGGCGAGCTGGCGGAAACTTTGGGGTTCTAACATTTAACTGTCATTCATTCTTTGGGGGCACTCCTCTGTTTTCGTGGTCAGTTACAAAGAAAATGCATTTCAGGATGTATATTGTATACATTTCACTGACACTAAGTGTACAGTACTTTTGAAATAGGGAGGCGATGGAAGGAGCTAGGCAGATTAGGAAAATGACAAAAGAAGTGGTAGATGGATTACAGTGTCAGGGAGTATACGGACATGCACTTTAGTAGATAGGACAAAAGCATAGGTATTTTCTAAACAGGGAGAAAAATCAAAATATCCGACGTGTAAATGGACGTGGGAGACCTCATGCCGGATTTCCGAAAGGTTAACTTGCAGTTTGAGTCAGTAGTGAGGGAGGCAAATGTAATGTTAGCATTCGTATCAAGAGGACAAGAATTTGAATGTGAGGATATAATGCTGAGGCTTTACAAGCACCTGATGAGGATTTGAAATATTGTGAGCAGTTTGGGGCGCTCATCTGAGAAATAATGTGCTGATACTGGAGAGGGTTCAGAAGAGGTTCACAAGAATGATTCTGGGGATGAAAGGGTTATTGTATGGGGAGTGCTGATGGCTCTGTACTCACTGGAATTTAAAAGAATGAGGGGGATCTTACTGAAATCTAACAAATGTTGAAAGGCCTTGATAGAATGGATGAGGAGAGGATGTTTCCTGTGGTGGGGGAGTCCAGGACCAGAGGGCACAGCCTCAGAATAGGGGGAGGACCATTTAGAAAGGAGATGAGGAGGGAACTTCTTCCGCCAGAGGGTGCTGAACCTGTGGAATTCATTGCCACAGGCGGCTGTGGAGGTCAGGTCATTGGGGGTATTTAAGGCAGATGTTGATAGGCTCTTGATTAGTCAGTGTGTGAAAGATTACGGGTAGAAGGCAGAAGAGTGAAGTTGAAAAGGAAATGGACCTGCCATGATGAAATGGTGGAGCAGACTCAATGGGCTGGATGGTCTAATTCTCTTCCTTTGTCCTTATGCTCTTATGGTCTCAGGGCAAATGCTAATGAGGCATTAGGTTCTTCAACAGCAAACTCCTATAACTCATGCTGTGGCAGGCATGAATTTTGAATGTGATGGAAAAAGATCCATTGTATGTTGTCTGGTATCATTATACAAACTTTTGCTTTCTTTGAGAATGTCTGCCATTCATTCTTGCCTTATGTAGACAGATAAGGACCTATTTTCTTTAGTACTGTGTTTGAGATAAAATTTCTGCTCCTTGCATGCAAATGCACAGCACTTCACAAAAGAATGTCTAGGCCAATTTCTGTGAATTTATTCAATGACAACAAAACAAAAACATATTGTCTAGGTGGTGAGCAATTACAAGGCTCTGAACAAAGATTCAGGTGTTACCATGCTGAACAGTTTCTCTCTCTCTCTCCCTCCCTTTCTCTCTCTCTCGTTCTCTCTCTCTCTCTCACACACACACACTCACACACACACATACACGCACACACACACACTCTCTCTCTCCTTCTATCTCTTTTTCCCCTCTCCTCCCCTCTCTCTGGTTCCTCTCCCTCTCTCTCTCACACACTTCTTCTTCGGTTGTCCATCAAAATCCGATGATGACTTCCACTCCTTTAACGGTGAGATCTTTGATGACTATACAGTCCTATCCTGGACCCACAACCTCTATTGCAGGTGGAACGTGTATATGTAGTAGTGGTGGCAACCACGGCTGCATTTCTCCTGGCTCTCTTCTGCTGTCTTCTGGTTGTTCTTTCCATCTTCAGAATACGAACCCTGTCCCTACACAGCTGTCGCCAAGTGGTACGGTCAGCAGCAACCTCCTCCAGGTCCTCGGGTCTGATCTTGCACTTCCTTAAAACATTCTTCATTTGATCCTTATAGCGCTTCTTCGGCCCTCCAGCTGAGCATCGACCATGTTGTAGCTGGCCGTATAACACTCTGTGGGGTAGCCGACATGGGGGTATCCTTATCACGTGCCCCAGACACTGCAGCTGATGCTGGGTGATCATGGCCTCAATACTCCTGCAGTTGGTCTTCACAAGTATTTCAGTGTGAGGCACCCGCTCACGCCAGGTAATTCCCAGGATGCACTGGAGACAGCTTATGTGGAAGTGCTCCAAGGACTTGATGTGATGGCTGTAGGTTACCCAAGCTTCACAGCTATAAAGGAGGGTGGTGACACAGACTGCTTGGTATACGGTGACCTTTGTGGAGGGACGATGGCTCCTGTTCTGAAAGACTCTACGCTGAAGTCTCCCAAAGGCAGCTGATGCCTGTTTAACGTGGCTCTGGATGTCATTGTCAATGCCGCTATCCTCAGAGAGAATGCTCCCCAGATATTTGAAAGATGGCACTACTGACAGCTTTTCATCACCAACACCATCTTCCAGCAAAAGGCAACATATAAGACCTCATGGCTACACCCTCGCTCTAAACATTGGCACATGATCGACTTCATCATTGTGAGACGTAGTGACATCAAAGATGTTCTCATCACACATGCCGAGAGAGGTGCAGAGTGCTGGACTGACCACCGTATGATTGTGGCCAAGCTCCATATGAAAGTGGCTGCAAAAACTCTATAAAAAGTGGCTAAATTGCAACCGCCTGAGAAAGACAGAAGCAAGAAGTGAGTTTTGGTGTGTCCCAGCTGAGAAACTAAGGGAGCTGGAACCTTGTCTGAGCTCAGAAAATACCATGGGACAACAGTGGACCTATATCAGCTCTGCGCTCTGTGAGGCAGCAGCCCAATCCATCGGCCATAAGAGCATGAACCACCAAGACTGTTTTGACAATAACTCAGACACAGCTTAAGGACATGCACAAAGCACACCGGGCAACTTTAAGACAACCCTTCATCCACCAGCATCAGGCAGCATTGGCAAGCAGCTCGGAGGAAAGTGCAAAAGACTATATGGGCCATACAAAATGAGTGGTGGACTGAAAAGGCACATGAAATCCAGTCCTCTCTCTCACACACACACACACACACACACACACACACACACACACACACACACTCTCTCTCTCTCTCTCCTCTCTCTCTCCCTCTCTCTCTCCCTCTCTCTCTCTTTTTCTTCTCTCCTCTCCCTCTCTGCATTCTCCCTCTCTCCCTCTCCTATTAGCGGCCAGGAGTGTTGAGTTATGCTTTCAATCAGATTAAATCAGAATCCAAATCAGGTTTAATATCATCAGCATATGTTGTGAATATTTTGTTTATGTGACAGCAGTACATTGCAATACATAATAGTAAAAACTGAATTACAGTAAATATATACAGATATATATGTATAACATCGATAAATTAAATAATTTGTGCAATAAAAGTAGTGAGGTGGTGCTCATGGGTTCACTGTCTATTCAGAAATCGGATGGCAGAGCGGAAGAAGCTGTCCTGAATGTGTGCCTTCGGGCTCCTGTACCTCCTTCCTGATGGTAGCAATGGGAAGAGGGCATGTCTTTGGTGATGGGGGTCCTTAATGATGAATGCCTCTTTTTTAAGGCATCGCCTTTTGAAGAAGTCCTGGATGTTAGATAAATATGATTTATTAAATGCTGGAGGAGACTACTCTAGACCACTAAGCTTGTGGATTTTGAGGGATAAGAAAAGTGCACCTGGAAAGAAAGAGTTAATTAGGTGCGGTCAGCATGGATTTGTGCATGTGATAATGTTTTATGATCTTGATTGAGTTTTTCAATGATGCGACCAAGAAGATCGATGATGCAGGGTGGTAGACATGGTTTATATAGACTTCAGTAATGTGTTTGATGAAGTTTCATAGAGAAGAATTCTCTGGAAGGTCAGTTTGCATGGAATCTAGGGAGAGTTGGCTAATCAGATACACAATTAGCTTGATGGTAGGAAGTCGAGGTTGATTACAGAAGATTGTTTCTTGGACTGGAGACCCATCAATAATGGTGGGTCTCAAGGGTCAGTACCAGGCCCATTGTTATTTGTCATCCACATGAAGGACTTGGATACAAATGTACTAGTTAGTCAGTTTGCCTATGAAACTGAAATACAGTAGGTGGTATAAAAGAAAGTGAAGAGGGTTGTCAACTGAGTAAGTGGGCTGAGGAGTAGAAATTAAAATTTAATTCAGATAAGTGTGAAGTGTAGCATTTTAGAAAGTCAAATGAAGGTAGGGCATTCACAGTAAATGTTAAGGCCTGGGGAGTGTTGTAGGACAGAGGTACATTGGAGTACAAGTACAGCTGTTGTAGGACAGAGGTATGTTGGAGGACAAGTACAGGTGAGTAAAGCACCGAAGAGCCCGCGCCATGACCTTGTTTGTTCTATTTAAATCCTTGATGATAATTTGTATTCCCTTGATTGGTTCTCTCAATAAGTGATATGTATGTTCAAAGACTTCAAGCAAAATCTTCTATCTTTATGTCATTTCAGTTCCTGCAGTTTCTCTGCAAGCAAGCATAATGTGGCAAGAATGCCAGGTAGTATTTTCCACCCTGCTCAAACCTTGCTCCAGAAGTACTCTGTTTGTTTACAGCTCTTGAGGTGTAATGTCTGGGTCTTGCTGAGCAGAGCTTGCAGAGAGCTTTGTGCTCTATGATATCACCTCTCCATTGCAGACTCTGTCTCTAGCCATATGTTACTGATGTGTGAGACAAGTGCAAATGCCTTTATCTTCCTTACCAGATGCTCTGGTGTGATCATGAAGGCTGATGCATTGCAGGCTCGAGTCCTGAAACAGTACATCCTCGGACCGAGTGACTTCTACTCACAGTCACCTTGCTTCATCTTCTGTAAGACAAGTGAAGACTTTGTAGGAAAATAAACTTTATGTCAAGGGCAAAATAATTGTCGCCTATATGCATATGATCATTTTTCAATTGCCACTGACTTCCTCATGTGTATGGTATTAGATGATATTAAACTCTGTCAAGAGGTATCCGTGAGCCTTTGCTGAAGCACCAGTTACCCAGATTTCCTTCTTCAGGGCTGGGGAGGAGTGGAGCAGGTTTGGCTGTTTGCCTCTTCCTGACATCCCAAGTTCTCTTCCCCATGCAGTGAAAGAAGTCACTTATAAATGAGAGGAGGTCCGTATGGAGACTGAAGACCATCTATTGACAGTGACCATGGGGTAGAAACATGACTCTATAATTTTCATAAACTTCTATAGATGCACAGTGTATCCTAAATGGTTGAAAATGGCCTGATTTGGAGACATCAATGCCTGGGAAAGGAAAGGACTACAGAAAGTGGTTAATAAAGCCTAGTCTATCACGGACAAGGACTTCCTCACCATTGATCCTATTTGCAGTGCGTGCTGCCACAAGAAAGGACAGCCTCTACCATCCAGGACATGCTGTCTTCTTGCTACTACCATCTGGTAGGAGGTACAGGAGCCTTAGGTCCCACACCACAGATTCAGGAACATTTATTACGCTGTAACCATTAAGCTCCTGAACCAGAGTGGATAACTTCACTCACCTCAACTCTGAATGAATTCCACAGCCTACAGACTCACTTTCAAGGACACATTTCATGTTCTCAGTATTATTTATTTATTTATTTATTATTTGCATAACTTGATTTATTTTGCACAAGGGTTTGTCAGTCTTTGTTTATGTGTAGTTTTGTTTTCAAAAAGTCTGTTATATTTCTTCATTTTTCTGTGCCTACAAAAAAATTAATCTCAAGGTAGTAAATGGTGACATATAGTCAAGTCAAGTCAAGTTTATTGATGTTTAACTATATACATGTATACTGTCAAATGAGACAATATTTCTCCGGACCAGGGTGTAAAGCACAGTAGTACACATAACATGCAATAACTTAGGAAAATAAGGATAAAATCTGAAGATGAATTGCACATAAATAAACAAAGTAAAGTAAACTTAAGTATATGTACTTTGATAATAAATTCACTTTGATGATACAAAATCTAGGTGAATGTCAGTGGCACTTGGATATGTAAAGCTATGAAGAAATTTATTAACAGTGAAGATGGATATCTTGCAAAAAGTAGATTGTGTGTGTGATGAATGGTCACGGAATGGCTGCAAGGCGACAGCAGAATATTTAGCCTATCAGCCCACTGCAGGTATATGCAGGTAATCCCACTCCCCTCCCTATAGCCCCCTATACCCAGCTCCCTTCTGAATATAACAATTAAATCTGCTTCCAACAGTATCTCTGAATTCCCAGATTTTATGTACTCTCTGTGTGGAAGAAAGTTTTTCCTCATGTCCCTCATGGTGAACAGGCTACCAAGATTAGTGAAGCACCCTGGTCTGTCACAGTCACAGCCCTCTCCATCATTGACAGCAAGGAAACCCGCGATCTGGGTCATGCCCTGTTCTCATGGCTACAACCAGGCAGGAGATATAGAAGCCTGAAGCCCCACAGCACCAGATTCATTGGAAGCTATTTTACTATAACCGTCAGATTTTTGAATCGACCTGCACATACATAACCCGAACTCACAATGGAGCATTGTCTTGCCTCTGATTGTGGGATTTTGTGCAAATGTCTTGTTTTCCTTGTCTTTTTCTTCACTAGTCTTGTATTATTCCATTCTGACATGTCTATCCACGGCCTCCTCTACTGTAAAGATGGAGCCACACTCAGGTTGGAGGAACAACACCTTATATTCCGTCTGGGTAGCCTCCAACCTGATGGCATGAACATTGACTTCTCTAACTTCCGCTAATGCCCCACCTCCCCCTCGTACCCCATCCGTTATTTATTTTTATACACACATTCTTTCTCTCACTCTCCTTTTTCTCTCTCTGTTCCTCTGACTATACCCCTTGCCCATCCTCTGGATTCCCCCCCACCTTGTCTTTCTCCCTGGGCCTCCCGTCCCATGATCCTCTCATATTCCCTTTGCCAATCACCTGTCCAGCTCTTGGCTCCATCCCTCCCCCTCCTGTCTTCTCCTATCATTTTGGATCTCCCCCTCCCCCTCCCACTTTCAAATCTCTTACTAACTCTTCCTTCAGTTAGTCCTGACAAAGGGTCTCAGCCTGAAACGTCGACTGTACCTCTTCCTAGAGATGCTGCCTGGCCTGCTGCGTTCACCAGCAACTTTGATGTGTGTTGCTTGAATTTCCAGCATCTGCAGAATTCCTGTTGCTTGTATTATTTATGTTCAGTTTATATTCTGTGTGTTACTGAAGGTAAAGTACATGTCTGTGATGCTGCTGGAAGCAAGTTTTTCATTGTATTTGTACCCCATCATACTTGTGATGTTGACAATAATCTTGACTTGTCGTGATTCTGTTGCCAATTATCTTCATTCTATATCTCCAGGTTTCAGAATCAGGTTTATTATCACTGGCATGTGTTGTGAAATTTTTTAACTTAGCGGCAGCAGTTCAATGCAATACATGATAATATAGAAAGAAAAAACTATTAATAAAACAGTTACAGTAAGTATATATGTATATTAAATAGTTAGATTAAAAATAGTGCAAAACAGTAACAATACATATTTAAATAGTGATGTAGTGTCCCAGGGTTCAATATCCATTTAGGAATCATATGGCAGAGGGGAAGAATCTATTCCTGAATTGCTGTGTGTGTGCCTCTAGGCTTCTATACCTCCTACCTGATGGTAACAATGAGAAGAGGACATGCCCTGGCTGATGGAGGGGCCTTAATAATGGACACCGCCTTTCTGAGGCACTGCTCATTGAAGGTGTCTTGAATACACAAAGGCTACTACCCAAGGTAGAGTTGACTAATATTACAAATCTCTGTAGCTTCTTTCGGTGTTGTGCAGTAGCCCACTCCCCACCCTCCACCGCCCCCCAACAGATGGTGATGCAGCTTGTCAGAATATTCTTCACGGTACATTTATAGATGTTTTTGAATGTTTTAGGTGACAAACCAAATGCCTTCAAACTTATAATGAAATATACCTGCTGTCTTGCCTTCTTTATAGCTGCATTGATGTGTCGGCAGGTTAGATCCTTAGAGATCTTGACACCCAGGAACTTCAAACTGCTCTCTCGTTCCATTTCTGATCCCTCTATGAGGAAGAATTAGTGAGTTTTCCAACGATAGAAGCAATCTTTCTACATTTGTTCTATCTGTCCATCCGCAATATTAAATATGTCCATTAGATCTTCTCACAACCTTCTTTCTTCCGAAGCAACCCTAAATTTTCCAATCTATCTATGCAAGTCCTTCATGACTGGAAACATTCTAGCAAATCTCGTTTAAAAAGGCGACAGGTGGAAGACACATTTTAATTCCACATCCCATTCCCATTCTGACATGTCTGTCCACGGCCTCCTCTACTGTGGAGATGAAGTCACACTCAGGTTGGAGGAACAACACCTTATATTCCGTCTGGGTAGCCTCCAACCTGATGGCATGAACATCGACTTCTCTAACTTCCGCTAAGGCCCCACCTCCCCCTCGTACCTCATCTGTTACTCATTTTTATGCACACATTCTTTCTCTCACTCTCCTTTTTCTCCCTCTGTCCCTCTGAATATACCTCTTGCCCATCCTCTGGGTCACCCCCCCTCCCTTGTCTTTCTTCCCGGACCTCCTGTCCCATGATCCTCTTGTATCCCCTTTTGCCTATCACCTGTCCAGCTCTCGGCTCTATCTCTCCCCCTCCTGTCTTCTCCTATCATTTTGGATCTCCCCCTCCCCCTCCAACTTTCAAATCCCTTACTCACTCTTCCTTCAGTTAGTCCTGACGAAGGGTCTTGGCCTGAAACGTCGACTGCACCTCTTCCTATAGATGCTGCTTGGCCTGCTGCGTTCACCAGCAACTTTGATGTATGTTGCTTGAATTTCCAGCATCTGCAGATTTCCTGTTGTTTGAGGTGGAACAGGACATAGTTTTCCAGTTCCAGCTGAGTCTGTAGCTTTATAATGGTTCAGTTTGACTTCCTTTTGTTATCAGTGAAAACAAAAAACTGTTGATGCTGGAAATCTGAAATGAGACAGGAGGTGCTGGAACCATTCAGCACAATGGTTTGTATCTATGAAAGGAGAAAGCTTATTTTTCCTGTTTCAGTTTCTCCATCTCTATAGCTTGGATGCTTTTTAAACTGATTTGTTGACCAACCCTATCATTATGGTGAACTATTTTGGTATACCCCTACATCTTTCTGGTTTTGTACCCATTTAGAATTGTGCTTCCAATATGCATAACTCTTCGTAAACACAAAACAAAGGGTTCTGGCCCGAAACATCGACTGATCTTTTCCACAGATGCTGCCCGACCTGCTGAGTTCCTCCAGCGTGTTGTGAGTGATGCATAACTCTTCTCTTTCCCCCTATCAAAATATATCACTTCATATTTCACAGAATTAAATTTCATCAGCCATCTATCTGCCCATTCCATGAGCATATCTCTGTCTACTTGAAGTCTCTATCTACAGTCAACTCATCTCTGAATTTTATGATATGTGTACACTGTGTTAAATTTGGAAGTGGGGATTTCCATTTACTTTGAGTTAGAATAAACAGCCTTCTCCTACTGCTCTCTATTCTCGGTGGGCAAAAATTAGGGTGATGCGTCGTGAGATTTAAAAAGAGCTCGGGTACAGTTCAGCTTTGTTCTCAAAGGGTGGCAATCCGCGCGGGCCAAGAAAAAGGAGAGAGGTGTAAGTAGAGTGTTCATTGCTGGGGCAACCATTATGTGAGTGGGGCATTATTAGAGTGGTCCGGCTTTGGCTCAACAGGATTAGGGGAGAACGGGCTTGGACAAGCATGATGGATGTTCTAAGTAACACACACAAAATATTGGAGGAACTCAGCAGGTCAGGCAGCATTGGCTGTCTCGGCCCAAAACGTCGACTGTTTACTCTTTTCCAATGATGATGTCTGACTTGCTGAGCTCCTATAGCATTTTCTGTGTGTTACTCTGAATTTCCAGCATCTGCAGATTTTCTCATGGTTGAAGTTCTAAATAACTAAGTAAGAAGGTTTCTGGTAAGTGTTTTTCTCTGTTAATACATAGGTAGTGCGCTGAGAATGGATCTGGAGGAGGTGTTATGTTCCTTGTGTGAGATATGAGGAATCTGGGAGACCTCCAGTCTCCCTGATAACTGCAGCTGCACGAATTGCAAATTGAGCTGCAGGTCTTTAGAGACTGGGTTAAGGAGCTGGAGCTGCAGCTCGAAACCCTTTGGCTTATACAGGAGAATGGGGAGGCGATAAATAGGAGCTACAGGGAGGCAGTCACCCCTAAGTTGCAGGAGGCAGGTACCTTGTGACTGTCAGGAGAGGGAAAGGGAATAGGCAGCTCATGCAGAGCACCCCTCTGGCCATTTCACTCAATAATAAGCATACCACTTTGGATACTGTTGTGTGGGGGGTGGTTATCCACCAGAAGAAAGCAACAGGGACAAAGTCTGAGGCATTAAGATTGGCTCTGTGGCTCAAAGGAGAAAAAGAGGAGTGCAGTAGTGATAGGGGATTCCATATTTAGAGGAGCAGAAAGCTGATTTTGTGGACATGAAAGAGACACCCGGATGCTAGCTTGCTTCTCAGGTGTCAAGATCTCAGATTGGGTCCATGGCTTTCTAAAAGGGAAGTGAGAACAGCCGGAAGTTGTGGTTCATATTGGTATCAAAGGCTCAGGTAGGAAATGGGAGAAGGTCCTGAAGAAAGAATATAGGGAGTAAGCCAGAAAGCTGAAAAGCAGGACCTCCATGTTAGTAATATCGGGATTGCTGTCTGTGCCATATGCCAGAGAGGGTAAGAATAGAATGACTTGCCAGATGAATGTGAAGCGGATCAATAGGTGTAGGGGGTAGGGGATTCACATTTCTGAATCGCTGGGATCTCTACTGGGGAAGATATGACTTGTAAAAAACAAGGATAGGTTACACTTGAACCTGAGGGAGAACAATATCCTTGCAGACAGGTTTGCTAAAGTTGTTGTGAGGGATGGTTGAGAACAGGAGTGATAGGGCTGAGGAGGGGGCGGTTGGTATACATGTAGATGCAGTGTGTAGTGACACTGTTACGAAGGATAGACAGATGATTAGAGCAAAATTGCAGTCAATGTCATGAGTTGCAATGTAAAAGGGGGTCAAAATTGAAAAGGGTGATGAATAAGGTTTTATGTTAAAATGCACGCAGTATACAGAATAAGGTAAATGATCTTGTAGCACAGTTATAGTTTGGCAGACATGATGTTGTGGGCATCTCCAAGATGTGGTTGGAAGAAGATCATAATTGAATGCTGAACATCCAAGGATACACAATGTATCAAACGAACAGGAAGGTACGCAGGGTGAATGAGGTAGCTCTATTGGTTAAAAAATTAAATCAAATCCTCAGAAGGAAGTGACATAGGAGCAGAAGATGTAGAGTCCTCGTGGATAGAATTAAGAAACTGCAAAGGTAATAAAAAGACCCGGATGGGAGTTATTTATAGGCCTCTGAACAGGATACAGGCTACAAATTATGACAGGAGATAGAAAAGTATGCAAAAAGGGCAAAGATGCGATAATTATGGGGAACATCAACATGCAGGTGAATTGGGAAAATTGGCTGGTACTGGATCACAAAAGAATGAATTTGCAGAATGCCTATAAAATGGCTTTTTAGAATAGTGTTTCGTTGAGCCCACTAGGGGAGTGGAAGTTCTGGATGGGTATTATGGAATGACCCTGATTTGATTAGGAAGCTTAAGGTCAAGGAACCCTTAGGAGACAATCAACACACACAAAATGCTGGAGGAACTCAGGAGGCCAGGTAGCATCAATGGAAAAAGAGTATAGTTAATTCTTTGTGCCAAGACCCTTCGTCAGGACTAGAAAAAAAAAGATGAGGAGTCAGAGTTAGAAGGTGTGTGGAGGGGAGAGGAAGAAATACAAAGTGATTTTTGAAACTGGGAAGGAGGAATGGTGAATAAAGAGCTGGGAAGTTGATCCTGAGAGCAGATGCGATGGAGACAGAGGAATTGAGAGAAGGGGATGACATTTTTACAAGTAACAGGGTGGGAAGTGGTATGGTCCAAGAAACGCTATCCCCTTCTCTCAATTCCTCCACCTCTGCCACATCTGCTCTCAGAATGAGGCTTTTCCTTTCAGAATGAACGAAATGTTCTCCTTCTTCAAACAAAAGGGCTTCCCTTCCTCAACCATCAATCCCGCCCTCAACTGCATCTCTTCTGTTTCATACACGTCTGCCCTCACCCCATCCTCTTGCTTCCACACCAGGGACAGGGTTCCTCTTCTCCTCACTTACCACACCACCAGCCTTAGCATCCAGCACATCATTCTCCATAACTCCCGCCATCTGCAATGGGATACTGCCACCAAGCACATCCTTCCCTCCCCTCACTTTCTGCTTTCTGCAGGAATTGCTCCCTATGCAACTCCCTTGTCCATTCATCCCCTCCCAGTGATCTCCTCCTGGCCAAAGTTGATTAGAAGGGGACACTAGCAGGGATGATGGCAGAACTGCAATGGTTGGAGCTTCTAGGAGCAATTTGGAAGGCACAGGAAGGTAGATCCCAAAGATGAAAAAGTATTCCAAAGGAAGATGAGGTAACAGTGGCTAACAAGAGTGGACAAAGACAACATAAAAGGAAAAGAGAGGGGAAACAATATAGTAAAAATTAGTGAGAAGGTAGAAGATTCAGAAACTTTTAAAAACTAATAGAAGGTGACTAAAAAAGCCAAGAGAGGGAAGATGAAATATGAAGGTAAGCTAGCCAATAATATAAAAAAGGATACATAATATAAAAGAGGATACAATTTTTTGTCAGATAGATATGGAGTAAAAGAGTGGATACTGAACCATTGGAAAATGACACTGGAGAAGTGGTAATAGGGGACAAAGAAATGGCAGAGGAATTTATTAAGAATTTTGCATTAGTCTTCACTGTGGAAGACACTTGCAGATTGACAGAAGTGCGAGAGTGTCAGAGGACAAAAGGGAATATCATTGTTATAACAAAGGGGAAGGTTCTTGGGAGCTGAAAATTCTGAAGGTAGATAAGTCCGCTGGACCAGATGGATTACATACCAAGGTTCTGAAAGACATAGTTATTGAGATTGTGGTGGCATTAGTAATTATCTTTGTAAAATCACTAGATTTTGAAATGGTTCCTGAGGACTGGAAAATAGCAAACATAACTCTACTCTTTAAGAAGGAAAGGAGACAGAAGAAGGGAAGTTATAGGCTAGTTAACCTAACTTCAATGGTTGGAAAGATGCTGGCGTCTATTATTAAGGATGAGGTTTCAGGGTACTTAGAGGCACATGATAACATTGGCCAAAGCCAGCATGGTTTTCAGAAGGGGTAATCAAGTCAAGTCAAGTTTACTGTCATTTAACTATATAAACTTATACTGTCAAATGAGACATTTCTCTGACCAGGATGTAAAGCATAGTAGTACACATAACACACATAACATACAATAACTTATGAATGTAAGGATAAAATCTACAGATGGATCATGCATAAATGTACGAATGTGGCCTCATGGCCTGAGGAAAGAAACTGCTTCCCACCAGACCGTTCTTGTCTTTATGCATTGGTGCCTCCTGCCTGTTGGTAGAAAGTCATGGAGGATGCTGGATGGATGGGTAGGATCCATAATAATACTAAAGGCCTGTCATACTATGCACTCATGACAAATGTCCCCATTGAATGGTAAGGAAACCCCTATGATCTGCTCTGCTGTTCTCACAGTCCTTTGTAGAGACTTCTGGTCTGATGCTCAGCTGCTCCCATACCAGATGAAGATGCTTTTAATGACCAAACAACAAGGACATGCTTTTCTTTTGTTTAAACAACTTTACTTTCAATGTCTCTGTTCAATACCTGAGGGCCGCCACCTTTACATTCCACAATTATGTTTTCTCCTCTCGCACACACACCCATAACAGGGAGAGTGCACATGCATACTAAATACTTACCTAGTCCAAATGAACAGAACTCAACAATCTCCCGTCCTTTTTATGTATACATTAAAAAATTAGATTTTAAAATTAAAAAATAAAGACAAGTCAAATGTCCATTAGAATATAAGAATTAGTTCAAACCCTTGAAGTTAATAAAATTCTCAAGGTACCAAATGTCTTCACTAAGTGCCTTTAACAGCACAAGAGCTGGAGCTCCCTTCCTTGTGAGACAGTCAGCTTGTTGTTCCGTTGTAGTGATGAATTTTCCATGCTTGGACAAGTTCTTTGATGCTGCTTATCTCTATACGAAGCCTCTCCTTGGTAATTGACCTGGTGGATTTGATGGCATCAACCAAAGAGTAGTTGAAGTTACTTGTATACTGTTCTTCTTTGGGTCACCATGGGAAAGTTCAGAATAGACTGTGGCCAGAAAAACAGCATTATCAATTCCTTTAGACATTGCAGGGCTTTCTCCTGCCAGTGTACTCTGTAGAATTCTTCAGATCCGTTTTGATTGCCAATAGAGAGATGAAAATCTTCCCTCTTCTCCCATCAGTACAATAAAATGTCCCCCTTGAGCACCCATCAGGAAGATTTCCAAGTAAGGCATCACTGAAGACAATGAGCCTCAGTGAGCTACCTTCTCCAAGCTGTTGAAACTTCAAGACTAGCTTTTCAGTTTGAATTCTGTGCACTATCTTGTTTGCCTCATGTAAAGTTTGTACTGCGGTATTTTTTGTGCTGGATGCCAAGTTGCAGGCATCAAACCTAATGTCAGGTCTGCTCTGCCTTGCCACCCATAGAATCTGACCTATCTTTCACCTAAGTTGTTCAGCTCCAGCTTCACTGACAGGTGCATCCCGTTGTGTGGCATTTGAGGATTCCATATGGATTGCCTGAAGATTCCTGATGTAGCTTTCTTGGTGCAGTAGTACTGTTCCATCAACAGCAAGAGTGTCTATCCCTACATAGCAGAATCTGTCATGTTCCTTGCATCCAATCTGAAAGGCTGACTTTAGCTGAGGGGTAACTGTTGTGTCAAAGTTTTGTGAAACTCCCCATATGAAGTCATCTACATGATAGGCAAGTACCCCAATCACATGATATCCTGAATCTTGCCAGTAAAAAACAGTTGGATCCACTTGTGACATCTTTCCATCTGTTGTCAACATAGTGATGCATCTGCTAGACCATACACATACTTTTTGAGTTTCTACAGCATTCCTTCGTTTCAGGCTTCAGGCAGGGGTTTAATGTAAATGTCATGTGACAGCTCCATTCCCTGTAAGAATACAGATTTTATGTCCATACAATGGGGTAGGCAATGCTTTTGACAACATATCACTGAGAGAAGCTGTCAGGAACACTCTATTGCATATGTTGGCAAGTTTTTTTGGAGTTCTTCTTCATTCAGTTCCTCAAAACCTCTGGCCACCGATGAGTGTTTGGTTCAATTCCTATCAGGATTTCTTTCAGGGTGCACACCCATCTTGTAGATACTGTCTTTTGGTCAATGTCTCTGGCTTTCTCCGGTTTCTGATTTCATCCTGATCTGCAAATTCAAATGACATCTCTTTAGTTACCAGGACATCTTCATCTTGACATTTGTCAGATGGTCCAGCCTGACCTATACTTGATGCAGTATAAAATCTGTCCACACATGACATGTTGACTGATCCTGCAGTGCCAGTGACCGCGAATGGTTCTAGGGAATTCAAGTTGTACCAACTTGTTTCTTCCAGTGGCTTTGCCAGCTTGTCCTAAGACTTCAGCTTTGTATGAGATACCAGTGTCTTTGTCTACAAATCTCACAGTTGTTCTAAGACTGAAACTTCCATGTTTCTTTGCACTTGTGATAATTTCTGTTCAGCCAAGTCTGTTTAGTCCCCAGCTGCACTCTCTTCCGCACTGTCTGTGCCACTGTCAGATAACTCTGTTGGGTCCATAGCTGCACCCTCCTCATTCCTGCCTGTGCCAGGTAAGTGCTTTTTGTTTTTTGTGTCATTCTCCATGGAGTTCTGATTGCCTTCAGTTTGTGCTTTACGTAGTCTGGAATGATGCACTCTCACATATGCACCTCCATGCCTCACGAATATCACAACTCCATCCTGACCAATGACAACTCCATTCTGTACAGTCTGCTCTTTTGTAATACACCTTTTCCCCTGTCTCACATTTGTCATTTGTAGGACATACCTGTGCCCCCAGTGCTCTTTGAATTCTCTCTGAACACTCCGCTTCAGTGAAAGCCCTCCTTGATGCATGCAGTGCTGAAATATGTTTCCAACCCACTCACTCCTTGTAGTGCCCTCTGGAGTAGGTGGCCTGTCAACCAGTACAGAGGGAAGGTTTGGATTCTGGCCAAACACTAACTGATATGGGCTTTACCCATGTACATTGTGCATGGTATCCTTCACCATAAGGACCCAGTCCAGGGCTGTGTTCCAATCACAACCATTACTTTTCCTTATCTTCAGTATTATTTTGGTAAGTGTTTGATTGTGTCGCTCTAGAAGTCCATGACTCCAAGGACTGTACGTAGCTGTTGTTTTTGTTTCAATGTTAACGTTTTCTGCCATATCTCTGAATTCATCATTATTAAATTCACCACCATTATCACTGATTACATTCTGAGGTGGGCCATGCACACTTATCCAGGAATGGGTGAAGCTTTTTACCCTCTGAGTGTCTCTTTGTATTTACATTGCTACCAGCACTGAAATGTGCAAACTCATCAATGATGTAGAGATATCGCACTCCTTGCTCCAGTTCATGTAGGTCTATGGTTGCTGTTCCATTATATTCAGATGCTAGTGTCAGACCAACTGCAGGCTTAGGTTTGAGCTTTCCAAACTTTTAGCATGTTTCACAGCCGTCAATTATCTGCTTTAGAATGGAAACGTCATCTGCATCTTTGTCTCCTGAACTCCTGAGCAGTTTCTGAAGTCTATCAATTGAAGCGTGTTCAAACAACTTGTGAAGTTTGAGCAACATATTGCACTTCTCATCTATGGTCATGTTTTGTGTGACAGTTAGTACCTCATTCTCACATTGATTCTCAATAATGTCTTTATCTAGAATGTTCACACAGTGATGTCCAGAGCAGGTGAGCTCGAGAGACATGGGCTGTTGAAACATCATTGCTTGGTCATTCTCCATATCCAGTACTGCTCCTGCTTTCTTTAGGGAATTTTTACTCAAGAGTAATGGAATGTTCAACTGTTTCAATGTAATGTTTTGTCTGCCCTATTTTTATGGGAGGTTTCACACTTTTGGTGGAAAGTACAATCTTTCCATCTCCAAATCTGAATGATTTGTTACTAGATACATCTGTGTTCATCAGTTTATGCACTTCATTCTGGTTTAGTTCACTTACATAGCTTTCAAGCCATTTTTCGTCCATGCACTATGCATGTGCATGCTGTATCAATAACAGGGCAGACCCTAGAGATTCTATCATCAAAATCTCTGCCTCAGATGTCACTGCATTAGCAAGTGACTCATTCACAAACAATGTGATATGGCACTCTTCTACATCTTCAGATTTGTTATTTCCTTCAGTTAGACTAACTTGTTTGGTTTTGTGTGGACAGTTTCTTGCCCAGTTGTAAATACTTTGGCATACCACACATTTCAATCTCCTACCGTACTTGTGTATTGGATTTCTGCCAGGTAATGGTACCCTTGTCTGATCCCTCTGGAATCTACAATTGTTATAGTCTTGTTTCTGCTCAGTGAAGTATTTCCTAACTCAAACTAATGCTGACTGTTGTCTTAGCCACCTGTTCTCCAAAAATCCTCTTCGTAGATGCAAATGCACCTTCTGTGCATGCAGTTAACGCTAACTGTCTGTCCTTTATGTCTCGTCGTCGTGGCTATCCCTCGAGGTCAAGGATAATGGTCTTCGTTCTGAAGAAGTGGCCCACGGAGCGAAGACGCCTGTGCATGTATTTGTTTAACGTGTACTTGATGTTGCACTCCAAGAAGCACACGATACTTCACAAATCAGCCAATTGATTCCAATGGCATGGAAATCGCGACGATTGGAGCTGATGGATTTGTTGCAGCCTTCATCCGCCTTCACAGCCGTTGAGTTCAAAGTAACTTCGTCTGCCTGTTCCACCGTTGAGGTCTTGGTTGGATTGTTCTTTGTCAGGGACCTCACCCTCGACCTTACCGCCATGGGTGACCCTACCAGGAGCATAGCTCCAGACGGCATTTCTCTCGGGATCACAGGACCACACAAGCTTTTCCATCACGACAAGGTGACAATCCACGGAGATTATGTCTATACATGGAGTATTTTACAATTTAAAAGCTAATACAATGTCAGGAAGATCCATTTTGTATTTACATATACGTCTGTACTTCTGTTCAAAATCATTAATATCATCAGCCATATTTTTAGAATTGTCTCTACAAATGTTGTCAAAGTCTGAATATGCCTCATAAATCTGATCCTTTTCTTCCTTCAGAAAAACGTAGTCATGTGTATTTATTAGCATATTCGTGCTGTCACCTTTGTTCAAATCTTCCACCGAAATTCTCATTGTGGTCTCTCTCGCTCTTCCTGAAAGCAACAACGCAACAGCCGAGGTTTGCTTCGTCTTCTCCAGTTCTGTAACATGAGTCCATATTTCAAATTCATTTTCCCAGCTTTCGTAAGGCTTGCTCTCATCAAATGCTGGCAGGATACTATAATGGAAACCATCCTCTGCTACCACTGTTAAGCCCAAGCAAAAAGCACACCTTTTCCTTTTGTTTGAACAACTTTATTTTCAACGTCTCCATTCAAATCCTGAGGGTGGCCAACTTTACATCCCACAATTCAGCTTCCTCCTCCCGCTCGCACATGAACTGAACTCAACAGATGCAATTTGTCGGGACCCTCCCAATGGTGCTCCTTCAAAATGCAGTTAAGATGGGGGGTGGGGGAGCCTCTCTTGCCTCAATATCCTTAGGAAGTGGAGGCACTGCCATGCCTTTTTGTTCAGGAAAGTGATATTAAGGGACTATGAAGTCATCTGTAAGGTGAACTACCAAGAACTTGGTGTACTAACTCTCTCTGTGGAGAAATCATGTATTCTCAGAGGCGAATGGTTCATCTGCACCTTCCTGAAGTCCACAATGATTTTCTTGGTCTTCTCCATGTTCAGACTTGGGTGGTTCTTCACACACCAATTCACCAGCCGCTCGACTTCCTCTTGTAATCCGCCTCACCATCGTTGTTGATGAGGCCAACAACTGTTGTGTCATCCACAAACTGATGACACGTTTTGAGCTGAATCCTGTGATACAGTCGTGCATCAACAGTGTGAACAGCCTTGGGGAGGGCCAGTGCTCAGCATAATGGGATCAAAGATGTTGCTGGCATCACAAATTGACTGTGGACTTTCTGTTAAGAAATTCACTACCCAGTTGCAGAGAGAGGTGTTGAGACACAGCGAGGACAGTTTCCCTACTAGTTTTTGGGGTATAATCATGTTAGATAGTGAACTGAAGTCTATAAACAGCAGCCTGGCATATGAGACCTCATTTTCCAGGTGGGACAGGACAAAGTTTCTCCCCAGGCTCCCCATCCCATGATCATCTCCCTTCTCCAGTCTGGTATCCCTTTTGCCAATCAAGTTTCCAGCTCTTAGATCCACCCCTTCCCTCCTGTCTTCTCCTATCATTTCGGATCTCCCCCTCCTGCTCCTACTTTCAAATCTCTTACTATCTCTTCTTTCAGTTAGTCCTGACAAAGGGTCCCGGCCCGAATCGTCGACTGTACCTCTTCCTATAGATGCTGCCTGGCCTGCTGCATTCCACCAGCATTTTTTGTGTGTGCTGCTTGAATTTCCAGCATCTGCAGATTTCCTCGTGTTTGCCTGAGAAATGTGTTGGAATTCTTTGAGGAAGTAGCAGACAGTATAGTCAAAGGAGAGTCAATGGATTTTCAAAAGGCTTTTGACAAGGTGTTGCACTTGCTTAACAAAATAAGACTCCATGGTATTTTGGGAAAAGTACTAAAATTGATAAAAGATTGGATAACTGGCAGGAGGCAAAGAATGGTAATAAAGGGGACCTTTTCTGGTTGGCTGCCAGTGACTGGTGGATTGCCATGGGGTAGGTGTTAGGACCACATTTTTCATGTTGTATGCTAATAATTTGGATGAAGAAATTGATGGCTTGGTTGCCAAGTTTGCAGTCAATACAAAGACAGGTGGAAAAGTAGGTAGTGTTGAGGAAAAAGGGTATCTACAGTAGGATTTAGACAGATTGCATGAATAGGCAAAGAAATGGCAAATCGAATAAAATGTAAGGAATTTACGTTGTCATGTACTTTGGAAGAAGGAATAAAGGCATGAACTATTTTGTAAATAGGGAGAGAATTCAAAAATCAGAGGTGCAAAGGGAATTGGGAGTTAAAGGTTAACTTGTAGGTTGAGTCAGTGATAAGGAAAGCAAATGCAATTTTAGCATTCATTTCGAGAGGACTAGAATGCAAAAGCACCCTGAGGCTTTATAAGGCATTGGTCACTCTGTACTTGGAAGATTGTGAGCAGCTTGGGGCTCCATTGAAGATGTTCCTGGCAACACGGACTGACTATGGTCTTTCTGTTAAGAAGTCCAGTATCCAATTGCAGAAGGAGATATTGAGACTTAGCAAGGACAGTTTCCCTTCTAGGTTTTAGGGTATGATGGTGTTACATGCACCCCCCTGAGAATGGACAGAGACCAGAGGAGGTTCACGAGAATGATTCCAGGAATGAAAGGCTTAATGTATGAAGAGCATTTGATGGCTC
Organism: Mobula hypostoma; assembly: GCF_963921235.1. Lineage (NCBI taxonomy): Eukaryota > Metazoa > Chordata > Chondrichthyes > Myliobatiformes > Myliobatidae > Mobula > Mobula hypostoma. The sequence goes on from NC_086102.1 coordinate 149,660,104, forward strand.
TGGTTAAAGTAGAGGTGGAGAGGATGTTTTCTGTAGTGGGGGAGACTAGGACCAGAAGACACAGCTTAAGAATTGTGGGACATCCATTTAGAAAAGAGATGAGGAAAAATTTCATTATGATGAAACTGTGGAATTCTTTGCCACGGACGGCTATGCCAATCAAATCATTGTGTACACTTAAGGTGGAGGATGATAGGTTCTGATTAATCAAGACATCAAAGGTTATAGTGAGAAGGCAGGAGAATGGAGTTGAAAGGGATAATAAATCAGCCATAATGGAATGGCAGAGCAGACTAGATGGGCCAAATGGCCAAATTGTTCTCCTATGTCTAGGTCTTATGGTCTATTTCCTGTTATGTGGCCAATTTCCTATCCATGCTGTCCCTGCTCCTTTTGTTCCATGGCCTTCAATCCTGACGTCAGCCGAGAATACATCCCATCTGAATGAGATGGTTCATCTATTTTTCATGCTAAACTTTATAGAGAAACATAGAAGCACCAAAAACCTATAGCACAATACAGGCTCTTTGGCCCACAAAGCTGTGCCAAACATATCCTCACCTTGAAAATTACCTAGGGTTGCCCAAAGTCCTCTATTTTTCTAAGCTCCACGTACCTATCCAGAAATCTCTTAAAGGACCCTATCTTATCCGCCTCCATCACCGTCGCCGGCAGCCCATTCCACGCACTCACCACTCTCTGCATAAAAAAACTTATCCCAAGATCTCTTCTGTACCCACTTCCAAGCACCTTAAAACTGTGCCCTCTCATGCTAGCCATTTTAGCCCTGGGAAAAAGCCTCTGACTATTCACGTGATCAATGCCTCTCATCATCTTGTACACCTCTATCAGGTCACCTCTTGTCCTTCATCTCTCCAAGGAGAAAAGGCCGAGTTCACTCAACCTATTCTCATAAATTATGCTCGCCAATCCAGGCAAAGTCCTTGTAAATCTCCTCTGCACCCTTTTCTGTGGTTTTCACATCATTCCTGTAGTGAGGCGACCAGAACTGAGCACAGTACTCCAAGTGGGGTCTGACCAGGGTCCTTTGTGTTTGTCCATCGTCGTCGATGAGGACCTCGACACCATTATGATAGTGTCGAGACTAGCGCGTGATTTGGATTTAAGTGAGAAGGAGTTACACAGCATCTGCCTCACTCTCTCTTCCCAATTCCCATCTGGATCCAGCAGCAAGACAGAGTTGAGATGACTGCAGATGGGACTAGGCGCAGTGGATGACCAGGACGTCTTCTGCGTCTTGTCCTGCTCTAAATATTCTACGACGCTTGCAGAGACCGCCTTCTTGACCGTTGGATCTTCCATTGGTCTCGTCCGCTTAATCCGCCAGAGTCTGTCTTCACATGCTGGGATAGACAACTCCCTATCTCACCGAGGGTTTGAGACCCGTCGGCTACCGTCACCTGGTTTAGCCAGCTTGTCAAAGCCGTTGCCCGGGGTGTGGCCACTGTCACATGCAAACAGCTATGGGGAGCCACAGGTGAGACCTGGATGCTAGGAGGCGACCAAAGGTGGACTAACCGCCTTGAAAAGGACGTGACATGTTCCCCCACCAGAGGTGCTACCCCTCCCTGACACCCCATACACCCCTACATACAGTAGCTGCAACATTACCTCTCTGCTCCTAAACTCAATCCCATGATTGAAGGACAATGCACTGTATGCCTTCTTAACCACAGAGTCAACCTGCGCAGCAGCTTTGAGTGTCCTATGGACATGGACCCTAAGATCCCTCTGATCCTCCACACTGCCAAGAATCTTACCATTAATACTATAGTCTGCCATCATATTTGACCTACCAAAATGGACCACTTCACACTTGTCTGGGTTGAACTCTATCTGCCATTTCTCAGCCCAATTTTGCATCCTATCAAATGTGCTGCTGTAACCTCTGACAGCCCTCCACACTATCCACAACACCCCCAACCTTTGTGTCATCAGCAAATTTAATAACCCATCCCTCCACTTCCTCATCCGGGTCATTTATAAAAATCTCGAACGAAGGGGTCCCAGCACAGATCCCGGAGGCATACCACTGGTAACCGACCTCCATGCAGAATATGACCCATTTACAACCACTCTTTGCCTTCTGTAAGCAAGCCAGTTCTGGATCCACAAAGTAATGTCACCTTTGATTCCATGTCTCCTTACTTTCTCAATAAGCCTTGCATGGGGTACCTTATCAAATACACTACATCTAATGTCTACCTTCATCAATGTGGTTAGTCACATTCTCAAAAAATTCAATCAGGCTTGTAAAGCACAGCCTGCCTTTGACAAAGCCATGCTGGTTATTCCTAATCATATTATGTCTCTCCAAATGTTCATAAATCCTGCCTCTCAGAATCTTCTCCATCAACTTACCAACCACTGATGTAAGACTTACGGGTCTATAATTTCCCGGGCTATCTCTACTCCCTTTCTTGAATAAGGGAACTACATCCACAACCCTCCAATCCTCCAGAACCTCTCTCGATGCAAAGATGATTGCCAGAGGCTCAGCAATCTCCTCCCTCACTTCCCACAGTAGCCTGGGGTACATCTCGTCCAGTCCCAGTGACTTATCCAACTTGATGCCTTCCAAAAGCTCCAGCACATTCTCTTTCTTAATATCTACAAGCTCAAGCTTTTCAGTCCTCTGTAAGTCATCACGACAATCACCAAGATCCTTTTCCATAGTGAATACTGAAGCAAAGTATTCATTAAGTACCTCCGCTATTTCCTCTGGTTCCATACACACTTTTCCACTGTCACACTTGATTGGTCCTGTTCTCTCACATCTTTTCCTCTTGCTCTTCACAGACTTGTAGAATGTCTTGGGGCTTTCCTTAATCCTGTCCACCAAGGCCTTCTCATGGCCCCTTCTGGCTCTCCTAATTTCATTCTTAAGCTCCTTCCTGCTAGCCTTATATACTTCTAGATTCCTATCATTACTTAGTTTTTTGAACATTTCGTAAGCTCTTCTTTTCTTCTTGACTAGATTTACAACAGCCTTTGTACACCATGGTTCCTATACCCTACCATCCTTTCCCTGTCTCATTGGAACATACCCATGCAGAACTCCACGCAAATATCCCCTGAACATTTGCCACATTTCTTCTGTACATTTCCTTGAGAACATCTGTTCCTAATTTATGCTTCCAAGTTCCTGCCTGATAGCCTCACATTTCCCCTTACTCCAGTTAAATGCTTTCCTAACTTATTTGTTCCTATCCCTCTCCAATGCTGTGGTAAAGGAGATAGAATTGTAATCACTATCTCCAAAATGTTCTCCCACTGAGAGATCTGACCAGGTTCATTTTGCAATACCAGATCAAGTACAGCCTCTCCTCTTGTAGGCTTACCTACTTATTGTGTTAAGAAACACTCCTGAACACATGTAACAAACTCCACCCCATCTAAACCCCTCGCTCTAGGGAGAAGCCAATCGATATTTGGAAATTAAAATCTCCCATCACGACAACCCTGTTATTATTACACCTTTCCAGAATCTGTCTCCCTATCTGCTCCTCGATGTCCCTGTTATTACTGGGTGCTCTATAAAAAACACCCTGTGGAGTTATTGACCCCTTCATGTTCCTAACTTCCGCCCACAGAGACTCCGTAGACAACCCCTCCATGACTTCCTCCTTTTCTACAGCCGTTACACTATCTCTGATCAACAGTGCCACACTCCCACCGCTCGCCTCCCTCCCTGTCCTTTCCGAAACATCTAAAACCTGGCACTCGCAGTAACCATTCCTGCCCCTGAGCCATCTAAGTCTCTGTAATGGCCACAACATCATAGATTCAAGTATTGATTGACGCTCTTAGCTCATGCGCTTTTTTCATAATATTCCTTGCATTAAAATAGACACATCTCAAACCATTGGTCTGAGCGCGTCCCTTCTCTGTCACTTGCCTATCCTCCTGCTCGCACTGTCTCCAATCTTTCTCTATTTGTGAGTCAACCGCGTCTTCCTCTGTCTCTTCAGTTCAGTTCCCACCCCCCAACAATCCTAGTTTAAACTCTCCAATAGCCTTAGAAAACCTCCCTACCAGGAAATTGGTCCTCCTGGCATTCAAGTGCAACCCATCCTTTTTGTACAGGTCACACCTGCCCCAAACGAAGTCTGAATGATTCAGAAATCTGCATCCCTGCCCCCTGCTCCAATCCCTCAGCCATGCATTTATCCTCCACCTCATTTTATTCCTATACACACTGTCATGCGGCACAGGCAGTAATCCCGAGATGACTACCTTTGAGTCCTGCTTTTCAACTTCCTTCCTAACTCCCTGTAGTCTGCTGTCAGCACCTCCTCCATTTTCCTGCCTATGTCGTTGGTACAAATGTGTACCACAACCTCTGGTTGTTCTCCTTCCAACTTCAGAATATCATGGATATGATCAGAAACATCCCAGACCCTGGCACCTGGGAGGCAAACTGCCATCTGTATTTCTTTCCTGCATCTACAGAATCGCCTGTCTCTCCCACTAACCATAAAGTCCCCTATCACTGCTGCCATCCTCTTCCTTTCCCTACCCTTCTGAGCCACAGGGCCAGACTCTGTGCCAGACCCACGGCCACTGTTGCTTCCCTCAGGTAGGCCATCCCTCCAACGGTACTCAAGCAGGAGTACTTATTGTTAAGGGGACAGCCACAGGGGTGCTCTCTAGTATCTGACTCCTGCCCTTCCCTGTCCTGACTGTTACCCACTTATCTGTCTCCCGAGGCCCTAGTGTAACTACCTGCCTATATCTCCTATCTATCACCTCCTTACGCTCCCTGACCAGACAAAGGTCATCGAGCAGCATCTCCAGTTCCCTAACGCGGTCCCTAAGGAGCTGCAGCTCGATGCACCTAGTGCAGATGTGGTCATCCGGGAGGCTGGGAGTCTCCAGGACTTCCCACATCGGACACCAGCACAGAACACAGGCCTCACACACATACTTCCTTACTTACATTATAGTCACTCCTTTTTGTAAACATTCAGCCCATGCAGAATCTTAACTATGTTCTTCTTTCCTGAAACTCCAGTAAAGGAAAATGTAATATGGTGTGGTGAAGCCTTGTGTAAATTATTCATTTAGTATCTCATCCCTGCCCTCTACCTCCTTACGGCTTTTCTTTATTTTTGGTTTATGTTTGGCTGCAACACCTCCCTTGCAAACCTTTGTTGTTATTTTTGTTACTCATCTTTTCTCAAGCTCTCTTTGCCTCTCTTATTTTCCTTTCTACTTTCTCTCTGAACTTCTTTATATGTCAGCTTGTTTCTTACTTACATGATCACCCCGGCAGCTGCAAAATGTTAATTTTAAACTGCTCTATTTTACTCTATATCTTTAACATCATGCAGAGAGCTCTGGTTTTAATCTGGGGAGATTTCTCTGATCTGAGATCTCTCATAGAGTGATGGAGCACAGAAACAGGCTCTTTACCCCACCGAGTGTAATGCTGCTCATCGAGCACGAATCTCCACTGATCCCATATTATTCACCCCACCGTCCTGTGAACTCTCCATAAGCCTATCACTCACATACACACAGGGAGACAACTCCCAGTGGTCAAATAACTGAATAACACACGTGTTTTTGGGAATGTGGGAAGTAACCAGAGCACTTGGAATAAACATGTGCTCATTGAGAGAGCTTGCAGTCTCCACAAGGACAGTAACAGAGCTCAGGATTGAACCCAGATCAATGGAAGTGTTAGACAGCAGTTCCACTAACTGCACCACTCTGTTGCTCCTTCTATAACACAACATAAGAAAATGTTTCCAGCTGGGCTTTGGTCCGCCTTATTTCTCGCCTACAAAGGAGAGGTTGACACCCTGACTGATTGTGGATTACAGGAGGAATGGAGACATGCTCGACTCGATCAACATCAATGGGAGTGCAGTTGAGAGTGTGAGTAGTTTCAAGTTCCTGGGTACACACATCACCGATGATCTCATCTGGACTGTACACACCGGCTTTGTGGCAAAAATGCACAACAGCGTCTCTTCCGCTTCAGGCAACTGAAGAAGTTTGGCATGGGGCCCCAAATCCACAAGACCTTCTACAGGGGCACCACTGAGAGCATACTGACTGCTGGTAGGGGAACTGTGCCAACCTTGATTGCTGGGCACTGCAGAGAGTGGTACAGACTGCCCACCACATCTGTGGATGTGAACTTCCCTCCACTGAGGAGATCTAGAGCAGCAAGTGCAGAAAGAAGGCCTGGAAGATCACTGGGGACACCACTCACCAACCATAAACTGTTTCAGCTGCTTCTGTCTGGCGAACACAACCACAGCATTAAAGCCAGGGCCAACAGGCTACGGGACAGCTTCTTTCTACAGCCATTAGACTTTTAAATTCACATGTCTGTACATTGCAACAGAGTCATAACGCAAAGATTTTTACTCCCTCATGTTGTGGGTTGAATGCAAGATGTAATAAATTCTAAATTCTAATAATTCAAGGATGTTTGCAAAACTTCATTGAAAAAAGGCAGCATCACTATTGACTCACAGGAATCCCTGCTTCGTGACTGCTCAAAGTGGAGAAGGAGCATTTGTGACAACACAGTAAAGTCTAGCAATCCTGCATCCAATTGTTTGGAAATTCTCATGGTCCAGCGTCTGGTTTATTCATTAGTCCAGAAATGTGAGCTAGGAGATCAGAGAGTAAGTGGCTTGTGTGGCAAGAAGGGGGCTTGGGTGTGGGACCATCAGAGTCTGGAATGTGGGTGGTGTTGCATCAGATCAGGGATCAGAATGCATCCTTTCCTGCTCACTCTATGTTCATTGGGTTAACCAAAGGATTTATTATTCCACTATGTAACATGTAAAACATGTAAAGTAAGAGTGTATTTGTTTATTTTTGGATATACATCGCAGTAACAGGCCCTTCTGGCCCAACGAGTCTGTGCTGCCCAATTACACCCAATTAAACTATTAACCTGTACATCTTTGCTGTGTGGCAGGAAATGGAACCATCCAGAGAAAACCCACATGGTCATGGGAAGAACTGACAAACCTCTTACAGAAAGCAGTGGAATTGAACTGGTTAGTTGGAACTGAAAACAAGGAGAGCATGGCGGGTACTCAGGCTCATTCCGATGCCCCAATCTGTGGCAGGAGCAGGCCACAGCAACGAGGTTTCTCACAGGTCATCGACACTTGTTTAAAAGAAGAGCTTCACAGTCATTCAGGCTCATTCCAACGGCCCCGTCAGCAGCAGGAACAGGCCACAGCAACAAGGTTTCTCGCAGGTCGGTGACCCTCTTTTAAAAATACAGAAGGGACAAGCGGGACAGCCATTGTTAAGAGTAGGCCAGTGGTGAGAGGAGAAGTGTCAGGCTTTGACTCAAAGGAGGCTTTGGTTTGAAAGAGGCATTGGCTCTGGGTAAGCTCCTGTTAAGGTTCCCTTTTTATTTTCTCTTACCATACCTAGTGTAGAAAATGTTTGCTATGTGTTCTTCATGCCGGATGTTGGAATCCCCAGGGAACTACATCTGCGTGAAGTGCATCCGGCTGCAGCTCCTTGAAGGCCGTATTAGGAAGGATCTGGAGCAGCAGCTGGATGACCTTCGGCTTGTACGGGAGAGTGAGGAGATCATTGATCAGAGTTATAGGGAAGTAGTCACCCGAAATTGCAGGAGGTGAGTAGCTGGATGACTGTCAGGAGAAATGGAAATGTGAATAGGCCTTTAGCACAGAGCACCCCTGTGGCTATTCCCCTCAAAAATAAGTATACCGCTTTGGATACTGTTGTGGGGATAACCTCCCAGGGGAATGCCACAGAGACCAGGTTACTAGCATGGGCATTGGTGCAAAAGGGAAAGAGGAAGAAGATGGGACCGGTACTGATAGGGGACTCAATGATCAGGGAAACAGACAGGAACTTCTGTGGACGTGTACGGGACCCCCAAATGGTATGTTGTCTCCCAGATGCCAGGGTCAGGGACATCTTGGATTGAGCCTACAACATTTTGAAGAGGGAGGGAGAGCAGCCAAATGTCTGGGTACATACAGATGCCAATAACATAGGAAGGAAAAGCAAAGAGGTCCTGAAAAGAGAACTTAGAGAGCTAGGTAGAAAGCCGGGAAGCAGAACCTCCTGGGTAGTAATTTCTGGATTGCTGCCTGTGGCACACACCATTGAGGGTAGAAACAGGATGATTTGGCAGATTAATGTGTCGCTGAGAAACTAGTGCAGGGTTCTTGGATCATTGGGATCTCTTCTGGGGGAGGTATGACCTGTTCAAAAGTGACGGGTTGCGCCTGAGACCCAGGGCAACAAATATTCTTGCAGACAGGTTTGTTAGAGCTGTTAGGGAGGGTGTAAACTAATTTGGCAGGGGAGTGGGGACCAGAGTGAAGGGACATAGAATACGATGGATTGTAAAACAGCCAAGATAGCGTGCATTCAGGTGTCAGGAAGGGCAGAGAGATCATAGAACAAAATTGCAGCCAGGAGGGTGATTATCAGTGCACTAGGGATGCAGAATCAAAAAGGGAAGCAAATGTAGCACTCAAAGTGTTGTATCTCAATGCATGGAGTATAAGAATTAAGGTGGGTGATCTTGTTGCACTATTACAGATTGTCAGGTGTGATGTTGTAGCCATAACTTGAAGGATGGCTGTAGTTGGGAGCTGAATGGCCAAGGTTACACATTGCATCGGAGGGAAAGGAAGACAGTTAGAGGGGGTGGTGAGGCTCTGCTGGTAAAGAATGGCATCAAATCAGTAGAAAGATGTAACATAGGATCAAAAGATATTGAATATTTGTGGGCTGAGTTAAGAAACTGCAAGAGTAAAATTACCCTAATGGCAGTTATATACAGGCCTCCCAACAGTAGCTGGGACGTGGACCACAGATTACAACAGGAAATAGAAAAGGTGTGTCAAAAGGGCATGAAAAGATGAAGCCACACTCAGGTTGGAGGAACAACACCTTATATTCCGTCTGGGTAGCCTCCAACCTGATGGCATGAACATCGACTTCTCTAACTTCCGCTAAGGCCCCACCTCCCCCTCGTACCCCATCTGTTACTCATTTTTATGCACACATTCTTTCTCTCACTCTCCTTTTTCTCCCTCTGTCCCTCTGAATATACCTCTTGCCCATCCTCTGGGTCACCCCCCCTCCTTGTCTTTCTTCCCGGACCTCCTGTCCCATGATCCTCTCGTATCCCCTTTTGCCTATCACCTGTCCAGCTCTCGGCTCTATCCCTCCCCCTCCTGTCTTCTCCTATCATTTTGCATCTCCCCCTCCCCCTCCAGCTTTCAAATCCCTTACTCACTCTTCCTTCAGTTAGTCCTGACGAAGGGTCTCGGCCTGAAACGTCGACTGCGCCTCTTCCTATAGATGCTGCTTGGCCTGCTGCGTTCACCAGCAACTTTGATGTATGTTGTTTGTCAAAAGGGCAATGTTATGATAGTCATGGGAGATTTCAACATGCAGGTTGATTAGGAAAATCAATTTGGAAATGGATCTCAAGAGAGTGAGTTTGTTTAATACCTCTGAGATAGATTTTTAGAGCAGATTGTCATTGAGCTGACTAGGGGATCAGCTATACTGGTTTGGGTGTTATGTAATGAACTGGAGGCAATTAGAGTGCTTAAGATAAAAGAACCCTTTGGAGGCAGTGATCACAATATGACTGAGCTCAACTTGAAATTTGATAGGGAGAAGTTAAAGTCAGATGCAGCAGTATTTCAGTAGAGTAAAGGAAATTACATTGGTCTGAGCAAGGAGTTGGCCAAAGTGAATTGGAAGGAGCAGCTGGAAAGGATAACTGCAGAGCAGCAATAGCGTGAACTACTAGGAAAAATGAGGAAGGTGCAGGGTAGATGTATTCCAAAAACAAAGAAATACTCAAATGGCAAAACAGGTTAACTTGCAGGTAGAGTCAGTGGTGAGGAAGGCAAATGCACTGTTAGCATTCATTTCAAGAGGTCAAGAATACAAGGAATGTGATGCTGAGGCTTTATAAGGCACTGGTGAGGCCTCACCTGGAATATCATGAACAGTTTTGTGCTCCTCATCTAAGAAAAGATGTGCTGGCATTGGAGAAGGTTCAGAGGTAGTTCACAAAGATGATTCTGGGAATGAAAGTGTTAGCATACAAGGAACATTTGATAGCTCTGGGTCTGTACTCACTGGAATTTAGAAGGGTGAGGGGGATCTTATTGAAACCTTTTGAATGTTAAAAGGCCTAAACAGAGTAAATGTGGAAAGGATGTTTCCCATGGTGTGGGAGCCTAGGGCAAGAGGACACAGCTTCAGGATAGAGGGGCATCCATTCAAAACAGAATTTTTTTTCACCAGAGTGCGATGAATTTGTGGAATTTGTTACCACAGGCAGCTGTGGAGGCCAAGTCACTGGGCATATTTAAGGCAGAGCTTGACAGGTTCTTGATTGGACACGGCATCAAAGCTTATGGGGAGAAGGCTGGGGAGTTGGGCTGAGGAGGGGAAAAAGGATCAGCCATGATTGAATGGCGCAGCAGACTCGATGGGCCAAGTGGTCAAAATTCTGTTCCTATGTCTTATGGTGTTATGGTCTTATAGTAATAGTGTTATGCTAACCACTACATTATGATGCAGCTCCCAGAAGGAGACTTTTCCAACAGCCTGGAAAATCTAGTAGTCTGGCACTATGGAAGTATCCAGAGGGCTGAATTAATGGAGCTTTGCTGTATAACAAACCTTGAATTCACATGCAAGTAGCACACAGACTATGAGCATAAGCAGGAGAAGGAGATTACCCCCGACAAGCTACCCACCCATCTGCCCCATCATGCATCTCCTACCCCATTTGTGGAATGTTATTCCATTTCCACTTTGGCCTCATTAGTCACCACTGAGCTGGGGTGGAAACAAGCCATCCTCAACCCCAAAGAACCACTTCAGAGAAATGGATCAATACCTCTAATTACTTGAGTGGGAATACTGGACCTGAGAGAATAATAAGTAATAGTCTACTGCCATCACAGTGCGAGTGTACAAAACTAGGCAGGGAGCTAAAGAACTTCTCAAAAATCACCTGAGCCAGCAGCTTTCTTCAGGGCTTTTAATATGAAATATCTTGTGAGTAAGTTCTTACTCCTGCAGAAAGATAAGTAAAGTGCGTATTAAATTCAATGCAGAATTGTCGAGTGTCTGAATATGCTAATTCTATCGATTATTAACAGAAGTTATAAAAACACACAACACTCCGTAAACAACAGGAATTCTGCAGATGCTGGAAATTCAAGCAACACACATCAAAGTTGCTGGTGAATGCAGCAGGCCAGGCAGCATCTCTAGGAAGAGGTACAGTCGACGTTTCGGGCCGAGACCCTTCGTCAGGACTAACTGAAGGAAGAGCTAGTAAGAGATTTGAAAGTGGGAGGGGGAGGGGGAGATCCAAAATGACAGGAGAAGACAGGAGGGGGAGGGATGGAGCCAAGAGCTGGACAGGTGATTGGCAAAAGGGATATGAGAGGATCATGGGACAGGAGGCCCAGGGAGAAAGACGGGGGGGGGGGGAACACACAGGAACAGGCAAGGGGTATAGTCAGAGGGACAGAGGGAGAAAAAGGAGAGTGAGAGAAAGAATGTGTGTATAAAAATAAATAACGGATGGGGTACTCCATGTAGACCAAAGTCAACTCTGATGCAACCATAGCTTGACAGCAACAAAAAATAAGCAGAATACTTACTTCAAAGTTCAAAGTAAATTTAAACTTACAAATACTAAATAATATAAATATATCTACTAAATGTTTACCAATATTAAGAAAGCTTAAGACTCCTAGATATTGCTTTATCAAGGGCAAATAAAGAAGGGATAGACATGGATGTCTTTCTAAACTGTATGCTTCAAGTCAATATCCAAATTAACCTGCGTAGGAAGTGATATAAAAAAACAGCTTACATGCAGGAAATGATGTTCATACAAAACAAACTACCTGTACATACAAAACAAACTGTGCCTCTAGAGGTCAGTACACTCTCCACCTAGAATATCATGGTGTACACTCTCCACCTAGAATAACATTCCATGGAATATCAATTTAACTGACAATCATTTCATTAAGTCTTTGGATAAAGAAGCACAGTTTCAGAGACTGGTCTTCAAAACAGTCTTACTACACAGTCTTTAACCATCCTCATTTCGAAAATGTTGGCCTTGATGACATACTTGCTCCTGTCTGAAGAGCAGAATGGGGACATAGAGCTTTCCAAGAATGACAAATAGATGAGGTACCTCTGAAGTGAGTTGAGCCCTCTTAATACATGCTCCAACCACTGTAGCTCCTCAAAACCAATAATAGGATAGAGTTCACTCAGGTAACTTTGGATTGGGAGAGGTTCCTGCTTTGTGATGCACTGCATACAACTGCCTTAGCAAAACAAAGGCAGTTCTTCATATACTGGAGACAGTAATCTCACATGGTCTGGAATGACTTGGGTGCCTATTTTTCAGGACATTATTCTTCAATGCACTGACAGTGGGCCAATGAGCACCATCAATGCAGACTTCACACACTATGGCCCAACCCAAGTCTAGTTGTTGGGCATAAGGTGCGTTGAGAAGACCAGGTACCTTATGTGCACAGATGGTGTCTCTGCCAAGCAACAGGAGAATCTCAGCAGAAGAGTCAAGTGGAGGAATTTTGTCAGCTATGACAATAAGGTGTGAATGAGCACATGCAACTTCAGGAGTTGGGATTTTATTCCTGTTGTTGGGAATATGGATACATTCAATGAGGGCTAGAAAATGAAAGCGGACCTTCCCTCCTATTGGTTCCGTGACAAATTCATTGGCTCTTCTTCTGGCAACTACTGATGTTCCAGGACATATCTTTAGAGTGACTGAGGAAGTAGCTACGTTTGATGGTTGCTCTGCTGGCTCCCAGCTGTCCTCTGCTGTGGACGTGCTAGAACCAATAGTAGCCCACAGTGTTGGGTCTGAATTTGGGTATTTGGGTCTAATTTTTCCTGGAGTCCACTGTTGCTTGCTGCACTGTTGGTCCATCCGTGTTCTGCAATATATTGTTGCAGTTTCTCCTGTTCCCCTTGATGCCCTCCCAGATTTTCCACCGTTATCTAGAGGATTGCCTTGTCCACATTTGGACTGACTCTGCCTCAGGGCTTCTCTGGCGGGACTCAGTACCTCACTCAAACTATTGTGCAATGATGACTTATCACAATAACCTGGTGCAGCGAGTGAGGGCTGTGCAGTTGGCGCTGTAGCAGCTTCTGCTGAAAAGTGAGCCACTAAAGCATTTGGTGCATGCTCAGCCCTTGTGTGCTCATATTAAGTGGTGAACACCCATGCGTTTCCAAGTTGGGTGACCTTTGGCACTTCTCACATTCTACCTCAAATGAGGGTTCGTCTTTCTTTGGGTTTATATCTGAAGCAGAGGATGCAAGTTCAGGAGGACTGGGTCAAAATCAACTTGACAGGAAGCTGATTCCTATCTTTGTCTGCTGATTTTATTTCCTCTTCTGCTGAGCAACCATGTATTAGAGGGCCTACGTCAATGGGCAGTTCTTTTTTCACCTTCATAGAGAGACAACTACCACTGTCTAAGTCAGCTGCAGCTTCATACACCTTTGCCTCTGCTAAGGTTGCCTCAGCCTCACGTTCTTCCTTGAGCAGACTCAATATAGCCCGTACCTGAGCTTTCTCCATTTGCATTTCATCCACGCCTAGTGTACGCAGCTCTCATTCTTGCCGCCTCAGCTCTGGCATGGGCTCATGCTGCAGCAATGCTAATTGTGGTTTTGCTTGAGTGTCGCAAAGACGCAATCATTGCACAACATTCTGATCTGACTTCCAGGACTCGGTGATCGATGTCGCTCAGGTCAGAAGCTGACACTGCAATGTACAACATTCAGATGTGTTTCCAGTCCATGGGCAATGCCTTTGAAGACAAGTTACCTATTCACTCGACTACCCACACAGTGAGTGTGTACAAAGCTACGCAGAGAGTTATGCAACTTCTCAAAAATTACTTGAACTGGAAACTTTCTTCAGTGTTTTAAATGAGAACTTACTAGTGAAACTACAGAAAGTTAAGTAAAATATGTACTAACTTCAATCCAGAATCATCACATGCCTGAATTACACTGGACCCTTTCCAGTTTGCCTGTCTCTTAAATCAATCTACCGACGATGCAATAACCTCTGCCCTCCACTCTGTTTTGTCCCACCAGGAAAATGGAGTCTCATATGCTCGACTGCTGTTTGTAGACTTGAGTTCAGCATTCAACACCATCATATCTCAGAAACTGGTGGGGAAAATGTCCTTGCTGGGTCTCAACACCTTCTTCTGCAATTGGATACCGGACTTCTTAACAGGAATGCCACAGTTGGTCCATGTGGGCAGCTGCATCTCTAGTCCCATTAAGGTGAACACTGACAACTCCCAAGGCTGTGATCTCAGCCTGCGGCTGTTCCCACTGCTGACGCATGACTGTGTCGCAGGATCCAGCTCAAACCGCGTCATCCGGTTTGTGGACGACTCAACAGTGGCTGGCCTTATCAAGAATGATGACGAGACAGAGCACAGAGAGGAGGTGGAGTGGCAGGTGGACTGGTGTTAGGAGAACAGCCTAAGCCTGAACATGGAGAAGACAAAGGGAATCATAGTGGACTTCAGGAAGGTGCAGACAAACCATCCCCTCTGTGAATACATGGCCCTTCCATAGAGAGAGAGAGAGTTAAGTGCACCAAGTTCCTGGGAGCTCACATCACGGATTAACTCACCTAGTCTGCTTCCTAAGAAGAATGAAGCCAGCAAGGCTCCTACTCCCCATTTTAATTGTGTTTTAAAGATGCACCATTGAGAGCGTCCTGACAAGTTTCATCTCCATTTGGTATGGGAGCAGTTGAGCATTGGTCTGGAAGTCCCTACAAAGGACAGTGAGAACAGCTGAGGAGATAATAGTGGTCTCCCTACCATCCATCGGGGACACATCGCGTGAGTGTGTGAGTGTGTGCACATTTTCTCACCCTCTTTCTCATTGTAGAGGTTATGGTCCTTTTTTTGGAAATTGGGTTCTTTGGGTTTCTTGCTTTGTGGCTGCCTGTAAGGAAACACATCTCAAACTGTGTAATTTATACATTCTGTGATAATAAATGTACTTCGAATCTTAAATCTACTATATATTATTGTCACGATTGGTGATAACCAAGGTAATACACACATGCAATATTCTATAATTATGCCGTGTAGACCACAGTGTACTTGTGGCACAATCATAGTTTAATAGTGATAAATTATAAACATAATACATCCTTCAAAATATACAGTATCTACGAAATGTTTACCGATGTCAAGAAAGGTTAAGACTCACAGATATTGCTTTTTCAGGGCAAATAAAAAGGGGATGGAGATTTTTTTTGTCTTTCGATACCATATGCTGCAAGTCGAAATCCAAATTAATCCATGCAAGAAATAGTATAAAAAGCAACTTCAAAAGGTTTCAAAGGTACATTTAATGTCATAGAAGTGTATACAATATACATCCTGAAATGCTTTTTCTTTGCAACCATCCATGAAAATAGAAGAGTGCCCTTATAGAATGAATGACAGTTAAATATTAGAACCCCAAAGTCCCCCCAGCTCCCCTGCCTCCCGTGTGTAAGCAGCAGTAGCAATGATTTCCCCCCCACCAGCAAAAAAAAGCGCATTAGCACCCACCACCGAGCACCCAAGCATGCAGCAAAGACACGGACTTGCAGTACCCCAAAGACTGCTCATTTATGCGGTATTTGACATACCACAGGCTCGCTCTCTCCCTAATAAGGGAGAAAGAGGTGTCTCCGTTTCACAGCGAGAAGGGAGACATAACAAACAACTAGTTGGTTTACGATGTTAAAATTCCATTGTGTCACTTTTTCTGAGCTCTGTGTCCAAAGATCTCAGGTCTCTGGGAACACAGCCTTAGGTCTTCCATCTCCCAGGACAGACTGATCTCCTTCTGGGACACTGACCTACAATTCACACATCTCCAGAGCCACAAAATCTGGGACCTCCAAAGGCAAGAGAAGCTCTTATCATGTCGAATAACGGCAGTCGTGAAACCCTGAGAGCAGGTCCCATTCCCACAAAGAACCGAAGTCAGCGTGTAACTCCAGGTCAGGGTCTTCAAAAGAACCCTGAAAGGGAAAAATAGAGATATTAAAGATAGAAATAGAGCTGTTTCTGAAGATGCGAGCAACGGAGTCGCCGTTAGGCGCCATTGACTCTCCTCAGCTCCTCCTCCTTTACATACAGGAAGTGATGTTCATGCAAAATAAACTGTGCCAGAACAAAAATGATCTTATGTTATTTATTATTTTACTTTATTTTAGTTTTTTTAGTATTGTTAAACATTTCTTTGCATTTTAATGTTTTGTTTATTTTAATAGAAAGTTCTACTGCTTTAATTATTTAAAAACAGCATAACATTCTGACTCCATCGGCTGTGCAAATCTAGGGATGACAATCTCTGGCCCCGCCAAGCTTGGGAGATTGAAGTGCAAGCCCCCCCAAATCCCCGTTTGCGTGGATGTTGCGTGATTTGTTACCCTGTTACAAATAAGTACCACAAAATAACACACAGTACAACATATACAATTAAAAGATTTAACTTTATAATTCTTAATTTGACTAAAGGGGTAGTAACGAAAAACAAAGAAAAGGAAAAGGGCCCAGTTTAACGAAACAGTTTAATGTGCACAAGTTGGAGCTCACGGTTTCCCCTTCACCGACCCTCCTTCGATCTCCCTGGGCTTCGTCGACTCACAGACCCACTCCCAGTCGACTCCTATGACCTCTCCTCTCCAGTGTCTTCTCCCTCTCCCTTAACAAAGCCTTAAGAACAACCTTAGTGTCCCTCACTGGAGATTCCTCCCCTAAATCTAGCCATCCTAATTGGATGGGATACAATTCTCCTACCTCTTATCTTCAACAGTAACCCAAACAAGCAATATACACAGAACTGAACAGCATAGCAGAGAAAATAATATGAACCATCTGAGCCAGGGCATTACAACAATTTTAAACATTTTTAAATGCTCCTGCACAAGAGTACTATTTAAAGCATCTTATGAAGCTTTGGAAACTTTGCTGGGAGGTGAAGCTCCATCAGCAGCCTTGGCTTCTGTCAGCAGATTCCAGGGGCATGTCTCAGTCAGGCATGAGGAGAGACTCGGTCTCTGGTGAGGCCTCACCTCACTCTTGACCCTGGCATCTGCGGAACCAGGACCATCAGAGCCATGTGCCACTATGGATTTAATTTGGGCATGGGTGGAGTGTTGTCAATAACATTTCAGCCTATAATTTTTTCCCCTAAATTAGCATTTATGTTGTTTGTTCACAGCTGATGTTTAACAATAAATTGATCCAGGATGTTATGCGGAGTGTATCTTCAGTTTAATAATAATTGCTGCCTCAAACTTCCAGTTATTCCACTGCTGTGTATTTGCTAATTTCTTTTGTCTAAAAATTAAAGACCACATATTAGCTTTGCTTGTCATATGTACATTGAAACATCAAAACATACAGTGAAATGCATCATTTTTGTCAAATCAAATCAGTGGGGATTGTGCTGGCCACACTGCAAGTATCACCACGCTTCTGGCACCAAGGCAGCATGCCCACAGCTCACTAATGCTAATCTAGATGCTTTTGGAATATGGAAGGAAATCTATGCGGTCTCAGGGAGAACCTACAAACTCCTTACAGCAGCAGGAATTCAACCCAATTACTGATCAATGGCTGGCTCTGTAAAGTGATCGCACTATCTGTCACACTATCGTGCCATCCATATTTAATGAACTCAGTGGTCACAGCTTAAGTTGCACATATGTTAATCACATGCTGTGGAGGGTAATATTTCTGAAGATTCAATTAGTATGGTATACTGGCTGTTCTCCTTTTTGATGGTTGGAGGGCATACTGCCCAGCCGATTACTGGCACTCAATTGCCCACCATTGAGAACATCTACCATAAACGCATCCGAGGCAGGGCAAAAAGCATTATCAAGGATGCATCTCACCCTAACCATGGACTTTTTACTCTCCTCCCATCCAGTAGGTGCTACAGGAGCCTCCGCTCCCACACCAGCAGGCACAGGAAGAGCTTCTTCCCTGAGGCTGTGACCCTGCTGAACCTCACATCACAGCATTAAGCAGTACTGCACCCATATTGTACTGTCTCAGTACTTTTATATTTGTGTGCTGTAGCACTTACTTTTTATTCGCAGTTATTTTGTAAATAACACTATTCTTTGCGTTTTTGGTTAGATGCTAACTGCATTTCATTGGATTTGTATCTGTACTCGGCACAATGATAATAAAGTTGAATCTAATCTAATCTAATCTAATCCAGTTTCCCTTTCTGTAATCTTTTATTTCTGACAACCTTTATAATTCTTCCCGGAAAATGAAATCATACCAATACGCTTTGGTCTTTTGTTAAATTTGTATAAACTGTCTTCACCTTTGTAAAGAATCTATTTTTCTATTCCACTTCAATTCCAGATCAGTGCAATATAACTTTCTTCTAGGTTTTCACAATCATTTTGCATTCGCTGTTTAACTGGTGCTCTGCTCTGATGAAAGGCTCTGCTGTGCACATATTCACAGTACAACTGCTCTTTGATCTATCTAACCAATTGCTTCAGAGTGGGTGACTGAATCATTCCCCCGCTTACGCCAGGCCAGTCATTTACTTTGACCTTTCTCATCCTTACTGTGAGAAACTTGCCTTCATAAGTACAGCGAGCAATGGATTGGTGTCCACACAAAGAAGCTTTGCTGAATCAATTCCGAATCTTTATCAATAACTTTTGAATGATAGTGATCACTAACAGTAAACCTGCTGTTTCTTTGAACACAATCCTCATTTAAATTTTCACACTGCAACAAAGTAATGAAGAAGGAATGATCAATAAACCTGTTGAAAACACTATCATATCCTAATCCCTTAATTGGGGTCTAATGCTTTCAAGGAAGGAAGGGGGTTGATTAGTGATCAAACATGGTAATACATTCTGAGGCACCTGAATGTCACTCAGGCATGGAGCAGATAAATCTCATTGTCATGTTATATTATGAAATTTGAGCCTTGGCTGATGCTCCAGTCAAAATGACCTTTGATCATTAATCACACAGATTTCTCTAGATACAGTTTCCTGTAGACTAGATGCAAGTTCACTAACAGCTCAGCTAAAGAGGCAGGAGAACTAATTGCTTTTTGTCTGCTATCATGGCTGATGGGTAAGAAGCTGAAACCCAATTTAGCTAGTAATTGCTTTGCTTGTAAGGAGTAGCATCAAAGCTGTGAAGCGTTATGCTGTTATCTCAAGAAGGGGGAGATGACTTGGGGGTGAAGGGGAAGGCAGGAAGCGGGAGTTGAGTGGCAGTGGGAGGCAAACTCCTGTCTAATTTGTTTGCTAATATGTCTTATAATACAGCGCTCCAACTATTTTCTGCTGCTCTTACAATTAGCCAAAAAAAGAAATTTATTCCATTGCATGCATTCATTGGTTTATTGAGCTCAGTATGAAAGCCCAGGCACATCAGGTCTGTATGACATTGTACAGTACATTTAACATACCAATGCACACAATATTAATGAAGCTTCAGAATTTTCTGCCTTATCTCTTGAACGTAGGTTGAACGGGTCGATTGTTGGTAGAAGCAGCAAGCATTATACTTGACAGAACAGTTGTACTGCGTGCATCTACGACCAAATCCTGAGCTGAAATATCACAACTACAGCATCCATGGAATCACATCTAAAATATGAATTAAGTTAAAATCTCTGCGGTATCAATCAAATGTTCCTGTCACATGAGAGCATTCTGGTTAATAGCTGGATTATGTCGACATTGGTTAAGTCAATAGTAGTGACAGTACAATTTTAAAGGCTGCCTGTTATCCCATTGCTACTGGTAGGATGCAGAGTCAGCAGTATTAAGGTATTAACCTAAACGTGCCTAATTGGTTACTGTGACAGCAGCTTGGAGCAACATTGTCGAAACTGAAGGCAAAAGTCCCTTGTACATTTTTATAATATAGAACGTAATCCAGTTTCATTTTTAACTGATAGCGATAACTATGATATTTTTACATTGATGCTGGCACTGATGCTTCACGATGAGCATTTTGTGAAACATTTCCTGAAAAACCTTAACTTTCAAATTGGTATTATTTTGCAAAGAAATTTATTGATGCTGGGCTGCTTTTAGTTTGTAGAGTAAACTCTACATTAAAAAGATGCTGTTATACATTTTGTTTTGCTCTTCAAATGTTTTGACAGCTGTTAGCTGGTGAATAATATTGTGCAAGTGCACATTCTACCTTTACTGGTTCAGAGGCATTTTTCGGGATTAAATGTGCAGTATTTATATTCTTGCTGTGTTAAATTCTCACTGTATTCTGCAATGCTTCAGAGAGCTAGACTTTCTTGGTATCTGTTATTACGTTGGCTGCATGACAAAGAATTGGGTCACTAGACATCACACAGAACCTGTAACTATTTGTCTCAACTATGAACACTACAGCTATGATAAATAGCATAAAATCTAAACTGCAGAGCAGCTTTCCACCAAGAGGTGATCACACTATTATTTCTTTACTGGAAAACAGGGACTAAATCTTCCTAACGTACAACTTTAAATTATGCATTTTTTCCAATCAGGTCATATATTTGAACCGAACAAATTCTGTATTACTTGTACAGATCAGGTAATGTTAAACAGTCTCCATGAGTTACTTTTGGGGCTAGGCCAATTATGGAAACATAAATATTAAAAAAGTTGCTAATAAAGTAGTTAGAGCACTTTATACGTGTTGCTTTTGTTGGTAGGGTTGTCATTCTCACTTCTCCAGTATCCTGGGTTTACTTGTGCTCTCCCAGCTCTGTGTGTATGTTTGCATGCACATTATTGGTGTGACCCTGCTTCCTCCCCCAGAGCTTTGGTTTCGACCCACAAGGGCATGCTGATCTGGAGGTTAATTTGTTACAGTAAATTATCCGTAGCACAGGTGCATGGTCGAATAATCAAGTGGGGTATTAATGACGGAGGATAGCATGTAAGGAAATAGTGGGGGAAAGTGATGGGATTGCTCTGAGCTCCAGAGACTCCATTGAATCAGAATTGAACAGCATTCTTCAATGTCATAATATGAAAAAGAAAATGACTTTATTTACACTTCCATGGCTAATATTGCAAGCATTATTAAAAAAAAGGACAAGAAACAGAAAATGAATAAATGTTTTAAGGTTAAATCAAAAAATAGTGAGGAAAGACTGAATAGGTTAGGCTGTTTTCTCAGTAGAACTGGAGGTTTTGAGGCAACCTGACTTTAAATTTGATGAGGTAATCAACAGTCTGTGGTAATTCAATCTGATTAGATGGTATTTACTAAATCCAATGAAAAATAAAATAGATTCAAAAAACCTTGAACTCACTTGCACATGAAGTAATTGTGTTGAGGGAAATAGCATAGATGCATTTAACAGGAAATTAGGTAGGATCGAAAAAAGAGCAGAAGGATATGTCAAAAGTGTGGGAGGAAATAATGTGGGAGTATGCTTGCTAGGAATATAGATGCAGACCAAACAGTATTGCAATTTTGATGTAAATGAAGGGTTTGTAAATGTCAGTTCCCACTACTCATGAATTGCTTTACTTGTCCTGTTGGATAAACCAGTGATCTAAATGCAGTTATGGTATTTACTTGTGTAAAAGGGCAGCACAAAATTACATATTCATTCTAATGTGTTATTTTATTCTCATCTTACATGCATAGAAAATCACGAATAAATGTAAGAACTAATTCTATTTATTGGATGCTAAGGGCACTGTTGGTAAAACTGCCTGGATAAGACATAACCTTTATTCTTTTCTGCAAACAGGTTGATATAAATGAGCTAAAGTAGGAAAGATTCTTCATATGAATATATAAATTCATTTTCTATATGTCTCAAACAGCTAAATTTAAACAGGAAATGTGAATATATTTGCTTTACTAAATGTTTAAAGATTTTGGAAGGGGAAATCAATGTCTAATCTTAGAAGAATAAATGTTGGATTAGAGAATTGCTTTGGAAACAGCAGTATTATGCAGTAAGTTCCGCCACTTAGCATTTGTGGTCATTATGATCAAAGTATACAAATGTATTGTATTCATTTCAAAATCAAGCCTCAATACTGGAAACTGACCAGAATAGATGATGTCATCAAGAAGATAAAACAGGCAGACATTTAGCCGAATCTCAAATTGTAGACTTCGCTTAGCGTTAGAGTGCATGCCTCCAAAGTTGAAGAGGTGGATACAAATTATCATGAGAACCATCATAAAACCAATATTAGCACTTCAATGCATACAGAGGGAGAGCTGTAGTGTCTGGGACAAAGAGCTGGAATTTCTGTTATGTAACATGCCTTCATGCATCATGCAACATGTTGAAATCCAGCATGCTCATGCATGGTCATGCAGTGTGAGAAATTTCACCACAGTCCTTCAGTTGTGTGAAGCACTCATGCATGAAGCTGACTGGGTTTGCTATTAAGCCAGAAAATGGGATCCAACAAATGCCCTCAAGTTCACACTGCAACACCTACAGTAAGTGTGCATAACTTCTTTGGAAAACGTAGGGGTTTCTATTGAGAAGCTGAGTCTTAACAGGTGTCAGATGGCCAGCTCAAGCATCAGTTATTGTGTTGACCTAACCAAAGGTGCCATTAGTTATGTCAATCAAATCTTCTACAATGGACCAGATTTCTTCAATGTATGAGGGGTTTTAAACCACTCTAATACACGCCATCAATGTCTTAATTAGCCAGCATTAGTCAGAGAGGCAGATTGTCCACTTCTGTCCAATCTATCTAGCAAAAGTTGACTAAAATCATCCCTATTACCTGAATTGATTGGATCTGCAAGAACCCAGTTTTAAGAACACCACTGTCCTTTGAGGCTATGATCTCTTCACAGAGCTTTGGAAATGGCTTGCAGTTTCTGTGGATAAATGCCCAGTGGGTGAAGGATTCACTGCCTGAGCAACACACACAAAATACTGGAGGAACTCAGCAGGCCAGGCAGCATTAGTGGAAAATGGTACATTTCGGGCCGAAAAGTCAAAGTACTCTTTTCCATAGATGCTGCTTGGCCTACAGAGTTCCTTCAGCATTTTGTGTGTGTTGCTGGGATTTACAGCATCCACAGATTTTCTCCTGATTGTGATTGGTTCACTAGCTGAGTTGTGCATGTAAGGGAATTGCTCCCTCACAGCCTTGCAAGAAATTGGCATGAGGCACACATGCCATTTTAGTGCAGATGCAGTATACCCTTTGTAAGATGTTTCCTTTTGAATGAGACATTAAGCCAAGCCACTAATGACCCTAAGGCACACTTTGAAAAGCAAAATGCATTCTGTCTAAACTTTACCTTTCAATCAAAATATCATAGAAAATAAATTCTGATCATTTATCATATGACTGTAGAGAGCTGGTCATTGAATTCAAGAAGGGGGGCAGTGCACACACTCCTATTTACATTAACAGGTTAAGAGAGCTGAGAGCTTCAAGTCCAAGGAGCGAACATCACGAATAGCCTGTCTTGGTCCCACCATGGAGGCACCATGGCTAAAAAAGATCAGCATTCTCTCTACTTCTTCAGGATGATAAAGAAATTTCTCATCTTCCTTTTGACTCTCTCCAATGTTTATACATGCATCATAGAACTCGTCCTATCTGGATGCGCCATTAGAATTGGAAATTATTTATTATCGTCACATGTACCAAGATGCAGTGATAAACTTGTCCTGCATACTCTTCAGATTATTATATAGTGCTTTGAGGAAGAACAATGTTAAACAATAAGAGAATATCTGAGTAAAGTGTAACAGCTACAGGGGAAGTGCAGTGCAAGTAAACGATAAGGGGCAAGATCACAGTGAGGTGGATTGTGAAATCCAGACTCCATCTTTTCACACTAAGGAACCAATCAATAGTTTCATAACAGTGGGGTAGAAATTGTCCTTAGGCCTGTTGGTATGTACTTTCTGGAAGAGGAAAGAAGAGCGAATGGCCAAGAAGGGTGGGGTCTTTGATTAGGTTGGCTGGGTCTCCACAAACTTGGTCCACACTTCTCCTTACCTCCAGTAGCTGGAGTATAGGAGAATATTTGTGGCTTTTAGTCAATCATCCATCCACAAAACGTCTTGCAGGAAGTTTTCTAGGAAAATCACTATACCAACTATCTATTGCTGCTTCATCAGTGATCTCCGTTTCATCATAAGACCAGAGGTGGGCATGTTTACTGATTGCTCAGTGATGTTGAATTACATTCACAACTCCTCAGTAAGTGCAGCAGGAGGGATAAAATTCACATAAGGGTTGATAAGTAGCAAGTATCATTTGTGTCAGAAAGGTACCATGCAATGATCAGCTCCCCCAAGGTAAAGTCTCATCACCTAACTCTGATTATTATTATTCCTGAGTTCCCTTCTAAAAATGTCCTAAAGGTCACCATTAACCAGATCACAAACAAGAGAAAATCTGCAAAAACATATTAGCAACACACACAAAATGCTGGAGGAACACAGCAGGCCAGGCAGCATCTAGGAAAATAGCATAGTTGATGTTTCGGGCCGAAAGGTCGACAGTACTATTTTCCTAGATGCTGCTTGACCATTGACCAGAACTGTATCTGTACTACTCCCATAAATACTGTGACAAATAAGAGCAAATCAGAGACTGGGTATAAGGACACCCTGATGCCCTTCCATCAAGCTGCAATGTGCAAATCAGGAATATGATGGATTATTTTCTAATTCCTAGATGAATATAGAGCCTACAAAGCTCAACACCATCAAGGAAAAATACAGCTGGAATGATTGGCACTCTGATCAGCCATCCTAAACGTTCTTTCTGTATTGGGTGCAACATTTACAATTACGTTTACTCACCCATGCTACTCTAAGAGTCTAAAATTACAACCTCCAATTCCAAGGAGAACAAAAGTGTAGGCATGTGGGAATACCACCATCTGCACTGTATTGACTCAGAAACACCTTGCAATTCCCTCATTGTCACTGTTAGAGCAATTTTTGAGTTTAGTACATTTACATTTAGCAAATGAGTCTTTGGATCTGAGTATAAATTGTGGATTTAGTTTGGAGTGCAGCTCTGAGCAATGGGTTCCTAAAACCCATGAATCCCAGACCAGACAATGCTGATTAAAATTCCTTTGGATGTCTGTGGTGTGAGTGCAAATTGGGGGGGTATGAAGTTTGTGTGTAGTTTCAAAGAGAGCATTGTAGGTACATTGTAAATATGGAATTGTCCTTTGATGTTTAACACATAAATTATTGAGCCTCCTGTTGGACAAGCCAGACATTCTGACCAAAAGCATCTCTATATGATGTCTGCTGTATCTTGTTTTGCCGAACAAAGAAGCTGTTTCATACCTGCCAGTACTTCACTCCAGTGACTTCATCTCTGCAAAGAACATCTAAATTCTAGTATTCCCTTCTCAATGACACTGCAGGAGTACCTTCTCCAGAAGGACTGGAATCTATCTGGAAAGTAACTCACCACATCTTTTGAAGAGTAATTAGGGTTAAACATTACAAATTTGTCTTGCTGGCAATGGCTAATTCTAAAAAATGGAGTAGAAAAGTACATGTGAGAAGGGGAAGTAATTAGGACGGAAAATGCATCCAGTGGTAGATACAGCTGTGCCTCAGAGACTCTGGATTTGAGGTATCTGGCTTCTACACACAGAAACAGGCTCTTTGACCTACCATACCCATGCTGACCATTGTATTCATCAGCACCTGCATTTGGTCTGTAGCCTTCAATGGCCTGGTGATTCAAGTGCTCATTCAGATGCTTCTTTAATTCTGCAAGTGTTTGTGCCTCCACCTCAGCCTTAGAGTGTGTATTCCAGATTCCAGCCATACTGAGAAAGCTCCCCATTTCTACGCCTCCTTCCTCTTGTTTTAAACACCTCTATCACAAGAAAAGAAAGATTCTTTACCACACTGTCCACACATTTCATAATTTTATGTACTTCAGTCAGATTTCTCCCCAATCTCCTCCACACCATGGAAAATAAACCCATCCTATCTAATCTCTTGATGTAACTGAAATGCTCCAATCCAGGCAACACGCTAGCCATCTCTTGTACACCGTCTCCAGTTCAATCACATCATTCTTGTATTGTTGCTGTGCTAAAAAGGAGAGAATTGGTTCCGAGTTTCATACCTGCTTGCCTTTTCATAAACCACATTTAAAAGTGGGCATTACGAAGTTCAGGATAAATTCAGGATCAGAATCAAAGCCTTGTAAAGTCGAGCAGTCTACCAATACGACATTCTTCCATCACGCTTAAAGCCCAACCATTCTATGTAAAAATGGCTATTAAGTGTTGCTCCTTCAAGATGAGGGGAATGAAACAAAATCAGAAAATAAGAATTAGCTACCAGAAGTTATCAAACTGAAGTTGGCACACTGCATAAGTGAATGAATGGAATTAGCAGGAGCCATAGGTGCAACTGCTGCATTGTGTTCTGAAACAGAGAACAACCATGTCAATCTTAGTAATGAGTTTTGTGCTACACTGCTTTTCATTTCTTTTCATTTTTCTTCTCTGCAAACATGGTGTATGACAGAAATGAGTTCTTCCCTCTCACATTCCAGTCCTGATAGTCTCTAAACCATATTACAAAACATCTCTAATTTCAATACTAATTGATATTAATGTAGATGTATGAAAGGGACACTCCCTGGGGAAACACTTAGCTCATATCAATTACCTGTATCTGACAATAATCACCCTGCTCTAATGAGGCCTGTACAGTTACAAAGTAAATGGAGGCAGAATTTTATCCTCTGTTGAATGTGCTAAACATGCAACATAATAATGCATGCCTGACAATGGGTCCAAACTTTAGAACACATTAATGCATCATACATTTAATTTGTGCCACAGAGGACAGACATCATGTCAAAATAGCCCAAACCTCACTTTGTAAAATGTCTCAACCGTCACAGTAATTACTTCCAGAATCAAGTCAAATGGTCATGCACATGGCTTGTTCGATTAACATCTGCAATTCCTCTATTTCAGAATTCATTTAATTCCAATTCAATGTTTTAACTCTGACTCTTTATTTCTATTATTATGAACTACCTGTCCGGCAGTAATTGGAATGTCAGGGTTCTTCAGTCTAAGGTAGGGATAGCTGAAACACCTTTGGTAATGTGAGTTTGCTTCACCATGGTCTGAGAACCACCCTTGTCTGAGATTTGTAGGCACGATCTTCTCAGAACAGTTTCCCACAGAAAGGCAATCGAAAACAAAAGGGCATAGGTGAGGGGGAAAGATTTAAAAGGGAGATGCAGAGGGTGATGTATAACAGGAATAAGATGCCAGAAGAAGTGGTTGAGGCAGGCACAATAATGACATTTAAAAGTTACTTGGACATCTACATGGAGAGAAAAGCTTTAGAGAGATTTGTGCCACATTCAAGCAAATGGAATTAGTATAGACAGGAGCAGCACTCACAAGAGTTAAAACGTTCAAGATGCAGATTTCCAGCATCTGTAGATTTTCTCGTGTTAGCATAGATAGGTATCTTTGTTAACGTGGCTGAGTTGGGCTGATGGGCCTGGTTCTGTGCTGAGAGTACACAAGAAGGAGCACATTCTGGTCTGAAAGTATTCAAATAGAAAGGGGTATGGGGAGGGGAGGAAGTGTGCTGTGGTTCCATCTCACATTGAAGTTCCATGGGGTGGAATGCTTCTCTTTCTCTCCTTATCTCAATTTCAGAATTGCATCGACACCTAATCATTTCTCTTTTGAATCAGGTTGTAATCTTACCTTGCCTTGCCTCACATCAGATGAGTTTCTCTCAAACAGTCCAATATTTTGCTGATTTACCTCTCTCTCTCTCCCTCTATCTATATCTCTCTTTCTCTCTCTATTTATTTCTCGCTCTCTATCTCTAACTATCTCTCTCTATCTATCTATCTCTATATCTCTACTTCTATCCAAGTAAGCTGAGGCTTGGCTGTCCTTGCCTTGGGTCTGGTTCAGTGGAATGGACAGGACAGGCGTAACACAAATTTTCCTGTGATTCCTCATGGAATATAAAGTGATGTAATACAGAAACGGTGGTAATTTGGCCCAAAAGTACCCGTACCAACTCTTTGAAAGACAATCCAAATAAACCCATTTCTCACAGTTATGTAAATATTTCTTTGACTGACTTTTGAAGATGATTATTGAATCTATATTTGTATGCAGTTCCACTGATTTCTGAACACAACAGATCTTAGGAATTTTTTTTAAAAGCCTCTGCTTATCTTGCCACTAGTTCCTTTGTCTGGGAACTTGCTGAAACTTACTTCACTCGATTGCAAAATGAAGATGTTCTTCAATCTTGCCAAACTCTGGCTAAGTATTTTAAGGACAAGAAAGAATCATATAGATCATTTCAGCCCCTTTTATTTTTAAATAGGATGAGTAATTGTTTGACAAATCTGCAAAGGATTTCACTCAGCCAACAGGCTCCGCAAAACTGTGTCAGGCTTAATTGTCAGATTACAGCCTAATCAATGGGTTTTGTGATTTGTTACTGGCTGACAATATGTCTAATCAATATGTTTGTGCCAAGCAAACTTGCAGGAAGTCAAATGTTTTCCTGAATGTCGGATTGAGTTCCAGTATACTGCAAAAAAGAAGGGCTATACATCTGAGTGAATTTACTGACCAAGGTTGATTGTTCATAGACTGCAGGGGATGTTTGTTTGATGATTGTGAGAATAATGAAAGGTACACAAATACCCATTAATTAAAATTTATTATCTTCATTTTGCTAAAGCTGCTATTGGATCACTGTATACCATGCAGCTCAATCTTGTTCAGAGTATTCTACTACATTTTAACTAATGGAAAGCCCGTTCATAATTGGATTTAAATGTGTTTGTTTACATTTGTCAGAAAATCCTTTCTTCATCGATCATTGGAGTGAGATCAGATGAAATACTGCAAAGAAACAAGAGATACTATTGCCCCTCTCACACAAAGAGTGCGGGGAGAGAATGACAACCAGTGGTGGATCAAGTCCTGCTTGCTATTCAATTCAGCTGAAACAGAAATTTAAAAAAAACTATCAGCAACAGCATAAAGAATATTTAAATTCCAAAAATAGTTAGCAAGTAGCAATCATTTCAGAAGCAGAGAGTAAGGATGCATGCTAGATTAGAATAATGTGTCAGTCACATGTTAACAGTTTGCATGCTGGAAACATTTTCTTCTTTACCTTTCTAACCTAGAAAGCTGACTTGCTGAAAATTTGTGCCCTGTACGTTTCCATCTCCTGATTAATCTATCTTTACATCAATAAATTAATTTGTATTCAAGATTCAAAGATGGTTTCTAGTTCCTCTTGAAGAAATGCAACCTTCTCCTTGACTCTTGGAACTTCTAGCCCGTGCCTGCTGAAGGTAGAAAAGGTACCTAGTATTAGGAGCAGACAAAGGCCCAGCATAAACAGTGGAAGGAATCGCACACCTCACGAACTATGCACCTGTCCACCTACCAGGCATGTCCTGTCCCAGATGTGGAAGCCTGTGGTTCGCAGGATACTTTATGTCATCACCTCAGAACCTTCAGAATGAAAACTAATCCTGTGTTATGGAAGCCAGAGAAGGAAGACAGAGGGACTAGAACACGGATAGACAGCGAATAGCATATTCACCTTCACTGACCCAGCCAAGGTGTTGGAATATCATGCTGGAGTTGTATAGAACATGCTTTCGACCATACTTAGTATTGTGTGCCATTGTAGTCACCACACTATGGGAAAGAGATGAGCAAACAAGAGAAAGTACACAAAAAATTCACAAGGATATTGCCTCAATTGGAGAACTTCAATTATAAGGTGAGATTGGATATGCTGGGTCTATTTCCCAGGAGTGAAGGAGACTGAGAGGAGATATGATAGAGTATATAAAATTTTGAAAAGCAGAGATAGGATAGATAGTCAGAGCCTGGAACTCGAGTCTGATAAGACGTGACTAAAACTAAAGGCCATGAGGTTATCATGTGCGGGAAAAGGTTTTAAAGGGAATCTGAGCAATGTTCTCTCTAATTTGTAATGACCAGTGTGCACAAAATTCTTGTGCTGTGCATTTGTTTTTTGCCCAGTGACAACATGCGCACACTAAATAAATTATTCAATAAAAACATTATAAATAAACCCGTTCTAATGCCTGCGGACAAATCATCGCAAACTCCACATTGTCAACGCTGTCCGCGTTAGAAACCAGAAAAGGAAATGTGTTTGTGTGTGCCAATGAGGTAGCAGGTGACAACCTTTTGTGTGCAGTTTAAATTCCTTTGTGCGGTAGTAAGAAACAATGTGTGCATGTGCACACCTTAAAGGGAACAATGAATCTGAGGGTAGACCTTTCACAGAATGAATGATATCTATATACAGTGAAGTGCATTGTTTGTATCAAATCAACCGAGCCAGGATTGTGTAGGGCAGCCCACACATGTCGTCACAATTCTAGCAGCAACATAGCATGCCTACACCTTGCAGATCCTAACACAGTGGGGTGGTTCCCTAAGCAGACTGTCCAGTTCATCTGGCAAAATGCCTCATCGCCAGATCTCACCAACAAGCACCAAGACCTTGCCTGGCTGGCGGTGAGAGGGGCCCTCCCAGTCAGAGCCCTCCTGTACGCCCGGAACATCGTCTCCGCACCCCACTGCCCACGGGAGGACTGCAGTGAGGAGGAGTCTGTGACCCACCTCTTTGCACACTGCCAGTTCGCAAAGAGGGTGTGGAGGAGGATGGACGGGCTAGTGTCACCTTTTATCCCCAGCAGCTGCGTAATAGAGGACTCTCTGATCTACGGGCTGTTCCTGGGGACGCACACGGAGACCAGCATCCGGTGCTGCTGGCAGATCATCAACTCAGTGAAAGACGCTCTTTGGTCGGCCCGAAACTTGATGATCTACCAGCACATGGAGATGTCCGTGGGAGAATGCTGCCGACTGGCACATTCTCGGCTGCAGGAGTACGTGCTGAGGGACGCACTGAAACTCGGTGCAGCCACCGCAAGGGCCCGGTGGGGAAGGACCACAGTATAGGTTTCTCCACCCATGGGAGTGGGAGGGGTTGGTGGGCAGGGAGTATACCCCTCAACAATGATATGGTAAGCTGAACTACTGGAGTGCCACGTGGGTGGCTATAAATACAGATATGTACTGACTATAATGGAAACGTATGTAAAGGATGAAAAGTTATTGAATGGTTTATTGTATATATTTATTTTTGAATAAAGTATATTTTGAAATTTAAAAAAACTTGCATGTCTTTGGAATGTGGGACGGAACGGGAGACCAGGAGGAAACCCATATGGTTATGGAGAGAACATACTTACAGACAGCGGCGGAATTGAACCCCAGTCTGTGATACACTAACTGTTATGCCACCATGCCGTCATCTAGCAAGTGGTGATGGCGGTAGGAACATTTAAAAGGCGTCTGGATAGCTACTGGAAAGAGCAGGGCATTGAATATGGAATTAACGCAAATAATTGGGATTAGTAGAGATAGGCACGATAATCAGCATAGGCACAGTGTGTCAAGCAATCTGTTTTTTTATGCTGTGCATCGCCTTGACTCTCCTGTAGAGAAAAAAAAACAACAGGCTACTAAAATAGAATGGGTCTCAATCATTCCCCGCAATTTTACTTTCAGTTTTCAGTCGCTGGTGGCAGACCAGGTCTTAGTGGAGTGTAAAAGGCAGGATTTACAATTTATGAGAGGATTCAACCTAAACCTGAGCAATAATGATAGCATTGGAAATACAGCCAAGCACAGCGTGTTGGCTTTCTGTAATATTTCAGGCTGGTAAACTGTAGGCTCCTCACTAACTCACCTTTACAAATGATGCATGGGCATTATTCATAACAATTCAAGCTAGTACAATAGGGATTGAAGGATTGGAGCGATGAAGAGATAACATGGTTAGAAAATATTTGGGAAGTTCTAGCCTGAATATAGTGGATAACTCAGTGTTTCAGCACTGTTTATTTGTAAATATGCAACCAACATGTTTAATTCCAGAGAAGAATTACACATCCAACTTTTCAATGGATTGTAGTGGATTCCAAATTCATTCGTAGGAATCCGGGCTGACTCTGTTGTTGTTTATCATCCATATTAATGGTTGAAATGATGATGTGGTGAATTGGATCATCAAATTTGTGGATGACACCAAGATTGGGAGGGGGGTGCGTAGTGGATAGCGGGGAAGGTTATCACAGCTTGCAGTGGGGTTTGGACAGGCTGCCAAAATAACAGATGGAATTTAATAGAGACAAACGTGAGGGGCTGCACTTTGACAGGACAAACTACTGTAGGGCACATAGGGCACTGAGATGTGTGGTTAAAGAAAGGGATTTGGGAATAAAAATCCACAACTTCTTGAATGTGCCACCACAGATAGACAGGGTCATAAAGAGAGCTTTTGGCGCATTGGCATTCGTAAATCAGAGCATTAAGTACAGCAGTTGAGATGTTACGTTGAAGCTGTGTGAGACAGGGGTTTCCAATCTTTTTTTTGCCATGGAACTCCACCATTAACCAAAGGGTCTGTGGACAACAGATAAGATTCCCTGCTATAAGATATTGGTGAAACCAAATGTGGAGTATTAGGTGCATTCTCGTCACCTAACTACATGAAAGATAGCAATAATATTGAAAGAGTGCAGAGAAAATTACAAGAGTTGTAGGGAAAGGTTGAATAGGTCAGGACTTTATTGCTTGGAGCTTAAGAGAATGAGGGGAGAGATATACAATGTTGTGAGGGATAGAGATAGGGTAATTACATGTAGGCTTTTCCCCAGAGTTGGGTGAGACTAAAGATAGAGGTCATAGATTTAGGATGAATGGTAAAATATTTTAAAGGGCAGTCTGAGTGGGAACTTCTTCGCTTAGAAGGTGGTGTAAATGTGGAACAATTGCAACATTTAAGAGAAGTTTGGATGGGGTACATGGATGAGAGGGGTATGGATGGTTATGGTCCAGGTGTGGGTTGATGGGACTAGGCAATGAAACAGATTGGCATGGACTAGATGAGCCAAGGAGCCTGTTTCTATGTTGTATTGCTCTATGATAATGGTTACAACACAACCTACTGTTCTTCAAACACTTGCTGTATGATATTCTTTCACGAACTAGCATTCATCTCAAAACATTAGAATATTAAGAACATCATGGATCAACAAAAACTTACCACTTTTCAGAGCTATTTTCAAGGGTGGTCCTCTGAAAAATAATCAGTTTTGAAACCTGCATATGAATGTTAGAGTACTTAAATAAAGAATATAACTGTAGCCTATTTTTTCATAACACATATATACTTAAAACAACTCCAAGCTCCCCCTCCCCTACCTTCCCCCTCACCTGGTTTCACCTATCACCTGCCAGCTTGTCCTCCTTCTCCACCCGCCCACCTTCTTATTCTGGTTTTGCCCCCCTCCTTTACAGTCCTGATGAAGGGTCTCAGCTGGAAACAACAATAGTTTATAGATGCTGCCTGATTTGCTGAGTTCCTGCAGCATTTTGTGTGTGTTGCAACATCACTGATTGTTCGCTCTATCTATCTGCATCAAATTAATTTCAAATTTCCTAGATGCAAAACCTTACAGTTTTCCCTAAATATCATGGCTAATTAGTGAAATTTACAGGATTTTTCCAAGATAAATACAGATAATTAGAATTCATTGTATATCTTTGATCTTCCACAGAGTCCCCAAGCTTTATGGAAATGCATCCACAGTTCACTCCTCCCACAGTTTATACAGTCCTGGTGCAGGGTCACCACAGATGCTGTTTAACCCATTGAGATCTTCCTGCAGTTTTTTTTGCTCCAGAATTAAGTATCTGCCATCTCTTGTTTAAAAAGGGCTCTGTGTTCTCTCAAAGTATTTAATGAATGCTCCCAAGTTCTCTCTGCAATACAACACACACAAAATGCTGGGGGAGAGCTCAACAGGTCAGGCAGCCTCTATGGAAATTAATAGATAGTCAATGTTTGAGGCCAAGATTCTTCTGCAGGACTGAGAAGGAAGGGTTAAGACACCAGAATAAAAAGGTGAGGGGAGGGGAAAGAGGCTAGCTCGAAGGTGATAGGTAAAGCCAGGTGGGTAGGAAAGGTCAAGGGCTGGAGAAGAAAGAATCTGATAGGAGAGGAGAGTGGACCATAGAAGAAAGGGAAGGACCCAGGGGAGGAGGGAAGTAAAATCTGAGCGTGGGGAATAGTAGAAGTGGGGGGGGGGGGCGGGATTTGTTTACCAGAAGGAAGAAATTGATATTCATGCCAGCAGGCTGGAGGGTACCCAGTTGAAATGTAAGGTGTTGCTCTTCCACCCTGAGTGTGGCCTCATCTTGACACACGAGGAGGCCACGGACCGACGTGTCGGAATGTGAATTAAGATGTTTGGCCACTGGGAAGTCCTGCTTGTTGTAGACGGTGCGGAGGCACTCAATGGGTCTCCAATTAATGGGTCTCACTCTGTGCAGTATTTGCATGGTCTACCTGTGACCTCAGTCTCCACCACTTCCTTAAGCTGTTCTTGATTGGCTGCTGTAGATTTCCCCTAATGTAGGTGGGTTGCAGGAAAATCAGGATAGTTGATTATGAGAGAGTTGGGATTGTTGAGATTGCCTTGAGGGCTGGCGTGCGATGAATGGTCTCTAATGTCATAAGATAAAAATAATAAATGTAACTAATTTCATTAGTCTTTTAAAAAATTTTAAGTTTGTGGCAGATCACCTTTGAAATTGTTTAGGAAATGCATTTGAATTTGAACATAACCATGGAGGGTTTAGTTCTGGAAAATTGCAAGCATGTCCAGCAACATCCTGCCAACTCTCTTGTTTAATTGCAAGACTTTAAGCCACATGCACAGAAACCCCCTCAGGAGAGGCAGTTTGTTAATTGCTCAATTACAGTGTGGATTTGGAATTTAACTATGGCCCCATGGGCTTGCTGGAACTCACCAGTGAAAGCAGGTGAGAGATCGCTGCATTTATAGGGGCTAAAGATGTGACAGGGAACTGTGCCGGTATACAGACAGCACATTCAGCTATTTTTTTTTATTCAGTTGGAGGAAAGGGCTTATTTTCCACCACTTACATTGAAAGCATATTTTACAAACTTTGTTGGTGTCAGCTGCACATCAGAGCTTAAGGATGATGCGACTTTAAGCACCGATCTTACCGTTTACTCTGTAACTTGTGTTAATGTTGTGATTCCTTCCCCCTTTGGACAAAGAGTCACATGGTTTGTCTTCTTTGCACAACAATATAAGTTTCATAGACAGTCTAGAGCATGCAGCTTTGTACTGAAAGCATTATGTGATTGATGTTCCCTTACGCACGCACACTCACATCTTTTGCTATTAGCACACAAAGGAATTTAAACTGCACACAAAAATTTGTCACCCTCTTTCTCATTGGCATGTTAAGTATATTACGCAAACATACACTATCACATTTCCTTTTCCGGTTTCTGATACAGACGGTGTTGACAACGTGGAATTTGCAATGACTTGTCTGCAGATTTTAGAACTGGCTTGCTTATACTGTTTTTATTGAAGAAATTATTGATTCGTGATGTCAAGTTCCAAAGAAGCAAAGGGCGTGAAGTGCAAAAGAACAGTTAATTAATTTAAAGCAGAATGGCTTATTATCCTTAGAATAGCTTCAGGTTTGCTTCCACTTAAAAATTCAGTTCACACGTGTTGTTGTAACTGGGCAAAGAAGTTGCACAGCACAAGATTTCTGTGCACGCTGGTCATGACAAATCAGAAAAAACATTGTGTATAACTAATCGGTACATGGTTCTGTAAATTACCCTCTGTCTCTGTTTTTGACATATATCTGTTGTGTGCTTGTGCATTCACAAAGACATTATCAAAGGTTTCATCCATAGTGCAGAAGCTTGACCTACCAGATCACTTTGGCTGCTACTTGGGTCAAGATGACCTGCAGCCATGGCAGCTTGGACACTCGTCCCAACATATGCTGTCCTCAAAACGGCTGTGGATGAAGATGAAACAACCATCCACCTCATCGTGGACGGTGCCATTTGTAAAGAAAGTCTGGAAAATGATATAGGAGATGAGCAGACGGCTGCTGTTCATAGTGTGGGTTGCAGGCTCATAGGACAAACATCCCACATAGCCTGGAACACCAGACTGCCATTCATGGGCGTTTGTGAACTGACAGAATATGATCCGCTGTTGAGTACGTTTATTATTCCAATTTTAGGAACAGCTTCTTCTCCTCTGCCATCAGATCTCTGGATGGTCCATGAACCCATGAACACTACCTCACTATTCCTCTTTGGCACTCTTTATTTTATATTTGTAACTTAGCATAATTTTTATGTTTTGCACTATACTGCTGCTATAAAACAACAAATTTCCTGATGTCTGTCAGTGATGATAAACCTGATTCAGATTCAAACTGGCTTCAACTTCCCAGAGTTCTCCCAGAGGCATTCACAGGATCTCACAGTTGGTGGCATACAAGGTCTGAATAATTGTTCCTTTGTCATGTCTGCTTATCAGGTTAGCACTATCCATGATGGTGCTGGTCAAAATGGGCTTGTGACTGCAGCAGACGTTTTGGTGTATTTTTCATGCCTGCCCTCATAACAACTAAAGCACCTGTAGACCAGCCAAAAGCATTTGTCAATAGCAAGAGCTTCCACCCCATCGGTGGGCAGCCACTGTGCAAAGCCAGGAAGACAGTTTAGCAGGAGCGCTGAAGGTTTCTGGGAATGCTGAAGTCTTTGAGCAGAACCCATATTTCCACCCTAACTCACCATTGTCCTCATCATGGGTATGACCTTCTTTGCCATCAAGGATATTTTGAAGAGGCGGTGCCTCAAGAAGATGACATCCATCACTAGGTGGACCCTTACCTTCCGGGACATGGCCTCTTCTTGTTACTACCATTAGGGAATAGGTACAGGAGCCTGAAGACCCAACACGCAACAATTCAAAAACAACCCTTCACTGCCATCTGATTTCTGAATGGTCCAAGAACCCATGAACACTACCCACTATTTCTGTTGCAGGGTCCCAATGAAGGGTCTCAGCCTGAAACATCGACTACACGCTTTTCCACAGAGGCTGCCTGGCCTGCTGCGCTCCTCCAGCATTTTGTGTGTGTTGCTCAGATTTCCAGCATCTGCAGATTTTCTCTTGTTTGTGACTGCCTTACTATTTTTGTTCTTTTTCTTGCACTATTCAATTTTGTAATTTATTGTAAGTATTATGTCTTTGCATTGTACTGCTACTGCAAAACAACAAATTTCATGTCATATAAGTCAGTGATATTAATTCTGATTCTGGTGGTGAAACCTTAAAGCAAGTGGCCATTTCGGAGCAGAATTCATTGTCACTAGCAATGAAAAGAACCTCCTGCAGTTCTTGTGATAGATAAAGAGCATCAATGAGTACTGGCAAATTATGTTGTCATCTTGCAGAGGATCATGTCTTACTCATTGACAATTTCATGTTGTCATGGTTAAATTCTTGTCTGCCACATGTGGACTAAGATTTAACTCTTACTAGGTTATTGTGAAGATCAATCTCCTCACTCCAGTCCACAGAAACTCCACTGACACACTTGCCTATTCCTTTACACTCATGAAATGTCACCCCTGCTCCTCTCTCACAGTTTCTACAGGCTATTCCTAGTTAATGAACAGGCTCCGTTTTCATAAACTCCCATAAGTGAACTTTATCAACGTCAGAACATACACAAAAAATCATAGATTTGGTAATCATACTCCAATAGTTTCATAATGAATGACTTCAGAAGAACATAACACTGAGGAGAAAAAAACAACCCCTAAAAATGGAGAGAGAGAGAGAAGAAACTTGTTCCGCTGCTCATAGGAACAAATATATTTGATTTAATAGTATTATGGGAATTCATTTGTATGCATGAGTGACCATTTGTTACTTGGAGACAGGCTGGACTTTCTGCTTCTAGAAGATGAAGGTAGGAGGAAACGAATGGAAGAGAAAGGATAGAGAGCAATTGATAACGATGACAATATGTCATTGTGACATTATGGAAAGATGAGTGTGAATGGAAAGGTGGTGTTGTGTGCATTAAAGTATTAAATGATTGCAGATACTGGAAATCTGAAATAAAGACAGAAAACACTGGAAATACCCAGCAAGTCAAATAGCAACTGTGGAGAGAGAAAGAAATTTAACATCTCAGGATTTAGACCCTTCAGCAGGGAGGGATCTCTGTGAGATGTGTCACTTGAGAGGTGAAAGAGTAGGAGGTAGAATGGTGAGATTGGAAGATAGGCTCAAATAGACTTAGATTAACACATGTCATTGTTCTCATATCTCTAAACCTGCTCAGCTACAGTACTTCACAATTATCATTTCCATTTTCAAGAACACACTGTGAAAATGTCAGTGAGGAGAAAGTAATTGGCCTGTGACTGGAGGAGAGTTACAGTATAGAGCAGTGGCAGCAAAAGCTGAGGTGCAATGTTGCAGATGCCCTGTTAATGGAAGGGTGATGGGATTTGAAGACATGGAGGGATATTGTACATGCCCACATCAGAAACATATACCAGCACTTACTTCTGCTAACTCCAGACAGACTTTGTTCTGAGCAATTTATCATCAGGAAAAAATGTTGTTATATTCTTCCAGATTGCTCAAACTCTCACTGTCCTGAGGCATGGTGTTTGACCTTCTTGATTTGATTTTTACCATTCTCTCTGTTGGTTTCCAGCTTCAAATTATACATTTTTCTTTGCCCTATTAAATGCTCGAATAGACATAGCATTATATTGGCTGTCATCATGCCTGCTGATGTTAACTATTCAGGATAACTAGAAATGACTCGTAAATAGTGATTGTGTTGTATCAGCAGGTAGACAGGCTGCCCTGACCTCCACATGTATTCATGCTACCACCCTCTGCACCTCCCTGACTCACATCTTATTCATTTCTGATGCTTTAGAACTTTGCTCATGTAATAAGAAACAAATGTTATTGCTTGTGATGTGGTGTTCGCTACATCAGAGAAATCAGATGGAGATTGGGTGATTACTTTGCAAAAGAACTCTATTTAGTTTGCAAAGGTGGCACTGACATTCCAGTCCCCAGTCACTTCCCAATCAGATTCAGATTTATTTATCACACACATCAAAACGTATAGTAAAATGTGCCATTTGCTTTAACAACCAACACACCCAAGGCTGTGCTGTGAACAGCCTGCAAGCATCATGACACATTCCAGCAGCAACACTGTGTGCCCACAGTGTTCAACACAGCAGCAATGGTGTGGCGTGGTAGCGTAACCTTAATACAGCACCGGCATTCCAGGATCATTTCTACCACTGACTGTAAAGAGTTTGTATGTTATCTGTGCTCCAGTTTCCACCAAGTTACAAGGTAATTAGTCACATGAGTTTAATTGGCTTATTGAGCTAGAAGGGCCTGATACTGTGTGATATCTCTAAATAAAAAAAACAACACAAAAAAAAACACTCAGACTCTTTCGCCTTCATCCACCTGTATTTCTCCAACAGTGCTCAACCTAAGCTTAAGGAAGAGCATCTCATCTTCTGACTTGGAATGTCAGAATCCTCAGGACTTATATTTAACAGAAAACCTTTCTTCAGGAATGTAGCTCTACCTTTGTTTCCATATCATTTTGTTCGATCTAAAAATGAAAAATGAGAAATTATTTGACTTTATTTCTTACATCCTTCACATACGTGAGGAGTAAAAATTTAATGTTTTTTATGTAATTAGAACATAGAACATAGTACAGTACAGCACATGATCAGGCCATTCGGCAGACAATGTTGTCCTGAACCAACTAAACTGTAAATCAAAAAAAAACCCAAAGCAAATCCCTCCTACGTAAACAATGTCCATATCTCTCCATCTTTCTCATATTCATGTGCCTATCTAAACATCTGTTAAAAGCCTCTAATGTTATTGCCTCTGCAAACCATACCAGGATGCACATTCCAGACACCCACCACTCTCTGAGTAAAAAACTTACCCCTCACATCCCCTTTGAACCTACCCCTCTCACCTTCCATGCATGCTCTCTGGAATTAGACATTTCTAACCTGGGAAAAATATTCTCACTCTCCTCTCTATCTATACCTCTCATAATCTTATAAACATCTATCAGATCTCCCTCAGCTTCTGATGTTCCTGAGAAAACAACCCAAGTTTTTCCAGCCTCTCATAATAGTACATGCCTTCTAAACCAAGCAGCATCCTGATAAACCTCTTCTGCACCCTCTCCAAAGCCTCAACGTCCTTCCTACTGAGGGGCAACCGGAACTCTATGCAATACTCCAGATGTGGCCTAACCAGAGGTCTATAAATTTAAAAGTTAACCTCTTGACTTATGAACTCAATGCCTCAACTAATAAAAGCAAGCATTCCATAAGTCTTCTGAACCATCTTATCAGCATTTTTACACCCATATCGGCATCTGAACTATTTCACACTGTATTATTTGCCAGTCTACTACACCATCCACAACTCCACCAGTCTTGGTATCATTCACAAACTTACTAACCCATCCATGTACATTTTCATCCAAGTCATTACAAGTTTGCACAAATCCTTGTGGAACACCACTAATTACAGACCTCCAGCCCAAATAAGTCCCTTCGACCACTACTCTCTGCCTTTATCATAAGCCAGTTCTGAATTCAAACAGCTAATTCACCACAGACCCCCATGCTTCGTAATCTTCTGATCAGCCTCCTATGAGGGACTTACATAGAACATAGAACATAGAATAGTACAGCACAGTACAGGCCCTTTGGCCCACAATGTTCTGCCGACCCTCAAACCCTGCCTCCCATATAAGCCCCCACCTTAAATTCCTCCATATACCTGTCTAGTAGCTTCTTAAACTTCACTAGTGTATCTGCCTCCACCACTGACTCAGGCAGTGCATTCCATGCACCAACCACTCTCTGAGTAAAAAACCTTCCTCTAATATCCCCCTTGAACTTCCCACCCCTTACCTTAAAGCCATCTCCTCTTGTATTGAGCAGTGGTGCCCTGGGGAAGAGGCGCTGGCTATCCACTCTATCTATTCCTCTTATTATCTTGTACACCTCTATCATGTCTCCTCTCATCCTCCTTCTCTCCAAAGAGTAAAGCCCTAGCTCCCTTAATCTCTGATCATAATGCATACTTTCTAAACCAGGCAGCATCCTGGTAAATCTCCTCTGTACCCTTTCCAATGCTTCCACATCCTTCTTGTAGTGAGGTGACCAGAACTGGACACAGTACTCCAAGTGTGGCCTAACCAGAGTTTTATAGAGCTGCACCATTACATCGCGACTCTTAAACTCTATCCCTCAACTTATGAAAGCTAACACCGCATAAGCTTTCTTAACTACCCTATCCACCTGTGAGACAACTTTCAGGGATCTGTGGACATGTACCCAGAGATCCCTCTGCTCCTCCACACTACCAAGTATCCTGCCATTTACTTTGTACTCTGCCTTGGAGTTTGTCCTTCCAAAGTGTACCACCTCACACTTCTCTGGGTTGAACTCCATCTGCCACTTCTCAGCCCACTTCTGCATCCTATCAATGTCTCTCTGCAATCTTTAACAATCCTCTACACTATCTATAACACCACCAACCTTTGTGTCGTCTGCAGACTTGCCAACCCACCCTTCTACCCCCACATCCAGGTCATAAAAATCATGAAAAATAGAGGTCCCAGAACAGATCCTTGTGGGACACCACTAGTCACAATCCTCCAATCTGAATGTAGCCCCTCCACCACCACTCTCTGCCTTCTGCAGGCAAGCCAATTCTGAATCCACCTGGCCAAACTTCCCTGGATCCCATGCCTTCTAACTTTCTGAATAAGCCTACCGTGTGGAACCTTGTCAAATATCTTACTAAAATCCATATAGATCACATCCACTGCACTACCCTCATCTATATGCCTGGTCACCTCCTCAAAGAACTCTATCAGGCTTGTTAGACACGATCTGCCCTTCACAAAGCCATGCTGACTGTCCCTGATCAGACCATGATTCTCTAAATGCCTATAGATCCTATCTCTAAGAATCTTTTTCAACAGCTTTCCCACCACAGACGTAAGACTCACTGGTCTATAATTACCCGGACTATCCCTACTACCTTTTTTGAACAAGGGGACAACATTCGCCTCCCTCCAATCCTCCGGTACCATTCCCGTGGACAACGAGGACATAAAGATCCTAGCCAGAGGCTCAGCAATCTCTTCTCTCGCCTCGTGGAGCAGCCTGGGGAATATTCCGTCAGGCCCCGGGGACTTATCCATCCTAATGTATTTTAACAACTCCAACACCTCCTCTCCCTTAATATCAACATGCTCCAGAACATCAACCTCACTCATATTGTCCTCACCATCATCAAGCTCCCTCTCATTGGTGAATACCGAAGAGAAGTATTGATTGAGGACCTCGCTCACTTCCACAGCCTCCAGGCACATCTTCCCACCTTTATCTCTAATCGGTCCTACCTTCACTCCTGTCATCCTTTTTTTCTTCACATAATTGAAGAATGCCTTGGAGTTTTCCTTTATCCTACTTGCCAAGGCCTTCTCATGCCCCCTTCTTGCTCTTCTCAGCCCTTCTTAAGCTCCTTTCTTGCTTCCCTATATTCCTCAATAGACCCATCTGATCCTTGCTTCCTAAACCTCATGTTTGCTGCCTTCTTCGACCTGACTAGATTTTCCAACTCACTTGTCACCCATGGTTCCTTCACCCTACCATTCTTTATCTTCCTCACCGGGACAAATTTATCCCTAACATCCCACAAGAGATGTCTAAACATCGACCACATGTCCATAGTACATTTCCCTGCAAAAACATCATCCCAATTTACACCCGCAAGTTCTAGCCTCATAATTTGCCTTTCCCCTATTAAAAATTTTCCTGTCCTCTCTGATTCTATCCTTTTCCATGATAATGCTAAAGGCCAGGGAGCGGTGGTCACTGTCCCCCAGATGCTCACCCACTGAGAGATCTGTGACCTGACCCAGTTCATTACCTAGTACTAGATCTAGTATGGCATTCCCCCTGGTCGGCCTGTCCACATACTGTGACAGGAATCCGTACTGGACACACTTAACAAACTCTGCCCCATCTAAACCCTTGGAAACACTTTGTCAAACACCTTACTGAAATTCATGTAGGCATTGCTCTACCTTCATCAATCTCTTTTGCCACCTTGTTATAAAACTCAAACAAGTTAGTAAGACTCAACTTACCCTGCACAAAGCCATGCTGGCTCTCCCTAATTAAGTCATGGGTTTCCAAATGCCCGTATATCTTTCTCCTCAGAATTTTCTCCAGCAGTTT
Source organism: Mobula hypostoma (assembly GCF_963921235.1). Classification (NCBI taxonomy): domain Eukaryota; kingdom Metazoa; phylum Chordata; class Chondrichthyes; order Myliobatiformes; family Myliobatidae; genus Mobula; species Mobula hypostoma. The sequence continues at coordinate 149,703,565 of NC_086102.1, forward strand.
CCCTGCAACTGACATGAGACTCACTGGTCTATAGTTTCCAGGAGTTTTCCTGGTTCCCTTCTAAAATAGAGATACAACATTAGGCACTTGCCAGTCCTCTGGGACCTTGCCTATGCCAATACTGATCAAGCCCGCATATACCTTGGCAACTTTGAGTTGGCCTCATCACAGGTATTCACACCGTTCTCTCCACATCTTAATCCACCTGTTAACACACAAGCTAATGGGACAGTATGAACACTGAGTTTTCTTATTTCAGGTACCCAGAGATATTCTCTCATTCTCTCTCTCTCTCTCTCTCTCTCTCTCTCTCTCTCTCTCGCTCTCTCTCTCTCTCTATCTATCTCTATCTATCCATCTATCTCTCCCTCTATCTCTCTCTATCTACCTTTCTCTCTCTCTCTCTCAAATCTAACCAGGTCCCAACATATCAATGTAGTCATAAAGAAGGCTAGACAGTGGCTATACTTTATTAGGAGTTTGAAGAGATTTGGCATGTCAATAAATACACTCAAAAACTTCTATAGTTATACCGTGGAGGGCATTCTGACAGGCTGCATTACTGTTTGGTATGGAGGGGCTACTGCACGGGACCGAAAAAAGCTGCAGAAGGTTATAAATCTAGTCAGCTCCATCTTGGGCACTAGCTTACAAAGTACCAAGGACATCTTTAAGGAGCAGTGTCTCAGAAAGGCAGCGTCCATTATTAAGGACCTCCAGCACCCAGGCCATGCTCTTTTCTCAATTGTTGCCAGAAGGTAGGAGATACAGAAGCCTGAAGGCACACACTCAGTGATTCAGGAACAGCACCTTCCTCTCTACCATCCAATTCCTAAGTGGACATTGAAGCTTTGGACACTACCTCACTTTTTTAATATACAGTATTTCTGTTTTTTCACATTTTTAAAAAATCTATTCAATATATGTAACTGATTTACTTGTTTATTTATTATTGTTTGATTTTATTTATTATGTTTTCTCTCCCTCTGCTAGATTATGTATTGCATTGAACCGCTGCTGCTAAATTAACAAATTTCACGTCACATGCCGGTGATAATAAACCTGATTCTGATTCTGTTTATGGCTTTTGTCCTTTAATCCTCTGGACAGGATTCGAAAGTCACAGCCCAAGCATACATTCCTATGAAGCCGGAAGACAACACCAGTATCAAATACACTGGTTGTCCATCATATCTAACATTAACAGGAGACCTGTGTGGAAGAGCTTTTAAGGTGGCAAAGTTATTGCACAGGGGCAGTTCCACTCCCTTGACCTCGAAGGTCCACGTTCAGTGGTATGAACAGTTGTCGCAGACTGGGGTCTCCTTGGGTGGAGTAGATGGTATGACTTCTGTGCCTTGTCATGCCCTTTGCACTTCTTGGACCTCCTTCCTGGCTGTCGGATCTCGTTGCTGATTTCATCCAGCCAGTCCACTGAAGCTGACTTCACATGTTAGGATATGCATGAGGTGTGAGGCCCATCGGTTTCCCTCACCTGCTTCCGCCCGCCTGTTGATGTGTTGTAGCTGGCTGTGGCTGCGGTCGCATGCAAACAGCTACTGGAGGTCGCAGGTGAGAGCTGAGTGTCCAGTCGGGCCCAGAGATGAATAAGCTGCCACTGAATTGAAACTACAAGTCCCTTCACCAGAGATGCTGTCCCTCCCTGGATACCCCATACGCCCCAGATCAGACACAATTATGTTATAAATGAACATGGAACAGGAGAGCACTGGACAGGCCATTCAAACCCACAATGTTGTGCTGATTTATACTAAATGTCCTCTTCCTGTGTATCATCCAAGATTCAAAGTAGATTTTATTATCAAAGTATATAAAAATTATACAACCTTGAAGCTCTTCTGCTTAACAGCCAGTGCCAAAACAAACCTGAGGGAACTGAACCTGACAAAAAAGACTAACACCCAACATGCAGAGAAAGAGGGGGAAAAAAGCAGATCAAATCAAATCATGCAATCAATAAAGCAAGCATCAGCATTCAGTATGAAATCAAGTCCATAAACCCAATGCCGGGAGCAGCTAGAGTGGGCCCATTGACCCAGTCTCCATCCTCTCCACAGAAGCAAATCGCCACCAAGCTTGCAGCTATTAAGCCCGCAGCAGCTGTGGCACGGCATAGCCTCAGCGTCAAGGAGAGTGGAGTAAAACGTCCTTTCATATTCTTCTGTTGATCTGAAAGCCTCAAGCTCCATCATACAGCTTGATACTACTACTACTACCCCTGGCAACCTATTCCAGGAATCTACCACTATCTGCATAAAATAATTTGCCCCTCAAGTTGCCTTTCAACTTTGCCTCTAACCTTAAAAGCAAATCCTTTTGAATTTGAAGTTTCTACAATGGAGAAAAGATTCAGGCTATCTACTCCTCTCATATTTATCAAACACTCGGTCAGGTCTTCCCTCAGTCCGACACTCTAAGGAGAACAACCCAGATTTATCCAACAGGCCAGGCAGCATCTCTAGGAAAAGGGGGGGGGGGAACCCAGAGGATGGGCAAGGGCCCCACCCGCTAACGCCCCACCTCCCCCTCGTACCCCATCCGTTATTTATTTATATACACATATTCTTTCTCTCTCTCTCCTTTTTCTCCCTCTGTCTCTCTGACTATACCCCTTGCCCATCCTCTGGGTTTTTCACCCCCTCCCCCTTTTCCTTCTCCCCGGGCATCCTGTCCCATGATCCTCTCATATCCCTTTTGCCAATCACCTGTCCCAGCTCTTGGCTCTGTCCCTCCCCCTCCTGTCTTCTCCTATCGTTTTGGATCTCCCCTCCCCCTCCCACTTTCAAATCTCTTACTAGCTCTTCCTTCAGTTAGTCCTGACGAAGGGTCTCGGCCCGAAACGTCGACTGTACCTCTTCCTAGAGATGCTGCCTGGCCTGCTGCGTTCACCAGCAACTTTGATGTGTGTTGCTTGAATTTCCAGCATCTGCAGAATTCCTCGTGTTTGCAGATTTATCCAACCTTTCTTTACAGCTAATCCATGCGACATCCTGGTAAACCTCATCTGCACCCTCTCCACCTCCTTCCTGTAAAGGGGTGACCAGAACTGCACACATTTCTCCAAGTAAAATCTGACTGAAGTTTTATACAGCTGCAAAAATGACTTCCTTACTCTTATACTCAACGCCCCCACCAATGAAGGCAAGCATACCATACACCTTCCTTACCACCCTATACACTTGCTAGCCGATTCGGTGGACTACGGACCTGGATCCCAGAATCCCCCTGTAGGTATTCTATTAAGAGTTCTACCATTAATCAGAATCATAATCAGTTCCTTATCACTGACATATGTTGTGATATCAGTTGTTTCGTGGCAGCAATGCAGAGTAAGCATAACAAGTTATAATAAGTTACAATAAGAAATAAAAATAAATAAATAGATAGATAAATCAGGTGCTTGAGGAGTATAAGAAGTGCAAGAAAATACTTAAGAAAGAAATCAGGAGGGCTAAAAGAAGACATGAGTTTGCCTTGGCAGTCAAAGTGAAGGATAATCCAAAGAGCTTTTACAAGTATATTAAGAGCAAAAGGATTGTAAGGAATAAAATTGGTCCTCTTGAAGATCAGAGTGGTCGGCTTTGTGCGGAACCAAAGGAAATGGGGGAGATTTTAAATAGGTCTTTTGCGTCTGTATTTACTAAGGAAGCTGGCATGAAATCTATGGAATTGAGGGAATCAAGTAGTGAGACCATGGAAAGTGTACAGATTGAAAAGGAGGAGGTGCTTGCTGTCTTGAGGAAAATTAAAGTGGATAAATCCCTGGGACCTGACAGGGTGTTCCCTCGGACCTTGAAGGAGACTAGTGTTGAAATTGCGGGGGCCTAGCAGAAATATTTAAAATGTCGCTGTCTACGGGTGAAGTGCCGGAGGATTGGAGAGTGGCTCATGTTGTTCCGTTGTTTAAAAAAGGATCGAAAACTAATCTGGGAAATTATAGGCCGGTGAGTTTAACGTCAGTAGTAGGTAAGTTATTGGAGGGAGTACTAAGAGACAGAATCTACAAGCATTTGGATAGACAGGGGCTTATTAGGGAGAGTCAACATGGCTTTGTGCGTGGTAGGTCATGTTTGACCAATCTGTTGGAGATTTTCAAGGAGATTACCAGGAAAGTGGATGAAGGGAAGGCAGTGGATATTGTCTACATGGACTTCAGTAAGGCCTTTGACAAGGTCCCGCATGGGAGGTTAGTTAGGAAAATTCAGTCGCTAGGTATACATGGAGAGGTGGTAAATTGGATTAGACATTGGCTCGATGGAAGAATCCAGAGAGTGGTGGTAGAGAATTGCTTCTCTGAGTGGAGGCCTGTGACTAGTGGTGTGCCACAGGGATCAGTGCTGGGTCCATTGTTATTTGTCATCTATATCAATGACCTGGATGATAATGTGGTAAATTGGATCAGCAAGTTTGCTGATGATACAAAGATTGGAGGTGTAGTAGACAGTGAGGAAGGTTTTCAGAGCCTGCAGAGGGACTTGGACCATCTGGAAAAATGGGCTGAAAAATGGCAGATGGAGTTTAATACTGACAAGTGTGAGGTATTGCACGTTGGAAGGACAAACCAACGTAGAACATACAGGGTAAATGGTAAGGCACTGAGGAGTGCAGTGGAACAGAGGGATCTGGGAATACAGATACAAAATTCCCTAAACGTGTCGTCACAGGCAGATAGGGTCGTAAAGAGAGCTTTTGATACATTGGCCTTTATTAATCGAAGTATTGAGTATAAGAGCTGGAATGTTATGATGAGGTTGTATAAGGCATTGGTGAGGCCGAATCTGGAGTATTGTGTTCGGTTTTGGTCACCAAATTACAGGAAGGATATAAGTAAGGTTGAAAGAGTGCAGAGAAGGTTTACAAGGATGTTGCCGGGACTTGAGAAACTCAGTTACAGAGAAAGGTTGAATAGGTTAGGACTTTATTCCCTGGAGCGTAGAAGAATGAGGGGAGATTTGATAGAGGTATATAAAATTATGATGGGTATAGATAGAGTGAATGCAAGCAGGCTTTTTCCACTGAGGCAAGGGGAGAAAAAAACCAGAGGACATGGGTTAAGGGTGAGGGGGGAAAAGTTTAAAGGGAACATTAGGGGGACTTCTTCACACAGAGAATGGTGGGAGTATGGAATGAGCTGCCAGACGAGGTGGTAAATGCGGGTTCTTTTTTAACATTTAAGAATAAATTGGACAGATACATGGATGGGAGGTGTATGGAGGGATATGGTCCGTGTGCAGGTCAGTGGGACTAGGCAGAAAATGGTTTGGCACAGCCAAGAAGGGCCAAAGGGCCTGTTTCTGTGCTGTAGTTTCTATGGTTTCTATGGTAAATAAACAGTACAAAAATGGCAAAATAGTGAGATAGTGTTCACGGAACTTTCAGCTATCTGATGGCAGAGAAGAAGAAACCATTCTTAGAACATTGAGTGTGCATCTTCAGGCTCCTGTACCTCTTCCCAGACAGTGAAGCCTCCTTAAGGTGCAGCCTTTTGAAGATATCCTGGACAGTGGGGATGCTTGTACGACTGATAGAGCTGGCTGAGTTTACAGCCCTTTGCAGCTTCTTTCAATCTTGTGCATTGGAGCTTCCTCACCAGTTGATGATGGAACCATTCAGAATGCCCTTCACTGTAGCATCCTTGGTGACATACCAAATCTTCTGAAAGACCTAATCAAGGACTGCATGCCTCCTTTGTGATTGCATTAATATGTTGGGCTCAGGATAAATACTCTGAGACATAGACACCCAGGAACATGAAGCTGCTCACCCTTTCCACTACTTATCCTTTGCAGTCCACAATCAACCAGCCAATCAAATTAACTCCTCTCTGCCTCGTTGTCACCACCTGACATTCTGCCAACAATAGGTGTGTAATTTCTTCTTCCATTTGACCTCCTAAAGTGCAAAATCTCACACTTAAGCAGATCAAACTCCATTTGCCATTTCTCTGCTCATATCTGCAACTGATCCATAACCCAAGGGGTTGTTCACAGCCCCACCAATCTTGGTGTTGTCTGCAAACTTGCTAATCCACCTATTTACATTTTCATCCAAATCATTGATATAGATCACGAATAACAGAGGTCCCAACACTGACCCTTACAAAATACCACTGGTCACTGACTTCCAGACAGAGTAACAACCTTCTACCCCTACTCATAGAAAAAACTTAATTGCTTTCACTTGCAAAACAGAAATCCCTATGAATAGTTTTTACCAGTGGAATATAATGCATTTAAAAGTATTTCCAATGGTGTGGAGATATTGAGTAGAAATGTAGGGTTGAAAATTTAACATAGGTATTAGGAAATTGACCATTATGGACCTTCACCAATTTTCTTTTCTATTGACTTTGGTAAAATAAAATATCAAACATTATTGTCAATTTATTATCACCCTTTTTTAAACCCTATTGAGATTGAATTTTACTGCCATTATCTATGCTGGTAACATTAGACTTCCGTATGTAAAATATACACAGCAGGGCATATAAACAAGACATTAGAAAAGCATCATGACTTTCAGCAGACATCAGTGCATTTCTGGTCTACGATTTTTATAGTTTGCAGAAAATCTCATTTCAACTAATGAGGGTGGGAATTTTCATCATATGCAAATTATGATTTTGCCAAGAAAGATTTTGAGAGTACAGAAACAAAATCTCGTATCATTTCTTGACTGGCGCTTGAGTCTGGAGAGACTCTTCTGGGATTCAATTATTTTTTTTCACAATGCTTTTGTGGGTATTATAAAACACCTACAAAAAAAATCACATATGCCAACACTTCTTCCGAAGATGATTAAAGCAATGATAATGAATCATATTAAGAAGATTTTGGGGAAAGTTTCTGATTTATTCAAAGTAAAAACTCTGAACTGGATACGCTGACAAAAATAACAGAGTAAGGAAAGACAGGAGAGAAACCAAAAGAGAGAAGTAAGAAGCATGTAATGGGTTTAATTAGTAACATAATCTTGGGTTGTTTCATCAAGATTAAAAAAAAATGCATTTTATCCTTTCAGAAGACTTTAGAATCATCTAATAACTGCATGCATCAAAGTTCTTTCAAGACCAGATAACTGAACAATACAAGAAGAAACAAAGAATGTATATCTGTGATAAATACATTTCTTTATTTCGAGGATACTTAAATTATTACACAGTTGATCAATATTAATAACACTCACCCCTGGGTTCTGGCTCAATAACTGGAAAGAGGTCAGTGGTGTAAGTGTAAGAACCATGCGTTATTGATATTGATCTTTGCTGCAAGAAGTTAATTATCTTCAAAGCGGATGAAATGGGGAACAAATATGTTTCACAGGTGGACTTTTGCAGCCTGAATCTATATATATGTCCGAATTCTTTAATTATGAGATGCTATGGTTTTAATAGAGTTTTGCTACAAGTTTCTGCAAACAATCTTCCAATCCATTTTGAGCATGTTAATACAAGCCTCAAGCATAGCACAGCACAGCAATCAAAGCAAAAGGTTATTGAAAACTGAAGATGTATATGGCTTAGTCTTGGTGGGTGTATGCCTAATCTAATTCTTCTAATAAATCTAGGTACACTTTGGTGGTCATTAATCAGTTTTGATGCCAAAGAGCAGGCCATTGTTTGTCTTGATCCAACTCATCAACAATATTCTTGCTATGCAAAACCTGTACATTCTGTGATTGTCTAACTGATCAAGGCCTGCTTAAGTATATGCATAATCCCGTGTACTCTCTTTTATGTATCCATTTTCAGGACTTGGGCTTTGCCAGCAGGCCACAATTTATCCCTCATCTCCAATTGCCCTGAAGAATATAGTGGTTAGTTATTGAACCTCTGCAATCCATAAGGCCATAAGACATAGAAACAGAATTAGGCCATTCAGCCCATCAAGTCTGCTCCACTATTCCATCGTGGCCAAACTGGATCCCACTCAACCCCATACACCTGTCTTCTCGCCATAACTTTTGATGCCCTAATCGATCAGGAAACTAGCAACTTCTGACTTAAATATACCCATGAGCTTGGCCCCCACCGGAGTCTGTGGCAGAGCATTCCACAGATTTACCACAGATTTTACCACTATGGCTAAAAAAATTCCTCCTTGCCCCTGTTCCAAAGGGTTGCCCCTCAATTTTGAGGCTGTACCCTCTAGTTCTGCATAACCCCACCATAGGAAACATCCTTTCCACATCCACCCTATCTAGTCCTTTCAACATTCCTGGGGTTTCAATGAGATCCCCTGCATTTTTCTAAAATGCAGTGCATACAGGCCCAAAGCTGCCAAACACTCATCATCTGTTAACTCCTTTATTCCCAGAATCATACTCGTGAACTTCCTCTGGACTCTCTCCAACGACAAGACATCCTTTCTGAGATACGGGACCCAAAACTGTTGACAATACTCCAAGTGTGGCCTGACTAGTGTCTTATAAAGGCTCAGCATTATCTCCTTGCTTTTATTTTCTATTACACACAATATGCTTGTTGGAGGAGCTCAGCAGGTCAGGGAGCAACTATGGAGATGGGAATAAACCATCGATGTTTCAGGCCCAGTCCCTTCATCAGGTCTCAAAGTTATGATGTCAGATGTGGTTAAATGCTTCATGAAATGTGTCGTGGAAGTCCAGAGCAGATCATTGACACCTCTATAAAATTAACTCTTTTGAGCAGAAGTTCAAAACCAATATGGGTAATATTGCCATACTACAGCATGTCCAAAATTTGTGTAACTCTATTGGATTATTTTGGCATAACTGGTTATACTTTATACTTTATTGTTGCCAAACAATTGGTAATAGAATGTACAATCATCACAACAATATCTGATTCTGCGCTTCACACTCCCTGGATTACAAATATTAAATATTAAAAATAGTTAAAATTAGTAAATATTAAAATTTTAAATTATAAATCATAAGTAGAAAATAGAAAAATGGGAAGTAAGGTAGTGCAAAAAAACTGAGAGGCAAGTCTGGATATTTGGAGGGTACGGCCCAGATCCGGATCAGAATCCGTTCAGCAGTCTTATCACAGTTGGAAAGAAGCTGTTCCTAAATCTGGCCGTATGAGTCTTCAAGCTCCTGAGCCTTCTCCTGGAGGGAAGAGGGACAAAAAGTGTGTTGGCTGGGTGGGTCGTGTCCTTGATTATCCTGGCAGCACTGCTCCGATGGCGTATGGTGTAAAGTGAGTTCACGGACAGAAGATTGGTTTGTGTGATGTGCTGCACTGTGTTCACGATCTTCTGCAGCTCAGGTTAAGATTCTGAGACAGAAAATAATAGAAACAATTGAGGACATCAGAAATAGGCTGCTCCTTGATACAATGATACATTGCATTTTTAACTGTAGGCAAGGTGACAAGGATTGATTATATTTAAAATTAAAGGTCAATATATATGGAAAAATAACTTTGAGAAGAATTCAAGGAGGTGATGCTTGGTTTTCTAAATAATGATTGATACTTTATTGATATTTTGTGGGACAGAAGAGACCAAGAAATAATTATGATGGGAGAATAGTTTATTAAAAAGTGAATCCATGTATCTTCTGTAATTCATAGCACCAGTACGAATATTGAGAAAACTTGGAAAAAGGACAGCTATTTGACCAATCCGTACAGTCCCAAAAAACACACAATATTTGGGGTGGCAAAAGCCTCAAAACCTGAGACGTGAATTATCAGATATAAAGCCGTCAGGGATAATGTAGATTTTTTCCCTAATTCCCCAAAGCAAATGCTCCAGTATTTCAATTTCACATTTTGTTTTATTAAGCCTTAACCGATGTTCCCTCATGCTCCCACATGCCTGCAGCCAAAAGGTTCCTTATAGTATTTGATGATCCATAATATTCAGTTATCTGCTTTTCCTTATGGCTTGCAATCCTGTACTTAATTAGGTGTTCTTCTTGTTATTTCCAGAAGACCTAATTGGCTTAGCCTTGAATGCTTTTGATGGGAATCCACTCCATGGAAATAAAACTCATACAAGCCACAGTTAATTTTATGTTTCCAACATTCTATTCTTGCAGTGAGAGCATGTAAATACATAACCTTTGTATATTACAACTTTCTTTCTTAATCTTGTTTTCTTGAATGAATACATGCATGATTGTATTCTTTTAACAGCTGCATTTATAAAATTCCATTTACATTACAAAGCCTTCCAAAGCAGTCCCAATAAATACTTTCAAAGACTGAAGGAGGTCTGAGGTCAGATGAGAATAATTTGGTCAAAGAGGATTATTTGTGGAGTGAAATGGAGGTAGAAATGTAATGTGTATCAGGGAGCTTGCTGACTCAGCAGCAGAAGGCATTGCCATCTGTGACGGAATATCTAAAGCTGATGATCAAGATGCCATATTGAAATGAAACCAAGATTTTGGAAAATTTCTAAGAAAAACAAAAACAAAATTAGAGGAAAGGAGGGACAAAGTTGTGAAAATATTTGAAAAGAAAGGTGAAAAGTTTATGGTCAAGTAAAAAGCTTAAGAACGAGCCAGTGGAAACAAACATGTATATGAGGAGTAGTTGAATAGGATTTGGTGTGAATTAGGACATGAATTTAGAAGAGGTATGATCGTGAGGAATCTACTGGAAATCCTGGTACTGGTCTATAAGAAATAAAGAGGAAGAAGTAGACTGCAAAACAAGACAAAGCAGGGTAAGTTCATATAGAGTTAGTGAGGTGGAAATAGACAGCCTTGGTGATGATACAAATATGTGGTCTGATAATCATCTGATGTTCAAATATAATACCAATATTTCAAATGGCCTGATTTGGTTTGAGACGGATGTCAGGCAGGGGGAAGGTAACAGAGAAAATGTTGGAGCAACTTAGGGGGTCAGGCAACATTTATAGAGGGAAATGGACAGTCACTTTTTGGATCAAGGCACTTCAGCTGGGCTGAAAGATCGAGGGGAGTTGGTCTGTAGAGAAAGGCGAGAGAAGTAGCAAAACAAGAGTGGCAAACAAAATTAGATTAGATTACGAGGACACTCAGTCCTCGTTTATTGTCATTTAGAAATGCATGCATGCATTAAGAAATGATACAATGTTCCTCCAGAATGATATCACAAAAAAAACAGGACAAACCAAAGACTAACACTGACAAGACCACATGATTATAACATATAGTTACAGCAATGCAAGGCAATACCATAATTTGATAAAGAGCAGACCATGGGCACAGTAAAAAAAAAATCTCAAAGTTCCGTTCGACTCCTGGTAGTCCCCGATAGCAGGCAGCAGAAACTCTCCCGGCCATAAACCTCCAGGCGCCGACAACTGTCGATGCATTGGAAGCACCTGAACACAGCTGACTCTAAGTCTGTCTAAAAACTTCGAGCCTCCGACACAGCCTCTCCGAGCACCATCCTCTGCCAAGTGCCTCGACCCCACCCTGGCCGCCGAGCAACAAGCAAAGCCAAGGATCCAGGGCCTTCCCCTGCATGGATTCTGAATCACACAGTAGCAGTGGCAGCGAAAAAGGCATTTCAGAAGTTTCTCCAGATATTCCTCCATTCTCTCACGTCTGTCTCCATCAAATCAGGATTGCGCACAGCATCCTACTTGACAGATAACAGATATTATTCACCAGAGTGGCCGCGCAAGCTGCGTCGCGCCGCCATCTTCTCCTCCTAGAGATGTGAGTCCCATGAAGAGTCTGACTGGTAGATGGAGAAGGGAAGAGTGGAAATAGGTACAGACATTTGGAAGTGATTGGTGGTTGTGAAAAGGGTCTGCAGATGATGGAATCTGATAAGAAAGAAAGGTGATGGAATAGTAATGATGTGTGATGAACATTGCTTTGAATGGTCTGAAGATAAAGACTTCTGCATTGCCAATATTCAATTGGCAGTGATTTCCCGCCATCTAGTTCTATATGTCAGGCCAGCTATAAGAGATAAATAGGTAGGATGTAGTATTCCATATCTGACCAAAAGAACTTTAGAAATGGGACCAGGAGTTGCTTGTGTACCTATCACATTCAGTAAAATCACAGCTGTACATTAACCTCAAATACACTTGCGCAATATTCCATGATTCTCATTGTATCTAAAATCTATCAGTTGTACTACTGAAAATACTGAATGACTGATTGCTCACAGCTCTATGAGGGAGAGGACCAAAGGACTGGAAATAACTGAGTGAAGGAACTTCCCCTCAACTCAGTTCTAAATAATTGATCCTTGACACCATGACACTTTGATTTCAGACAGTGCACCCAGAAGAAAAGGTCTTTCAAAATCTTTGCATAATTTTAGTAAATTTGTTTACACTTTTTCAATTTCTGTATTTTTTCTGTCACAGAAATAAGGGGGCTGCAAAATAGACTTGGTTGTCACTTTCTTAGGTACACCTGTATACCTGCTCATTAATGCGAATGTCTAATCAGCCAATCACATGACCAGCAACTCAATGCATGAAGCGCGTAGACATTGTCAAGATGTTCAGTTCTGTGAAGACCAAACATCAGAATGGAGAAAGAAATGTGATCTAAGTGACTTTGACCATGGAATGATTGTTGCTGCCAGATAGCAGTATCTCAGTATGCGATGATTTCCTGGGATTTTCAGGCACAACAGTCTTGGCTTTACAGAGGATGGTGCAAAAATGAAAAGAAAATTTAGTAAGCAGCAGTTCCATGAATGAAAATGTTTTGCTAATGAGAAAGGCCAATGGTCAGAGTGGTTCAAGCTGATGGGAAGGTGACAATAACTCAGATAAACACACGTTACAACAATGGTTGTGTAGAAAAGCATCTCTGAATGTGCAACACATTGAGCTTTGAACTGGATGGGCTACAATAGCTGAGGTCATGAACATGCTCTCAGAGGCCACCTCATGAGGTATAGGAGGTACCTCTGAGTGTACTGTATGTTCAATTTGTTCAAGTGTATGATAAGAACAAAGATTTTAACTTTTAGAATGATAGAAGGCCCCAGAATGCTCCACAGTAATTGAAGCCATACAGTCATACAACACGGATGCTACTTGTCCATGGCAAACAAGTTGACCACCTAAGCCAGTCATACTTACCTTCATGTAGCCTCTATCCCTGTAAGCTTATCCTATCGATGTAAACATGGGTTAAACATTGCAATTGCACCCAATTTTACACTCCTTCTAGCAGTTTGTTACATATATGCACCATCCTCTATGTGAAAACATTCTCCTCAGTTCTCCTTTAAATCTTTCCCATTAAAACTAACTCCTCTCCTCCCCAGGAGAATGACTGTGACCAGAAAGCCAGGCTATTAACCATACTTAAGATAAGAGAAATTGTTTTGTAGGCACAAAGGGCACAAGACCATAAGATATTAGAGCAGATTAGTCTGCACCACCATTTCATCATGGCTGATCCATTTCTCTTTCAGCCTGAATCTCCTGCCTTCTCCCTGCCTCCCTTCATGCCGGGGCTAGTCAGGAATCTATTAACCACTGCCTTAAATATACTCAATGACTTAGCCTCCAGAGCTGACAGTGGCAACAAATTCTATAACATCACTACTCTCTGGCTAAAGAAATTCCTCCTCTTATTCATTCTAAATGGATATTCCCCTATTCTGAGGCTGTGTCCTCTTGGCTTAGGCTCCCCATCATAGGAAACATCTTTTCCACATCCACTCTATTAAGGTCTTTCAACATTTGATAGGTTTCAATGAGATCCCTCCCTCAAGGGGCATGATAGAGAGCAGGAACATTGAAAGGAGACAGAGGATTAGTATTGAATGACGAAGTAGCTCTAAAGGGCTGAATAGCCTGCTCCTATTTCCATGCTTTCTATGGTATTCTTGTTCAAACTAATATACAGATCCCTTTTATAAAATGATGAACTATGCTCTGTTTGAGAAAGGAAACAATATTTGAGAGAAAGCTGAAGATTGTTGCAGCTATTACATGCTTTTTTCAGGACTACATTAAATCTGTACTTTCTCGAGCTGATTAATGTGCATCCTTTATCTCACTTAGGATGTGTATTATAACTATTAGCCACATGCCATTTCTATGAAGATGATGATGTATGAAGTGTTCCACGGTTGTCAAAAAAATATTTTTCTGATGTATAGGAATCTGCTAAAGAAGTCTATGTGTTAAATGTTCTCGTGAGCACCATCTGTTATGAAGACATCGAAATCCTGAGCATCGATGATAATCAGGTACAAAAAAACAATATGTTCCTTGCTGAAGTCTGTATAAATGGTAGTTCAGAGAGTATTTTTATTAATGCATTTCCAAAAATAGTAAATAGAAAATGACAAGATAAAAGGAAAAGACACAAGAAAGAGAGAAAGTGGAACTAAGGTCATGAAGCAATATATCTTGTGTGCATCATATTGTCTGTGTGAATCTGTATGTGTAAAAAATGTGATGTATGTGTTCGTGTATACGTAATATGTGTACGGTATGTGCCTTCAAGTATTTATTTCATATTTCCTTAATATTTATTTGTATATTTACATATCAATAGAGTGTACAGGTGACATACTGTATCACTATCTGTGTGCACCTTTTAAATATTTCAGAACTGACTTTAAGATGTACCCATTTTAAACAAATCAGCCTCTGCTTCCCATCTCCACCCCTCCACCTGATCCAGTTGTCTCCTTCTGCACATTGTCCTTCATCGGTCCTTGATGCACCTGTCACCTACTAGTCCCTGTGTCGCCACTCAGCCTTGTCCCCTTTATACCAGCTATCTTCTCACTCCACTCCCTGTCCTGATGCTGCGTTTTGAACCAAAGTGCTGGCAATTCCTTCTCCTCACAGATGCTGCTGTAGAGTTCCTGCAGCGTTTTTTTTTGTTGCTCTTGTAATGATCTGATTCACGTGGTTCATTTTTTTTCTCTGTTATGCTTTTCTTTTCTTTGTTTGGGTTACTGTTGAAGATAAGAGATAGGAGAAATGTGAGCCATCCAATGGGGATGAAAGGATTCAGCGGAGATTTCTCCAGTGAGGGACGCTAAGGTTGAGCTTGGGGGTTTTGGGAGGGGAGATAAGAGAAGAACACCAGAGAGAAGATGTTGTAGGAGTCGACCTGGAGGGGGGCCGGGATTTGATGAAGCCCAGGGAGATCGAAGGAGGATCAGCGAAGGGGAAACCATGAGCTCCACCTTGTGCACATTAGACTGTTTCAGTTGAAATGGATCCTTTACCTTTTTTGCTTTTTCTTTACTCGCCCTTTAGTCAAATTACGAATTATAAAGCTGGATCTTTTAATTGTATGCAGTGTACTGTCTGTAATTTTGTGGTACTGATTTGTAACAGGGTAACAAATCACGCAGCACCCCCATAAACAGGGGGATCTGGGGGGCTTGCACTTCAATCTCCCACGTTTGGCGGGGCCGGAGGGTGTCTTCCCTAGACTTACGCAGCCGACAGAACCAGAGTGTTACAACCTATATCCCAGCTTCTACAGTCTCTTTTGTTTCCTTGTGTATCCATCTTAAATCTATTCAGAAATTACTATTGGGAAAGGAATGAAGATACAAACTTTTAAAGCAGCGTTTGTATTTTAATTTAACGGAAACAGTAAATGAGATTTTACATTTGAGGTCCCAGCCTGAATGTTGTTCCTTCTGCTCCTGAGGCAACGTATAAATTCCAGGCAAAACTAGGGGGGTGGGGTTGCACTCGTTTGGGAGGCATGTGACACATTCATCAGTCACCCTGACTTTACCCTGCTCTGAACCCCAAGTCCTGTGCCAGTGTGGAAAGAAGTGGATCCTGGCTGGCCCTTTAGCAGCAAGACACCACGTGGCCAAGGGAGAGGTCCGGCTGTGCTGCTGATGTATTGCCTGGAGGTGCCTGAACCACTTTACGAGAGCTAGGTTTTAAGAGGAACAGTCCTTGACAAAGAATGCTTGCCTTTCTGAGTGCGCAGTAAACAAACTTTATATCTTCCTTTCTCCCAATGTCATAGGCAGAGAAAGTGAGTGACCTCCAGACCTCCCACTGTAAAGCTGGTCGGCAGAAATCCAATGATTTTTTTCATGTCATGGAAAGATATTTTATCCAGGCCTGGCAATAGTAATCCTAACTACCTCATTCTCCTTAGGCTTCAGCCATCCTGTTTTATTAGTGGCAGAAAATCCAGCTGTTCAATACATTGCTTGTTTTCTGCATTCACCTCCAACAACTTCACATATAATGGCCAATTCATGTTGACTGATTAACAAGTTAGGTTTTCCTCAATAGATTGCTATTTTATGGTGGAACTTGAATCTGAGAGAAAACAGATAGTTATGCAAGTTTCTGGGTGAACCAATTAGAACTTTCCATAATCCAACATCATTTTTATTGATTATAGCATTTTATTTTTGGATATTTTTTAAAAGATAGATTTCTGCAACTTTCATTTACACTGTATTATTAATCTAGTTATATATTCATTTTCTTGACATATTTTTGGAATCATTCTCCAACAAGGATGTTTAATTGACTGAAGATGTTTTCTTTCTCTCTGGGGTTAAAGTTCAAAATCTTACTGGCACCTTTAAAAATGGTGATGTGTTTACAAGTACAGGACTAAGTCGATACTGTGACTTTTCACTCCACTGTGATTTTGTTTGTTGGTTGGAGTGAGGGAGGAGAAGTTGTTGCAAGGTATGACCTACATATCATCATTGTCTTAAATTGGTCTCAAAATAGCCTTCTTCCAAGTTGCAATTTAATTGAGTAATATTTTTCACCTACCTTGTCAGAAATTTCTTCTCTGTACTAAGAGCAGCTTTGCCTGTCAGAAAGAGTTGATTAATTGGATGTTTGTAACACACAGAGGAAATAACTCCCTTTGCTTTCAGTTCCACAATGAAAATGCAGAGTCTCTGAATACGCTTGGCTTTTTTAATGGATTATACCAGACTGGACAGATCAAGAGGGACACGATGTGAGTGCCTTCTTGCCAAAGTGTAGCAATTGCATAAACACTATGACTGGTTTAGCTTTCTGCCACAAGCGACTTAGCCATAACAGCAGGAGGAGAAGTGAGAAAGGATGCAACCTGTCCCCTACATTCTCCTCAGAAAGATTGATGGTAATGCTACTGTTGCAAAATCAATGCTCTTGCAAGAGAAAGAACAGACAGCAAATGGTAATGACATTCATATCAAAGAATCACAGCTTCTAGGTCACGGAGAAGACAAATTTATAGCTGATTTAATTGTTCTCCGTTTGGGCATTGGGGGCGATGTTAGAGTTTTTTTTCTCTCAATTTGATGTGAACTTGCAATCAATTTCCAGCAATTCAATAATTCCTTGAACGACCGCCCACTTACACACAACAAACCCGAACTGGATTTCCTGGGTTGGATCATTTTGCCATAATAATAACAATGCCATCAACTTCAGCTAGGTTATTTAAGCACCAATTGGAGATGAAATGACCTAAAACTTTAGTTTTAAGTACATAGCCCAACATACACTCAGTGGTTACTTTATTAGGTACAGGGTACCTAATAGAATGTATTTCTGTGGTCTTCTGCTGCTGTGGCCCACTTACTTCAAGGTTTGATGTTTTGTGCATTCAGAAATGCTCTTCTGCACACCACTTTTGAAATGTGTGGTTATTTGAGTTACTGTCGCCTTCCTGTCAGCTTGAATCAGTCTGGCCATCCTCCTCTGACTTTTCTCATTTCTTTCCACAGAATTTCACTTACTGGATTATTTTTTTTTTTGTTTTTCACACCTTCCACTGTAAACTCTAGAGACTGTTATGCTAATATCCCAGGAGATGCTGAGATACTCAAACCACCCTGTCTGGCACCAACAAATATTCCACAGTCAAAGTCAGTAAGGTCACACTTCTTCCCCATTCTGATGTTTGGTCTGAAAAACAACTAAACCTTTGACCATGTCTGCATACTTTTACGCATTGAGTTGCTGGCACATGATTGGCTGATTTGGTATTGACATTAATGGACAGGTGTAAAGTGGCCACTGAGTGTAAATGTGTGTGCTTGTGATAGTGGAGTAATCCATTCTGATTACACTGACCAGAATGCAGCTTTCTTTGGAATTAATTTCTACTGCATCCAGACAGGAACATCGGCTTTAAGAAACGGTTGACATTTTCTCACTTTCTTAGGAGTACTACATCCAGGAGAATGTTCTTTTGAGATGATTATTCATGCAGTAGATCATTTTCTGTACAATACTCCTTAGATGACACAAATGAAATATTATAATCAAATGCTAGTAGTCATAACATAAGCCAATGAAGAACTTGTAAATTGTTGGGAAAGCACATGGTCCACAGATAGCTCTTCATTCAATTTTAGATAATCTTCATAGAGCTTTTGAAAACTTATTGGAAATAAGATTTCCTCACTACCCACTACAGGGGAAAGTCACCACTATCTGAACTGTGCTGAAATTGTATGGAACTTCTACTAGTCCAGGTGACATTTGGTACCTAGTATATCTCTGATCCTTCAACAGATCTGACTGGTGTAGGGTTTGAATGGCAATCAAGCTCTGCTGTTGGAGCTGAATGATCAATGTGAAGCTGTTTAATAAGTGCATTAAGACTTGTGCATTAAGCAACAAATGCACACAAGTATAAAATTTAATAAAGATATTGAATTTGGCCATGAAAAATTGTCTCGGTGAAGTTTAGGCTTAATTGGCTTCTGAATTCAATATTGCACATGGCAGTTCTAGTTCATAATCACAGCTCCTAGTTCATAATCACAGCAAATCAACTTTATAATTCTGCTGTCCCTCTTTTTAAAGATCTTTATTCGTGTTTTTGGCTATTTAGAACATAGAAAACTTACAGCACAATACAGGCCCTTCGGCCCACAATGCTGTGCTAAACAGAGCGCAGAAGGTTGAGAGGGGACTTGATAGAGGTGTTTAAGGTTATGAGGGGAATTGATAGAGTTGACGTGGATAGGCTTTTTCCATTGAGAGTGGGGAAGATTCAAACAAGAGGACATGAGTTGAGAGTTAAAGGGCAAAAGTTTAGGGGTAACATGAGGGGGAACTTCTTTACTCAGAGAGTGGTAGCTGTGTGGAACGAGCTTTCAGCAGAAGTGATTGAGGCAGGTTCAATGTTGTCGTTTCAAGTTAAATTGGATAGATATATGGACAGGAAAGGAATGGAGGGTTATGGGGTGAGTGCAGGTCGGTGGGACTAGGTGAATGGTTATATATGGTTATATGTACGTACTTTAGAAATTACCTTGGGTTATCCATAGCCCTCTATTTTTCTGCTCCATGTAAATTTAATTGTTTATTTTAGTTATTCCGTTGCCATTTATTAATAATGTGTACTATCAGGGCATGAAGGGATATGGAGAGAAGGAAGGAAATTGGATTGAGAGGAAAATTTGGTCAGCCATGATGAATTAGCAGAGCAGACTCGATGGGCCAAATGGCTTAATTCTGCTCCTATGTCTTATGGTCTTCTGGCCTTATTTTGTCATTTCATCACTTTTACTTTCTGCCTTATCAGAGTATTTTCTAGTTGAAACCTCGAATATGGAACAGTACAGCACAAAAGCAGGCCCTCCAGCCCACAATGTTGTGCTGAATCAATTAAATGAGTAATCAAATGGCCAATTAAACTAATTCCTTCTGCCTATACAGAGATCAGATCCTTCTATTTCCTGCACTTTCCTGGGCCTATGAAAGAGGCTCTTGAACACTTCTGTTGTATTTGCCTCCTCCACCACCCACTCCCCAGACAGTGTATTCCAGTCACACCACTCTGTGCAAAAATAATGCCCTACACATCTCCTTTGGACTTACTTACCCTCTCTCACCTTAAATACATGCCCTCTAGCATTAGACGATTCAACCCTGCGAAAGAGAAAATGCCTTTCTTAATCTTATGAACCTCCATCAGATCTCCCCTCTGCCTCCTGTGCTCCAGAGAAAGCAACCCATGGTTATCCAGCCTCTCCTTATGGCATTTGCTTTCTAAGCCAAGCTGTGTCCTGGCAAATTTCTTCTGCACTCTCTCCAAGGTCTGGATATCCTTCCTATATGGAGCCATCAGAACTGAATACAAAATCGCCAATCTTCATATTGTGAGCAAACTTACTAACACATCCACCAATGTTTTCATCCAATCATTTACATATATAACAAACAAAATAGGTCCTGGTATTTGCAGAACACCACTAGTCACATATTTCCAATCAGATAAATCCCATTGACCGTGACCCCCGTCCTTCTCTGGGCAAGACAATTCAGAATCCAATTGGCCAATTCTTTGTGGATCCCCTTCACTTCCCCTTGCTCTACCTCTGCACTTGTTTAGAATCTACACTGTTCACCATTTCTGATCTATTCCCTTTGAGGTGAAGCTCTGATAACTTTTGACCTTCACAGATGCTTCCAGGCTAGAGTCTCGGCACAAATATCAACTGTTTAGTTCCCTCCATTGATGCTGCCTAACCTGCTGAGTTCCTTCAGCCTTTAGTATGTGTTTCTCAGAGAATTTCCTACACTTTCTGATCTGTAGGAGTCTGCCGCAGTATGCGCCAGAGTGAGACCAACAAATTTACGACTGACCCTGCAGCAAAGACACTGACTTAAGAGCATTATAGAATATTGAATGCATTTGATACACATGATTGACAATTGCATTGCCTGTGTTTAAACAGACAGCTTCTTGTGCAGTAGTTTAAATCTTTCTCTGTCAGCCACTTTTGTCTGAGGCAAATATATTTTTAAATTTCTATAACCTTTAGCTAACTCATTTTACGTCTTCACCAATGTCAATGACTTGTGCTGGCTATCAGGTCTTTTGAGTTATCTTTTGAAAATCAGCAGCTAAGGGAGCCCCGCGGACTTCTGTCCAGATTATTGCATTGGCTGATCCTGCTGAGCAATAGGCTGACCGATGTCCTGGGATAAGATATTTGTCATACGTGCACTGTCAGTTGCTAAAATGCAATTGTCTTTGAAAACGGCAGTGTCCAAACTATATTTTCCACAAGTTTTTCCTTTGGTGCCTTTGCAGAAGTAACCTAACATGAATTGTTTAATGTCTTTCACCAGCTGTATGTATTATCTCATGAGGCTTTCTTAGAAAATGTTAATTAATTACAAAAAAAACTGTTCTGAAAATTAAGTGACAATATATGCAAGCTTTTCAAGTGATCAATGAACACCCAAAGATCGTAACATTATTCATTGTACATTATGCTAAAGTTTGGCAATTTGGAAGTTATAATTGCATTGAAACATAGCTAGAGTGAAACATAATTCATATGAACAATCGAAGCTAAATATGGTTAGCTTGTATTCTGTTGAGAATATGCATATCGTTACTTTATATATATTGAACTTTTAGATAACACTAACAAATATTAGTTGTTAAACTGATTATGATAAATGCAATAGAAATCTGGGTACTAGTACAACCTTAGCCTGTATTGAAGGACTTGTACAAAAACTTAGTATTCTTGAATGAATATACTTGTATATTGCTTGTACACTGCTAGTAAAATTCCCTATTTAAAAATATTTTCATATTCACTCAAGTGCAAAATACTCCAAGCAAAATAAAATGTTGCTTCTGTTTGAGCATTGAAGTGAAAAGATGTATCTGGCACCTGACAAAAATGCAAACTACTCATACATTTCAGGAACCCATATGGTTTGATATTTATCATATCCACATAGACATGAAGCTCAGTCTATTATCCACATGCACACACTTGGGTAGACTTTATACACATAAATCCCAACCTGTGCGTGCACACGCACACACACACACACACACACACACACACACACACACACACACACACACACACACAAAACAGAAAAACAGGTGCACAGTAAGAGAGTACCATAGTTAGATTATTGGATGGATATTCCAAGGATGAGACAATTGATCTGGAAGTAAAAGTTCTGGATCTGGATGTTCAAGTGTAACATTACAGCTGGAGAATTTAAAATTAAAGTATTAACTAAATCGGTAATTAATAAAATTGTATCATTAATATGACCGTGAACTTATTGGATGATATTAAAATATATTTGGTGCACTAATGTACTTCAGGGAAGGCAAATCTACTGACTTTACCCAGTCTGGCCTATTCACCATTCCAGGCTATTACACTGACTCTTAGCCTTACTCTGAAATAGCCTAACAATCTACTTATGGGCAATTAAGGATGTGCAATAAATGCTGGCAATGCCAGAGATTGCCATATCCCATTAGTGAAAAAAACAACATGAAAACAAATGTACCTCGTTACTACAGGCATCCCCTCATACCCTATAACATATCTGCTGAAATGTCACAGACTCAGACACTTTCACAGCCCTTTTCCTCTCTCATACTTCCAACTCATGTTCATGTGCAGTTTATGTATCCTTTTTATGTTGGCGCGTGGCCAAGTGGTTAAGGTGTCGGTCTAGTGATCTGAAGGTCGCTAGTTCGAGCCTCAGCTGAGGCAGTGTATTGTGTCCTTGAGCAAGGCACTTAACCACACATTGCTCTGCGACGACACCGGTGCCAAGCTGTATCGGCCCTAGTGCCCTTCCCTTGGACAACATCAGTGGAGTGGAGAGGGGAGACTTGCGGCATGGGCAACTGCCGGTCTTCCGTACAACCTTGCCCAGGCCTGCGCCCTGGAAACCTTCCAAGGCGCAAATCCATGGTCTCAGGAGACTAACGGATGCCTATATCTATGTATTCTTCAGTGCATGAGCAGTTCAAATACACCAATTCATGAAACCTGGGCACCTGTATCCCTCACACCATTTAACCCACACCACATGCCCCAGTACGTGTCCCAGAAGAAATATTCCATCCTATGAACTCCCAACTAGACTTGGGCACTTAATTGAAACCCATTTCATAAAGAAGCACACGTCGTAACATAGGCACCTGTATCTTTCCCAGGCACCTGATACATTTACTCACACTTACCCAAATACATTCACTGCTTACCACACTCATTGCCACAGACTGCTGCGGAGGTCGAGTTATTGAGTATAATAAAGCAGATGTTGATAGGTGCTATTAGAAAGGGTGTCAAAAGTTTCCAGGAGAAGAGAGAATGGGACTGAGGCAGAGCAGTAAATCAGCTGTGATTGAATAACAAAGCCGAGCTGATGGGCCAAATGGCTGAAGTCTGCTCGAATGTCTTATGGTCTATTCACACACACACATGCATACACATGAGTCTGAGGCAACGTTCATCTTCCACACAGAGACACAGATACGCACACACACATTACTTTTCCAATTACGACTTTCACTGAGGTAGAACTCAGGAATAATGAAGCTTTAATTTAATATTTAAATTACGATCAATCAAATTCTCGCAGGTTCCCTGGTGGTGAAGTATAATACATAAAGTGAACTTGTGGCATTATTGAATCATTCTGGTGGGTTAAAAAGCATTCTCTGTTACTGCTACATTGATTTGTGCTGGAGGTATACATCGCATCTTATAACACTGACCTACTAATGGTTTCATTCAGCAGAATCATTTAACTGTGCCCTGGAAACACTTGAATTAGAGACCAGAAAACTATCACGCTCTTTAAATTAAATTTCAGAAGATTAGAATATTAGATGCATGATTAACTGCAATTTGATTTCCCTTCTACAGTGGAGTATATATCATTTCCCACAAAATTCCAAATACATCAACTGACTTAAAGTTCACTGTCAGGTTCATTGGGTTCACCCATAGCTGGCTGTGGGCTCTCATTATGCCAAATTTATACACAGCTCCTGCTGAGCATTAATCCGAGCTGAAATCACACCAGTCTTTGCCATCAAGAATGTTATCACTTTGAGTTTCCATCCAACCTTATGGCTTGTGTTATCTGAAACAGCACTCTGTTTTGCTTTCCATCTCACCAATTGCCTGGGGCCAGTAAAGGATGATGAATTGAGGTCTATCTAGCATTTTATTTCACGAAATTGCCCTCCACATGCAGTCTGCTGCTGCGATTCTTTTTCAGAACTTTGACACTGGGGAAACCTACTGCAGAGCCCAGGAGCATAAGCACAAAGTTGCCATGTGGCGGAGGCCCCATGATGAATACCCTTGGATTTTGCCATGATGCATTTGGTGCTCTGTCTCCTAATAGCCCGAGCAGAGATAACGCACAACTACGTCTGCACACTCACTCCTTGTCCTGATATATTTTTGACCACTACACTTTGATCCATTGTTGATTCTTTCTTCAGGAAAGCCTTCAGATGAAGATTCAGTCATCTTCCATGGCGTATCGAATGAAGGTACACTGTTCTTCCTTAACAGGAAGAGGTAGTAGTATTGACATTCTACCTGATATCCAGACCAGATAAACTGCTGAATGATATCAAAATCCATTTTATCAAATAATTTTCTTTCCACTTCAACTTTTCTGTTTCTGTTCCTCCTCCTCTTGGTACTGCTGCAACTTAAATGCCTGATTCATGACATAGATTTGGATAAAATAATGCATTAGTTACCAAACTAATATTCATGGTGTATACCTTGAACTACTGGTCTGAAGTGATCAAATGACAGGTGTGGAATTTCAATTCAGTTGATTAAATAAATGTGGTATGAAAGTTCACAAACAAGAGAAAATCTGCAGATGTTGGAAATCTGAGCAACGCATACAAAATGCTGGAAGATCTCAGCAGGCCGCGCTGCATCTATGGAAAAGAATAACCAGTTCACGTTTCGGACCAAGACCCTTCATCAAGACTGGAGAATAAAAAAGGATGAGGAGTGAGGAGTCAGAGTAAGAAGGTGGGGGGGGGGGTGATAGGTGAAACCGGGAGGGTGAGGTAGGGGTGAATTAAAGAGCTGGGAAGTTAATAGGTGAAAGAGATACAGGCTGCAGAAGGGGGGGAACCTGATTGGAGAGGACAGAAGGCATGGAAGCAACAAAAGGGGAAGGAGCACCAGAGGGAGATGGTGGGCAGCTGGAGAGATAAGATGTGAGAGGAAAAATTGGAATGGGGAATGCTGAAGGTGGGGGGGGGGGCATTACTGAAAGTTCGAGAAACCAGTGATCATGCCATCAGGTTGGAGGCTACCCAGATGGAACACTAGATATAAGGTGTTGTTCTGCCATTGACTGTCATGTCGATGGGAATGGGAAGTGGAATTAAAATGGGCGGCCGCTGGGAGATCCTGCGTTTTCTGGCAGCGGAGTGTAAAAGTTGGTTGTTATCATTAATATTGACCTTGAAACCAATAAATTGTTGGTAAAAATGCACCAATTT
The DNA here is from genome assembly GCF_963921235.1 of Mobula hypostoma. NCBI lineage: Eukaryota > Metazoa > Chordata > Chondrichthyes > Myliobatiformes > Myliobatidae > Mobula > Mobula hypostoma. The sequence continues at coordinate 149,728,786 of NC_086102.1, forward strand.
CATAAATGCCCTCAGAGAAAGAAAGCTGCTGTTCTTATCTGATTTGGATATTACTTGATTCCCAATTAATAGCAATGTCTGACTCTTCACTGCCCTGCCACTCACTGCAAAAGCAATTACTGAAGGGCATTGTGCAATAACCTCAATAGATGAATGGTTAAATTAAAAAGAAGCATGCATCATTGTTGTCCAAATACAAAATTCTAATTCATCTACTTCATTGAGAATTTTTTACACACAGAAACGCTATATGGACACCACCAGATAGAAAGCTTTGAGAAAAAAATTCTTAAGCAGTTATGGCATTCTGCAGAGATTAAGTGACTGTTGCAATAGACCTTTTGCAGGCAAATTGATGTGTACCAGTTGCACGTTGGTTCATCTAGCAGCTTGTTTGTATGGAACAGGAGGCCATCACCTCTAAAGTCTGTGAAGACTCTTCAAGGACTGTGCAGTTTGTATGGGAGAGGCCAAAACTGCTGTGGACTCAGAGATGAGATTTTGTTTCCTGCACTCAATGGATCCCACACTTCTTCCTTCTGGCTTGTGTGTTTATGCCCTGTGATAGATGCTGACTGCTATTTCCCCAGAGTGACCATTGTGAGTTTGAACAGTTTTGTGGTAACTGTGCCAAGTATTTAATTGCAGGTCTAAAACCTGCATGTGCAAAGGATACACTGATTTATCTTAACAGGAAAAGCTGCAGCTCTGTTATTTTAAAAGTGGGATCTGGCTCCAGGATTATCATCACGCATGTCAATATCAATTTCCCCAGCAGAGCCCATAACTCAATTGGGCCATCAAGTTAAGTGCTTTAAGTAGCAAGATTGGTGCCTGCTGGGTTTCTAGCCTAGCCTGTGTCGCTGCTGAGCTTCCTCCACAATCTCTCCCTTCTTTTATTGATGTTGCAGACATAAGGGTCTTAGTACTGTGAAGGTACCACAGCAGACACCTTTTTATGGATAAAGCCACATTAAAAGTAAGGTTCAGGCTTTGTTTTACTCAACAAGGAAATCATCGGGTGAATGTTTGCAAAAACCCTTTCCCTGACAAAGGGCAATGGAGACTGAAGCAGAGAACAGATAATTAGCCAAAATGATCACCAGCTTTAAGACAGCCCAGCCACTGGGAGATAAACAATTTACATAGTTGGTCTTCTTTGATACTTATTTTGCAAAGCAGCCATATTACTTATCTGAGATTCAAGGTAACAAATACAAAGTGCTGGGAACAAATGTGTACAATATGACTTTGCTGTATCCCCTTACAGTCACGATGATTAGCTTGACAAAATGTCATCATGTGAAGATAAAATAAGTCGAAAGGGATTAAATAAACAACTATAAATTAAGTTATGGTGTTAATATGGTAGTCTACAAAGCAAGTGGTCCTGCTGGAACTGACTATCCCCTGGGAAGACTGGATTGAAGAAGCCAATGAATGCAAGAGGGCTAGATACACAGATCTTGTTACAGAATGCTGGATTAATGACTGGAGAGCTCGCTGTGAGCCAGTCGAAGTTGGGTGCCGGAGCTCTGCTGGCCATTCATTATGGCAGACTCTAAAACTCCTTGGAGTTAAAGGACTGCAGTGCAGAAGAGCCACCAAGAACTGTCTGGAGGTTGCTGAAAAGGCCTCGCGGTGCTGTGGATCCGGAGGGGGGATCCATGGATTAGTGCACCACTTGGACACAAGTCAGGGGCTGATCACCCCCGGCTGAGTCGCCCGGTCGAGGTTGTCTGATGATTTAAGGCCCGAAACACTCTAAAACCCCGGGTTCATTACTGAAGACGTGTCCAAGTAGCCCCAGAAGGTGTATTCTACAACAACTAGGTAATGCCATAGATTACATTCCAAACTGAAAATAATTATCATGCCAATATTGGGAATGCCAATATTGGGAATGATGTAAAGACAACTACATTTAGACTAGAGACTGCACAGTGTCCCATGGTAACTCATCAAGCCCATTCTTACAGTATGTTTATTGCAAGAAGGGCTGTAAATGGACAGAAGATCCACCATCTGCGGATTCCCTGTCCCTTATTGGTCAGAGGTCTAAGTTCTACTCAATAAAAGCCAAGAATCACCTTAACCAGAAGAACAGCAGTGATCAAGAAGCTGGATTGCTGCTAATTCCAACTCATTTCCTTGGTAAATGTGGTTTGTTATTGTCACAAAGACCCATAGAGAGATAGAGCATGGGAAAGGCTCTTCAGCTATGCTGAGCACAGCATCCTCCCTGGCACTCATTCAGCCCATAACCCTCCAAACCCCTCTTTTCATATACCTATCCAAGTACCTCTTAGAAGCTGCAATTACACCAGCCTTGACCACTTCATTTGACAACTCATTCCAGGTACTTTCTACACTCTGCAGTAGACAAATTACCTCTCAGGTTTCTTTTAAATCTCACCCCTCTTATTTTGCATCTATGCCCTCTAATTTTGGACTCCCAGTCATGAGGCAAAGACTATGACAATCTACCTTATCTTACCCATACCCCTCATGATTTTATAAACTTCTATGAGGTCACCCCTTATTCTCCACTTTAAGGTTTTTTTTTTGTGTGTCACACCAGACAGTCAGCCATTCTTGTCTGGTGCGTGGTGTCAGGACTGTTCTTCTTTCAGATTAACCTGGTCATGATATGAACGTTTCTGACTCAACCCTTTTCTTTTTTATGAGGCCGAGCGGCTAGCTCGACGCTCAAGCCAGCACGGATGGAAAGTGTGCTCAGGGGGTGGCCCGACTTGGATTCGAACTCGGGAACCTTCGCTCCAGAGTCCGGCACTGATGCCACTGAACTACCAGCCGGCCACTTTAAGGAATAAGAATACAGCATGGCCAAACTCTCCCTAAAACTCAAGTCTCCTAGTCCAGGCAACATCCTTGTAAATCTCTTCCACACCCGTTCCAGCCTGACAATATACTTCCTTTAGAAGGGTGATGGAAACTTTACACAATATTCCAAGTGCAGACTCATCAAATGACTTATAGGTATAACTGCAACATAATGCCCTCACTCCTGAACCTGATGGCCTGACTAATGAAGGCCAGCATTCTAAACAACTTCTTCACTACCCAGTTTACTTGTATAGCCTCTTCCAGTGAAATGTGCTCTTAAACGCTCAGGTTTTCACTCCGCAACACTTGTCTGTGCCCTGCCATCCCCTGCATAGGTCCTACACTAGTCTGACTCTCCAAAACACATCACTTCACATTTGCCGTTCCTCAGCCCATCACCCGAGCCAATCAAGAGCTTTGTAACCTCCTACACTATCAACAAGAACCCTTAATTTTGTATCATCAGCGAACTTGCTAATTGTGCCGTGTACATTCACATCAAAATCATTTGCATAAATAATGAATGCCACAGGCCTCCAGCTGGTTAATCAACCTTCAACCATCACCTTCTGCTTCCTATAATAGAGCCAACTCTAGCTAGCTCCCTGTGAAGAGGATACCAAAGAATTTTCAGTTATATAAAGAGCAAAGGAGAGACGAGAGTGGATATTGGAATGCTGCAAAATGATGCTGGAGAGATAGTAATGGGAGACAAAGAAATGGCAAATAAAATTAATAAGTGTTTAGCTTCACTGTGGAAGAGACTAGCAGTATGCCAGAAATGTGAGAATGTGAGTGTGTTAGGGACAAAAGTGAGTGTTCTTGCTTTTATTAAGGGGAAGCTGCTTGGGAAGGAGAAAGGTCTGAAGGTAGATAAGTCACCTGGACCTAATGGACTACACCCCATGGTTCTGAAAGATGTATAGGAAGAGATTGTGGAGGTACTATTACTGCTTTTTCATGAAACATTAGATTCTGGAATGGTTTTCAAATGCTGGAAAGCTGCAAATGCCACTCCATTCTTCAAGAAGGGAGAAAGGCAGAAGAAAGGAAGTTGTAAGCTAGTTAGTCTGACTTCAGTGGTTGGGATGATGTTGAAATCCATTATTAAGTGTAATGTTTTGGGGTACGTGATCAAGTAGGCCAAAATCAGCATGGTTTCCTAATAGAGAAATATTTTGGAATTCTCCGAGGAAATAAAAGGTAGGATAGCCAAAGGAAAGTCAATGAAGGTTGTTTACTTGGATTTTCAGAAGACCTTTGACAAAGTGCCGCCCATGAGGCTGCTTAACAAGATAAGAGCCTATGGGATTTCAGGAGAGATTTTAGCAAGGACAGAAGATTGGCTGACAGGCAGGAGGAAAGGAGTAGGAATAAAGGTGGGATAAGGCGGGGGGGGGTGCTATTCTGGTGATTGTTGGTGACTAGTGGTGTTCCACAGGGGTCAGTAGTGGGACTGCTTCTTTTCACATTATCTGTCAATGATCTCGATTGTGGAATTGATGGCTTTGTGGCCAAGTTTGTAGATGGTACAAAGATAGGTGGAGGAGCAGGAAGTGTTGAAGAAGAGGACTTATACAAATAGGGAGAATGGGCAAAGAAATGGCAAATGGAATATAGTGCAGGGAAGTGTATGGTCATGCACTTTGGTAGAAGGAATAAAGCGTAAGCTATTTTCTAAATGGGGAGAAAATCCAAAAATCAGAGGAACAAAGGGTTTCGGGAATCCCTGTGCATGATTCCCTAAAGGTTAATTTGCAGGTTGAGTCTATGGTAAGGAAGACAAATGCAATGTTAGCCTTCACTTCAAAAGAAAGAACACGATGCTGAGGCTTCATACGACATTGATTAGATTGCACTTGTATTGTGAGCAGGTTTTGGCCCTTAACTGAGCAAAGATGTGCTGGCATTGGAGAGGATTCAGAAAATGTTCACAAGAATTATTCCGGGAGTGAAAGAGTTAATGTAGGAGGAGTGTTTGATGACTCTGGACCTGTATTCACTGGAGTTTAGAAGAATGAGGGAGAACCTCATTGAAACCTATTGTATATTGAAAAGCCTAGATACAGTGGGTGTGGGGAGGTGGGTGAGTTTAGGACCAGAGGGCATAGCCTCAGAGTAGAGGGATGTCCATTTAGAATGGAGAGGAGGAGGAATTTTTAGCCAGAAAGTACTGAATCTATGAAATTCATTGCAACAGATGGCTGTGGAGGCCAAGTCATTGAGTATATTTAAAGCTGAAGTTGAAGTGTCAAAGGTAACAGGGAAAAGACAGAAGAATTAGATTGAGAGGAATAATGAATCAGCTATGATGGAATGGTTGAGGACTCGATGGCCAGAATGGCCTAATTCTATCCCTCTGTCTATTGTCTTACAGTCTTATGAATTCTAACTTTCCAGTTCAACTTGCCGTGCAGGACAGAGTTGCAGTGAAAAACTTGGTTTTGTATGGCAACCATAGAGATAACTTCATTACAAATTTTATACAAGGGAAACCAATATCAGAAAGCAGAATAAAATGTGACATAACCTGCCTTTTGATTCCGCTCAAAGTGCATCACACTTCCCCACATTAAACTACATTTGTCAGGTTTTAATCCAATCACACAATCTATCTATATCCTCCTGCAGAATTACAATGTCCTCAGCTCGTCATGGCCTTCTAACTAATATCACACTGCTGACAAACATAGAATGCCTACATTTCATTCCTGACCCCAGATCATTAATGTAAAAAACAAATGATTGAAGGCAAAGGGGTACTCCACTAGTTACCTCCCTCAAGCCTGAAAAGGACCCATTTATGTCAGCTGTCTGTTTTCTATGTGATAATGAGTTTTGAATCCATGCTAACAAGTATCTTCCAATACCTTGGATTCTTAATTTACGTACCTGCCTCTTATATGATACCTCATCATATATCTCTTGGACAAATGCTCTTATTATAAATGTATTATGATTGCCAGTTTGCCGTCACTTCTACTTGAGCCAAAAGCATCAGTTCATCCAAAATCTCCAGGACAACATTATCTTCTTCAGTTTATCTGGAGAGGCATTTAACGATGTATGTTGATCTTCTGCTGGAGAATTCTGCGTAAATTACAGTTAGTTTACATATACTATTTGTTAATGCCCTCAATATTTATTCAGTGATCAAGCGTATATCCTTTTCAAACTTCATTATTGTCTTAATTAGTGCATAAACATTTGTATTTAACACCAGTGGATGTCATCTTACATTGTTCAGCACTAAATGGCCTTTCATCTGAATTATTTGTTACAGGAGAATAAACATAGTTACCCCATTTTTGTACAATTGAATTTTTAGGCAAAATTGGATATCTTGCTGTATGTAACTTTCTGGAGGTTACCAAAAAGTGATACAGAAAATTCTTAAAATACACAGGTTACATTGGTGCTTTTGGAATGCTGTACACCAACCATAATGTTCACCACATTCCGTTATTTATCACATTCTGTCCTTCAGCCAACTTTAATCCTCTTGACACCCTTAATCCTCACGAGCATCAGTGTTTCCTTTTTGAAAGCTGGAGTTCAGCTTATATTCAAACATCAACTTTAATATTTCTCCAAATAATGGCAATGAACTCTATGACATGCTTCCTATATGGAATGTTTTATTTGAGTAACTTTCCACTTGAAGCACAAACTAATTTAAGCTCATTTCCATTTAGCACTTGACTAGCTTTCCAAATTTAATTTCAGTTTCAGACATCTCCTTAAATTTACTTATTCCTCAGCAAACATAAACTTTCCCATGAAACATTTTCAAGCTCACTTGTTTATCCATTCTTCCAGTAATCAATGTAGAAATGCATGATTTAAAAGCAGGAGTAAGCCACTTGTCCCATCAAGCCTGTTCTACCATTCAATAAGACCACGAATGACCCGGTTGTAATCTAAAATAAAAACAGAATGCTGGAAACTTTATGTAGGTGAAGCAGCATATCCAGAAAGAGAAACAATTAATGTTTTGGGGTCATGACCTTCTAACTCTGGTGAAGGGTCTTGAATCAATCAATGGATCAAGTGGCTTACTCTTGCTTTTAATTCATCTGTGCTTCTTTCCACAAATGCTCTCTGATCCGCTGTTTCCAGCATTTTCTGTTTGTATTTCAGATTTTCAGCATCTGCAGTATTTTCTTTTAAATTGCTGTAACTTAAATAGCCTCTACCTATCTATCAGTTGTAAATATTCACTCCTTTCTTTATCAAAACCTGATCAACCATTCAATTATAATAGACATAAACTGTTTTATCACTCCCTGCCCTGAAGAGGAAGAGAATTCCAAAGACTCACAGCACTTTAAGGGAGAAAGCTTTGCCTTGTCTTTGTATTAAAATGTCGAATGGTCAGGTGGCATGTTGAATGTTGGGTGAAAAATAGCTTTTGTTGGACTACAGATTATGGTCTCTCTTTGGAGGCTTTGCTATTGCTTGTTTGGCAGGTTGTGGGCACTGGAACCTCCTACTGGAACAAGTGAGGGGAGGGGCAAGAGGGGAGTTGATGCTTTGTGGCTGCTAATGTGTGAGAGGGAATGGGGGCTTTGGTGTTCTAATGTTTTCTGTCATTCATTCTTTGGGGTTCTCTTCTGTTTTGTGGATGTCTGTAGCGAGAGATTATTTCAGGTGATATATCATTCACATTCTCTGATATTAAATGGAACCATTTAACTATTTAAGCATTGAACCATTAAATGAGAAAACCTAGGCACATGAAACTCCCTGGACTCTAGCACTGGTCTCGTTCATCTTAATGCAATAAACTCTGCAACCAAGGAGGAAATTGTAATGTTTTATAACTCCAAAACAGAAAAACTAATTGAAAGGAAAACAAGGGAGCCGGGAGATAACTTGTGCACATTTGTTTTCACTTTAAGCACATATAATGTTATGGTGTGATAACATATTCCATTTATACACTTTATATATAACCTGTAATGAATTATTTGAACAAAGAAAGTTTAATCAAGCATTATATTTACAATATTATTCAAATATTACTGAAATAGTAAATACGCAACACTCCTTCCTGTGTAGTTATAAACTCCATTACAATAGTACTGAGCAGGACTGACAGCTCAGTATTCTGGGATTCCATAACTCTAGACACGACAGAGAGGGAGGGATTAAAAGGAGAGGGGTGGCGTTACTAGTCAGAGAAAATGTCATGGCAGTGCTCGGTCAGGTCAGACTGGAGAACTTATCTAGTGAGGCTTTATGGATGGAAGTGAGGAATAAGAAATGTATAACCATGTTAATGGGGTTATTTTATAGACCATCCAACAGTCTGTGAAATTTAGAGAAACAAATTTGTGGAGAGATCGTGGACTGTTGCAAGGAACATAACATTGTTATAGTAGGTCATTTCAATTTTCCACATATTGACTGGGACTCCAATATTTTAAAAGGACTAGATAGGATAGAGTTTTTCAAATGTGTTCAAGAGTCTCCTTAATCAGTACATAAAAGTCCCAACAAGAGATTGTGCAATACTTGATCTGCTGCTGGAAATGAGACAGGGCAGCTGACAAAAGTTTGTGTAGGTGAACACTTTGCTGGTGATCATAATGCCATTAAATTTTCAAAGTAAATTGGGGGAAAAAATGGTCTGGTCTGTGGGTTGGTAATCTAAACTGGAGAAAGGCCAAACAGAAAGGATCTGGCAAGTGTGAAATGAGACAGGTTGTTTTCTGGCAAAGGTGCACTTGGTAAGTGGAAGGCCTTCAAAAGTGAAGTTTTGAGAGGACAAAGCTTCTATGAGCTTGTCAGAATAAAAGATAAAGATAACAGGTTTAGGAAAATCTTGTTTTTCAAGAGATATTGACGCCCTGGTTAAGAAAAAATGGGAGGTGCATAGCAGGTATAGATAGGTAGGAACAAAGGAGGTACTGATGGAGTATAAGAAATGCAAGAGAATACTTAAGAAAGAAATCAGGATGGTTAAAAGAAGGCATGAGGTTGCCTTAACAGACAAAATAAAGGAGAATCTTAAGGGATTCTACAGATATGTTAAGTGCAAAAGGATTGGTGCTCTGGAAGATCAGAATGGTAATCTATATATGAAGCCAAAAGAGATGGGGAGATCTTAAATGGATTTTTGCATCTGTATTTACTCAGGAGATGGACAAAGACCCTACAGAAGTGAGCCAGCAGTGAAGTCATGGGCTCTATACAAATTACAGAGGAGGAGTTGTTTGCTGTCTTGAGGGAAATTAGGATGGATAAATCCACAGGACCTGACAAGCTGTTCCCTCGGACACTTTTGGAAGAATACGCAGAAAATGCAGGGGCCCCAGCAGAGATATTTAAATCATCATTAGCGACAGGTGAGGTACCAGAGGGTTTGAGGCTCGCTTAAGTTTTTATGCTGTTTAAGAAAGGTGGTAAAACTAAACCAGGAAATTATAGCCAGTGAGCCTGACATCAGAAGTAAGAAAGTTATTGGAAGATGTTTTAAGGGATCAGATATATGAGTATTTGAAGAGACATGGATTAATCAGGGATAGCCACATGGCTTTCTGCATTGGAAGTCATGTCTATCCAATCTCAGAGTTTATTGAGGAAGTTATCAGGAAACTGATGGAGGCAAAGCAGTGGATATTGTCAACATGGACTTTAGCAAGGCATTTAACAAGGTCTGATATTGGAGGTTGGTCCAGAAGGTTCAGTTGCTTAGCATTCAATATGAGGTAGTAAATTGGATTAGACATTGGCTTTGTGGGAGAAGCCAGAGCGTGGCAGTAGATAATTGCCTCTCTGATTGGAAGCCTGTGACTAGTGGAATGCTGCAGGGTTCAGTGCTACCAGTTGACACCAAGATTGGGAGTGCAGTGGACAGTGAGGAAGACTATCAGAGATTGCAGTGGGATTTGGACCAGCTGGAAAAATGGGCTGAAAAATGGCAGATGAAATTTAATGCAGACTGGTGTGAGTTGTTGCACTTCGGTAGGGCCAACCAGAGTAGGGCACAGAGGAGTGCAGAAAAACAAAGGGATCTGGGAATACAGGTCCATAATCATTGAAAGTGGCATCATAGGTACATAGGATTGTCAAGAAAGCTCTTGGCACATTGGCTTTCATAAATCAAAGTATTGAGTACAGGAGATGGGATTTTATGTTGAAGTTGTATAAGACATGGGTTAGGCCCAATTTGGAGAATTGTGCGCAGTTTTGGTCACCTACCTAAAGGAAAGGTGTAAATAAGGTTGAAAGAATATAGAGAAAAGTTACAAGGATTTTGCTGGGACTGGAGGAGGTGAGTTATAAGGAAAGGTTAAATAAATTGGGACTTTATTCCTTGGAATGTAGAAGATGAGCGGTGATTTGATACAGGTATACAACATTATCAGAGGTATAGATAGGGAAATGCGAACAGGCTTTTCCATTGAGGTGGGACTACAACTAGAGGTTAAGGGTGAAAGGTGAAAAGTTTAAGGGGAACATTAGGGAAACTTTTTCACTCAGAGGATCATGAGAGAATGAAAAGAGCTACCAATGCAAGTGGTGCTTACAAGCTGGATTTCAACATTTAAGAGAAGTTTGGATATAGAGCTATGGATGGTAGAGCTATGATCCGGGTGCGGGTCAACAGGAGTAGGCAGTTTAAATGGTTTGGTTCAGACTTGACAGCCGGAAGGGCCTTTTTCAGTACCGTGCTTATTTATGACTCTAATATAGAATGCACTCAAAATGGTGGCCGATTAGGAAAAGGGGAGGTGCAACGAGACCTGGGTGTCATTATACACCAGTCATTGAAAGTGGGCATGCAGGTGCAGCAGGCGGTGAAAAAGGCGAATGGTATGCTGGCATTCATAGCGAGAGGATTCAAGTACAGGAGCAGGGGGTACTACTGCAGTTGTACAAGGCCTTGGTGAGACCACACCTGGAGTATTATTCCTGACGAAGGGTCTCAGCCTGAAACGTCGACTGCACCTCTTCCTAGAGATGCTGCCTGGCCTGCTGTGTTCACCAGCAACTTTTATGTGTGTTCCTGGAGTATTGAGTGCAACTTTGGTCCCCTAATCTGAGGAAAGACATTCTTGACATAGAGGGAGTACAAAGAAGGTTCACCAGGTTGATTCCTGGGATGGCAGAACTTTCATACTTATACTCACTGGAATTTAGAAGATTGAGGGGGGATCTTATTGAAACGTATAAAATCCTAAAGGGATTGGACAGGCTAGATGCAGGAAGATTGTCCCTGATGTTGGGGAAGTTCAGAATGAGGGGTCACAGTTTAAGGATAAAGGGGAAGCCTTTTAGGACGCAGATGAGGGAAAAACTTCTTCACACAGAGCGTGGTGAATCTGGAATTCTCTGCCACAGGAAACAGTTGAGGCCAGTTCATTGGCTATATTTAAGAGGGAGTTAGATATGGCCCTTGTGGCTGAGGGGATCAGGGGGTATGGAGAGAAGGCAGGTACAGGGTTCTGAGTTGGATGATCAGCCATGATCATACTGAATGGCGGTGCAGGCTCGAAGGGCCGAATGGCCTACTCCTGCACCTATTTTCTATGTTTCTATGTTTCTATAAACATACAGATTATATATACTAATATGCAAGGGTACACAACATAGTAAATTTTAACTTGTCCCATTCAGGCCTAAAGATTTAACCGCTATGGAGGATTTCTTACTCTTGTGGGATAATGTCTTTTCTGACCAGGGGTGTCACTCTGCTTGGCAGCTGAGACTTGTGGTTGTGAAACAATCTCAGATTCTGGGGCCTCTTCCGTGGAAGTTATAGGAGCTGACTCTGAGACTGCTGGGAATGGTTCTGACAGCTTTGGAGTTGACTCTGGACATCTCTCTTCTGGGCATGTTGGCATCCCAAACCATGCATGGCAAGCTTTACTGAACAATGTGCATCATAATATGTGAGTAAAATGTCAGACGTTACAAACATCACACTGTTTTGTCCATTGCCATTTCTACCTGACCTGTAGTAATGAGTTCAAGGGGTGGAGCACAGTAGCCAGATATGGCAGGAGCTTGTAGTAATTAACAAATCCTAAAGAGGGCCACAACTGTGGCACATTCTTCGGCCTTGGGACATCCAACACTGCTTGAATTTTCTCAGTATATTTGTGTAATACCTGTGCATCAATTGTTTGACCATCGTATGATACTTGGTTTAAAGAATTCACACTGTGCTCTGAGCCCATAATCTTCTAATCTTCTTAACACTGTCTTGAGGTTTTGGAGATATTCCTTTTCATCCTTACTGGATATAAAAATGTTATCCAGGTAACACTGAGTGCCTGAACAGCCTTGCTGCACCTAGTCCTTAACTTTCTGACAGAGTACAGGTGCAGATGTCTCTTATAGGTAAGCCTATTATAGCAATAAAACCCTTTGTGAGTATTTATTTTGAGAAACATTTTGGTCTCTTCTTCTATCTCAGTCTGTAGGTAGGCCTCAGCTAAGTCCACTTCACTGAAGTGCTTCCCTCCAGAAAGATTTGCAAAGATATCTCCTGAGCAGAGTGTATTGATCTACTATCGGAACTGGGCAGGTGACCTTAAAATCACCACAGATCTTGACAGACCCATTCTTCTTGGCTACTCGGACCACAAGTGTTGCGTATGGGCTTCACTCAACCTTGGGAAGGATTCAATACAGCCTCCGTGTGATCTAGCTCACTGGCTACCTTATCACAAATGGTATAAGGAACCAGACAGGCTTTCTAAAACTTGGGTGTGACATTTTCATTTAACATTATTTTACCCATGATATGCTTGAGTTTTCCAATCCCATCCTCATTGTTACTGTTATGTTTTGTAACTTCAAAACATAAAAACTAATTGAAAGGAAAGTGAGGAAGACAGGAGATAACTCATGTACATTCATTCCAACTTTTAGCAAGGCGCGCATGTATGATGTGTTGGCGTGATGACGTATGCTATTTGTGTACTTTTTACACATAGCCCATAGTGAATTATTTAAGCAACAAAGAATGCTTAATCAAACAATATATTTACATTATTACTCAAATGTTACTGAAATATTAAATACACAACAGAAATCTTCTGACTCTCTACTATAGCAGATATATAATTTAATCTGACATTTCTACTGTGAACATTTGAGGAACACGGCCTTCTGTTCCATTTTAACTCTTTGGAACACACTAGATTTCAACTCGTCTTTCAATAGCTCTATTTTCAATAAGCCTTGTAACAATCGTGGAAGCACAGTTCATTCTAATACACTTATTTATTTCATCACTCTCTTATTCATTGAAGTCTGGGGAAAATCACACCAAGTCTAGACAGTATTGATTACTCACTGTTTAGAAACAGTGAATTTTGCAAATTGGAAGATAAATTGTGTTGAGTTGATGTCATTGGTGGTCTGATATCTTCTTTATGGCTCTGGTAGCCATTTTTAATGAACCATCGTTCTCTCTTACATGATGATGCCTCTATGACATTGGTTTGCCCTTTCTGCCAGTTGTCTACCACCAGTGACCCACTCAGTCATCACAGAGGGCAGGTAAAGTCAATCACATTGACATGGGATTGGAGTTGCATTTTGGCCAGGCCATATATGAATAGTGGCTTTCCTTCCTTGCAAAGTATTGAGAAAAAAATCTTTGTTGATAAGACAATGGCTTTATGTACCTTTTTTTAAAACTACCCATAAAATTTCAGATGCTTTATATTATTTCAACTTGTCACCCTGTCTCAGTACAATTAGAACACATATTCTCTGATTTATTAATGCAGTGCTCTGGATTGCCTTGCTTGTAAAATAATCCCTATTATTCAGAATCATGGAAAGTTGTAGTGGGGTACTGCAAAGTGTTATTTTTATCAGTTGCTAATTTGGATTCTTACAGCTTTTTTCATATGTTACATTGTTCTTGGCCTGGGTCTTGGTTTAAATTACATGCATTCATTTTCCATGAGGAGATAAATTGAATTGTGCATCAGTTATTCTCGCATTTACTGGAATGCCCACATCATGGGGAGTTAGTTGGACTTGAAATGATGTATGAGATTTAGGCCTTTGTTTAACCAGCTACAGAAACTGGAGAATGCTTATGGGAATTATAGATGTGCTCAGAGTTGTTAATTGCAATTTTCCTGGCACAATTAGAAAACACAGCTTGTGTAATTCCAGTTACAGTACTATGTACTGACTTGCTCCATATTCTTATTGAAAATAAATGAACTTTATATCATTAAATGATATGATGGTTAGGATGTTTCCATATATCTTCAAAACAAAACATTATTTACAATCAGACATGAGGAATTCTGCAGGTGCTGGAAATTCAAGCAACACACATCAAAGTTACTGGTGAACGCAGCAGGCCAGGTAGCATCTCTAAGAAGAGGTACAGTCGACGTTTCAGGCCGAGACCCTTCATCAGAACTAACTGAAGGCAGAGCTAGTAAGGGATTTGAAAGTGGGAGGGGGGGCGAAGATCCGAACAATCCTCTGTTCTACTGGTTAGACTCCAATGTGTACAGAAAGCTACATTCAAGATACATTAATACACATGTCATAAATATGTTTATTAGACTTTGCTGTTTCCCAAAGCAAAGCCTGAGATATATCATGTGACATAATCATCTGGATCATAAAGATATATTGTAAGCAAAAAAAGGGGCAGTATGAGCGTGAGGGCAGTTTGCCGTTCTCGGTGTCGGATGTGGGAGGCCCTGGAGTCTCCAAGCCTCCTGGGCGTCTACATCTGCACCAAGTGCATCGAGATGCAGCTCCTAAGGGACCGCGTTACGGAACTGGAGCTGCAGCTCGATGACCTTCGTCTGGTCAGGGAGAGTGAGGAGTTGATAGAGAGGAGTAGCAGGCAGGTGGTCACGCCGGGGCCACGGGAGGCAGACAAGTGGGTCACGGTTAGGAGGGGGAAGGGGAAGAGTCAGGTAATAGGGAGTACCCCGGTGGCTGTATCCCTTAACAATAGGTACTCCTGTTTGAGTACTGTTGGGGGGGGACAGCTTACCCGGGGGAAGCGACAGTGGCCGTGCCTCCGGCACAGAGTCTGGCCCTGTAGCTCAGAAGGGTAGGGCAAGGAAGAGAAGGACAGTTGTGATAGGGGACTTGATAGTAAGGGGGTCAGATAGGTGATTCTGTGGACGCAGTCCAGAGACCCGGATGGTAGTCTGGCTCCCTGGTGCCAGGGTCCGGGATATTTCTGATCGTGTCCAAGATATCCTGAAGTGGGAGGGTGAGGAGCCAGAGGTCGTGGTACATATAGGTACCAATGACATAGGTAGGAAAAGGGATGAGGTCCTGAAAGGAGAATATAGGGAGTAAGGAAGGGAGTTGAGAAAAAGGACCGCAAAGGTAGTAATCTCGGGATTACTGCCTGTGCCACGCGACAGTGAGAGTAGGAATGCGATAAGGTGGAGGATAAATGCGTGGCTGAGGGATTGGAGCAGGGGGCAGGGATTCAAGTTTTTGGATCATTGGGACCTCTTTTGGCGCAGGCGTGACCCGTACAAAAAGGATGGGTTACACTTGAATCCTAGGGGGACCAATATCCTGGCAGGGAGATTAGCGAGGGCTACTGAGGTGACTTTAAACTAGAATGGTTGGGGGGTGGGAATCAAATTAAAGAAGCTAGGCGTGAGGAGGTTAGTTCACAACAGGGGGATGGGAACCAGTGCAGAGAGACAGGGGGTGTAAAGTGAGGGTAGAAGCAAAAAGTACTAAGGAGAAGAGTAAAAGTGGCAGGCCGACAAATCCAGGGCAAGCATTAAAAAGGGCCACTTTTCAACATAATCGTATAAGGGCTAAGAGAGTTGTAAAAGAGCGCCTGAAAGCTTTGTGTGTCAATGCAAGGAGCATTCGTAATAAGGTGGATGAATTGAAAGTGCAGATTGTTATTAATGATTATGATATAGTTGGGATCACAGAGACATGGCTCCAGGGTGACCAGGGATGGGAGCTCAACATTCAGGGATATTCAATATTCAGGAGGGATAGACATGAAGGAAGAGGAGATGGGGTGGCGTTGCTGGTTAAAGAAGAGATTAACGCAATAGAAAGGAAGGACATAAGCCGGGAAGATGTGGAATCGATATGGGTAGAACTGCGTAACACTAAGGGGCAGAAGACGCTGGTGGGAGTTGTGTACAGGCCACCTAACAGTAGTAGTGAGGTCGGAGATGGTATTAAACAGGAAATTAGAAATGTGTGCAATAAAGGAACAGCAGTTATAATGGGTGACTTCAATCTACATGTAGATTGGGTGAACCAAATTGGTAAAGGTGCTGAGGAAGAGGATTTCTTGGAATGTATGCGGGATGGTTTTTTGAACCAACATGTCGAGGAACCAACTAGAGAGCAGGCTATTCTGGACTGGGTTTTGAGCAATGAGGAAGGATTAATTAGCAATCTTGTCGTGAGAGGCCCCTTGGGTAAGAGTGACCATAATATGGTGGAATTCTTCATTAAGATGGAGAGTGACATAGTTAATTCAGAAACAAAGGTTCTGAACTTAAAGAGGGGTAACTTTGAAGGTATGAGACGTGAATTAGCTAAGATAGACTGGCAAATGACACTTAAAGGATTGATGGTGGATATGCAATGGCAAGCATTTAAAGGTTGCATGGATGAACTACAACAATTGTTCATCCCAGTTTGGCAAAAGAATAAATCAAGGAAGGTAGTGCACCCGTGGCTGACAAGAGAAATTAGGGATAGTATCAATTCCAAAGAAGAAGCATACAAATTAGCCAGAGAAAGTGGCTCACCTGAGGACTGGGAGAAATTCAGAGTTCAGCAGAGGAGGACAAAGGGCTTAATTAGGAAGGGGAAAAAAGATTATGAGAGAAAACTGGCAGGGAACATAAAAACGGACTGTAAAAGCTTTTATAGATATGTAAAAAGGAAAAGACTGGTAAAGACAAATGTAGGTCCCCTGCAGACAGAAACAGGTGAATTGATTATGGGGAGCAAGGACATGGCAGACCAATTGAATAATTACTTTGGTTCTGTCTTCACTAAGGAGGACATAAATAATCTTCCAGAAATAGTAGGGGACAGAGGGTCCAGTGAGATGGAGGAACTGAGCGAAATACTTGTTAGTAGGGAAGTGGTGTTAGATAAATTGAAAGGATTGAAGGCAGATAAATCCCCAGGGCCAGATGGTCTGCATCCTAGAGTGCTTAAGGAAGTAGCCCAAGAAATAGTGGATGCATTAGTGATAATTTTTCAAAACTCGTTAGATTCTGGACTAGTTCCTGAGGATTGGAGGGTGGCTAATGTAACCCCACTTTTTAAAAAAGGAGGGAGAGAGAAACTGGGGAATTATAGACCGGTTAGCCTAACGTCGGTGGTGGGGAAACTGCTGGAGTCAGTTATCAAAGATGTGATAACAGCACATTCGGAAAGCGGTGAAATCATCGGACAAAGTCAACATGGATTTGTGAAAGGAAAATCATGTCTGACGAATCTCATTGAATTTTTTGAGAATGTAACTAGTAGAGTGGATAGAGGAGAACCAGTGGATGTGGTATATTTGGATTTTCAAAAGGCTTTTGACAACGTCCCACACAGGAGATTAGTGTGCAAACTTAAAGCACATGGTATTGGGGGTAAAGTATTGATGTGGATGGAGAATTGGTTAGCAGACAGGAAGCAAAGAGTGGGAATAAACGGGACCTTTTCAGAATGGCAGGCGGTGACTAGTGGGGTACCGCAAGGTTCAGTGCTGGGACCCCAGTTGTTTACAATATATATTAATGACTTGGATGAGGGAATTAAATGCAGCATCTCCAAGTTTGCGGATGACACGAAGCTGGGTGGCAATGTTAGCTGTGAGGAGGATGCTAAGAGGATGCAGAGTGACTTGGATAGGTTGGGTGAGTGGGCAAATTCATGGCAGATGCAATTTAATGTGGATAAATGTGAAGTTATCCACTTTGGTGGCAAAAATAGGAAAACAGATTATTATCTGAATGGTGGCCGATTAGGAAAAGGGGAGGTGCAACGAGACCTGGGTGTCATTATACACCAGTCATTGAAAGTGGGCATGCAGGTACAGCAAGCGGTGAAAAAGGCGAATGGTATGCTGGCATTTATAGCGAGAGGATTCGAGTACAGGAGCAGGGAGGTACTACTGCAGTTGTACAAGGCCTTGGTGAGACCACACCTGGAGTATTGTGTGCAGTTTTGGTCCCCTAATCTGAGGAAAGACATCCTTGCCATAGAGGGAGTACAAAGAAGGTTCACCAGATTGATTCCTGGGATGGCAGGACTTTCATATGAAGAAAGACTGGATGAACTGAGCTTGTACTCATTGGAATTTAGAAGATTGAGGGGGGATCTGATTGAAACGTATAAGATCCTAAAGGGATTGGACAGGCTAGATGCAGGAAGATTGTTCCCGATGTTGGGGAAGTCCAGAACGAGGGGTCACAGTTTGAGGATAGAGGGGAAGCCTTTTAGGACCGAGATTAGGAAAAACTTCTTCACACAGAGAGTGGTGAATCTGTGGAATTCTCTGCCACAGGAAACTGTTGAGGCCAGTTCATTGGCTATATTTAAGAGGGAGTTAGATATGGCCCTTGTGGCTACGGGGATCAGGGAGTATGGAGGGAAGGCTGGGGCGGGGTTCTGAGTTGGATGATCAGCCATGATCATAATAAATGGCGGTGCAGGCTCGAAGGGCCGAATGGCCTACTCCTGCACCTATTTTTATGTTTCTATCATCTTGGACCATAAAATGCCTCAGGAAAATTGTTGTTTCTGAACCGTCATACAATCATTTGCAGTCATACAGACACGTAAGATAGGGTCTAATAACTCTGCCTGGTTGTGTGAAATGCATCCACTATGTGGTTTCATGAGTAAATTAATTTATTTAAGTGCTTGTCTGCTTTACGAGGCTGAGTTGCCAGCTCGATGCTTAACCTAACATGATGAAACTTGTCAAGCAGCTGCTTGGATTCAAGCCCAGGACCTCTCACCCCAAAGTCCAGCACTAAGTTTCATGGGTCTTATTGAGCTAAGGAATGAACTGTTTGCTGCATTAGGGGGTGTAAACATAATCTGGTCAATGTCACCTAGGTTTGCCACTCTCTACGATCACCATCCGACACACCACAACCTAAATTGCAGGCAGCTGCATGGCTGAGTTTTGCAGCCCCACAGTTCAGCTGCCAGATTTCAACACAGGTAGAAGATGGGCCACCATGGCATAGCCAACAGCACCTTGAACCAATTGATAGAAGTATCTTCAGATAACAGACGACAATACTTTCAATAATTGCATCCTCCAAATCTTCATTTTCATTAACATTTAAGATGATTGTCAATACCTTCAAATTTTTCATAGTACCTAAGTAGCAAAATAGTTTCATTTTCACTCCCGGCTGTTTCTGGCATCTCCTAGTCTGAATGCTTGAAACCCAAGTGAGCAAAAGAGCTATGAATTGACTTACTCCTTATTTCTCACCAACTATCAATGACAAAAATCCCTGCTTTTTGAACACAAACATATACAACTGATTTGGACGGTACTGCTCTGATGCTATTTAAAAACTTTTCGCTCTAAGCACAGTGTAATGTCTAAAGGCCACAGTCTCCTGCCCAATTAAGCGGCATAGAGGCCAAAATAAACAAAGGGAATCCCGGCTATCTTCTTGATTCGTTTTTGTTTTTTTATAAGTTGTCCCAAATATGCGGCTGCCCCAATTAACCGATGGTCCAATTAATTGGAATTCACTGTATATGTAAATGTACTCCATGAGATGAAATGTTTCTAGGGGAAACATTTGATACCTAAAAGCATAGCTGCAGGTGGCCAGATTTGAACAGCAAAAACTGTAGGGTTTGGAGGAAATTAGCGAGATCAGGAGAAATAAGACTGTGCAGGGATCTGGCAGCAATGGAGAGTGAGGTATCACTTAACCAGAAGCCCATATAGGCAGGTAATGAGTAGACAAAGTAGGGTACAGGTTTATACATGGACTGAGAAGGTTTGGTTGACCTCTAGTGTATTGAGAGTAGATCAGGAGGAAGGCTATCGGATTAGGTAAATGTAAACACGCAGTAACAAAGACACAATGAGGCTTTCAGCAGCAGATGAGCTGAGACAGTCCAGACTCAGTTCATCTCTTACACAGTAAACAAGAATATTAAGTATAATTTATAATGCTTAAATTGCAAAACATAAATATGTCATTGTCATGGCATTTATATTCAGCTGCTAAATAGATAATATATTTAGTATTTCAAAAGGTGAAACTCCTACTTTTAAACAGTACCAGATCTGAGATTCTTGGGCCTTTCAGAATTGATGGCAGAATTTCCAAATCAGTCTTGACTGGGTGGCATATTTTGCCAGACAGCAACCAATCATTGACTGAAATCAATACAATTTTAAGCATCTTATTATCCATTTGAGTGGCACGGCTAATAAATCCTACAGGACTATTCAATACAACTGAATAACACAATTTCATTTTGATTATTCATTAAAATATGCACTCACAGAGTGCACATTAATATACATCTTTGTTGGAGACTTTCCAGTAAGTAAATTAGAACATTTGTTTAACAAACATTATCAAACCACTTAAGATATTAGCTGACTTTTTTCTCAGGGAGGAATCTGATGGAAGCTACAGATTCCACACTGAACACCTACCATTGTAATTGTAATAAAGAAATATGAGTTCTGAATGGCAGAGGAGTGACCATTCTCAACAAGATTTATTTCTTTATAATGGTAAGGGGAAAAGCCTGTAACGTGAACTGTGATTACATTTTATTTTACTCTCATGCAGACTAAGGAATTTAATATTACTGGCTGTAGCATTTCATCATTGTTCATGTTAAACTCTTTTTAGGTACTATTTCAAAGAAGCAATTAATCCATTTAAAATACATAGGTTAATGGTTGTGCAAAGGGCAAGTCTATCAATGAACAACTGAGCAAATTAAACCGGGAACATAAACTCCTTAGGGACAAGAGAAAGCTTTACACCCTACGTGTTAGTCTTCATTTGATAGTTCAGCCCCAGTTATGAACCGTGACAGTATTGACCTGAATCCATTTTTTCACCAGCTTTACAGATTTTTCCCTAATGTCGATCTCAATGACTTTCTTTGGCAATTTATTCCAAGCATTTGTTTCCCTGTGCCTGATAAACATCTGTCACTTTGTTTGTTATAGGAAATCGATGGTACTTTAAAAATTTTCCTTTGAACATAACAATACAGGAACAATCTGTGCCGAGCATGATGCCAATTTAAACAGCACATCTGACTGCATATGGCCTATATTCCACCATTCCCTGTCTGTTCATGAGTCTAGCTAAATGCCTCTTAAACCTTGCTATCATATGTACTTCCACCACTTCCCCTGGCAGCCCATTCTTGGTATCTACCAACTGTGTTTAAAAAAATCTCTTGCCTTACATACCTCCTTTAAATGTTCTCTCTCTCACCTTAACTTCGTGACTTCCTGACTTTTGTGTTCAGTTCCCAAATCATGAAGATAACTATGCTGCATGCTTTCTCTGCCACCCTGTCTCTCTGCATTGCCACTTTAGGAAGTGTTGGACTTTCATCCCAAGCTCTCACTGTACATTTTTTAACTTAACTTTTCATATTTTTGTGCTTTCACCACCTAATGATATTTGCTTCGAACAC
Organism: Mobula hypostoma; assembly: GCF_963921235.1. Taxonomy (NCBI): domain Eukaryota; kingdom Metazoa; phylum Chordata; class Chondrichthyes; order Myliobatiformes; family Myliobatidae; genus Mobula; species Mobula hypostoma. The sequence goes on from NC_086102.1 coordinate 149,750,290, forward strand.
TGTAAACTGCACTGTTATGTTTTTGTAACTGGAAAACTAATTGAAAGAGACACAGTAGTGTACTGGTGAGCACAATGCTTTACAGTGCCAGAAACCGGGGTTCAATTCCCGCCTCTGTCTGTAAGGAGATTGTACTTTCTCCCCTGGACTGCGTGAGTTTCCTTCGGGTGCTCCGCTTTCCTCCCACAGCTCAAAGGTGTACCGGTTGGTAAGTTAATTGGTCATTGTAAATTGTCCTGTGATTAGGCTTGGGTTAATTCTGGAGTTGCTAGGGGATGCAGCTTGAAGGCCAGAAGGGCCTTTTCCACACTGTATCTCAATGAATAAATAGAAAGCAAAGGGAGCCTAGGATAAACATGTGTACTTCATGTTTTACTTCAGTCAGCAATGCACATATGAAGTGGTGGGATAATGTTATCTGTCATTCATGACAGAGAAGCTGACAGCGATGCAGGTGGATGCTTTTCTGGTGACATGGATTCTTGATTACCTGACTGGCAGACCACAGTACGTGTGCTTGCAACACTGTGTGTCCGACAGAGTGATCAGCAGCACTGGGGCTCCACAGGGGACTGTCTTGTCTCCCTTTCTCTTCACCATTTACACCTCGGACTTCAACTACTGCACAGAGTCTTGTCAAATTCAGAAGTTTTCTGATGACTCTGCCATAGTTGGATGCATCAGCAAGGGAGATGAGGCTGAGTACAGGGCTACAGTAGGAAACTTTGTCACATGGTGTGAGTAGAACTATCTGCAGCTTAATGTGAAAAAAGACTAAGGAGCTGGTGGTAGACCTGAGGAGAGCCAAGGTACCGGCGACCCCTGTTTCCAACCAGGGGGTCAGTGTGGACATGGTGGAGGATTACAAATACCTGGGGATACGAATTGACAATAAACTGGACTGGTCAAAGAACACTGAGGCTGTCTACAAGAAGGGTCAGAGCCATCTCTATTTCCTGAGGAGACTGAGGTCCATTAACATCTGCCGGATGAAGCTGAGGATGTTCTAAGAGTCTGTAGTGGCCAATGCGATCATGTTTGCTGTTGTGTGCTGGGGCAGCAGGCTGAGGGTAGCAGACACCAACAGAATCAACAAACTCATTCGTAAGGCCAGTGATGTTGTGGGGATGGAACTAGACTCTCTGACGGTGGTGTGTGAAAAGAGGATGCTGTCCAAGTTGCGTGCCATCTTGGACAATGTCTCCCAGCCACTACATAATGTACTGGTTGGGCACAGGAGTACATTCAGCCTGAAACTCATTCCACCGAGATGCAAAACAGAGCGTCATAGGAAGTCATTCCTGCCTGTGGCCATCAAACTTTACAACTCCTCCCTTGGAGGGTCAGACACCCTGAGCCAATAGGCTGGTCCTAGACTTATTTTCTGGCATAATTTACATATTACTATTTAACAATTTATGGTTTTATTACTATTTAATTATTTATGGTGCAACTGTAATGAAAACCAATTTCCCCCGGGATCAATAAAGTATGACTATGATGTACTTTTACATATAACCCGGAATGAATTGTGTAAACAACAACGAATGCTTAATCAAACAAAATATTTACAATGTTACTCAAATATTATTGAAATCCATCATTGGGGATATCTTCAAGGGGTAGCTCAAGAAGTTGGCATCCTTCATTAATGATTCTCACCATTTGGGAAATGCCTTCTTCAAATTATTAATATCAGTGAGGAGGTTCGGGTGTCATGCTGTGCTCTCCAAGGACTGGACCAAGGTGCGAGCAACAGCAGGCTTTCTCTGTCACAGAGGTCGCCGGCACCGACTCAGTCCAGGATCTGCGGATGTCAGGCTCACGACCCGACCCATGATCTCCAGGAGGAGACAGAAACAAAAGGTTCAACAAAGGAATATCAACAGAGCCTTGGCGGAGTGACTGAGTGACATGAGAGAAATACTTCATTCTTTCCAACACAATGACTCTGCTGAGGCACTAAACGAGAGAGTCTTTAAATAATCATGGAATGCAGGAATCCCATGCCAGTCACAATTAGCTTGACCAGATTAAACCGAAAACAAGGGCTTAACTGCTGTAGTTAAAATAACAATTAGTAAATACAGGTGACCAAAAACCCTAGAAGATCAATGTTCTACGGTAAGCTACAGGGCTCATGACAACAGAAGCCTAGAACCCCAAACTCAATGATTCAGGAACAGCTTCTTCCTCTCTGCCATCAGATTTCTGAGTGGTCTATGAAACTATTAATATAACCTTACTGTATATTTTCTTTTGCACTATTTATTCTTTTTGTAATTTGAAGTAATGTTATATCTTTGCACTATTAAACAGCAAATTTCATATCAAATAAGGCAGTGGTAACTAACCTGATTCTGATTCTCCCTGAATATATTTAAATATTCCACATACACCAAATCGAAGTTTTTCATTTCTGAAGAAGCTTCCCTCCATCAGTTTTGTTTCCTTCTGTTCTGGAGAAGAACTTGATTGCCCTTTCCTATGTCCTCTATTCTTATCCCCATCACCAGGTATCCAGAATTGGTGGCAGTACTACAGTAGCATCTGAACAATGTGCAAGGCCACAATGTAATCCTTTTGACCTCTCAGCATTAATTTCTTTGTTTTCTATTCATTCACTTTCATAATACCCAGTTTAGTAATATTGTGGTCAAATATTGCTTATTTGAATGGTTGAGCATTTAAACTGGTGCTTAGTAGCATACCAAGTAACAATGATCCAGCCTCGTATCCCTTTTGCCAATCAACTTTCTAGCTTTTAGCTCCATCCCTCCCCCTCCTGTCTTCTCCTATCATTTTGGATCTCCCCCTCCCCCTCCCACTTTCAAATCTCTCACTATGTTTTCATTCAGCTAGTCCTGACGAAGGGTCTTGGCCCAAAATGTCGACTGTACCTCTTCCTATAGATACTGCCCGGCCTGCTGCGTTCACCAGCATTTTATATGTGTGTTGCTAACAATGATGATAGTCTTTTAAAAACTCATTACCTCAGGATCTTCAGTTGTATTTTGCTGTGAGATTATTATTTGTGTTTACTCAGCACTTGAAGCCTATTACTATGAGATTAATGAATCATCGGCATCATATTTATTTTCATTTACAATGATCACAAATTATTCCATACAAGTAAAGGCATTGATTCAGTTAGGAAAATATGCAAAAACTCATTGTGCCGGGCAATGTGCTGTTCAGTTGGCACAATATTAATAATGGACCAGGGATTTCCAGGATTGTGTATCATTGAATATCCTCCTTAGTACTTCACACTGAGATGGGAAAATCAGTCAAAGATAGTTTTCATATTGTGGGCATAACTGTACCACACACTTGGAAAGAATTCCAATACCACTATTATTAATGGATTCATAATTCATTTTCAAGTTTGAATCTCTTTTCTACTGATAAATCAAGATAAAGAGGCAGAATTTTCAGACAGGGTATTGCTGAAACTGGAAGGATTAAAGCACTAGGTGAGATGAATGAGGAAGAAGCACTGAGGCATATGAAGTACAGATTCCAGTGCAAGAGCAGATGTTAGGTGCCTGTTGGTTGAGCTGCAAGGAAAGTTAAAACATCAGACTATGGATCAAGGCTGGGCTGTGAGCACAGTGATGGTGCTGGCTGCCAGTTCCAAGCTGAAAGGACAATGTCAACCTGCGTGCAAAGCCCCCTATCGAGTTGCTTGACTCCTCCAGACTTCCTGACCTTAAGCTGTGCAATATCCATATGTAGCCTTATTCATTAAAGTCCTCATCTGTCATTTATTGAACAGAACCTGTGGACGGTGTTCACCCTCAATGTAATGGCATCAGTATTAGCTTTCTTCTCTGCCCTAGAGGTGATCTTTGAACATAATAAGTAAGAGTATTTGGCCCAGCAGGCCTGCATCAAGACCATGGCTGATTTTCTACATCAATGGCATTTTCCAGTAATATTCCTTTAATATGCAGAAATCTATCAATCTCTGTTTCAAATGAATACAAAGACTAAGGTTCCACAGATACCAAGGTCGAGGATTCCCAAGGTTCGCCACTATCAAGCTGAAATAATTTCACCCATTAATCTTTAACTATATCATCTGACTCATGATTGGTCTCACAGTGACAGAGCAAACTGGTGGAGGAACTCAGCTGGTCAGTGAACCTGTGGTTGGGGGGAAGAAATTGTAAATGTTTTTAGGTCTTGACCGAGCCCTGATACAGAGCCTTGACCTGAAACAATGACAATTCCTCTCCACTAGCACCTTGCCCCACATTCCAGCAGCTGCAGTCTCAATGTGACAGCTAACCAATGCTCTAGATTACATAGCATTGTCCTCTCAGCTCTTTGTTGCATGTGTGAAATCAGATGATGTTGGGTCTTCCTCATCACTGCCTTCTTAATCCTCTTCTGCTCCCTGGCCAGGCTGCAGTTCTTGGGTGGCTGTGGAGGAGAAGGCTCAATAGAGTACAGAGGATGAGAAAGCAGGGAAGAGGAGAGAGGTGTGACACTATGCATCGTGGAAATAGAGAAAGAGCAGGATGAAAGGAGTGGATTGAGAGATTCATTAACACATCATCTTGGATGGATTCAGTTGCACCACTGATGATCACCCTTCAGTATTGGTCAGCATCGCTTTCTTCACTGGGGATTGAAGCAAGCTGGTGTGCCTGGCCATCTCCCATTAGTTCTTTCCCCCTTCAGTTTTGTGCATGAGATAGGGAAGTATCGCACTGAGTTTTTTATCACCATGGCAGACAGGGACAGATAAGTCAAATCTTTGTCTGATGGTAAGAGTATCAAAATCAATAGACTTAATGTTAAAAGTAATTTTACAGGGGATCTGAGGGGTAAGTTTTACACAGAGAGTGGCTGCCAGTGGTGATGATAGGATCAAATACAATTATTAGCGTTAATTCAAAGTTCAAAATAAATATATTATCAAACTATAAGTCACCAAGCATTCAAAGTAGAACAAAGAAATACAATAGAATCATGAAAAATCTACATACAAACACAAACTGACAAGCAACCAAAGACTGAAAAACAAGACAGACTGCAAATATAAAATAAAATATATAATAATAAAAATAATAATAATAATAATAATAAATAATGTTAAGAACATGAGTTGTAGAGTCCTTGAAAGAGAGTCCGTAGGTTGTGGAATCAGCTGAGTGTTGAGGTGAATGAAGAGACACTTGATTTGAAAAGGTGAAGTAGGATATGATCCTGAGAGGGGATTTGACATTACTATGGATAGGCAGGAAGCTCAGCATGGACGTGATGCATCAAAGTGCTTCCTTCTAAGAGAATCTGATTCTATGATGATAATAACTAGTTGTGAATACAAATTCGGAGAGGGGTTATAAGTTTTGTTAATTCTATACTGACAGGGTAAAGTGCTCAAAAGGTGCTAATGAATGCTGATTGATGTAGAAATCTAGAAGGTGAGCGATGAACAGATGCAAAATCAGTGGTGGATAAATCTGAGGTTACATTTGCTGAATCTGAAATGTGGGGACAGCTGTACTGTTTCTGATCACTTGTGTGAAGTCCTTAGACCTGCTAATCTATATCCTCGAGATCAGACTCCTGTAATTGCACACTACAGCAATCTGCTTCCTTTAGCTTCTCATTTGCTCAGCTGTGTGTCTGGATGCCCGCCTGACCCTGTGCATTGCCTCCACAATATATTCTCAAGACTAGGTGCTTGCTCTCTCCAATACCTCCCAGACTACGTCCAGCTCCAAAATAACTCCCAGAACTTTCTTTATATATAACACCCCTTTCAACAGGGCTGTCTGGCTTTAACAGAGTGAGAGCCAGCTTTAAACGACGTATTTGCTTTGAACGTTTCTCTTTTTCCCCACCAGCTTAGGCATCCAGTCAATCAACAATGCTAGCTGGGCACAGAATACATTTTAATGAGCAATTAATACAAACATGCAGTGCTGTCTGCAGTACTTCAAAAAGTCTTGGAGTAATTGCACATCATAATGCATGTGCCTCTTTTCAGGAGCTATATATATCCAATGGTCCTAATTCGAAGTGCATAACAAGCTCTGTGTGACAAATTGAAAGCATGATTTGTTTGCTTTGCAGCAACCACTTTCCTTTGACAGAGAAGGA